>NC_136061.1:1860320499-1860993455 GCF_964261635.1 Lissotriton helveticus
TCCCATAGTCCTCGCCCATTCATTACGCCCCTCCCTCCCTCCCGACGGCCAGCCTTCCTATTGGTGGCTTGGTATGTTCAGGTGGAATGCTGGGTAAGTACGGTTTATGTACTCCCAATGGGAGGGGTGGGGTTAGGGTTCCAGTATTCCTGTGTGATTTTTCTGTCGGGAGATAGTTATCTCCACTTGTTATGAATGGGACGAGGACAACGGAACCAGGAGTAATGAAGATTACAGGTAAGTAATAGGACATTAATCATTGCCTGGATTATCTCAGTAGCCGCTTGTTTTTTCTCTAGACTGTTTATTCCACTTCCATCAGAGCAGAAGTGCTCTGATTAAATAGTAATTGCAATGCTACGAAAAGAAATCAAGTGATTACCTGAAGCCTGCCTTTGAGTCATAAAAAAAGCAGCAAAATAAACAAGCAAAGTGAATTATAATCTCCAGATGATATTATGTACAGTGCAGCAGAATAATTGATCAATTTAGCCTCCTCTGTGGGCTTTGTCATCACTGAGTGAGTCTCTAATTTACTCTTAATGTGTTGTTATAACTGCATTATTTATTTACGCAGATGAACCTTTTTGTTTTCATTTTGCAACAACGTGAGTTTTCCCAAAAGGTGATAGTGTTATAGGGTAATATGCAAATTTGGGGTCTGGAAGCATGGTGAAGGTAGATCAGTACAGTATTAAATTTAGGGCAGATCCAATTATGCAGGAATAAACAAACAAATTATGTAGCCGGGTTGACTAAAATTTGTACCACAAAAGGCATTATCTGTGCCTTCATTTCTGAGCATTGGCAACTCTCCCTAACTGTACAGCTCAATTACGACTGGTGGCTATCTTAGGCGTGAAGTACTATTTCCGGCTAAAAAATACTGGTCTCAATTTGCGATCGGTATTTTTGTGACCTGTAAAGAATTTTAGGAACTAGCCTACGTAATAACAGATAGTTTTTTTAAGTTCCAAATCGTATTGGGTCGCAATCCAATCTACCTCATGAATATTAATGAGGTGGGTCGCAAATTGCGACTCACTACAACTGGAGGCCATCACAGGAATTTTGGCCTGCTGGGGTCAGTACACTACCATGTCTGTTGCGGTTTTAAATAAAGAAAACTTTTATTTTTAAAAGCAGCCTATTTTCCTTACAGGAAACAGGTTGCATTAAAAAATATACAAAGATGGCCCAGAATTGAAAGCAAAGAAGCAAAGACTGTTCATATCCATTGTCTAGAACAGGGATACTCAATGTACGGCCTGAGGCCCTCCTGACCTTTAATTGCTGCCCCTGGTGAACAGCAGTAAATGTTTGTTGCTCACTTGACATAGCAGGAACATTCAGAAAGCTGTCAAACAGGCATACTTTATTTGCAGGTTAACTAAACTAAAGGTAAAGAAGTAAAGAATGTTTTTAGACAACTTATCTTTAGCATGCACCTCCTTTGCGCCCCCTTATGCCCACTTTTCAACACCCGACCCTCACCTGTGCGGCCCTCCTGAAGCCACAGAGAGTACTTTGTGGCCCCCCGGGGAAATGTGTACTCATGGTCTAGAAGAAGACCCAATAGCATCATTTCTGACAGGTGCTTCCTGTCTTGCCCATTAGAGGGAAGAGCACCGTATTATGCTATGCAGTCTGCTCTACCAATGAGACAAACTGGAAACTCCCCAGACCTGCATCCAAAGGGACTAAAAGATCCTGGTGCTAGACCTTGGTGAGTGTGTTCGTGGAGTGATGCCGAACCAACAGTGTGGTTTTAACAGAGATAAGAAAAAATTACCGCTTAGTAGAAACTCAAAGAGAAAAATGCCGTCACCATTCTATTTCGATTTCGCTACCTTCTCACTATGTCTTAGTATAAAAAATGTGTTTCAATGTTCGAATTGTTCTTAACTGTTGTTGATTTGATTAGATAGGGTTCAGAATTATGAGCTATGTCAGTGGTTTCCAAACTTTTTTGACCTGCGTCTCCTATGACAAATTGGCCGTTGGCGCGCCTCCCCATTACATTACTATTTTTTGGAGGGGGAGAATGTAAGGCTGACCTAGATAGGACTTCCATTTTAATCCCGGAAAATAATAGGAATGAAGAAATAATTTTCCTATAATCGTTCTGTTTAGAGGTCCTGCTCAACTGACTTAATCAAACTTGGCTTACTTCTCACATTGTTTCTATAAAGAAAGCCAACAAATTTCTCACGTGGATAAATTACAAGTTGTTGGATCGAATTGTACATGCATTTGTGTACCTATTCCAATGTAGGTTTTCAGGCAAAAGGATTTTCAAGGGCAAAATTATAATCATGATTAGAAAATTGACAGGAGTGTAGTGTCATAAATGGGATTGATGAATTTGTAAATTCCGCAGTATGGTAAAATGTCTGCATTCACAATTGTTGGGTTAGGTGTAAGATGCTTGGGAGGTCCTACATGAAAATGAGGTGAGTATTACAAATTAGATTTGAATTTCCCTTTCCCCTGCATCTTTACAGGCCCGACAGAAAGGAGCCTCACTCTGCACCCCCACAGGTCTTGTAGACTTGGATGGCATTTTCTTTCCCTATCTCTACCACCTTATAAACTGGAATGGAGTCTCAAACCTGCACCCTGATTGGCCATATATAGTCTCAAATTGAGTCTAATCTCTGCACAACTGTCTACAGCAAGGATGAGACTGCTTTCAAATGCATGCTCTGTAGAGCAGTTCGGAATGACTAGCAGATTTTCACTTTATATTTATAATGGTGTCGAGCAGGGTATTTATCTTTTGATAAACTGAGCAAGATGGTGAACGTTTCATCGAGAGGGCTTGTGAAGTTCTTGGAAAGAGTGAAACAGTGAAAGATGGCGGGGTTCAACAGAAGAGCCCACTTGCTTGTGGGTCTACGGGGCCCTCTGATCTTGAGCTTCCCAGTTCAGAGAAGGCACTGTATGTTCCTTTGTATGCTGCGAGAGCTAGTGCTTAGAAACTGTGTTAAGTGCTATAGAGAAAACTAAGTTCTGATGGCGTCCCTTTGGAGAGCTGATTTAGTGCATGTGCGTCAGACACATATAGTACTAAGATTAATAGTGACTTGAAAAGAGGGAAATAAAGACTGCATTCACATGCATTTCTAAGTATGAAGGATATTCAAATATGATACGAAGTCTTGCACCTTGGGGGTAAGTACAAGTGAGAAAATGGAGATTTAACTGGATTTGGGTACGCTCTTCATCAAACCCATATATATATATATATATATATATATATATATATATATATATATATATATATATATATATATATATATATATATATATATATATAATCTAACTGACATAGCTCTTCTAAGTTTCAGTTTGAGGCTGGTTATCCAAAAGTGTGGGATAAATGCATACTGCAAGCCCAGGGCCAGTAATATTTCTATTTATGGTTATTTCTCGAACCTAAGTTAAGAAACTAATATAATAGACATATATAATTTGAAAACAAAATGACTGCATACTAATTGTCCAGGCGTAACTACGAGAGTTCCTATACCCATTTCTACCTGCTCAGTGCTCTCACTACCTGACCTGTGCACTGCTCTCCTCATAAACTAACAGAAGACGTTCTGTTGCGCAACCTCCGATCTAGGGCTAGTGGGCAGTTAGGAATTCAGGTGCGAGTGAGAGATGTTCTATAATTATGTAGCAAACATTTTCAAAGTGAATAAAAGAACATGCATTATAATATCTGGTGTAATATGTGAGCATTCCATAATGTAAATAAGACTAGTAGTACCAGTAGTCGGTTGAAACAAAATTTAACAAGAAGGACACTTTACCAGGTAATAATGCCACGCTCTCTGCTCGTCCTGTGCTTCCCAACTCTTACTGACTTCCTTCCTCCCCCCCCCCCCTCTCGCTGGGTCCACAGGGCCCAAGGCTACAGCAGCAGAGAGAGAACAAAAAAATAGACAGACCTACAGCTGCCAAGCGGAGTTACAAATCATGGGGCTAAGAGGAAGCAAGTGCACCACCTAGTTGGCGCCAGGAGCAGTGCACTCAGCCTACATACAAACAGCCAATCAAGGGCCAGATGTAGGTCACCAAATACCGGTCGTAACGGGCCTATATTTTACAGAATCGGTAAATTTACCGATTCGGTAAATTTACAGATTCTGTAAAATACCGATTCGGTATATTTACCGAATCGGTAAATCTATATGTAGGTGGCACTGGAAGCAGTGCCACAGGCCCCTAAGAATTTGTTATTTACCATGTAATACTATTGCATGATAAATAACGAATTCATGTGTACATGCACATCTGTGCATGTACACCTGTGCCATGTGGCACACATACATGCCCTGAGGGCATGTATGCGTGTCACATCGCACACAAGCCTGATTCAGGGGTGCAACAGGGTGACAGGGTGTCAAAGTGACACCCTGTCCCCCTTGTCAATTCGGTAATTTTACAGAATCGGTATTTACCGATTCGGTAATTGCCATAGGTTCCTATAGACCTCAAGGCCCGTAGGAATCAATGGCAATTACTGAATCGGTAAATACCGATTCGGTAATTACCAAATATTCCCGATTCGGTAATTGATTCGGTAAAAATACCTACATAGCATTTACCGATTTGTAAATACCGAATCGGTACAGTTTGGGAACCATGGAGTTATGTGATAAGTATCACATACTCGCAATTTTCACCTGATAAATTCAGCAGATCAGACCTGCAGAAGGTCAGAGGGGAAAAGACCCATCAAAAACACAAAACATGCGGAATTCAGTGTGTTAAAAACTGATTCTATATATTTTGCACTACTTTCCTTTTAAAGACCCAGAATAGGAGGTATTTACCACAGGCAGTAAACACCTCACCCTGGGTTAATGATATTTACCACATGTGGTAAATACCCCACCCTATTCCGACAAACTTGAAACGAGGACCTGTGAGTCTACTCCACAACAGTGAGAGAGCACTATTGCAGAACCTCACCAGGCTGGAAGCCGATAGCAGTGACAGGGCACTGCTGCAACAAGCCCTCTGCTGCTGGTAGTTTGCACTGCTGTGCTCCTTGAGGAGTTTCAGTACACTCCAGTGGGTAGTTTGCCTGCAGAAGCCATTTATATTCTTTTTTGTTTTATTCATTTGTGACATTTCTAGAGTGCAATCCTAGTTGTGAGGGCAGTTGAGCACTCTAAATAGTATGTGCACAATATGACATTCCCTCCTCCCCAAATCCCGTGACTTACCGCCTGCTACGCCCAAGAACTCTCAGAATCAGGGTATGTGGTCCTCGGCGTAGCCTTTTATTTACATCAAATCAAGTAACTTTCCACAGACCATGACCAAAAAAAGTATCCTTCTTGGATATATGAGAATTATTCACAGCATCACACTTTAGTTGCATCCACATGTCAATGGCAGTAAGGGAATTAAGCACGATATTACACTTTAAATTTAACTCGGCCATACACTAGTACAACATGGTCGTACATTTGAACTTTATACTTTAACTCTTTAACTCTGCCGTTCACTAGAACTTAACCGTACATTTGAACTTGGCCGTCTTGGCCACCAATGTTCCACTCTGCTGCGCAGATTGTACCGGCAGGCCCCAACGTGCTACAGCCAACAGATGCACTACTTGACATTCAGGGCACCGCATACTGCACCAGCCCACAGGGGTACCTGAACAGAGGAAGCCTCCCCAAGATTCTACTTAGTCCATACATTGTGGGTTAGGGCAGAAGAATCCAGGACTATCGGCACGTCAGTCCCTCCTTCCCGCCGACTCACGGCACATGTGGAATCTACCCCCTCCTGGGGTCCATCGAATGGCTGTACCTCCATTTTTGTGCATCCCTCTTTGTTGTTAACTCTCAGCACTCGCCACAGGGTGAGAAGCTCTCCGGTGTACTCCCCCTCCCCCCAGATGCTGACGGTGCTCCACAACACCTGCCTGATTTATTTTCATAGAAAAAACGCCAAATTCCTGACTAGACAAGTTGAGCCAAATTGTGCCTATTGTTGGAGTTGTTAAATTATTTTGACCAAGTTGTTCATTGTTCAACTTGGACTGGAACCCCCCCCAGCCCTCACCGCTGGTATATTAGCCCCGAAGCTAGAAGCCGAATACCGAGGAGAACTATCACTAATTCCATTCTCAGACCATCCAGCACCTATTAATGTAACATTTGCTGAGTGCAGCGTGCCAGTAGGTCCCGCTTTGCAACCACCTTTCCCATGTTCCCATCTGGACACCGCTGCCCGTTTATAAATGGCAAGCAGTTAAAATATGCGGGTTAACTTGCACATGTTCATATCTACCACCATCAGTGGAGAACATACTTCTTGTGACCTCCGCTGTGCGCGGCATGCTGGCAGGCACCGCCTTGCAACGGCTTTTCCCAGATTCCACCCGAGGCATACCTACCCGTTTCTGCAGGAAGTTTGCTGAATAATGAGTCTGCCAACTGCATAAACTACGGGTACTGCATAACACATTGGCCCTATGGGAGTTTTAATTGGCGTTAGTAAAAGCCTGTACTGTGCACTGAGTTATTCAAATGGACCGGCACTTATGTTTGAATAGTGGACTTTGGAGCAGAATAAAAATGGGCACCTGCCCTCTTTGTTTCATAAAGGAAGCACTGCCATCAGGATACCTGATCACAGGAGACTCCTAATAATAAACTATGAGGATGCCCTCCTGATATTGTTATTGTTGGCTACTTTATGAACAGTGCTATCTCGCTACAAGCGATGTACTTTGATAACAATTGGCCATGAGCCAACTGTCCTAAACGGCCACTAACCGCTACATGAGCTAATATGCACTGCTTGCCAGGATTAAAGGGAGGGTTGCAACCCACTTGCTTTTAATGTTGAAGCACCAAGTCGTGCTACTGACCATGATTAGAACTGGTGTATTTAAACAGAGCATGAGCCAACTGTCGTAAATGTCTGCTGGCAGCAAAATAAGATAGTATGCATCACTTGCCTGGATAAAAGTTGCTGTAGCCTTATGAAAACCGTTGTGTTTAACTAGCACCTGCCACAAGTTTAATTAGCGCATGCCGGAAGAAGTTGCGAAAGGCCGGGACTCGAAGAAGAACTGTTTGCTCCTTAATTACTTATTAAAGGGCGCTTTACTTGTGAACCTCACCTCTGGAACCTGTACTGCTTGCCATACTGAAGGAGAAGCAGACAAGTTTCGATTGGTAGCAGAGCAACATTCCAGGGAAGAAACTAAAACACCACTACAACTCAGATAAGCACTGCCAACCACAAGGATTACACATGTACCCGGCCCCTGGTACCAAACATCACTATTTATTCAATGTTTCCCTGTGAATTATCCCCCAAAAACTTCTGGGCCCTTACACCCCAGTTCCCTGTGGAGGATCCCGGTGTAGACACCTTGGCCTCATTACCATCATTCGCTGTTTCCCTGGTAAGTATCCCAAAAGACTTTTGGGCCCCCACATCCTAGCTTCCTGCAGTGACCCCTTCACCTAAGTGGCAAGGGCTCTTATGTATTTGGGCGTTAACCTAGTCGAGCAGAGGCTATGAAAGCTTGCATAATATCCAAGGTAATAGGCCCACATCAAGATAATATGTATTGTGCCGATGGGCATCCTGCGCCCTGGCATATCCTCCTGAATAAAAAGCAAAAGACACCCTCCTGAATAAGGCATGAATCATTGAGGAATAGCCAACAAACTGTACTTTGTATGGTATCTGGAGGGACCACTTCACACTCGGAGTTTGATTTTAAGTCCCCTAAGCCTATACCTGTTGGCTCAACTGAAGTGCCCAACATTAAGTAAAGCTTGTGTTGCCATTGTTTGAAGCACTAATTCAGCTTAACAAACAATACATTGGAGTTTACCATGACCGTGGTAATTGTTCCCGCCAGTGTACTGCTGCACGGTCGCAAACTGCTTGTCCCAATTTTGGAATAACAACTTTTGAAAGGATCCCATACCAGCGCTGAAGACCGATTAGTAGTACCATAAAAACAATAAGAAACTATCTGTCAATGCCGGGTATTTTAGATGTAAGCATGGTAATGCAAGCATTTTTACTTGAGCGCAATAACCTGAGCTGAAGAACTAAGGCTCACTGCTCTAATCAGACCTTGTTAACCGTGATCAATGGCTGATCTCAGAATTGCCATGGCAGACAGCCCTGCAAGAAATATCAAATCAGTAAGCAAGCCTCCAAAGGATCTACCCCCCCAGTATGGTCCGATTGGAAGTTACTCGAAGTGGCAAACCAAACACCCCAGTCCTGTCCGTATGAACCGGAACTTAAATGAATGAGAAGAATGCCTTGTTTAATATTGTTTTTTTGTTGAGTGAGTTAACCACCGTTGCCACTGGCGGGAGTATTGGGACAAACCATACCTAAAAGTTAGAAATCAACTCTGGAAGCAGGCCTCCACTGGCTCTACCTCCCCAACATGAAGGAACTTAAGTAAATTATAAGGAATGGCTGTTACGTTTCCGCCACCTTGTGTGCAAGGAGAGGGACTGCCTGGCTCCGCACAGGCCAGGCATGAAAACAGGTTCCCAGCTGAACCAAGCGGACTTCTAGGGCATATACATAGCGAACAGCCTCTGTGAAAGCAGCCAACGAGCATCACGCTGATGTTGGCACCACCTTTTCCGGCATGCCATCCTTCTTCACACGATTGAGGGGCTGCTATTATAGCTGCCGGGAAATGTTGTATGCATTTAGTGAGGTGTGCCTGCTTCAGGGCCATTGGATCGTTTTCACCAGCAGGAAGACACCTGTACACTGTGCTTCTGCCTTCCCAGAAAAGCGCCTCCGGATATCACCAACATAAAAGCAACAAAAGAGAAAAAGTAAGCCATTGATAATCTGTATATATACTCCCGCCTACGTACGAGAAGTGGCCTTGTTGTCTCGATCAATAAAACTTAAATCAGATTCCCGCCGTAAGCCTCCTCTTTTGTGCCCACAGGCGGGCCTCCTTCCAGCTCGGCCTCAAAAACCCTACCGCACTCTTTTACCGCACATAGCAGCAAGCCGCTATCCCCCCCACACACACATATGGCAAGGCACCCGCCTCTTGCAGCGCCGCGTATTTGTTGTTAATTACCCAGACTGCCATTATCGGGCTTCCCCACATAACACTTGTGATATATTACACTGTGTATGTTTCTGTGTATTTTTTATTGATAATTAGTTTGCTTGGTCAGCTGACAAAGCATCTACAGCAGGGATCTGCGCTCGACCTAAAGGACACCCGTTCAAAACCTGGCAGGTCCTCTCAGCCCCCCATCCCTCTGAGGTCAAAAAAGTAACTGCCATAGAGTTGGGCAACAACAACATCTGCCATTGAGTGCCACAACGCCCATGGGTGAATGTGCGTTTTACAAATACATACTATGTCATGTTTGCCACAACAAAGTCAAACTATGAAAAAGGTATGCATCGCGTGAGATTGTGCCAAGACAATACATTTGGTTCATGAAAATACAGGCAGAACATCCTAATTTGCCCAAGAGAATTTTTAAGTTAACATGAAAATAATTGACGTGACTTTCGGATTTTTGGTGAGCTGTATGAACCTATTGGAACAAGCTGAATGCTCTGCCGCCCCAGCCATTATCTGTCCTCATATACCCAATAGTACCTATTAAGAGGGCAGGGAGCACACACCCAGAGGCATACACAATAGGAAATGAAGGCAAAAATCATCAATAACTAATCAACACTGACAAAACACCCATACTCAACAGGACACACGTACCTCAAAATACAGATATTCCACACAGGTGGGTATCACTGTAATCACACAGCAGTGCCTCTCCAATCACATACTAAACATACAACTCATCTAAGAGTACACTTTAAACAGAACATTGTACATGTACACAAGCATGTAACACAGCATAGAAATGCCCTATAGCTGGGTTTCAACATTATTACAACACCTCGGTCCACCGAGAAAATCAATAAATCATATAACAGAATACATTAAGAGACTGTAAAAGTTCCTAGCTAATGTGAAAGTCAGTTTCAATTCTAGAAAGGGCAACGAGGCGAGGATTATGCCTTTTCTTCCTTCTTCATATACACCCAACAGCCTTATTAACATTTGTAGCATCAAACCATTTAACAGCTACATATCACCCGAGTTTGAGAAAAAGAACAGATAATCACTCGCGCAATAAACAGACCACGCAGGTGTTAAAGCGTAAAAGGCCATTTATTAGACCAGGCTGCACAACAATAACAATAACCAAAAACATCAACATTACAACAACCCTCATATCAACTCTACATGCCTCACACTCTTCAGACACTCTGACTCATATCACCAACCGGTCCCTGCCCATACCGTACCTCAACCAATACCAAAAATTACGTTGCCTCCTACCCCGATACCTCTGACATTCCAGTCATGCCTCAAGCTCCCCACATCATTCAAAACTTCCCCCCCAAGGGATGGGTACGCCCGCTCTTGACCCCCCTATCCCTCCAAAGTACTGCCCCACCCCCTTTGGACCTGTCCCGTGTGCATCCTGTCCCAGTCCACAATCACACCGACCTACTGCACCATATCGCCTCATTTCACAGCCTGCTGACCACATCCCTCATTTCCATCATATAGTACGCATTCCTCAAACGTGAAAGATGCACACCGTTGTCCCTGAACAGTAAGGGTTCCTCCAGTCGAATGCCCCCGTGAGAGATCACCTGTATGTCCTTGTCCCCACAAAACACTCTCATTGCCCTGTTGAGTTTTCTCCTAGCCTTTTCAATGGCCCCATGCTTCATTGCTCCTCTCCAAACCTTTCTGGGGACAAATTCGATCCAGGCAATGCAAGTCCCTGCAAGCCTTGTCTTGAGCACTTCCAAGTCCCTTTGCATCAGCTGCAGGAGCGCCAAACCCGACAGCTGCACCAAATCGTTTTTCTCCAAATGAATTATCAACAAGTCCGGGCATCCTTTTTTGCGGAACCATTTTTGCGAGCCAAGGCAATAGTGCCCCCCACGCATCCCTCCTTTACCCCACCAGTGTACCTCCTGTTGATGTCCTTTCAGTCCCAGGTTACAGCCGTACACCTGCTGCTCCGCGTACTTGGATGCCCAGTGCACAAAGGAATGCCCCACAATCCAGGTGACCGTCTTGGCCCCCGGTCCGCCCACGCAACCTACAGAAGAAAGATATGTTAGGCCAAACAAAACCGCCTAAAACCACCGGCACACCCCTCACACTCCCCACTCATTTACGCACATAACGCTCACAACACCGCGGACCACAATCTCCCAATCTGCCGAATCCTATCCCAGGACCAACCCAAACGGGCCGCAGCTGTCGCAGCCCCAATGCGGAAGAAGTGAGTCCCAAAATCAGCCGGCTCCAACCCAAGGCACCGCAACGCCATCAGCAACACAGCCAACAACTGACCTGACGTCACCCATGCACCAGACTCATGACAAAAAAATTTCACCTTGTCCAGCCTGTGAAGCAGCCAAGAACATCCTCCATTCAGCCACAGGGCACATGCCCCCACCACCCGCCTCACACAACCAGACCCACTTACCCCGTCCCAACTGATCCGTCTTCGAGCGCCCCAACCAAATCCCCAAGCGCCCACCATCCAAGCGTATCTCGTCATACCTCCTGCCACCCAGGCACCTCGTGCCCAACAACTCAGACACCCTAAAGGCACCAAAAAACATCCACACCATACACAAACGAAAAACTCGTGCCTCAAACAGATCATAACAGCACTCCGGCAAAACCCCAACTAACCGCACCAACAACTCAAGCGTGACCGCCTCCCGCAAGACCCCACCCCCCCTCAGACGCTCTCTACCCCAATCACGGAGCATCCACCTCAAAATCACATCCTTCGTAGGATCAAACCCCAAGAACAAACTACAGTAAAAGGACAGTCCTGCCAGTTTCCCAGAAATTATAGCTGCAGTCAATCCCTTGTCAATGCAACCTAAAACAAACCGTCCACCGCCCTGCTCGACTGCCGCAAGTTCCCCCAACACCGAATCCTGCCGCCAACCCATAAATGCTCCAAACTCAGCCTATGCCAGTTGGTAAGTTCTTCTTGTGGTCTCAGCAATAGAATGTTCCACCAGGCCTATCACTCTCACTCCCCCCAAGGCCCAGATGCCGGCCGGCAGCTCAGTCTTGCACTGATCCGCTCCCGGTGCCAGCCGCCGGAACCGCTGCCACTGCGCACGAGACAAAGCATCCGCAATGTCATTATTCACTCCAGGGACATGCTTGGCTCTAAACACCACATTCAAGCGCAGGCACTCCAACATGAAACTTCGCAGCAACCTCAACACTCTCAGATCTCCGGCACGCTGGCTGTTAACCAAATCCACTACAGTCATGTTGTCAACGTGGAACAGAACTGACCTATTCCGAAACTCCATCCCCCACACTTCCAGTGCCACCAGCAAAGGAAAGAATTCCAGAAAAGCAATGCTCCTCCCCTGTTTCAATCAGTAAGCTGGCCAATTTTCAGCACACCACCTGCCATCCCAGAATATGGCAAACCCTGCTGACCCCGCTGCATCTGAACAAATTTGACATTGCCAAACCGCACTGTCATCATCAAAGTCCAGGGACACACCGTTGAAGTCTGTCAGGAACGTCAGGCAAGTCCTCAGGTCAGCCCGCAGCCCCATGGAGATTCAGACCCTGTGGTGTGGAAGCACTGCCCCCGACATGGCCATGCCGAGCCGCCAATAGAACGTCCGTTCCGCCCTGACTACCCTGCACGCAAAGTTCAAGAAACCCAACAACTTCTGCACTGCCCTCAAAGCAATCCTCTTCTCTCCGATCGCCCACAACAGACACGACTGAATCTCCGTCACCTTGGCTAGAGGGAGGCGAGCCCGCCACTGGACAGATTCCAACTCAATCCCCAGGAATGTCAAGCAGCAGCTGGGACCAGCCGTCTTTTCCGGCGCCAAGGGAACACCAAAGCGAGACGCCAGCTCCTGAAACAATGACAGGGCCCTGCCACAGTATCCAGAGCCCACCCTACCTAGAAACAGGAAATCATCCAGATAGTGAGTGACTTCACGACACCCGCTAAACTTCACAAAGGCCCACTGCAGGAATGTGCTAAAGAGTTCAAACAGGGCGCAGGAAATAGCACACCTCAAGGGCACAACCTTGTCCACGTAGATGGCGCCCCCGAATTGCATTCCCAGGAGCGAGAAATCCGCCGGGTGTATGGGCAACAGTCGGAAGGCTGACTTGATGTCACATTTTGACAATTCCGCCCCCTGCCCACACACCCGCACCAGGTGAATCGCATCATCCACCGAAGCATAGAGCACCTTCGAGTCCTCTTCGGCGATGAAGTCATTCACTGACTGCCCCTCGGGCCACGAGAGATGGTGTATCATCCGAAACTCCCCTTCCTTCTTCTTCGGAACCACCCCCAGTGGAGAGATGATCAAATCCTCCGACGGCCAATCAGTAAACAGGCCGGCTACTCTTCCTTCCTCAACCTGTCAGCCACCACTCCTGGCAATTCCTTAGCGGATTTCAAATTGTCAGCCCATCTCCTCGCCCTGGGGTCCTGATAGCCCCCTCTAAAGCCCTCTTTGAAACCCCAGAAAAGCCGCAACGCCGCCTCCTGGTCTGGGTAACATGAGAGCCAAGGGGCCATCGCCTCCACCCTAAACGGTGTAGGCACCCTTCTGTCCAGGTTGGCCCCTACCTTTGGCGTTCCGTCACTGCTCCGAGGGGGTGACAAGCGTAAGGGCATGCTTCTCGCCACACTTAGAGCACTCATGCTTAAACTTACAGGGGTAGCGGGAGCAGTAACCTCTGTTGTAACTCCAAGAAGCCCCCGTGTTGTGGCTTCCCGGTTTGTTGGTCTGTCCAGTGGTAAATGTGCTGGCTGCAGCACTTCCCCCGCCCCGCCTTGGGCGGGACGCGGAGGAAAAGACCGATACACCACAGGCAACCCGCTGGCCGTATGCGTAGAAGCAGCAGAGTGCGTAGATGCAATCCACTGCATCCAGAGTTCCTGATCTACTTCCCCCTGGTTCTTTGCCGGATTAGCACTAACCCTAGCCCTGAACTCCTCGTCATAACTCAACCAAGCAAAAACGCCAAACTGCATTTGCGCCTTACGTATGATGTCCATGTACTTCAGCAAAGCAATGGCCCTGTCCTGGTATTTCTCACAGTACTTACTGATTAAAGAATAAAGAGGGGTGCACACTAAAATAATCCAATTTTAAACAACTACACAATATAATAATAAAGGGTGCTAACTACTGGATTATGTTGGCTAACATAATATGTGAAAAGGCAATTAAGTAGATGAAAATCTACGAGTATTGAGCACTGTTCCTGGAGGAAACGTTCCAGTTCCCAAAATAACTAAACCATAAACAATTTTTAGTGAACAATAAAGTTTTTAGTTTTCACTTTAGAAAATTCACAAAATATACAAGTTCAACACAAAAACAGTGAATATTTAAAAAAAAATAATAATCCTATTCACCTATTTGACAACTAAATCATTGTCATGCCTGATATTGTTATAGAAAATGTTCATATAGACATTGTTGCAGTATTATCTGCAGTAGACCACGAATGTGGTAACAACCTCAATATAAAACTTAGCTGTATATATCATGTTACAGACATTTGTGATTTTCACACGGCATAGCCCAATGCATTTCGGGACCAACAGGTACCCTTCTTCAGGGGCGAATTCCTTGTCATCAGATACTGTGAACAGACCACACGAATAACTGACTGCTTCTGGGTAAACTGTGCCGCCGTTATATCCTCCAATGTATAATATCACACTATTTTTCGATTAAAGCGGCTGGTATTTCACTTATGCTTCGTTTTTAGAACGGTGTAGACGCCAATCTTCTTGCAGGTATGTCTTAGAACTGCCTTCCATAGCAGACAGATCACACTTCTAGTCTAACAGTCAGATAACGATGAAGATAACAGCCGCTCTGGGACCAGATGCTCGTGAATTAAGCCTCTTCTAAGCGGCCACCCTTTCTTTTGGAATTCACTTTATCGAGTGAACGTTTGTATTTCTGAAGCAAATCACCATGATGTGATCTGTCTGCTATGGAAGGCAGTTCTAAGACATACCTGCAAGAAGATTGTCGTCTACACCGTTCTAAAAACGAAGCATAAGTGAAATACCAGCCGCTTTAATCGAAAAATAGTGTGATATTATACATTGGAGGATATAACGGCGGCACAGTTTACCCAGAAGCATTCAGTTATTCGTGTGGTCTGTTCACAGTATCTGATGACAAGGAATTTTCCCCTGAAGAAGGGTACCTGTTGGTCCAGAAATGCATTGGGCTATGCCGTGTGAAAATCAAAAATGTCTGTAACATGATATATACAGCTAAGTTTTATATTGAGGTTGTTACCACATTCGTGGTCTACTGCGGATAATACTGCAACAATGTCTATATGAACATTTTCTATAACAATATCAGGCATGACAATGATTTAGTTGTCAAATAGGTGAATAGGATTGAAATATTCACTGTTTTTGTGTTGAACTTGTATATTTTGTGAATTTTCTAAAGTGAAAACTAAAAACTTTATTGTTCACTAAAAATTGTTTATGGTTTCGTTATTTTGGGAACTGGAACGTTTCCTCCAGGAACAGTGCTCACTACTCGTAGATTTTCATCTACTTAATTGCCTTTTCACAGTACATACTGGCATAAATCAAAAACGCAGATGTCCAATTCTCCATAGTGACCGGGACCCTGGGCCGCCTAGTCAACTCCCACTCCTCCTCCTTCGACCCCTCCTTCACCTGCACCTCTCTGTGTAAAAGCTTGAAAACGTCGACATACTCATGTTTCCATATCCTCCCCTTAATCTTCTCGGACAGGTGAGAACCCAAGGGCATAGCCAGCCCCATATAAGGGAGTTTCTTCTGCAGTTTCGCATCCCCTTTGTCATTTTTATCGTCCTTACCGTCCCCTTTGTCCGTCTGCACCCCAGCAGCAGTCACCAACTTACCTTCCGCCTGTTTATTTTCCGCAGGCGGATCACCAGTTGGCGTTCCCGGCTCCCGTACTGACCCATCCCCCACACCCATTGACCTACAAGCCTTCTTCCTACCCCCTTTTGGCCCATCATCCCAGGCCGCCCACCAAGATCCCTCACCTGATAATGCAGAGTGCACCTCCCGGGGCGGTCCTCTGGGAATCGAAACCTTCTCCGCCACCGCCTTGTCTCTGCCTTTGGTCGCCGTAGGAGCCTGCAAAACACCAAGTTCTCTGTTGTCGTCCTCGTCATCCCGCACCTGCCCGTCCTCAAGTTCTTCAGTCTCATCCTCATAATCCAACTCCAACTCAGGCTCCACATCCACAGGTGCACACAACACTTCCTTAACCGCTCTCTACACACCAGGGGTACCCGCCACCGTTGCCCGATCCTGTAATGGAGGGATGGCCGCCGCGGACCGCCCTGCTACTTCCGGCCGGCGTTTTGGAGCTGTTTTGTGCCCCGCCAAGCCCCCTCGACCTCTGCCGACACCTGCCGGCTTAGAGCCCCACCCATCCCTCAGGTCGCTCCAGCCTGAGTGGGCCCCAGCACTATTGGGCCTCAGAGCCGAAGGACCCCCTGCGCCCAACTTCTTACTCTTCGCCCTCCTGGCCGCCTCTTCCTGCTCTGCCAACCTCTCTTCTTCAGATGTGGGGGTGGTTGGCCCCTCCACCTCCGGCCCCCAAACAGCTCCAACCCGGGCCGCAGTTTGCTCAGCCCACCTTGCCTCATTCAGCCGAGCCAGGAGCCTTTGCTCCCGTAGCCTGTCCTCCCACGCCATTGGCCCCTAACTCGGGAGGGGAGGGGGCAGGCAGTAGCCCTAAAACCCCACTCCAGGCAGCAAAAACCAGTCAGATGGGGCCCTAAAGGCCGAGCTCCCCCCCACCCCATGAGCCCCTGCAGCCTCCAACCCACCCTGCCCCTCAGGCCTCACCTCAACCCTCACAATCCCAACCGGGGCCGGGGTGCTCGCCCTGGACCCAACTGATAGGTCAATGGGAGCGTCCTCCCATTGTCCGCTACTCTCAACTGCCTTGGCAGGCGCAGGAACCTGCAGCACTGTCTGCCCTGCCACCACCTGGCCCTCCAGCTGCCCCAAAAACTCCTGCTCTGACCCATGGGCTTCCCGATGCTAAAAGCGGAAGCCCCGCCCCCCGCGCCTATCGCGCCACCTGCCGCCTCTGCCCCAGCTCCTCTATGGGGGCCTGTACTTGAAAAACCTCTTTCTGCCCAGGTGCCTCAAACTGGAGCTGGGGGAACTTCTGCGGGGGCAAGCTTTTACGCTTGCTGCCCGCGCCGCAACCATCACTGCCCCGCCCCGCCCCCTCCCGGTCGCCTGCTCAACCGACGGCCGAGGGTCTTCCTGGCAAGCCAGTACCACAGCCGCGACCCCAGCTGAGGCCGCCTGCTGCGTCCTAGCACAGCCCACCCACGCCTGGGACAGGACACCGGCTGAAGGAGGTCATCCCGGCCTGCTCTTGCCAAAACTAATAGCGCCGCCCTCACCTCATCAGCGGGGACGCCCGCCATACCTACAAGCGTCAAAAACTCCGCCCCTACCGAAAAAGCTTTGTCGCCGGCCAGCAACCACTGAGTTCGATCCTGCACCTCCGCTCGACAATGTCCTCCAAAATGCCCTCGCCTAACCTGCACCTAAAACCCCTTCCTTTGAAACAACCCTCCCGATGGTGCTGAGTGCAGGAAGAGGAAGTTCCCCTCCTCCCCTGCACTTATAACCTCCCCCTAACTCCTCCCTTTTCCCCTTGCTAGCCTGGGTCTCGTGCGAATGACCCCGGGGCCCGGCATTCGGAACAGCCGAATGCTTTGCCGCCCCAGCCATGCCCCCTGCAGTCCACCAGCAACACCACCTGGCACTAGGAGCCATGACCGTGTATGAGACCCGCTGGGCTGCGAGATGCTTTCCTCCACATGCATTGTTCAGAGTATGACCACATCTGGTCAACTGTTGATCAGTTGAAGCTTCCAACATGTGCCCCTCTGAGAAAATGTGCAAGCCCCGACTCACATATGAAATTTGCCAATGTATGGGCCTGCTCAACACCAAAGCACCGGTGTCAGGACTGAAAGCCTCCGCCCAGCAACTGTACCTTTCCAATGCACAAAACCCTGTGCAAGCGAAACACAACCGCATGCCCTTGGAACAGCTGCCACCTTTAGGCCCGGACAGCCGCCAGAATATTGTTAAACAATAAAAGGTCCACACAAACCATCATGCATGCATGCACGTGCACCCAAACACACATAAACGCCCTTCCTGCAAGTCTGAGAATGCCCCAATTTATTTCCTGCAGTTGCCACGAAGCAAAAAATGAGAAAATTGAGAAAACGAAGAGAGAAGAAGACAGAAAAAAGTGAACAAGAAGGCTTCAAAGTTTCCACAGTTGTGCAAACCCTTGCATGGAGACCACGCACGATTCTCCACCCCACATCAGACTGCCAATCATGTTCATGCCCTTCACTGCACATCTCCAACACTGTATGTCCATACGGATCACTTCAGCCCTCCAAACTCTTCAATACTTTTCACGGGGCTCTGACCCGAGATGCAGCCATCTAGCCTCGCTCAAAAGGATGAACACTCAAAATCTGTTACATGCAACATCAGACCCTCCAGCTCCTCTTGTTGCCCTACTTTCGCCTGCGCAAACACCTGCCTGCATAAGAATCCGAACCCAGCTCTGAACTTGCAACGAGGGCCACAAACAATCCAAGCTCACCATGTGTGACACGACAACATTGCTGCATCTCTCCAGCGCATGGGCTCGACCTCCACGCAAAAACACCACCTCTGTCCATCTCCATGGGGCCAATGAAAGCCAGTAAGCATGCATAATCCAAATGAACCACCGTGACAATTCAATTGAACCCAGTGGCGTAACGAACCTTGAGGTGGCCCCCCTGCAAGGCACTTAGAGGGGCCCCCTCCTGACTCAATCATGAGCTCTCTGGCCATAGTAATGTGCTGAGGGGGTCCACTGGAGTTTGGTAGTCCTCCCCATGGCGGTGGCCTGTGTTTTACCACTGGCTTCGTGTTCTTTTCTAGCCAGTGTGCCTTTAACACTTCCCCTCCATGTTATAGAATTACAAACCCTTCCCTCTTCTATCCCTCAACTATCCATTTTTTATCCAAATACCAAACTTACATGTCCACCACTCAAATTAATTTCATATCTATATATACAAATTCATCACAAATCCTCTTTGGGTACTGGAATAGAGTGCTACTTGCCGAAAAGCACTTCGACGCCTCGTCAGGGGTAGTAAGCGCTATATAAATACAATACAATTAGTCCTCCCTCTTTCGTTCCCTCTGTATCACACTTTGGGCAATGGAGTAGGGTGACCGAACCTTTTCAGTCCTGACCTTTTAACCTACATATAAATATCATTGCTGGGCAAATGCGTACAGTGGGAGCAAACCAACACAATTGAAACACACGCTCACCCAGAGCACCAGTGCTTCACAAGTTAATTAACAAGGGATTTATCCAATTCAGGTTTTGTTTCTTTATCACCTAGAGCTTGCAGGTGTGTGTGTACGTAGTGTAAATTCAACACTACAAGTAGCAGACCACAGTAAAGAACCTGTTGTTACCTTTATTCTATGCATTTTAGGACCTGAAGAACTGTTGATTAAATTAAATTCAGGATTACAATTATGGGACACAGAAAAATAGAAAGAAAAATAGATCAACTGGACGAGGTTCTTGTGAATGGAATCTTGAAACACTTTGGTCACCAACATGTGGATGTAAGCAGAGGCCTCAAGTCTTCAGCTACCATGAGTGAGCAGCTCATCAAGTCCAGGACTTTCCATTGAATTGTGGGACTTGTAGTCCAGGTTGTTTAATTGTTTGAACAGGACAGCAAATCCCAGTATGCATTGAAATAATTTTGGCATAGATGACCTAATCATGGCCAGGCCGGAGTAACTTCAGAGTTCTGCTGTTACCATGTCCACTATCATTATGTAATTCTGTGTCTGTCGCATCTTTTGCATAATTATGGATTTGCCGCTTTTGCCATATTATCCATCACCTGCATAATTTGCAGATTGCAACGAAAAAAACAGTTTTTAGCTCAAATGGCTCACATGTATTAAAATGAGACCACACGTGTTGCCGCCCAGGAGCAGGCCCTTCATAAAGGTTGAGTGGTCAACTTTCTTTTGGCTGTGGCTGTATTTGGGTATTAAGCCCGGTGGTAAAAGTGGGTGGCATCTGAGGGGCAGGACGTGCCCATGTTGCACACATTGTCCAGTATGCTCAGCTGCCAAGTTTTCCAGATCCATGGGTGATGACCTGCTCCAGTCCAGGTTTTTAGACGCAGTTTTAAAGTGGAATAGAGATTAAAGGAAGAAAACTGGACCAGAGCGGCTCATCACACATGGACCTGGGGAACTAGGCAGGAGTGACGGCCCCAGAGTCACTAGAAGGAGGTACATACATTGCCAAATGTATTCCAATCCCCCCTGGTCCGAATGCTTTTCCACTTACGGCTCAATCCAGAAAACAGTACAAATAAGTCTAGCCCATCACTGTCCTCTAAAACCAATTTTAAGTGACTCGTGACTCAGGGTTAAGAAGCTGAACTCCTATCCGGTGTGTAAGGGATTTATAGCTGCCAAGGTTTCAGATTGCTATGTGTGACATTTTCATTTTGTCAGCGTAGTTATGAGTGACATTTCAATGACTATGAGTGACACTTTCTAGTGAACAAAATCAGCAATGAAGATGAGGGAAACAGATAAATATCAGAAATTACACCCATTGGAGCATTAAGAAACTCTAAGAAGATCTTAAAACTTCAACAAATTACCAGAAATGTAAGGAAGGCCACTAACCCAAGACAGACTGCATGACTGCCGTTCTCAGTGACAGAGACATGTTTTCCCTTGAAATAAAACCAATGACTTAAGTCGATGGAAATTTCCAAAAGTATGCCTTTTAAAATAATAATAAGCTTTGGAAAGACTTTCAGGATGCTGCAAAACACCTGAAATGCAAAGTTACTAACCTACTTGCCCTTTCTAATGTGATTGTTACAGGAACGGGATCTGAGAGGAGCCATTTCATATTTCAGGCTAGCAACAGGCTTGTCTTTTAAAACTGCATTGAGGTAGAAGTTGCACAGAGATAACCAAGCCTGGTAATTAAGAAATACATCTTAGAACCATTAATTGTGAACAGTCCAAGTGTGATTGTTTTTTAAGGGACCATTTCTCCCTTTTCCATTTTCATACTGCTTTTCAAGAAGCGTTCATGTTTTACAAGCAGTATGCTGTTTAGGCCGCATGTGGAGAACAGAACACCACGTGTGGATGGCATCACTCTAACATGAAACCTAACGCCAGAACTCCCAGCGCTTTTAGATGACCTCAAGGCGCCATGATGCACTAAAGAAACTGTCCGTTAAAAATAAAATGTAATCGTTTAGACAAAAACGCAATCATAGAGATCGGAAGCAGTCAGGGTATGAACATAATGAGAGGGGTCCAGATTTAAATATACTTGTGTCACCCCCCCCTTTCTCTTCTCTTTCCCTCCTCTTAGCTGGGGGAAAACGAACGCAAAGAGCGCGCATCCACAAATGGACTGTAGATAGAAAAACCGCCAATGTATAATCCACCTATATATATATTTTTGTATGGTTCTCTATTCCTGCTGAAGCCAATAAAAGTTTTTTTTTAAAATAAAAAAAAACAAAAAAAAACAAATATACTTGTGTCACTGTGCTAAACAATACCAAAGCAGGCCTCTGCTTTATGACTAACTTCCATAACGTATTGTAATGTGAATGCAGAGCCTGCACACTGCCCGGATAGAGGGGCTCCTGCACACATTTGTTTTCAGTTATGGCTGTCACAGTGCAACTACAATGACACTCACTGGCAGGCGCTGACTATGTGACCTGTGCTCTGAGTTAAGGTCGCTGAAAGTATTATAGGACTGGCAGCACTGGTGACGCACAAGCAGGTGCTTTTAAAGCTATTGTTTAATTTCTAAATAAACCGCACCCTCCACCCCAATCTTAGCTTTAGGTGCGGCTGAACCACATGTAATAAAAGGATCTCTGTTACAAAAGCAGCAACCCACTGAGCTATCTGCATACAAAACAGTTCAATACAATACAATATGGTGGTAGAGTTTCTTTGCAGTAGGCATATTAACCCCCTGCGCTACATAATGGTGAGAGTGAAAACTAACTCTGACCTCCCCCAGCGGGAACATTAATCACCCCACCTTGATTCAGCAAGTCTCACTGTGCTGGAAAATAAAGGCTTCTTTGTACTTACTAGCACTGTTAAGCATGAATATTAAAGCCTTTGCACTAAGAGATCAGCAAAACTGCTAATTCAGTTAGATTACCCTGCATTTACAGCACCGATAGACAACTTTAGTGTACCCATTCTCTAAATGAACATTTTGAATCCTGTCAGCAGCGGATTACTAAATTATTATCGGACTTACCTGATTTCTTGACAGCGAGCCATACTGCCCTGCAGCCTCAACCTGTGCCACCTGCTCTTAAAATGAGACTCGCGCTGGCCTGGTGAGTTCGGGTCACAGTTGGGCTCTGCCTGGGCTGTTGCTGTAACAGAACATGTCGAGGTCAGGAGGTGAACAGGCGGTCGATTAACGAAACACAGGCTCCCTCCTTTAACTCTGGGGCCACCAGCAGAGTGTGCAGAGGAACAACGGTGATATTCCTGGGTGCCTTGGGGGCCGACTGAAACACCCTGCCACAGCCTGGGCCATCCGGTGTGTCCACGTGGGAGCTGACATGACCCTGGGAACATCTACAACAAGCATTTACAATGCAATGGTTTTGCCTTTGTTAAAGTTAGAGCTATTGGCATTGCTCTTGACACTCTGAAGCTCCACTCTGAAGCTCCACTCTGCACTCTGAAGCTCCACTCTGCACTCTGAAGCTCCACTCTGCACTCTGAAGCTCCACTCTGCACTCTGAAGCTGCACTCTGAAGCTCCACTCTGCACTCTGAAGCTGCACTCTGAAGCTCCACTCTGCACTCTGAAGCTCCACTTTGAAGCTCCACTCTGAAGCTCCACTCTGAAGCTCCACTCTGAAGCTCCACTCTGAAGCTCCACTCTGAAGCTCCACTCTGAAGCTCCACTCTGCACTCTGAAGCTCCACTCTGAAGCTCCACTCTGCACTCTGAAGCTCCACTCTGAATCTGCACTCTGAAGCTCCACTCTGCAGCTCCACTCTGCACTCTGAAGCTCCACTCTGCACTCTGAAGCTCCACTCTGCACTCTAAAGCTCCACTCTGAAGCTCCACTCTGCACTCTAAAGCTCCACTCTGAAGCTCCACTCTGCACTCTGAAGCTCCACTCTGCACTCTAAAGCTCCACTCTGAAGCTCCACTCTGAAGCTCCACTCTGCACTCTAAAGCTCCACTCTGAAGCTCCACTCTGAAGCTCCACTCTGAAGCTCCACTCTGCACTCTGAAGCTCCACTCTGAAGCTCCACTCTGCACTCTGAAGCTCCACTCTGAAGCTCCACTCTGCACTCTGAAGCTCCACTCTGAAGCTCCACTCTGAAGCTCCACTCTGCACTCTGAAGCTCCACTCTGAAGCTCCACTCTGAAGCTCCACTCTGAAGCTCCACTCTGAAGCTCCACTCTGAAGCTCCACTCTGAAGCTCCACTCTGCACTCTGAAGCTCCACTCTGAAGCTCCACTCTGAAGCTCCACTCTGAAGCTCCACTCTGAAGCTCCACTCTGAAGCTCCACTCTGAAGCTCCACTCTGAAGCTCCACTCTGCACTCTGCACTCTAAAGCTCCACTCTGAAGCTCCACTCTGCACTCTGCACTCTAAAGCTCCACTCTGAAGCTCCACTCTGCACTCTAAAGCTCCACTCTGAAGCTCCACTCTGCACTCTGAAGCTCCACTCTGCACTCTAAAGCTCCACTCTGAAGCTCCACTCTGCACTCTAAAGCTCCACTCTGAAGCTCCACTCTGCACTCTGAAGCTCCACTCTGAAGCTCCACTCTGAAGCTCCACTCTGCACTCTGAAGCTCCACTCTGAAGCTCCACTCTGAAGCTCCACTCTGCACTCTGAAGCTCCACTCTGAAGCTCCACTCTGCACTCTGAAGCTCCACTCTGAAGCTCCACTCTGCACTCTGAAGCTCCACTCTGAAGCTCCACTCTGAAGCTCCACTCTGCACTCTGAAACTCCACTCTGAAGCTCCACTCTGAAGCTCCACTCTGAAGCTCCACTCTGAAGCTCCACTCTGAAGCTCCACTCTGAAGCTCCACTCTGAAGCTCCACTCTGAAGCTCCACTCTGAAGCTCCACTCTGAAGCTCCACTCTGCACTCTGAAGCTCCACTCTGAAGCTCCACTCTGAAGCTCCACTCTGAAGCTCCACTCTGCACTCTGAAGCTCCACTCTGCACTCTGAAGCTCCACTCTGAAGCTCCACTCTGAAGCTCCACTCTGAAGCTCCACTCTGAAGCTCCACTCTGAAGCTCCACTCTGAAGCTCCACTCTGAAGCTCCACTCTGCACTCTGAAGCTCCACTCTGAAGCTCCACTCTGAAGCTCCACTCTGCACTCTGAAGCTCCACTCTGCACTCTGCACTCTGAAGCTCCACTCTGCACTCTGAAGCTCCACTCTGCAGCTCCACTCTGAAGCTCCACTCTGAAGCTCCACTCTGAAGCTCCACTCTGAAGCTCCACTCTGAAGCTCCACTCTGAAGCTCCACTCTGAAGCTCCACTCTGAAGCTCCACTCTGAAGCTCCACTCTGCACTCTGAAGCTCCACTCTGCACTCTGAAGCTCCACTCTGCACTCTGAAGCTCCACTCTGCACTCTGAAGCTCCACTCTGAAGCTCCACTCTGAAGCTCCACTCTGAAGCTCCACTCTGCACTCTGAAGCTCCACTCTGCAGCTCCACTCTGAAGCTCCACTCTGCACTCTGAAGCTCCACTCTGCACTCTGAAGCTCCACTCTGAAGCTCCACTCTGAAGCTCCACTCTGCACTCTGAAGCTCCACTCTGAAGCTCCACTCTGAAGCTCCACTCTGAAGCTCCACTCTGAAGCTCCACTCTGAAGCTCCACTCTGAAGCTCCACTCTGAAGCTCCACTCTGAAGCTCCACTCTGAAGCTCCACTCTGCACTCCACTCTGAAGCTCCACTCTGAAGCTCCACTCTGAAGCTCCACTCTGAAGCTCCACTCTGAAGCTCCACTCTGAAGCTCCACTCTGCACTCTGCACTCTAAAGCTCCACTCTGAAGCTCCACTCTGCACTCTAAAGCTCCACTCTGAAGCTCCACTCTGCACTCTAAAGCTCCACTCTGAAGCTCCACTCTGCACTCTAAAGCTCCACTCTGAAGCTCCACTCTGCACTCTAAAGCTCCACTCTGAAGCTCCACTCTGCACTCTAAAGCTCCACTCTGAAGCTCCACTCTGAAGCTCCACTCTGAAGCTCCACTCTGAAGCTCCACTCTGAAGCTCCACTCTGAAGCTCCACTCTGAAGCTCCACTCTGAAGCTCCACTCTGCACTCTGAAGCTCCACTCTGCACTCTGAAGCTCCACTCTGCACTCTGAAGCTCCACTCTGCACTCTGAAGCTCCACTCTGAAGCTCCACTCTGCACTCTGAAGCTCCACTCTGCACTCTGAAGCTCCACTCTGCAGCTCCACTCTGAAGCTCCACTCTGCACTCTGAAGCTCCACTCTGCACTCTGAAGCTCCACTCTGAAGCTCCACTCTGAAGCTCCACTCTGCACTCTGAAGCTCCACTCTGAAGCTCCACTCTGAAGCTCCACTCTGAAGCTCCACTCTGAAGCTCCACTCTGCACTCTGAAGCTCCACTCTGAAGCTCCACTCTGAAGCTCCACTCTGAAGCTCCACTCTGAAGCTCCACTCTGCACTCTGCACTCTAAAGCTCCACTCTGAAGCTCCACTCTGCACTCTAAAGCTCCACTCTGAAGCTCCACTCTGCACTCTAAAGCTCCACTCTGAAGCTCCACTCTGCACTCTAAAGCTCCACTCTGAAGCTCCACTCTGCACTCTAAAGCTCCACTCTGAAGCTCCACTCTGCACTCTAAAGCTCCACTCTGAAGCTCCACTCTGCACTCTGAAGCTCCACTCTGAAGCTCCACTCTGAAGCTCCACTCTGCACTCTGAAGCTCCACTCTGAAGCTCCACTCTGAAGCTCCACTCTGCACTCTGAAGCTCCACTCTGAAGCTCCACTCTGAAGCTCCACTCTGCACTCTGAAGCTCCACTCTGAAGCTCCACTCTGCACTCTGAAGCTCCACTCTGAAGCTCCACTCTGCACTCTGAAGCTCCACTCTGAAGCTCCACTCTGAAGCTCCACTCTGCACTCTGAAGCTCCACTCTGAAGCTCCACTCTGCACTCTGAAGCTCCACTCTGAAGCTCCACTCTGAAGCTCCACTCTGAAGCTCCACTCTGAAGCTCCACTCTGAAGCTCCACTCTGAAGCTCCACTCTGAAGCTCCACTCTGAAGCTCCACTCTGCACTCTGAAGCTCCACTCTGAAGCTCCACTCTGAAGCTCCACTCTGCACTCTGAAGCTCCACTCTGCACTCTGAAGCTCCACTCTGCACTCTGAAGCTCCACTCTGCACTCTGAAGCTCCACTCTGAAGCTCCACTCTGAAGCTCCACTCTGAAGCTCCACTCTGAAGCTCCACTCTGAAGCTCCACTCTGAAGCTCCACTCTGAAGCTCCACTCTGCACTCTGAAGCTCCACTCTGAAGCTCCACTCTGCACTCTGAAGCTCCACTCTGCACTCTGAAGCTCCACTCTGCAGCTCCACTCTGAAGCTCCACTCTGAAGCTCCACTCTGCAGCTCCACTCTGAAGCTCCACTCTGAAGCTCCACTCTGAAGCTCCACTCTGAAGCTCCACTCTGAAGCTCCACTCTGAAGCTCCACTCTGAAGCTCCACTCTGCACTCTGAAGCTCCACTCTGAAGCTCCACTCTGAAGCTCCACTCTGCACTCTGAAGCTCCACTCTGCAGCTCCACTCTGCAGCTCCACTCTGAAGCTCCACTCTGAAGCTCCACTCTGAAGCTCCACTCTGAAGCTCCACTCTGAAGCTCCACTCTGAAGCTCCACTCTGAAGCTCCACTCTGAAGCTCCACTCTGCAGCTCCACTCTGCACTCTGAAGCTCCACTCTGCACTCTGAAGCTCCACTCTGCACTCTGAAGCTCCACTCTGCACTCTGAAGCTCCACTCTGCACTCTGAAGCTCCACTCTGAAGCTCCACTCTGCAGCTCCACTCTGCAGCTCCACTCTGCAGCTCCACTCTGAAGCTCCACTCTGAAGCTCCACTCTGAAGCTCCACTCTGAAGCTCCACTCTGAAGCTCCACTCTGAAGCTCCACTCTGCACTCTGAAGCTCCACTCTGAAGCTCCACTCTGCACTCTGAAGCTCCACTCTGAAGCTCCACTCTGCACTCTGAAGCTCCACTCTGAAGCTCCACTCTGCACTCTGAAGCTCCACTCTGAAGCTCCACTCTGCACTCTGAAGCTCCACTCTGAAGCTCAACTCTGCACTCTGAAGCTCCACTCTGAATCTGCACTCTGAAGCTCCACTCTGAAGCTCCACTCTGAATCTCCACTCTGAAGCTCCACTCTGAAGCTCCACTCTGAAGCTCCACTCTGAAGCTCCACTCTGAAGCTCCACTCTGAAGCTCCACTCTGAAGCTCCACTCTGAAGCTCCACTCTGCACTCTGAAGCTCCACTCTGCACTCTGAAGCTCCACTCTGCACTCTGAAGCTCCACTCTGCACTCTGAAGCTCCACTCTGAAGCTCCACTCTGAATCTGCACTCTGCAGCTCCACTCTGCAGCTCCACTCTGCAGCTCCACTCTGAAGCTCCACTCTGAAGCTCCACTCTGAAGCTCCACTCTGAAGCTCCACTCTGAAGCTCCACTCTGAAGCTCCACTCTGAAGCTCCACTCTGAAGCTCCACTCTGAATCTGCACTCTGAAGCTCCACTCTGAAGCTCCACTCTGAAGCTCCACTCTGAAGCTCCACTCTGAAGCTCCACTCTGAAGCTCCACTCTGAAGCTCCACTCTGAAGCTCCACTCTGCACTCTGAAGCTCCACTCTGAAGCTGCACTCTGAAGCTCCACTCTGAAGCTGCACTCTGAAGCTCCACTCTGAAGCTCCACTGAAGCTACACACCGCGCAGGGCAGCTCTGGATGCTGATGCGAGAGGCCAGCTGGGAGGCGCGCTGCTCGTCTTCCTGCTCGTGCTGACTCGGAGAGAAAACTTGTTTTCATTGGGAGAGCGGCCTTCAAAGACCCGGTCACTGCGCCTCTCCGAGTGTTTAGCTTGGGATAAAATGGGCGCAGTGTTGTGGTGATGACAGTAGAGCAAGGGAGGTGCCGGCAATGCCGGACCAGACTCGGGGGCGTTCCCGGCGTCGCGTGACGTCGGCAAAAGGCAAAGAATGTCAGGAACGCCCCCGTGTCTGGTCCGGCATTGACGGACAGGCCCCTCGTCCAATGGCAAGGCTCCGTTTACGGAGCCAGCCAATCAATGACGAGGGCCGACCCAAAGCACCCTACAGTTCTCAACAGGATTTCGCCTGCGCGAAAAGCTGCGCAGAGCGCAGCTTTCGCTAGGCAAAACCTAAAAAGCAGGTTTGGCGCAAGTGTCAACAGCTTTTTTGGGATAAGAAAGAAAGCCTTCAATGCCATATATAACAGATTGGGTAATTATTGCATTTGGTAAATAGATGGCTCTGCAGAGTGGAGCTGCTGCGTCTCCTCGATCCCTTGTCTGTGCTCAACCCTCCCGTAGAGACGTTTGCAACACATACACTTCTTAACTGATGCTCTGTCATGGGCCTCTTTCTTGCTTCTCCCCTTCGTGATTTCAGCACGTGCTGCAGCGCCGCTGCATGGCACATGCTTCAGTGCCTTTTTAAACTCCGAGAAGCATGCTGATCATTAGGGGGATTGTGCCCTTTGTGTAAAATCAATAAAGTTGCTTCAATTCAAAGAGTAAAGTGCCTTTCAGCAGACCTGGCCAGGCGGTTGGGGCTGGATTGTTCCTCTGGGCTCGAGGTTCCAGCATGACCGTGAGCTGAGCCAAGGCTTTCGGCCATCTGCTCGCCGGGAGGGGCTGTCCACTGTCCCACCTGCCTTCACTGGGAAGTTAAAAAAGCCTGCCACTTTATTCTAATTGCCCCACACCTAACAAACTGTGCAGCAGCATCATGAAAATAATGCCATTAATCATGCTGTGCTGCGTGTCAGGTGAATATTAAGAGGCCGGGCGTGCGCACCATTTAATTCTTGGTGAAGAGGCCTGCTGTCACTGAGGGAGGTGTAGCATCCTGCTACAATAAATACAGACACCATGTATTATCAGCACTGGACCTTTATTATCGTACATCCAGCCTGTCTCCTGTCCCTACTCTAACTGACTCCCCCTCGTCGATCCCCTCCTCTTCCTGTCCACCCCCTAAGCTCCACCCACAACCACTAGCCTGCTAACTTCACTACATCTCCCCCCTTTGTAACAAAACAAATAGAAACACTGACTTCTTATTCCATTTCTTCAATAAGTCTTTTGGGTGGACGTATGTCACGATGGGGTCGTGGTGACCTGGATCTCAGGGTAGTGTCGCTTCGTGTTTCATTGATTGGATCAGTGGTCTCACGACTGACTGAAGGTGGTTCTTCCGAACAGGGAGTGTCCATGTCACTCAGTGAGATCTCAGTGGTATCGCGTGGCAGTTTCTTGAAGTGCGAGATATTTCTCGTAATTCGTCTCTGTTCTGATTCAGCAGTTAACATAGTTCCTTTCCTTTTTGTGACCAGTAACGGTTCGTCCTTGAATAGGCAGTCGGTCTTTTTCTGCTGTTCTTGCTTGACAAGCACTCGGTCTCCTTCATGCAACGAGAGTGATCTTGCCCTTCTCCTGTGATCTGCATATTACTTCATTTTGTCTTTTCTACGCTGGTCTGTCTCCATCATTTCTTGATGATCTTGAGTGGGTGATAATGATGGTCGTAAGGCCCCTTCCCACGTTGGAATGCGATTCCTCATTGGACGCCCCAGCATAAGCGTCGCTGGGCATTTCCCGGTGGTAGCATGAGGAGTTGTCCGGTAAGCTCGGAGAACCTAGTTGAGGGCAACTTGTAGGTCTTTTCCTTCCGCGGTCGCATGTTGAAAAGTCTTTTTAAGCGTGGCCATGAATCTTTCAATTGTTCCATTAGCCTGTGGCCAGAGTGGTGTAATCTTACGATGATGGAAATCCAGGTGTTTCGCAAATGCTGCAAAGTCATTTCCATTAAATGGGGGTCAGTTGTCTGTCTTTACCTTGGAGGGAACACCCCAGGCCGCAAAGACTTCGTCTAATACCTTGAGAGTACTTATGGCATTTGTAGACGGTACAAAGCGTGCAATGGGGTATCGAGAGTGTTCATCAATGATGGCCAGCACGTATTTGCCCGATGCCAAGGGTCCATAGAAATCAATAGCAATTTCTTGCCGCACTCCAGGTGGTAGAGGGGTCATGTTCAGTGGTGCTGGAGGGTCACTTTTGCTCGTAAGCTGACAGAGATGACAGTCCTTCAAAGTAGCTTCAACCATTTGGTCGAGATACGGAAACCACACTCGCTCTCTTAATGCACGTTTGGTCGACACAATACCCCGATGTCCTTCGTGGGCAAGGGCAACCACTCCTTGTCTTAATTGAGTGGGAATCACTATTCTCTGGTCTCGCAGTATTATGCCATCAGTGGTGGCAGACAGCTCACTGCACACGTGCCGGATTGCCTGCATTTCTTGTTTAAGGACAGGATCCGTCTCTTCATCCTGAGCATCATGCCTCCACCTGTTGTGTCGAATTCTGCGCAGGACCTTCTGCAGGATGATATCTTGTGCTGTGCTCTCCCTGATGGCGTCCATTGGGATGGCGGGAGGAAGAGCATGATCAGTTACGAAATGTATGTACTCCTCCGCAATGGACGATTTGGAGACTGAAGATGTAGCCGGGTGTCTGGACATATAGTCAGCCGGGTTTTCTGACTTCCCTGGCTTGTGGATGATGGTGAATGTGTATTCCTGTAGCCTTAGGCCCCACCTTTCGATTCTTGGGGGCATCTTGGAGCGTGGATTTCCGTAAATGGTGACAAGAGCTTGGTGATCTGTAATTAAAGTGAAATGTTTTCCATATATGAAGACATGAAAATGTTCACACGCCCACACTACGGCAAGACTTTCTTTTTCAGGCTGTGAGTATGATCGCTCTGGATCGGTCAAGCTACGACTCGCATATGCGATTATTCGACGTGGATCAGAGTCGTTGTCATATTGTGCCAAGATGGCACCAAGACCAACAGGGCTGGCATCCACAGTTATTTCAGTCTTTCTTTGTGGGTTGAAATATGACAGGTGATCCGCAGATGCTACCGCCTTCTTGATTTCTTTGAAGGATGTCTCACATTGGGGAGTCCACTCAAACGGCTGGCCTTGTTTGGTTAGCAGACGAAGGGGATGGCTGATGGTGGCGTAGTCCCTAATATAGCGAGCGCAATAACTGGCCATACCGAGAAATGACCTGAGCTCACTGACGTCCTGGGGGCTCTTGGTGTTGTTCAGAGTCCCAATCTTATCGGGGTCAGGTTTCATGCCAGCGCCTGAGAAGATATGACCAAAGAATTTTAGTGTGTCTTGGTGGAATTCGCACTTCTCCTTGTTAAGAGTCAGGTTTGCTTCCAGTAGTGCATGGCAAACACGATTGAGTGCGATATCATGTTCTCGTAGATCCAAACCATAGACAAGGATGTCATCGCTATAGTTGAAGGTATTGGGAATGTTTTGAATGACCTGCCGAATGGCTTCTTGGAATATTTCGGCTGCAGAAGAAACCCCAAAACTGAGCCTCTTATATCTGAACAACCCCAGATGGGTTGCGAACGTGGTGATGTATCTCGACTTTGCCTCTAATTCTAACTGGTGGTACCCCTTATTTAAGTCCAACTTGGAGAATATCTTTGCTCCGTTTAGAGCCGAGATCATATCACTCAGGTGTGGCCCCGGATGTTGTTCTCTTTCAATTGCGGTGTTGGGTAGGCGCATGTCCACACAGAGTCTGACTTTGTTGGCCGTGCCCTTTTTGGGAACGATAACAACTGGGGACACCCACGGTGTTGGACCCTCAGTGTGCTCGATGATATCCGCAGCTAGCAGATCCTGGAGCTCTTCTTCTACAGCAGCTTGGAGATAGAATGGTACCCGTCGAGGGTGTTGAGCGACAGGTCTGATTTGTTCATTTATATGTAATCGTACTTGGCAGTCTTTTAGCTTGCCTAGTCCTTGAAATAGTCTGGGAAACTGGCGGGTCACATCTTGGTTTCCACTGACCTTGAAAAGGATTTCCACTAGGTGAAGACGTTCGGCGGTCGGGAGGCTCAGCAGACAGTCTGCTTCCGGGCCTTTAATGACATGGATGACCGCTGAAATGGTCGTGTCCTCATGTTGAAGAGTCGTTGAAAACTTCCCGAGGCAAGGAAGTGGCTTCTTAGCCATCCATGTAAAGACTCTGACTGGTGCAAAGGTCAACGGGGGACGTGGCTTCATTCTTTCATATTCCGTAACTGGAATATAGTTCAGGGATGCACCTGAGTCTAATACAAATTGCGTGTCATGATTGCCAACTTTGATGTCCAGCCGGGGATAGGTCTTAAGCTGGTCTGGATCCATGGCTAAGTTCAGATATTCAATGGTATATGTTGAGTCTCTGGATGATGGTCTAGATTCCGGGGATGGTGACCTACGTTCCCACCTGGACCGTCGTGACTCTCGACTGGAGTGTGACGACCCAGAAGACTGTTCAGTTTGGTCTTGGACGGCTCGTGCGTGGTGTTTTCGGGTGCCGGATTGAGACTTTCTCGGGGTACCTCTTCGTGAGTCAGGCTGGGCTGTCTTTGCGGCACCACTTCGTCTCTCCTTATTGTATTCCCCACACATTACTTCAAAATGATTTGTTCGACCACACTTCCGACATCTTTGACCCATAGCCGGACAGCTATCTACATGGGGGTAATCATACCCACAACGGTAACATTTCCTCACGTTTTCTGATCGCCTTTCCTTCTCCACGGATCTCGCCGCTGATATCTTGATCGCTCTCGACGTGATGACTGGCGTGATCTCCAACGTTCGTCACTCGAGCGTCTCCGGTTCTCATTCTTGGCGTGTACGCGTCGCACTTGTTCACGACTTCCTTTGTGTCCTGTTTCAATGTCTGCTGCATACTCTTCTGCTTGATCAAATATGCGTGTCATCTCCTCTATATCGTCAAGGCTATGTTCCTTTCTTAATAATCGTCTCCTCAATTGGTCGGAGTGACACCCATCAATTATCTGCGACTTGATTGCAGCATCTGTTGAGAAATTATCAAATGCACAATGCTTGGCTAGTCTCCTCAGGCGCATCATGAAAGCACTCATTGGCTCCTCTTTCCCTTGACGAGCCGAGTGAAATGTATGGCGTTCATAGTCGACGTTCTTTTTATGAAGGAATCTCTTATTTAATGCGTCACGCACTTTGTCATAGGTGTCCGACTCAGCGTCAGGAAGGTCTTTGATTATTTTCACTATCTCCCGCCCCGCCAAGTTGCGCAGGGCAATCAACTTCTTCTTATCCTCAATCACTTCTGATCCTTCGATATAATCTTCGAATTCTTCAAACCATTCTTGCCATTTGGGACCCATAGTTCCCCCAGTGGTCACCTTGAGGGGTTCGGGCGCTCGCAGGTGCGACCCACCTGGACCCTTGGGCTTGGCATCTGCCGGTGGCGGCTGATTTCTATCATCACGGGACATTTTTGCAGTGTTCGTTTGTGTCTTTGTCACACTCACTTGGTCCCACCAATGCTTGCTTATTTACTAATGCTTGTTTATTTTTTGGGTACCAATGCTTGATTATTTTCAGGTACCGATGCTTGTTTCATTTGCCAATGTTTGTTTGTTTTCGGGTACCAATGCTTGTTTCTTTTGCCAATGTTTGTTTATTTCTGAGTACCAATGCTTGTTTATTCGCCAATGCTTGTTTCTTTCCTCAGTGCCTGACTTCAAGATGGCCGCCGTGTAACAGTCAAGGGGTTTGTCTTGAAACATGCCTGACTGCCTGACTTAAAGATGGCCGCCGTCACTGCACACACGAGGTTCTCTCTCCCCTGCTCACTCGGTCACTCGTCCACTCTGGACTCACCGGTTGGCAGTCTTCAGCAGCAGCACACCTCAGGATCTTCCTCTCCTCATCTGTTGCTGCGAACAGGAAGGGCTGGGGTAGGCTCCCACCTTGCTTTTGGCTTCCCGCTTTTCTCGGCCGACCGCGTGCCAAAACCCACGCATCAGGCGTGAGGTCGGCACTTTCACCGACGCAGGCTCCGGTTCTGGCGCGCTTGGCCGCGCTTGACGGCAGCTTATCAGGGCAGCGCCCCCTTCCACCAGGGCGCCTCTTCACTCACTGTGGGGCACTGGACAGGGTCGGAGTGGGCTCCCGACTCCTGTTTCTGCACGGCTGTTAGGCGACACACCCCCAGCGGGACTCGCGCTCAGGGGTTTCTTCGACCGAGCGTTTCAGCGCTCCCAAGTCGGGATTTCGTCGAGGGTTCTCGACGTCTTCAGGGCCACGGTCGCTTGCTCCTGACCTTCCTCTTTCGGCCTCAGCTTCTCTCAGCAGCGGAGCTCTTCCCTCGACGCTGCAAGGGACAGGGTGTCTCTCTGTAATCTTGTGGGCTGCTATTAATGATATCCCACCCTCGTCGCCAGTTGTAGCATCCTGCTACAATAAATACAGACACCATGTATTATCAGCACTGGACCTTTATTATCGTACATCCAGCCTGTCTCCTGTCCCTACTCTAACTGACTCCCCCTCGTCGATCCCCTCCTCTTCCTGTCCACCCCCTAAGCTCCACCAACAACCACTAGCCTGCTAACTTCACTACAGGAGGCCGGGGCCCCTGTGGCGTGGGGAGCCCCCCCTCATCGCGGGGGCTGCGTGGGCTTGTGTTACGCCCCTGATTGAACCACTTTGATAAGGAGACATCCCCCACTCAGCGGGCGAGTCAAACACAAACAGATTCAGCAATATTCCGCTGCGCCCCCTGCCTATTTTTACCTTGGTTCTCGGCGCAGCACCCCGAGGCGAGCCCATGTTTATTCCCCCTCTTATTCTTGTGCTTATATAGTGTTAGAAGCGAGGGCAGGTGATTTTGGTATGCCATACTGTTGTAAATATGATTTTATCTTGCTGTATTATTCAGTCTGTTTTCTATCTCCTTGGTCCTATGTCACTGTTAGAACATGGCCAATGTTCCTTGTGTATTCTGGCTTCACGTACGGCCACATGCATCATTGTTGCCGTTTGTGATTTCTTAATTGCGAAAATTAAGGAATCGCAATTAAGAAATCGCAAACGGCTATGCATCAAGAAATCGCAATTATTTTTGCGATTTCTTAAATTTCCTTAATTGCGATTCACATTTTGCAAATCACAATTAAGGAATCCCTTCCCATTGATTCCCATAGGAATGAATGGGAAGCCATTCTCATTTTGCGATTCGCAATTAAGGATTCGCAAAATGAGAATGCTATTTCAAGGAATTTAACTTTAAGAACATTTTTCACACACACATACCCCAAGGGTATGTGTGTGTGTGTAAAATGAAACTTTGAAAAATTCACTTTTGTGCGTTTTTCAAAGTTTTCGCAAATTACCATGAAGGTGAACTTCATGGTAATTTACCTCTCCCTATTTGCAAATTCGCAATTTCTAAAATGTGATGCATTGCATTTAAGAAATCGCAAATTGCGATTTCTTAAATGCAATCGCAATTTAAGAAATCGCAACATAATTGCGATTCCTTAAATTCCGAAAAAATAAAAAAAACATGATGCATCCCAAAAAAGGAAATTGCATTCGCAAACGGCCGAATATTGCGATTCGCACCGTTTGCGAATGCAATTTACCTTGATGCATGTGCCCCCTAGATTCTAGTGGAGTCAGTTGGAGCCTGGCCAGAAGAGGAGTTACACGTTTATATTCTGTGCTGCAATAAATCTTTACTTGGATTCACAAGAAGCGTTTGATGGATTAATCATTCTTCTTTACAACACATACATTACACTCTGAATTGACTGAGGTTTCCTGCGATCTGAGTGTATGTCTTGACATCTGGTGGTCAATTTGGAAACGTTTGCCAACTGAGGTGATATAACGACTATTATTTGAGGCAAAAGCAGGGTTGGCAGTGACATGATGGGTTCTCAAGAACTTGTCATCGCTTGACTGTCCCCCAAAATTCGGGCTGAACCCTTCCGTTGCTTGGTTGTCTAGCCCTGACCACTTTAATTGCCTGCTGCATTGATTCGCCGTTTCTGGGGTGTCCAGTTTATTCAGTATTTTTGCCTAACACCTGCAGTTGCTTCGCTGGCCTATTTTACTCTGATGCCCCTACTATCTGGAATACCCTCCCGAAAAACGGGCGCTGTAACCCCTCTTACACCAGCTTAAAAAAGACCTCAAAAACCACCTCCTTAACTACTACTGGGAATCCTAACCTGTGCCCGACTCCTGATCTTTTTTCACTATACCATATTTGTCTCAGTAATATATATGGCCCTCTTCCTGTACTCCACTCTACCTATATTACCTGTATTGTATTGCTCCAACTCTTCTTTCATTCCTCCTTGATTTTGTAATTTATGTTGTTTTTTACTTTATTATTATGCTTTTTATACCATGATTGCCTTATACTATCCTGATCATGTAAAGCGCTCTGCTACCTCTGGGTCTAGCCAGCGCTATATAAAACTTTTTTTAATTAAACACCCAGGCCGCCCTCCCTGGGTGCCCAGGTGCCCTGCCTTTCAGCACAACCACTATATGGGCGCGCCCTCCCCTATTAGTAGATAAAATGTATAACTACGATTTATACCAACAAAATATTATATTAAATAAACTGAACTAATAAATACACTATCCCATGGCCCCCTCCAACTCAGCCTGCCACCTCTGCCCGCCGCCAACAGGACACCTTGCTCCATGTCACAGGACACCTTTCTCCACATCGAGGATGCTCCTGTGGCCAGGCTGTGATCCGAGGGGACAAAGAGAACAAAACCCCCTAGGGCACATCCTTAAATACCCGCTAAGTTCCGTTTCTGCTAGGTTTCATTTCTCCTTGCCTCACAATGACATCACCTCAGCCGGCCAAATCCTTCCTTGTCAAGGGGCCCCGGAGAAGGTTCAGCCCCGTGGCGCTACTAAGGGCGCCCCTCCCCTAGGCGCTGGGGAGCCTGTCCAGATGCGCGAAACACGACTAATACAGACACACAGGGTGAGATTGTCCCCTATTGGGCAATCAGACAAAGCCCGACTAGCTGGTCTTACAGGTCAGCGTGTGGGCTGCCTTTTTCCCCATTTGTGGGCTGGGTTTGTGACATGCTGGGCCTGTTCGTACTGTTGGTTTCCGTGACATTAAAACAACCATTACCTGCAGCAAACTCAAATCCATGCAGAGTTCCATACATTGTAAAACACATACAGTGAGGCTTTACAAGTTTAAAAATGCCCCAATTTGGGAATGTGCTGCTTTTTAGCTATCTAATTCACTTTAGTGGATATATTTTTATTTTGGTGCCCGGGTCGATTTTCTTTCCAAGTCCGACCCTGCAGAAACAAGGTAAACATTAGAACTAGAAACACAATAAAAGTGGGTCTGGGAGATGGAGGCTGAAAGATGAGTGGTTAGACATAACTGAGGGGAAGGCAGTCCGAGTTATTATATGTTCTCTGATATGATTTTGCCCTCTGGGAGCTAGACATGGGAAGGCCTGGTTTAGAGCTTGTTTTTTTTTCTTAACAGATTCCCCATCACCAGGTTGATTTTGCTCTTGGTATTTCTTCGGTCTGCCCTGATGTGCAGTTGTCCGTTCAAAAAGACGGCAAGCTGGCGTGGGGAGTTTCATGTGCTCTGCATTCCATTTTTTAGGTCTTGCCATTTCCATTCTGCAGGAATGGAAAATGGAGAGAAATCTAGTGGTCAAAATACTTGTCAAACCAAGGGTTTTTTGGTGCGGTTTTCTTCGAGTTCACGTGGCCACAGGCACGCGCTTTTGGGCCATAAACTTTCACGGCCAACTGTTCCCCAGCTCCAGCACCTCCCCTCTCTCTCCCCGCACACAGCCTTACTTGGATTTCTCCTCCCCCTCCCCAGCCAGCTTCCCCCAGGCCGTGTTCCCTCCCCTGCTACCCCATCCTCACTCATCCCTTGCACCCCCTCCTCGCTCATCAGGTCTGCAAATCTGCTTGCCTTCTGTCCCTTAATCTCCCCGTGACTCCCCCCTCACCTCTCCCACTCCACTGCTTCAGGCCCCCACCATTTGCTCAGGACATTGCTTGTTTTAACTTGATTCACGGCTTCCAGCACTTTTCTTTTGCTCTTCTCTTCCGTTTCAGTGCCTGCCATTTATTGCCGCGTTATGCTTGTTTATTTTACCCGTAGTTTGTCTTCTGCCAGCCTCCTTTTCTCTTCGCTACCCTTTTCTATGTTTTTTCATCTTTGTTTTCTCACTGTTCTGCCTTTTGCCCATCTCTTTCTACTGTCTCTATCTCTTTTTTGCCCCTTCCCTTCTGGATGATGCATGTCTCTTTTCTGTATCGCACTTTGTCTGTCCTGCCCCACCCAGTCTCTCCTGTGGGTGCACTTACATTTCTCTATCATTTCTCACTGTCTCCACTTAGTGTCTTTATTGCTCTCTTCCTCTCGTGCGTTGATCTTCGTTTTTCTCATCCACATTGCCTGTCTAATGCATGTCTCTTTCCTACTCTGCCCCTAAAATATTGGAATTCCGAGTTTCCCATTCACTCTCCTAGTCTCTTTATTGCTGTCACTCTATCTCTCATTGCTATATTTCTCCCAGAGTATTCTATCTCTTGCCTGTGTCTGTTTGTGCACCCATGCTTTTATTGTCTGTTTAGCTCTCCTCTCTCCTCTCGCATTACTCCTCCCCTTACCATTTGCTCCTGCCTCCGAGAGCTTCAAAGGGATCTACTTCCCTGCCCACTGCTTCACACTTCACCGTGACTCCTTTACCACTGCTTGTTAGTTACCCTGCCAACTTGGCTCACTAAATGAAAGTGGCTGTAACCCCCTGGGGATATTAAATGGCAAGGTTAAACTATTTTCTCGCTCGTTAAATTATGTCATTTTGTCTCGACTGATTAAAGATAAATACATTTGTAATGCGAAATCTGCCGACGTGCTTGGGAAAAGATGTTGCACCCTGCATTTCTCAAGCTACCCTGCAGCACGCATTAAAATGTATAAACATGCATTGCAGAATACACGCAGAATGTCATCCCTCCATGTTCCCACTCTGTGCCAACCTTTATGGCTCACTCGAGTGCAACTAGCAATAATTTTGCCGTAAAACGGAAGTCTGATATGTCATTTTCAATGTGAATATTTACATTTTCAATGCCCCACCCCCTGCTTGAAGCAGCCCATTCGCTAACACGGAGGCCTTTCAATTAAAGTCCAATCTAAAAGAGGGCGGTATAATTTACACACTGTGTCGCTTTCTGACGAGAAGGTCAAGACGGGCAGTTTTTGAAGAAGAAAGTCCCAGAATCCGCCCAAAGTAACACGATTACTTTTTATCTTTTAAATTGCTCTTTAATATAAAACGCGAGAACAATACAAAGTTAAATGTTATTGGACCTGCCAAACACTTTGTAGGATGAGCCATGCACGTGTCTAAGCCCCTCCCCAAAGCACAGACACTTTTGACAATGGTCTCGGAGAACTAAACCCCCTCTTACTGTAGGCCTACCAGAGGCGGCATTGTTTGTATTAATAAAGCCTCGCCGTGCCCCCCGCCTCCAGTCACACCCCCGTCCCTCCGGGCTCGAGCAGCACGTCCACCCCCCACCGCGTGGGAGCCGCATTGAAAGGGGAGGCAAACAGCCGACCGCCATCACGACCAGTGTCAAGTCAGCTGCTGCCTGCCTGCCCCACGCCCCCCTCCGACTCTCACAGCCGGGTGTCTGCATGTTACAACAAACACACTGCGTTATTCCCTCCTGCCTGCATGAAAAGCAGATACAGGGGTGAGCATCTCTCAGTACTACAATTCTTGGTTACCCAGCTCCAGTGTCAGCAGCTCTGGCCCTTATGCCACATCCACGTGAGGGTAATTTGAGCTTCTTCCCTAAAAAAATTTTGACTTCCGGTTCAGGGCAGTGAAGCACCGCTGGTGGTTGCTTATTTAGCAGGAAGAGCTGATGCCTGCTCACAGCATAAACAGTGTTTAGGCGCATCTTAAGGCCGAACGTATTTTGGGGGCCCCTGTTCGGGTCAGCTTTGAATTTATGATCCTGTTTCAGCTCTTTTTCTTTCTTACAACCATCTAGCTCCCCCTCTTCCTTCATCCTTCTTTAATTTCCGTATTTCTTGCCTTTTCTTAGCCTCTTCTTGAATACTCTTTCTTAATTCTGTGCAGTGCATTTCCCATGTTCTCCTCTCCAAGGTCCCCTCCCCATCGTTCTTATGATTGCCTCCTCTCTTCAAGTCTTTTCACTCATTCCCCTTCTTTCTTCTCTCCTCAATTTTGCTCGCAGTTCCCATTATCACTCCATTTTCTCATTCCTAATTTTTTTGTGAATGCTCCCATGCTGCAGTTTCACTTTAACAGCGGCCAGGCCCCTTTCTTTGGAAGCGGCTGGTCTAAAGAAAGGGACGCAGCCTCTATGAATGTGAAAGCGCTGCATGGGCACTAGTAATTTGCAATCCAATAGAGCTCGCATTTGCGAGAGTTTAAGCTATCGCATTGCCAATAGCTCAAACTCTTGCAAAATGCGAGACCTATTGCATTGCAAATGCTTGTCTTCTAAATCCCACCAAGGGCAGCCAATGCAAATATTTAGGGCTAACGTGGTTACATTTCTTAGCACCTGTGACCAGGCAGCTTTCAGAGGCGGGCTCATTGAACATCTGGGTAGAGCGTTGGCTCCATCAACGTGAATGCGCCAAAGCTTACTGCTGATCCTATGTCAGAGGAAGGGACGAAGGGATTGAGTTTCCTCTCTAGATGGAGATGAAATGATGCATTGGCAAGTTAATAAGTCATATTCGTGTTTTTATCAATGACAAAGCCCGGAGATAGGCCATGAGAATCAGATAGGGGAAGGTGCCTGGAGCGATGGAGAACTTCACAGCTGCTGGGTCTCACAGCAGTGATAGAGAACTCTATGGGAAACACACACTTGTGGTGATGTATCCCTGACAGGGTTACTGGTTGGAATGTTTTCAGACTAACAGGGCACGGGTGTGGGTAAACTTACACTGGAACAGGGCACAACTGAGAGGAAGGTCTCACTAGCAGGACTCCAGTGACAATAAAGTCACACTAACACTGGGAGAAGCGCTTAGATTGCTTAGTGGAAGGGGGCTCCTGCTTCCCAATCGTTAGTGGAAGGGAGCTCATTTGGGAGGGAAGGCCTTGCGACAGGGCATTGATGGAGGGACCTGAGTTTGCCTGCACTCAGATATATTTGCATCAAACTTATAATGAAGTGACTGTGTGGAGCACACTGAATGCTGAAGCAGTGATACAGAACCATATGGTGCATTCATTGATCGTGCACCAATGAAAGGTGTTCTCTTACACAGGGAGCTGCAACAGCAACAACTCAATGATTGTCAGTTTCATTTGGTTAATGGGATATTTTGGCAAGGTGACCCCATGCCACGCGTGACACAGCGCTCCACCTAGCCCTAGGGTTTAATTTCAAATCCAATGCTGTCAAACAAGGTCGGAGTGAGACAGAAAATAGGCCTGGGCACCAAAATAAAACTGGCCTTCATTAATAAGTTAGATAGCTAAAAAAAGTGGTCTATTTTTGCAAATGGGGACAGTTTTAATGTGTAAAGATGCTCCTTCTAAATGTTTTGCAAAATTTCGAAGACTGCATGAATTTGAGCTTGCTGCAGACGTTTGTTTCAATATCAGGGAAATCAACAGTAAAAACTGGTCCAGTATACAATAAAACCGCCCAAAAACCATCCCTCACACTGAACTGTCAGACCAGCCCTTTGGGCATTGCCTGATTTTCGGATCCCTACTACCAAAACATTGGTCCAAGTCCTGTGAGCCAGGCCAACAGCTCCCGGAATAAATGAAGAGCCAGTGCTGTCTATGGCATCTTGTACAGTTATATTATTAACATTTGTAAAGTGCACTTTTAAAATGAAGGTTTCATTCGCTCTCTAAATAAACTTTATATGCAAATATTTATTAAGCAGCAACTAAAAGTAACTATTATAAAATTGCATTTTTTTGGTAGTTAGTATGGCTATGAAGACCTCCAATAACACTTGTCACCTTCAGCTATGTACCACAAATTTGGCGGGAAATGGGCACCTATACCAACCAAAGAACTGGATATGATTTAATGTTCCACACACATAAAAAAAGTTACAACTCATTAAAACTGACATATTCACCATGCTGACTGCCACCACAAAACGGAATTAGACTCTAGCCTGCGATGGAAACAATTTTGAAAGCCACACACTGAACTATAGAAAGACACTGCAAATAATAAGGAATGTAGATTGATGATATACAAGCGCTTATTAACAATACCTGTAAAAGTAAATGAGTATGTGGGAATCATGTGGGTTAGGTAATACTGTCTTACTAGATGCGCACCTTAAGTGAATAATTTCTAACTGCTTTCTAGGGCTGTTTTCTGTTCCTAGTTTGCCTTTGGCAGTGTTGAACAGTGACCACATCTTTGGCTAGGAAATTAGGATTAGGATAGATTGGAAGATCTTTCAAGAAAATAAAATACTCTCATTATTTATTGATTATTTCCATCTACCCAAGTTATCCTTTTCATGTGCCAGCTTATCCTACAATAGTCTCTACAATGTGTAAACTGACTAGGGAGCAAGGCAGAATATTCTTCATGGAGAAGGTGGATCATAAGTGATGGGCCAAGGAAGGAGAATCAGATTTAAATATATTTCTGGTAAATAATATGATTCCTACCTCCTCGTTCCCTTTACTATGGCAGTTCATATTTTACTGCGTATAAGAAGAAGCTGTGATTTATGATGAATCATGAGGAATGATGAAAAAGACTGGATCATGACTGGAGGGTAGCGCTCTAACTTATAGCTGAATGAAGCATTAATCAGCCAGTTGTTCAGGAAGAGGAGCAGCTTACCCCTGAAAACAAGAACTCCACCAGTGAAGGTGGCTTCCTGGTCAAAACCTTAAGAAAAAGATTTTGAGATATAGGAGAGAACCGGCCATTACCAGAGGAATTTCGGGATGCAGAATCTTAGCAATTTCTATTGAGCCAACCTCAAACGGGCAGGGATATATGTGTGCTGCAGGGAAATAGATATTTTAAGAGACAAGGGAAACCCAAGGGTACTAAGGGTCCAGAGGCATAAGTATCTATAAAGGGACATGCATGAAAAATAACAAAATGCATTGATACAGAGAGATACAATGTCTAGTATCCAAAATGGAAAATCATATGCATTTATTAAATTAAAGTAAAAGCCTTTGAAGTAGGAGACCATACAAGAGATTGGTAGGTCTGTACAAATCTCTTGTAGGATTATGAACCATGCCTTGCACTTCCAAAGAGTTATTGTCACCACTGTGATTAACTTGTTCCTGAGAACGTGTAGCAATAATCTTGGTAGCATGACAAACGGAGGGGAAGCATAAGGTGTGTGTCCCCTCCAAATCTGAAAGAAGGCACCCACTCCCATGGCCTGAGAACCAATCTGCAACCCCATTGCTCAAGCCCGGGATATGTTCTGCTACTGCTGAAATGCCCTTGTTCAGGCAGTACCCCCAGAAAACCTGGGGTAAGTCTGCCAGACCTTTAGGGTGAGGGCCCCCATTTTGTTGTTGAGATATCTGACTGCAGATACATTGTCCATTCACAGCATCTCAGAACATTTCATTGAGTCCTTGGAGAAGCAGCAAATTCCAAATTAACCTGCCAGTAATTCCAAGAAGTTGATGTGCAATTCATTTTCTTGTTCTGTCCAGCGTCCCCTTGCTGCTGAGTTCCCACATCTTGCACCCCATTCTTCTAAGCTCACATTTGATTCTATCGCTCTCTCTGGTTCTTCCCCAAAGAAGCTCTGCCATTCCATGCTTCTGCATTCTTTAACCATCAAAGTAGTTCCATCCTTGAGTCCGGGTCCAGAGATAGTATACTTGGAAATAGGATTGACTCGTTCTCAATGCTTTGGCTTTGAATCTTTGGAGAGCTCGGAAGTTTAAGGGGCTTGGGTAGATAGCTTGGATCATTGAGGATAGGAGATCTAGAATCCTTGCTAGGGCTATTAGATGGAATTCCTTTTTCCCTAATATTTTCCTCAATTCTTTGCGAAGTTTCCTGGCTTGGAACCATGCATAATGTTGTCTTGTTTATGAAAAAACCCAAGTGTTCTAATAGGTTTGTGGTAATATCTGGACTGGGCCAATATTAAGATATTGTCTACGTAGAGTATAAGCCTTACTTCTCTTGCTCTGAGCTATCCTGCCACAGGGTGAAGAACTTTGGTGAAGCGCCAAGAGTCTGAGGAAAGACCGAAGGGGAGGCTGCAGAACTGATAAAGTTTGCCCACACCACCCCCCAGGTAAATTGAAGACATTTGTGATGTGGCGGCCAGATTGGGATAGTCAGGTATGCGTCTTTGAGATCTAGCCAGGTTACCCAGTCCCCATTCCTTAACCCCTTCCACGCTGATGACGAGCTGGGCTCGTCATCGGGTAGCCTCCTCGCACGCTGATGACGAGCCCAGCTCGTCACGTAACATGCGATTTAAAAAATCTCAGCGTGCGGGAGGATTTCCGCCCGCACGCATGCGGTTAATACATCTCTTAAGGGGTGCACCCCTTCCATTTTGAAATTGTGGTAGACCACTCATTTGTTCAACTCTTTTAGGTTTATCACTGGTATTAACCCTTTGTCCTTCTTTTCCACCACAAAGATGTTGCTGATGAACCCAGATTTTGTGCCCTCTCGAATTGCCCCTTTGGTCAGTAAGTCATCTAGTTCTTGTGATACTAGTTCTGTATCTTCCTGAGAGAATCCCATTTCACGGGGGATTTTTCTTTGCAGTGGTATAACTATGAATTCGATTTTGTATCCCCGGACAGTCTCTAGGACTTCAGTTATGGTATCCCCTGCAGCTCTTTTCATCTAGGCCTTGCTCGCCCCATCTGCCCCTTCAGGGTGTCTTGTGCTAGCAGTTGGCTATCCTTTTGGGAGAGATCATCCAATTTTTTATTGATTTTGTCATATAATGACCCCATTACTTTATCTAGCGCTTTGTTTATGAGTCCTTCCATCTTGTTCTCCATAGTACTTACTGAGGGGTCAAGAGACATGGTGAGAGGTAAGTAGGTACCAGGGTTGTCGGGCTTTGTACAAATGAAGCAGCTGTTGTCAGTTGGTTGGACTACAACCGTCAGAATTCAGTTAGTTTCCCAAAGTGTCAAAATTGCTACAGTAATACTGTTGATATTATGTCCCAATACGTTAAAATGGCCACCATGTATCTGATTTGTTCATTAGGACTCTTCTTCTAAAGTCCATTTTCTATTTCCGTGGTTTAGGGATCCCTCCCTGTTTTCACCTGGCCTCATGTCTATGAGGTGAGTCAAGCAGTAAGAGAAGATTGTATTGTAGTGTAGCTCCTATTTTCCCAATAGGCTCTGCGCATTGGAATAGTACCTACAGCAGTAAAGACCTAGGCCAGACGTTAACTAGGTCTACTACTGTCGAAACTAGACTTAATTTTTGGGTTTGCCAGCTAAGCTCAGAGTTCGCTAGAAACTTTCTCGAATGTTCAAGGAAGGATTAACTCCCCTGATTAGACAAGAAGGGATTTAGTTTCTGACAACCATAGAACATGACAACTTTGCTCTCCCCTAATCAAGAGTCAATCTCGAGAGTCGTGTGAGCACAAGGCAATTATTTTACTCAGTCAGTACGTGCATTCTTAGTCTCATCAGAGTGTAGAGAAAAGGAAGAGACGGGCGTGTTCAATAAAAGATGTTATTTATTGATCAGTCTCTTTTCTCGTACAAGAGAAATGGATCGATATTATTGCAATACTTATAGTTAAGTAAAGTGCATACATTAGAAGCAATAGTATAAAATAATACTGTAAAAACATTGATATGGTTTCTGAGCCATATGATGTTTAAAATGAATAAAATATATTTACATACACATATACATTTGACTAAACGTACTCAACTGGTGTTTCTAAATACGCCTACCCCGTGTACCTGACCTAAGTCTAATGCGTGGGCGGGAATAGAAAGTTACAGTTTAGTTTAAGTTTGTTTTTGCCAAGTGAATAACTAAAGAATTCTCTAGGAGGGGTTATTCAGTTCTGTACCTGGAATTTAGGATGAATGAGGAATGGTATCTCTTTCTCTGCTCTCGATATTCCAGGCTACCTGCGAGGGCTGCCCAGAAGCGCCGGTGCTGGGTCTCTCGGTTTGAGATAGCAGCGCGTCTCTCAGCGCGTCAGGAAGGCGGGGCTGCTGGCTGCGGGGTCTGCTTCTGCTCTCGGCTTCGGCAAGTATGGCTGCTCCGTCTTGTCACCACGCGTGTGTTTGCATAGGGCAAGGTCGGCAATATTTATACCTTAAAGGTGCCGGGATTGACGTAAGGATGGACATAGGTACGTCAATAAAGATGTCATACGACTTGCTCGTTAGCACATTCTTTACTAAAGTTCTCTGTGAAATCAAAACAATGGCCGCACGGATTATCCAGGTTGTCATAGGTTTGATTTGTTATGAGAACGTCGTATGCCTTATCAGGGGCTGGAGGAATATCGCTTGTCTAATTAGATCTCAAGCGTTATGACCTAATCAGATAACACGTTCCTGTGCCGTAGTGTGACTGCGTCAGATAACGGTATCTGCATCATGGGGAATTTCTTGCCTCATGGGCTGACTGTTAGTTAACTAGCTAGTAAGTTTAACCAGGATAGGGTCAGGAATAGGGGGATCGAATCAGAACCTATAGAAATACACGACACCCACTCCACGCTAACTATGGTCATATCTACTAATCTATGCATAGTATAACATAGTACAACATACTATAGAGTATAGTGTATACCTTACCACCCCAAAATACACAAAATGCATTTCGAAATTTTCAAATATACTGAAAAATTGCAGTCATATATATTGTATGCACTTAAGCTATGAATTAAATGCAAAAGTAAACACGTATTGTTATGCATTATTGCTTGTTGGTATATGAGAAATACACATGAAATGGCTCTTAATATGGCTATACAGAAAAAAGTCGAAACCATTTCATCACATAAAATCTATTGCGAACATACCAGCGGGCAGCTAAAGTCTATAAAGTCTATAAAGTATCTAAAATAGAAATCTTAGTTCTCTAGGAATAGTCTCTTACTTTAAGCAGAAAATCAGTGTCCCGGGAAAAAATATATAGAAAAATATTTTAGGGGCTTGCTGAAAAAAGTTGCTGTCCGTGAACTGGATTGTAATTGTTCATGTGACTTTATTTTTAAAGTTGAAGGCCGAATTCAGGGAACGCCGTGTGCGAGTTAACTCAAAAGTCTCTATTTCTGTTCCGGAGAGAACATCATATCATTCAGGCTTTCGAAAAAACTGTCAACAGCTTCATGGGAAAGTTCCTCTAAGTCGGAAATAGGGGTAACCATGCACTCATGCGCATGATTGTCTCCATTGACATTCTGATTTGCATTGCTGACAGAAGGTCGTACCTGTTCGATGCTGCTTTCATCTTGAACTTCACTACTCTTCAATCGCAGTGGTGAAGATTCCAGGAATGCCGTCATCAGAATTGGCAGCCTTTGAGGGCAGCACAGTGCGTGAACCTTGGTAGGAACCAACAGTGTATCTGCATCCACTGGCGCATCCGATTGTAGCGTCAGACAGGTGTCTAACACGCATTCTTCTCCGCATAGCAGACACCTTAGTACAGGTAAAACACACCTTTGCCACATTGGTCGAAATGATAGAAACCAAGTCATGTTTAGGTCTCTAAGCCGGGATAGTCCCAGGATTTTTGATATCCGGTCCCGGTATCCAATGGCTAGGATCGTATCTTCCATTGTCGTGAGATTTTGTTCTGTGACATGGGTTGCCATAACGAAAAATAAGGACTAGGAATAGGATTCCTGCAATTAGTCCTAGGATCAGGGGAAGTCCGCCAAAAATCGAATGGACGAAGTCTGGAAAAATACCCAGTATGGCTTTGAATGGTGTTAATGCCATCGAAAATACTGTCTTAAATACCTTTGAGACCCCTGTGGTATCAGAAATATTTAAGATTTCGCTCAGGATTTCCGCGAAATGTACGGGGGAATTAGTTGATAATAATGTATGTATCTCTGCAGTCGTCCTTGCGACTTGTAGATCATACGTTTCTTTAGATGACGTGAGCCTTGTAGGCGTCTGAAGAAGCACTGTTTTCATTCTGCTTAAAGTGTCTATTCGAATAGAAGTAATCTTCAATCCGGGCCATACCCTTGCCTCCTTGTCTGGAAAGGAGCTGGGAAACAAAGAACGTCCACAGCACTTGACCTTCGCCGTCGTAGTGACGAGATAAGGAGTACCGGGCATAAGACTACAGCATCTGCGGTCTACAATAAGAATGTAACTCCCATTATAGAGTCTTTGAAAGAATGGTTCTATTTCAGTTGCAGGTGCGCCTTGCTGGTGACATGAAAGGTTGTATGAATTCCCTTCACAGGCTCCGTGCAAACTAATTCCGTTACACAGAAGCGTGCCGCTTAGTGACATAGCACAATTGTTGCCACTAAGAAACACTTTCTGTCCTTTATTACTGACACATGCATGTGAATAGGGCAGGTTCCAAGTTGTTTTAAGGTACCCCTTTCCCAATTTCTCGTACATGCCAGCCTGTATATATTTTTGGCAGTATTGAAACCTGAAGGTTGAGATTGGAATATTTATGATTCCGTGGATTATCCATTCACTGACAGGTCGTTCTGACATTGTCAACGGTAATCTTTCTAGTTTTTCAATGCTCAAGATTGTATAATCAGCACCCTTCTGCGCCATACCGATCTGTCTATCAGTAAGGTTAAAGATTTGGAATAGTGACGTTGTGTTGATTAAACGCCAAGGCACATAGCCTGAACGCAGATTTTGTAACGTCCAGCCAAGCTGTACAATAGAACGCAATTGTGACTGACCATGTTGTAATAACAGTAAGTCTTGCGATAATATATCGATTGCTGACGACACAATGCTGTCCAATGAAAAAATTCTGGAGGACAGAGTCATTAACCCATTGTCCACTACAGAAAGTGATTTTTCCAAATTAATACGGTCAATTTCCCGTATTCTTTCTGCTGTCTCAATTTGAGTAACCTTCCAGGCCTCATTGTATGCTGCATATACAGAGGCTGCTATGAAACGCTTATGACGCTGTTTGCGTGGTCCCAGTATGAAATCACGCAAGTCAGCACCATCAGTAAGTAAAGTTAGGTGTTGCTTAATTTCAGGCAGTGTGGAAGTTTGTAGCCATTGAAGGCATAATTTGCCCACACTGTAGGTTGTTATTATCCCTGGGTGATGTCTTTGGGGATATCTAGGGTCTGGCCTGGTCATTTTGAAACCCTGTGTTTTATTCAGGAATCTATCTTGACAGTTATTTGTATCTGTGGGCCAGATCAACCATTGTTTCCAATCAGGATGTGTTCTGTTTTGGTTAAGTATATGGTTTATGTCTATTTCTTCATCTGTTTCAGAGTTATTGCTAAACATTGTTGGCTTTGGAATAGACAGGTTATTTAAATCTTTGATTTTGGCTAAGCCAAGACAGGTGGTTTGTTGAACGGTGTCATTTAAAAATATCATTTGTTCTGGGATCATGCAGGCTCTAAACAAAGCTTCTAAACCCTGTACTTGCCATTCTTTTGTACCCCAAACACTTTTCAAATCAACATGTTTGTCCCAATAATCAAATCCAAAAGTATTCATTTTTTCAAAGAAAGAATCTGAATATATCAATTTTGTGTTGGTTATCATGGTTTTCATCCCTGTCTTGTTTGACAATTTGTAATAAAATGTTTCAGCATTAGTTATGTTAAAACCTGAAAAATATGAATATTTGTCATAAACGGTTCTAGAGCTCCCTTTTGGAGGTGTAGCACAATGTTCCCATTGATTATAATTTAAAACATTTCTAGGTTGTGCAGATTTATGCAAGAAATGGTTACCATAATGGTTATAGCAATACATACTATCATAATTTGTAGAACCCTGCAAATAATCATGTTTTGTAAATTTAGCAGACATTACTAAGTCAGACATCATATTATTTATACTTTCAAAGTCCCAATCATCAGCAAATGAGTTTGGTTTTGCAAAATCACTCAAGGAGATCTTGATTTGGTGTGGATATTTCAGGATCTCGACCGGACCATAAATTTCATAGTCAGTGTTGTCCCAGGCTACCCCACCAGGTATTGGAATTGCTGTGAAGTTGGCTGAAGAAAGTTCTGAAGAAAGTTCTCGTTTCTTGACGTGTGAAGATGTGTGTGGTTTGAGGACCAAGTTGATGTTCTGACTTGCTGTGTCCATTTTAGCATATTTTCCCTCAATGAAGCGTCCCAAAGTAAATACCATGATGAGCCAAAGTATGAGGATAAATGCACCAAAACCCACCCAAAATTCAATCCATGGAGAAACTAGATATGTTTCTTTCAGTTGTTTTAAAAGTTCCTTCGCTTTGTCTTTAAAGGATTTTGATGATGGCTGTGTCTTTTGTTCGCTGAAGCCTTCAGAGGAATCATCGAAGTTGATGAAGTAACCGGATGCAGTTCTGTCAATTGTTCCAATTGGTTCAGGATTTTTGTTTCTTGCATTTTCACTTGGTACTTCTGTATAGATTGGTGTGTCTCTGCTAAATGTCTTTATTTGGGTTTTCAGAGGTCTAAGTTCTATTGCATTGTTGCATAGTCCTTGTTGTTCTTCCGTAGGCGTTTCGAATGTGATGAGCCTCTTTGATAGGACCTCTGTACTGGTAGCAAACCTTGGTGTTCTGCTACTTATTGGGAGTCCACTTGGCCTACTGTTTGTTATCGGCCACATGTTGTGGTTTTACCAGGTCGATGGATACAACTCGGTTCTCCTTTTTTCCAGCAAGTGGCGGTAGTACAACTGATCTTGTCCCGTTGACAGACAATACAGGAACTGCTTTTCTGTAAGAAGGCCCAAATTCCTTCTTTACCGCGATCTTCTCCCTGACTAGATCCCCGACTTTTGGAATCCAGACAGGTCTTGCTGGGACAGGTGGTGATTCTTCAGTGGTCGTTGGCTGTTGTTTCAACTGTATGTTGCTCAGGTCTTTTCTTGTTTTGTTTAAGTCCTGCAAAATAGCCAAACGGTCTTTGACATCAAAGCTTTTTTCTGTTACCACTGAAGTCTGACTATCAAGGTCAGAGATCAACATCCTAGTTCCGAATAATAATTCGTACGGACTGAATCCCTTCAGAGAATTTCTTGGCAAGTTATTAAGACTACGTCGGACACTTATTAGATGTTTGACCCACCCAGCTCCCGAACCTAATATCCTTTCTATTATAGATTGCTTTCTGTCTTGGTTTTTTCTTTACACCATCCCATACCCTCAGGAAGGAAGTGAGAAGATTCCCGCCGGGCTGTGCTCATTTGGCCATTCTTTCCCCCCCCAGGCTGGATTGCCTGAGTGAAAACAATGGTCGAACGTAGCATGCTCTTAGCGTATATGCCATTTAGACTCGCAAATCTTGTATAACAGTCCGGACGTCAGCCGAGTGCTGTGGATCTACATTATAAGTGGGGACTAGCCTGTATATGTTAATCGCAAGCCATTCTTTTTAGTGGTGATGTTATCTGCCTTGATACGACGAGGTATTAAACTGCTTCTCTCCCCACTGCGATCTCTGTTGCAGTTTGGGCAGTTTTTTACAAACATGGTGTAGTGCAGGCTCATGCCTGGCCACCAGTACCGTGATTGTAATTCTTCCAGAGAATCTTTTAATTTAAGGTGTCTGAGACCCTCGCCCATGTGTGCGTCTGCGATTAACAAGTTTCTCCTGTCCATGTTTGGAATCACTCTATCCCCCACTCCAGGGATTCGAGCAAAAGGAATGGAGTTTGCATCTATGATGTATGTGTAATTGAGTGGATAGTTGATCGGTAACGCCGAGCAGTCGCCTTTTGATGACGTTTTTACTGCCAGCAATGTTTCGCCGTCAATGTATTTTAATGTACGCTTTTTCCGATCTACGGGAGCCGGTTTACTGGCTGCCGCTGCGGCTGTTTCAGCCAATGAATTCCCTACAACGTGAACGCCATCACGCTGATGACTCAGTGTATGTATCACGTGAGTCTTTGGTAGTTCTTTTTGTAAAAGAGCTACCTGTTCCCAGAGCATTTTATGCTTGATTGTGCCACCTTTCGCATCCTTGAAACCGTTCTGAAGCCAGATCTGCAAGTATTCATTATAAGATTGAACGCAATAATACGAATCGCACACTATGAGCGTGGGGAATTCTCGATCGGTATTTTCAAGCGCCATCTTGAATGCTAGTAATTCAGCTCGCTGAGCTGTACAATCTCCTAGAGATTGTGTTTTAGTGAGGGTTGGTTTAAATTTCCCTTCGTGCCAACGACCTTTAACAATCGCGCACGCAGCACTGTAAGCTTGTTTACCCCCTACTGCGGGTTGTGCTGATCCGTCTGTATATATTATACAGCCGTAGTCATCTAGAGGCAGAATTTCGGTTGGCGGAGGACATTCAAATTCATATTGGAGAAATTCTTGTGTTTTTAAATAAGGATCAAATTCGTACATCACGTCTGTTGCAGCAAGAGAGTTAGCCCATTGTATCCATCTTGGATGGAGTGCTTTAGCATTTGGAATGCTTGCCTTTGTTACCGCCTCTAAGGCTGGTATTGGTGTCACGATTATTATTCGTTTACCTTGTGCCAGGGCTCGTTCTTTCGCTATAGCTGTCTGTGTTGCTGTAAGAATTTTTTCCGTTGGGCTAAATTTCATTTCAGCCTTAGTGTACAAGTGTGATTTGAATGCAATTGGTACCTTATCTCCCTCATTAGAGGTTAGGTATGTGAATCCGCATCTCCCTGGGATGACTCGGATCACAAGGTTGCGTGTATTATCACGGGTTTCTAATTTTGTTTTAATTAGCATGTCTGTTTGTAAGGATCTCAAAATTTCTGTGTGTGCTTGAGTCCAACTGGATCTTTTAAAGTCTGGTTTAATTAGATCGTAAAGGGGTTTGACCCTTTCTGCGTAATTTGCAATGTAAGTTCTTCCGAAATTTAGGAAGCCTAGAATTGACTGTAGGTTTTTTAGTGTTTTAGGAGCTTGGATTACGGCACATTTCTCTAGGAAATTGTCTGCCAGGCTCTTGCCTTCACTTGATAACTCATATCCTAAGAATAGGACCGTCAGATGGGCAATTCTGGACTTTTTGAAGTTGAATTTGTAACCCTCTGCAGCGAAACCAAGTATTATGGTGTTCACTCTTTTCAAGTGAGTTTCCAAGTCATCATCTGTTAAGTAAATGTCATCGACATAAGATAATGCTTCATCATCATATAGTTGTAGTAATTCTGTTACTCTCGCTGAGAATACCCCCGGGCTGTTCTTGTACCCCTGGGCTAACCGACAGAATTGTTTTTGAGTGCCATTTACTGAGAATGCAGTTAAATATCTGCTCTCTGGTGCTATGTTTTGACAAAAGAAACCGTTGGAGATGTCCAAGGTTGTTTTGTATTTTTTGCGCACTATGTTATTCATTAGTGCAGCACTGTGTGAGTTTTGCACTGCAAAAGTTTTGCAACATGTGTTAAGGTGTCGGTAATCCAAAACTAGACGGTACGAATTGTCTGGTTTGGAGACCGGAAATAAAGGATTGTTCATTTGTGAGGTGCAAGTTTCAATCACCCCTTGGTATTCTAGCTGATCTAGTATTTCATTTACTTGTTTTTTAGCTTCTTGCTTAATTGGGTACTGCCTTTGTGCAGTAGGTTGTGATTTTAACTGGACTTTGTGAGGAGGAGAATCCTCATCCCATCCTACATGATTTTTATATAAAGCAGGTGCTAAGGCCACTGCCCACTTTCTAGCAAGTGTATATTTTTTATGAATCGGTATTTGATTCGAGAAGGCAGGCATAATTACTTCTTCGCCATGAGGGCACTCCCTGACAAACTCTGGTGGCCAGTCTTTTTCAGCTAGAAGGATGTCATAGCCCTTGGATAGGTTATCCCAAAATAGTCCCCTTATTTTCCTAGTCTTATCTCCCTCTATACGTAATGTTATCTCGTATATTTTGTGGGGCTTGCTAACTCTGGTATCTGCAGTTTCCACTTGAAGGTATTCATTCGTGTCCACTGTCTCCAGATGATTCATAAGGACTTTGCGAGCTATGCTCACCTCTGCTGCGCTGTCTAGCATTGTCTGAGCCCATTCTCCGTTTTTCAGTTGTGTCCTCAGTATTCTCGGCATTGTTAACTACCTTGATACTGGCTACCTTCTTTTTTGGAAATTGTAATTTCTTTTTCAGTTGAGCAGGTTCCTTGTCTTTGGACTTGGCGTGCTCTTCTGATCGTCCTCTTCTTTCTGATTTCTGCGAGGAATTCTGAAAAGATTGAGAGGGACGTGTATCAATGTCTTGATATCTATCAGGTTTTTTAATATTATCCCTATTTCTAAGGTTATATCTATTCCCAGAGGGTTCACTCTGAGGTGACCTTTGTCTCGGGTTTGGAGATTTCTCTCTTCGCCTAGGAGACCTTCCTCTGGACTGGAATTTCTTTTCTTTAGGATTGGATTGTTTATTTTCATCCCAGTTCTTTTTTGGTGAATTATTATTAAAAAATATTTTTTCTGGACTTGTAATCAGTTGCGGTTTTACTGGTATTCCACCTAGACTATCTCTGCCTAGTTCTTCATAGGATTTTTCTATGATTCTGGCAATTTCAGCTGGTTGGTCTGCTATATCTGTCTCTTTTAACCTCTGGCGGATCGCCACGTTTGCTGCTTCACCCTTTATGTTGGCTAGTAATATAGCCGAGACCTGCTTGAAGTCTTTTAGTAATTTCATACCAAGAGTTAAAGCTGGTTCTGGACCGTATTCATCTTGAATTTGTTTTAGCACATCTGGTATCACCGAAATGGATGGGACACCGTGCGTTTTTGTATAGATGGAAGCAAAGACTGTACCCCAAGTGTCACAGTCCTCAATGTGTGGTGCGATTCCCATTGGGAGACATATAGTCAGAATCCTGTGTTTTTCTAATGGGGTGGTGTCAGGAAACACCGCCTCTATTTGGGTAATTTTCTGTGCCAACCAGAATGGTATCTGTTCCCGTTTAGCTGGAACTTTACCTAGGCAGGATTGGATGTTCTGTGGTGTAATTTTATTTGTGTTCCCCTGGTGAGGGGTCAGCTGTGGAAGTTTAATCGCTGGCTGAATTGTTGAAGTCCGCATTACATACTGAACTAATTGTCTGTGAATTTTTAGTAGTTGTTTTAGCTGTATTAACAGCTCTGCTGCAGGCATTCTTTCGATGTCTGGATGTGGTGTGTATCCGGCTAGGACCGGCCACGTTGCTCCTGGTCTTCCTAAAGGACCGAGCCTTGTAATGTGATTGTTATGTATTAGGGCGCCATCAAATAAGAGCAAATGCTCTTGGAATTTGAGTGGTACTTCCACCTCCTCGAAAGGAGTGTACTCATTAGGAGGTTCCTCTACTTTGTAATAGTGGAAGTACTTTGTTACAGCATTTGCTGCTGGAAAATTTATCCATGTATAGTATACCTCTGTCTGCCGATATTCGTGTGCCTCGATTACGAATATGACTGTGCCACCTCTAGGTGTCAGTCCATTTTCTATAAGTTTTAGAGTTATAGCTCTCCTTTTGGCGACCTGGATGAGTATTATATCCGGGTCTGCATCGAGTGCTGTAGTATCAGCTGCTGCTATTTCAGTAGCTAATCTAATTGCCTCTCTTTCTTCATCACTCTCTGTCATTTTACCGACAGGAGGCTTATGTCTTTTGTTTGCAGATCAGGTTTCTTTATGGAACAAAGATTAGGTGCACAATATTTTGGAACTGTTTTATCCTTCAACGTTGACTAGACCAAGAACCATACATAGGAGTTCCCTCCTGCGAGGTTTTGGAGGATATTATAACCTTTCACCCACTCCAGACGTCTTTGGAGTATTTAGGAAAAGGGGTCTGAGTGAGAAAGCACGACTGAGTTACTCTAAATGTCTTACGTTAGTTTTATCGCCCTTTCCAAACACGTTGGGCGCCATGTAGTGTAGCTCCTATTTTCCCAATAGGCTCTGCGCATTGGAATAGTACCTACAGCAGTAAAGACCTAGGCCAGACGTTAACTAGGTCTACTACTGTCGAAACTAGACTTAATTTTTGGGTTTGCCAGCTAAGCTCAGAGTTCGCTAGAAACTTTCTCGAATGTTCAAGGAAGGATTAACTCCCCTGATTAGACAAGAAGGGATTTAGTTTCTGACAACCATAGAACATGACAACTTTGCTCTCCCCTAATCAAGAGTCAATCTCGAGAGTCGTGTGAGCACAAGGCAATTATTTTACTCAGTCAGTACGTGCATTCTTAGTCTCATCAGAGTGTAGAGAAAAGGAAGAGACGGGCGTGTTCAATAAAAGATGTTATTTATTGATCAGTCTCTTTTCTCGTACAAGAGAAATGGATCGATATTATTGCAATACTTATAGTTAAGTAAAGTGCATACATTAGAAGCAATAGTATAAAATAATACTGTAAAAACATTGATATGGTTTCTGAGCCATATGATGTTTAAAATGAATAAAATATATTTACATACACATATACATTTGACTAAACGTACTCAACTGGTGTTTCTAAATACGCCTACCCCGTGTACCTGACCTAAGTCTAATGCGTGGGCGGGAATAGAAAGTTACAGTTTAGTTTAAGTTTGTTTTTGCCAAGTGAATAACTAAAGAATTCTCTAGGAGGGGTTATTCAGTTCTGTACCTGGAATTTAGGATGAATGAGGAATGGTATCTCTTTCTCTGCTCTCGATATTCCAGGCTGCCTGCGAGGGCTGCCCAGAAGCGCCGGTGCTGGGTCTCTCGGTTTGAGATAGCAGCGCGTCTCTCAGCGCGTCAGGAAGGCGGGGCTGCTGGCTGCGGGGTCTGCTTCTGCTCTCGGCTTCGGCAAGTATGGCTGCTCCGTCTTGTCACCACGCGTGTGTTTGCATAGGGCAAGGTCGGCAATATTTATACCTTAAAGGTGCCGGGATTGACGTAAGGATGGACATAGGTACGTCAATAAAGATGTCATACGACTTGCTCGTTAGCACATTCTTTACTAAAGTTCTCTGTGAAATCAAAACAATGGCCGCACGGATTATCCAGGTTGTCATAGGTTTGATTTGTTATGAGAACGTCGTATGCCTTATCAGGGGCTGGAGGAATATCGCTTGTCTAATTAGATCTCAAGCGTTATGACCTAATCAGATAACACGTTCCTGTGCCGTAGTGTGACTGCGTCAGATAACGGTATCTGCATCATGGGGAATTTCTTGCCTCATGGGCTGACTGTTAGTTAACTAGCTAGTAAGTTTAACCAGGATAGGGTCAGGAATAGGGGGATCGAATCAGAACCTATAGAAATACACGACAGTATTTACTTATTGCCGAGGTCAGGGCGTGACACATTAGTATTCTGGCTCGCGTCATGCTCCTCGGCCTCTGGAAATCAGTTTCTGCGAGTCGGTCTCCTCTGGTGAGTCTAGCCTGCAGGTTATTATCTATTAGAATCCTGTTGCAGCAGCAACAGCATGCTCCATATTTACTTTTTAAAGGCTTAACCGAAGCACAAGAGCGGTCTCAGTAGGAGAGACCGAAGCACTGTAAAATGCGGCCTTGAAGAGCCGAAAGATACGTGGTATAAGCTCGGGTACGAAGGGGAAGACCTCCGGCTCAAGCCTGGAAGCAGAATGGTAACTAATTGTGGAAAAGCACCACCCACCTTCCCAGGCATCATTTTTGCAATAATCTGACTAATTTCTAAGAAATTAGAAGTTAGGTAGGAAGGGGACCTGAGGGAGAATTGATGTGTCAGTTATGGGGGTAGGGTGGGGTGGTATCAATACAGGTAAATAAGTGTGCAGCACAACAACAAACAGTTGGTAGGGGATGTACTTACCTATGAGCAGCTGCAACAAAGAAAAGATGCGTGTTGGAGGATTTTATAAGTTGTTGGAATGTTATTGAAGTTCTGGATTCTTCAATTGTTGCTGATGTGAGCTGGCAATAAAGGAGATTTGCATAATGTTACCCTCTGTGTCATGTAATAAAATTTACAACAATTTTAGTCAAGGTACTGTGGTCAAAAGACCACAGTACCTTGACTCAATTTGTTTTCATGACTTCTCTCTTGTGTGTTCTCCTACTTCAATGGCTTTTACTTTAATTTAATCAATGCATATGATTTTCCATTTTGGATACCAGGCATAGACTTCATTGTATCTCTATGTATCAAGGTTATTTTTTATTTAGCAAGTTAGGGACTCTGTTCTTTTAGAAATAGGAGGTCAATAGATACCAAAGTTATACCTGGCCATTCGGGAACAGTATCTTTTGCAGTGTCTCCACATAGAAGTATGTGTGCCCCAGACATCACTGACATTCGAGGCAGTGATCTGCTTCTTCTTGCAAGACGCCTTCTGCACACACCACAAACATGACTTAATACTACAGGCACTAACAGTGTTAGCATTGTTTCCTAGACTGCAACCATTTTCCGTCCTTCAGCTCCCAGATATCACCCTTAAGAGCCAGTCTGTGAGTGTGTTAAGGACTGCTATTAATGAGGAGGTTGGGATCTGGTAACATAGATATAAACTCGATCAGGAGCCTAAGTCTGAATATCTGTTTGTCTCAGGCACCTGTGAATGGTTCCTTCCAGGTCTAGTGGAAGAGGGCAAGAGGACTCCCATTGGCAAGTCCTGATCCACGCTTCAAAAAAGGCCAGGAGGGATTTTGGGGCATGCTGAGAGATTTACCAACCATCACTGTGTGCCTTCCTTTGCTGCTTACATTGTATTGGATCTTTGCATTACAAAGAGTCATTGCATCCGCAATACCGCTAAAGAAACATTGGCCCATTTCTGGATTCTCCCAAGGTTTGTGTATGGAGGCAGGTCTTTAAAGATTAATGAGGTACCTCTTAAAAGTTTCCCAAGGAAAAACCAAATGCCAGAGGTTAAGGTACAGATGCCCACACAGTGAGATCTGAGCAAGCAGGCAATGTAGCAAAACTTGTTTTGTCTTGGTGAATTCATGAAAATCATACGGTGCTGAAATATACTATAACCATCTAAAGTGTACTGACAATAGTTTTGTCTTAGTCTTGAGGAATCTAAGCCAAGCAAAGTAAAAAGTGACCAGGCATGATTTTCACACAATTGTAACTCTCTGGCTTATGTATACACATGCATGTCATAAGGATCTGATGAACACAAACATCTAAAAATAAAAAAACAGTTGATGGGAGCATGGAATTGTCCAGCTAGATAACAGCAATTCAACCATGAAGGGGGAACCAAGCATTAGTTCTTCAAAAAAGACAAACTAAAAATTCATTGAGGACTGAGAACTATTATGAACAATAAATGACCAAGTGAGAGGCGGATCTCCTGGAGCATTGAATTTCCTCCTGATAAATTGACAAAAAATGCCTAATGACAAAAGGAGAGTATTTGATGCGCACAAACTTCACAAGATACAAAATTGATTCTCTGACACTAAGAAGGGATCTTCAAGGAATGTGAGATGGTTTGCAGTAATATCGAAAGGTGTATCGCTCATTGGTTATATATAACGTTCTGAGTGTTAATAAGTTAGCCTTTCTCAAAAGTTTTGAGTAATTTTGAGAGATTAAGGTTTTCAATATAGGTTTCTCACAACTGTCTGTGCCTGCCCAGTCATAGTTAATCAGAAAGGAGCATTCAATTGTTAACAGTAAGGCATTACATTGTGATTTGGAGGAAGAATTTTTGCGAATAAATGTAACTAAATTAAGGATTTTCTGGTTTACCTGAATCTTGACTTCCTCCAGGGTTTTTACCATAACCTGTCCGGGTTCAGTTGTTCCTCTGTTTAAGCAAAATTAAATGTAATTAGCAACATGACCCCCTTCTTTGCCAACTCGTTGAAGCTCTTCCTGCCAAACACTGGCAAAACACCAGAGGAACTCAGGGTGAAAACTTCTTTTGTGGCTCTTTAAAGGAAAGAGGAGGTGTTGGACTGAAAAAAGTGAACGTTTGAATTTTAGGGAATTTGTAAATCACCTGCCTGTCTTTTGCAGTGACTTTACCTCAGTAAATGAGGACTGGGGTAAATAGGGCAATGGGACCATAATGCTCATCCATCACGTACACTAAAAGTGATTCTAGAAAGACAATAGTCTGTCAGTACTTCTGGTAGGACTTACTTATTCCATCCCTTAATGGGAAAGTCTATGTTGACAACACTGTATATTTGCTTTATGTCTCAGCCTTAGATTATTCCCTTATTCTGAGATTTTGCTTGGATATTTCAAGCAACAAAATGGGCTTGTCTTATAGGAAATCTGATGTTGTGCCTTGATGTTTTGGAGGACGTGCGCAGAATGACGCACCACCAACTTAGCCAACTTCCTTTCTCGTGAAACCATAGGAAATCAAAACCAGGACCACCTTAAAGGCTCAATATCTTTCCATTCTCTTCATCGCTTCACTGCCAATGTAACCTTACAGAACACAACTTCCTGCATCTGCCTTGGGACCTACCCAGCATCCAGGCAGGCTACAAGCCAATCCCATTACAACCTCCCCTGGGCCAGGGGAGGTGCCCTTAATTCTGCTTTGGCTCTGTCCAGATTTGTTCTGGTTGTTCTTTCTTCCACTGTCCTGAAGAGGCTCTAAATCTTAAGGAGCCGAAATGCATTGACCCCACCATCTGGAGGAGCCTCCTTTATTCAATTGTTAAATCTCTCAAAAAGATAATTCTGTGGACACACACTAGGAAACAGAGGGCAAATGTGTCCTCCATGTGTGTTCCTTCTTTAGACTACCTCTTGTATGGACTGTTCAAAAATTAAGAAGCGCTGCCATAGTATGTACAAACAACTAGGAAGACTGAAGAAAGTTTCTAGTTCCTACGCAAATTGTAAAGTCAGAATTTGTACAGCACAGTATAATTTTTCTTTGTTTTTTTGTTTGTTTATTTTGTGTAATATACATGTAACTGTATATCATAAGTGTTGTATTATGCATACTTCAGGTACCTGTCCCCGGAGTGAAGATTACTATGCATGTTAAAAGCCAGAATAAATAATGTTTTGTAAAATGAAATATATCACCAGTGACTAATTTTCACAGTGGAAATTACTTTGGTAATAATTCATTCCCATAAAGTACTATTTTCTCTGGTTTAGATTGTCACTTAATGTTGAGGTAGAAACCAGTGATGACAAGTCTGTTTGAGTATGTTTTGCAAAACCTTTTAAGAGCACTTTACGGCGCACTAGCAGTTTAAAACAGGCATTACTCGAAGTTTGCCCCCCTCCCCAAGCTTAGAAAGCGCACTCTATCGTGGTCCAGGTATTATAAATCAAGCTCTGAGTACAGTAATAAACACTGTAGAGGGTCAACGACAGGTTGGCAGTCCAAACCAATGACTCATTAGCACTTGAACTTTCAACGGTTTAAGTTTCCCACTGTGTTGAAGACTGCAATAATCATGAATGCACCTTTTTTTAAGGATTTTTTAATTGTCTTACTTACAGTACAAATGTGGGCTTTTTAACATTGTTTTAAATCACTGTATTATGAATAAGGAAACTCTATTTTTATATGTACTCAATGTATGCAACAGTTTTAATTAATCATTTATAATAAACTTTACTACTATTACTACTACCACTGATGACACAATAACTTTGGTGTGCGGCAAGGTGTTAATTCCCGAGATATAAAGTTATTTTATGTCGGGCATGACTAGCTTATCCAGGCCTGGCTTTATTATTTAAATTATAGTACTTGTAGTTTTACTTTTCCCATTATAAAGGATGGCCTACCTATCCTGCAACAGAAAGAAAATCAAAGACTTCACATCTCATCAAATATGGGGAAATGTATCCTCTGTTGCATACTTCCTCCTCATTCAGAATAGGGCTGTGCGTATTTGCAAAGTCTATGGACTCTGAACTCTGCATTTTTTTGCACCTTCATTAGGATCAGTGTCAGTGGCCCTTTCTGGCAGTGGGAAACGGTTCCTGCTAACGCGCGGACTGCAAGGAATACAGGGGCATATTATCAAGGACCGGTGTTAAAATTATCGCTGTTTTTTCGGCAGGAAACAGCCAATAAAACTGCAATAATGAGCTTGATAATTCACCCTTGTTAATTCCCGTAGAAGCCCATGTTAACATCAGAACATGGGCTTCTATGGGAATTAACAAGGGCATATTATCAAGCCCATTATCGCCGTTTTATCGGCAGTTTCCTGCCACAGTGCAAAGATTCCAGGTCCACCTGGCTCTTGTGCTGCCTAGACCCCAGCACTATTGTCAGCACGTTAGCACCCAGCTCAGCCTCCACCCATTCCTGCCCCACTACCTTCATGGTCACCTGCTATCCCCACTGGCATGCTCTCTGCACCCCTTACTGTAATTAGTTGAAGATGCATCTGACATCCATCATCTCATACTTGGGACATCCTGGGGCTCCTCCATTTCCTAACAGTCATAGCAGAGGCAGGTCGAGGCCTTCGGCTTCACCACTGCGGATCAAAGGAAATTTGAACATTCCAGCCACATTCGCCAAGCCCAGTGATTCTCCACTTTGACTATCAGCCAGTGATGCTGGAACAATTTTCATAGAGGGGGTGCTGTCCTAAATGTTACGTCACTAAAGTCATAGGAATCGTGAAAAACCCAAGCATCTCACAAAGAACATGTGAGGCGAATAAGCCACGCATATTCAGCAGGAGAGTGGTAAGGGTGTGGTATGTGGGCCTTCTGACCTCCAGCATGGTTATTTTGGGGATGTTGCAGCACCCACACCCGCACTCCTACTTCCAGCGCCTATGCTGTCAGCAAGGAAATATTAAACCGATGTGTCCGCCCCTAATTTAGAGATGGCAGTAGCCGTGCTAAATATGGATTAAACAGATCATACAATAATGAACTCAGAGGTACACGGTAAAACAGAATTAGAAATATGGTAACACCACATTTGCAATGAAATATTACCACGTTACTACACATAAAAGCCAGCAAAAGGATAATGCTAACCCTGTAGTAAGGCATTCAGAGAGACGGCTAAACAGCATTTTTGTATTAAATTTCCTTTCTCACATACAGTACCACCTGCTATAAAATGACATCATTAGCAACTTGTGGTGTTAAAAGCGATTTAGCATGCGGGTCTAAGGGACTTTTATCGTAGATGAATAGTTGGCGGTTTTTTTAATTTTCAAAACTGTTTGCATGAGCAGTCTCTGAAAGGACGAACAATTTGAGGCTACCTCCTGATCAGGGCACGTGCAAACTATTTCTGGCCTGCAGACGCATGGAGCAGAGTGTTCCTGTCAGAAATATGCACACCTTGCCCTCCAGAGGCCTGCGAGCAAGGCCTCATTTTTGAGATCACCTGGTGTTTACGCTGATAAAGAACTGACCTGGTTTCATGTTGGCTCCCAGCAGAGGCAGGTGACCTGGGAACCCAGCATTTCAATGGCAGACATTTTAAACTGGGTGAAGGAGAAAGAGAGGGCACAGTCAACCTTGAAAGCACAACCTAACCCCATGCTCTTCAGAGCACTCTTGCAAAACGTGCTGTGCAAACAGGCCTTCCACTGAAGAATGGGGTTCAGGGACACGTGAGAAAAACAAGCATTGTCATAGCCAATAGATCTCGCCTTTGGGACCTTATAAGTGTTTAGCTAGAGATATTGGCAATGTTTTTAAGGTATGTTGTAGAGCAATGTAGCGACTGTGTTTAGTACTGTAAAGTTTGTGTGCAAGTTGTGCTTAGTGTAGTGACGTAAGGCCACTGGCATGGTGTGGATTGTAGTGGTGAGTTGTGATATGATGTGTTTTGGTGGGATGCATGTGTGCATATATCATAACAGACTTTGTGATTACAATGCTGAGCACCTCACATATTTCTTTATTTAATGATATACCTTTAGAAATGAAATCTACTGAGAAAATAAAAATGATTGTGATTTGTCAGCGTGGACATGAGATAGCAAGGAATAAACATGAAAAGGCAGTAGGGCACCCTGTAAGGTACTGTACATCTCAGGGCCCCATCTTTCCCCCCAAATGCTGTATTATTATTTGAGCATTTGTGTTGCGCACTGCAAATATTTCTGTTATCCGTAGTGCTTTTGTAGCAAGGTAACTCATATGAATGCGTTCGCTCTGCAAGCAGGCTATAACATTATATAACAAAAAATTTTTAATCATAAATTGCGTTTTTTTATTTCAATCGCATAACTAATTTGGAAAGAACATTAATACTCCAGAACACATAAAATTATTCCATTGAATGCATTTTTATTGAAGAGCTGGGTTCTTTTTACTGTGCTACAATTATTTAAGCTCCTTAACAGATATGTTTCAATAACTTTGTGATGTTTTCTTTAGAATATTTTGCAGTGGCCATAGACATGACTTAAAATGTTCCACAGGGCCACTCATAGGCCTGCTCCTTAGCCAGATCGTGAAGACCTAAGAACCCAGAGAAGGCACTCGTCCACATGAATGGTATTCACCAAAAGCAGATGCCCCACACAAACTTGAATCTATTCACAACAGGAAACTGTCCAGGGGAGAAAGCCCGCAATCTTTCCTCCTGGTTGTTCACCCCGTGGCCGAGGCACAGATTTGTTTAATGTAATGTCACATCACGTGGGCCTATGCTAGTTTAACACGGACAGAAGTATGTGGCACAGCCGGAAGTGGAAATCCGAGAATCCATGCATTTCCTTGAAGTGCGGCTGAAAGCCATTTACAAAGCCTGACTGGTCACCTAACAGCTGCATATTGCTATATTTGGGTGTTACACTGGTACTAATGAGGTGAATCCAAGGCTCAGACAGTGTTAGCATGTTTACAAATGGCAAAATAATGAAGTAATACAGTCACAAAATGTGTGGCATTGTGCCTGGTAATTTTCCTTTTCTTGCCACATAATTTACTCAACCCTGCTACATATTTTGCTCTCCTCTGCCACATAATTCCGGTGGCCCCGATTAGTACCCCCTCACACAGTAGGAACCTATTCACATCAGTCGGTTTATTTTTTTTATCATGCTGTACTGCAGAAGTGCAATCACACGCATATTCAATAATTCAGCTGTTGCTGTGCAATTAGTCTTTTTAATACTGGCCACAGAGAAAAGCAGTCCATAGCAGACTTCTGCAATGCTAGCGACAGCAAATAGTCTAGAGTGGAAAATGTATGTGGTCAAACTGTCTGACTCCACTCGCTCCAGCAGCGTTGAGCAGCATCGCGCACTTTGACGGTGAAAGTATAAACTGATGTGTTTCGAGTTCAGATATCCCTTTTACTGGACTCTCATCAGGGCTTTCACATTTATATCTGTAAAAGATTTATGTGACATCCAAAAACTTTTTTTAGAATTTTTGAATTTGACTCTTTAATTCCCTAACTACGATTGTTTTTATAGCCATCATACCTGAGTGCTGTGGTTTTAATCATCCAGGAACCAGCTGGCAGTGGAATACACAGTATGTTTAAAGTCTTTAAACACCTCGATTTTCTGGAGATAATAATGCACGATTTTGAGTGTCTTTGAAGGTTCAAAAAGACAGCTTTATATTATCAAAACGAATTGCATTTGCCTACCTTGATCGTGGCTGTGCTTTATTCAGGTCTCTTTTCACAAAGAGTAATAGATTATTAGTAGTTTGAACGTGTGTTGTCGCCAGACGTTTTTCTTTATACTGGATTTTCTATTTTCACCTCGTAAGCTATGGGAGAAGAAATCTGACCGTCAGCGGCGATGGTTGCAACATTAATAGCAACTTCATCGTTACATTGTGACATACTAAGCAAACGGTACCTTCAGCTCCATGGTTATTTTCTTATTAAACATTTAAAAGAGGGTACAATCCCATGGGGGCTTCATGTGAAGAACGTCCCAGTAATTTTTATAGAGGGCGCTGAATATAAAAAGGGCTTCAGTTATATCAATACAAAGTGTAGCCGAGACTTTTAATGGTACATACAATAGAGACAGCACAGAGGTTGTGTGTGAAAGTATCAGAAGAACTTGAGGAAATGGCACAAGCCATTAAGAATAACCAATCAGTTACAGATGCAAAGGCCCATTTAGAAAAAATTGATAAGGAAATACAGGTTTTCAAGGATAATACTATTAATGCAAAGAGTGCTAAATTTGAAAAGGACTCTAAGTCATTCAATATCGAACAGGTTTATCCGTTTTTAAAGGAGGACTACTATACCCTTATTGAATTGCATAGGGCCCTTACAAATTATCAGGGAAGATCTAAGAACCATTGTCAAACATTCTCTGAAACTTCATCTTCAGAGTTGTCGGGCTCTGATTCTAGAGAAGGGAACGCCAAGAAACAGGTGTTTTTTTTAGACAAGGGCGTAGAACAAAGAGGCAGATTCAAACAACCATGGGAAATTAGAACCCGGAGTCGGTTCTACAAGTCCTAGATACATCTACTGTCGTTAATTTATCACAGAAACAGTTGTGAAAAGAAGAAGACGGAGTATTGAATTTGGGACTAATATTTGTTCCACACAAACTGACTGATTTTACCAAACTTAAGCTTAAACCAGTAGAATTTTGTAGAAAAATTAGGTTGAAAGCCTTTTTTGCCAATAATGAATTAACATTGAGTAAAGAAGTGACTGGATTTAGGATAAAATCCAAATTTGTTCCTACGCAAAATATGCCAAAGCAAATCTATGCGTTCGAACAAACGGTATTGTCTTCAATTGGTAAACTAGAAAAATCAAAAAAATATGTCAAATACAATATAAGCCTAGAACAACAGCAAGCCATAAAAAATCTAAGAGCAGATACATCAGTGGTCATCAAACAAGCGGACAAGGGAGGGAGAGTGGTAATTTGGCCACATGATATGTACCTTGAAGAAGGTAGAGCTCAGGTGAATAACCAAACTTGGAACAGAATGGTCAGAGAAGATCCAGTACATTCTATACAAAGTACCATCTCAAATATTCTACAACTAGGTATGGAAGGTGGGTTCTTGGGACCAAAAGATTTCGAATTTTTGAATAAAAAGTTTCCAAGGACACCCGTCCTATAATTTTAGCCAAAAATTCACAAATCCATTGTGAGGCCTCCAGGAAGACTGATAGTTTCCGAGTGCGATTCAGCCTTGGAACCTATCTCGAAATATGTTGAGTTTTTTTTAAAGCCCTTTTTGAGGGAAGTCAATTCCTATTTACGTGACACAACAGATTTTGTTAATACAATGGAAGGTACATCGTTCGATGAGCAAGCTAAAATTATGGTGACATTAGATGTCGCATCACTTTATACCCAAATACCACAAGATGAGGCCCTTGAAGTTATGGAATTGTACCTAGACCGTAGAGAACGCCCTCACAGAGTCCCTACCTCATTTATTTTGCAATTTGCAGAAGTAGCACTAAAAAAAAAAAACGACTTCAAATTTGAAGAGCAGTACTTTAGTCAAGTTAAAGATACTGCCATGGGTTGTCCTTATGCACCGGAGATGGCAGTATTGTACGAGGCCCAATACGAAGAACAGTTTATTGAAAACAACAATCCATTCAAAGAAAATATAACACGGTGGCTTCGATATGTTGATGATATCTGGCTCCTGTGGCAGGGGAGCCAGATTGAATTAAATATGTTCCACTAGTGCAGGGGTTCCCAAACTTTTCATGTTAGTGACACACTTTTTAGACATGCATCATTTCGCGACACGGTAATTCAGTTTTCCTAGCAAACCGGAGGTTTAATTAACAGCATATAACAGATAAGGACAAATACATAAGTCATAGAAATAGTAAATAATGAAATGTATGGGGACGCAAAATATCTCATAAAAGCCTTTCATTGCTATTTAAAAAAATATATGATTTGTACTAATGCCATCTGTGGAACAAAGCCAAACTTCTTGCAAGAAGTTACCAGATGCGTCCCACTTAGTATGCAATCCATATATTCATTGCATGTGTTTCTGGAGTGTAATGGTTTCATCTCTCTTGAACACTATATCACTTTATTATACATAATGGGATGCGTTTCGTATTGTCTAGTTGCTTGGCTGGGTGACTTGGACCCAATAAAGATGAATTGGCCATGTATGTTTTTTAACATGTTCCTAAACATTTCACTGTCAACATGAACAAGTAATAAAGGGCAACATTGTGCTTCTGACCACTTTCTTTTTGGCCATATATGTTGCACCTGCTGATTTTATTTTTCCTAATTATTTTACACCTATTACCGCCTGGCCCGCGGGAGAACAGCAGTGCGATGCTCCTCCTTTCCACCCTCTGCAGGAACAGATACTGCGTCACTAACAGATGCAGTACTGTCCTGCTTGGTGAATAGACCACATCTGGTTGTTGTCATGCAACACACCCACACATGGCAGGCGACACAGTACTGTGTCCCGACACAGAGTTTGGAAAGCTCGGCACGAGTGGTTAAATACCAGACATAGTGATATCAAATTTTCTATCAAGTCAAGCAAAACCTCAATAACTTTTCTAGATGTAGAGATCAGCTCATAATTAAATCAGTTGAAAATGTCATTGTATAAAAAAGAAACAGATAAAAACACAATCTTACATTACAAAAGTGCTCATTCTAGAGGTCTCAAAGAAAATCTCCCTTATGGGCAGCTATTCAGAATAAAAAGAAATTGCACAGCGAGGAAGGATTTTGAGGAACATGCAGCCTCTTTCTGTAAGGAAATGTTGAAAAGAGGCTACCCAAAGAAACTACTCAAAAATTCTACAAAAAGAGCAAGATTCACACCACGTGAAAATCTCTTACAGGTAAAGTCCAAGAAAGAGCTAGAAAAACTAGGGTGTGTTACAACATTTGGTTCTGATACCAACAAATTTCGACAGATTATACTTAAAAATTGGCATCTTGTTGAAAACCTGGATTGTCCTTTCCCAAAGCCGATATTTGCAAAAAAAAAAAAATCAAAGTATCGGGCAGCAAATAATAAGAGCTGACAGTTCTTTACCCAAACCCAAGAGTGATTTGCTTTCTAAATGGAATTTAAAACCAATCCAGGGACACCACAAGTGTTGAAATTGCATGGCATGCAATAGCACGATAGAAGGTACTGAATTTAATCATGATGGAGTGAAGTGGAAACATACTGACTTACGAATTGTAAGACTAGAAATGTTGTCTATGCTATATTATGCCCCTGCAAAAAGGTGTATATTGGGAAGACAAATCAACAGGTGAATATAAGAATCACCCAACACAGATCAAGAATTAAAAAGAAAGTAACCTCTGCACCAATGGTAGAGCATTTTCTTCAAAAAGAACATTGTGAAAATGACTTTAAAAAGGACAGTTCTGACAACAGTCAATATGACAAATAGACTGATTGATGTGGACAGTGTGCTATTACGTAAAGAAGCATATCTAATAATGAAATTCAACAGTATTGCTGTAGGGTTAAATATATGAGTGAATTAAACAGAATATGATAATACTCAAATATTTAAACATGATTGCGGAGGTTTGAGTAAGTCTTGTATGAATGAATCACAGAAGTATAGGCAGTTACCCAGTATAAAAATGAACTGGTAGTAGTTCAACATAAGAAAACCCAGGTCGAGGGTTTAGCTAAAGAAGTAAGTTATGATTTGTTGTCCAATTCACTCTTAAAACATCAAAAGTCAGAATGCCTTTGCATGCATGTAACAATTGGATCTGTTTATGTTTGATCAATGAGTTGTGAGGGACTCCCGCGTTTTCCGAATTATGTAAATGTGGAATGGAAACGGAAATGGTGTAATCATTAAACTCCCCCAATAATGCGTAAGTAGAGTAGCTAGTATAATATTGTATAGGTGGACTCATTAGTGAAATCGATCTGTAGGTCATAATCACATCCGCACTGGCAAAACAAGAATACTCAGAATGCACTTGGAATAAGTATCAAACAAACTTGTCCGTGATTGGCACAACGAGTCTCAGAGGTCCCTCCTTTCCTCCTGAGTAAGTTAAGTAAAGTCGCAATATGGCTACCACCGTACAGCGCGCAGGACAGTAGTCATTGAAATCGTGCCACAATGTACGCAAGGTGAGTTTTAAGCGAAATGACATAAGGTTGGGTACTTGTGAAAAACTGAACTAGATGTTAGAATTTCATCCCCGTGTTTGAATTTCAGATAAATTTGAACGAAAGCGGAGCTACCGCGGCGCTCCACACCTCAATCAAGTTTAAAGGTACCGTTTGCTTAGAATGTCACAATGTAACGATGAAGTTGCTATGTTGCAACCATCGCCGCTGACAGTCAGATTTCTTCACCCATAGCTTACGAGGTAAAAATAGAAAATCCAGTATAAAGAAAAACACCTGGCGACAACACACGTTCAAACTAGGAATAATCTATTACTCTTTGTGAAAAGAGACTTGAATAAAGCACAGCCACAATCAAGGTAGGCACATGCAATTCGTTTTGATAATATAAAGCTGTCTTTTTAAACCTTCAAAGACACTCAAAATCGTACATAATTATCTCCAGAAAATCGAGGTGTTTAAAGACTTCAAACATACCGTGTATTCCACTGCCAACTGGTTCCAGGGTGTTTAAAACCACAGCACTCAGGTATGATGGCTATAAAAACAATCGTAGTTAGGGAATTAAAGAGAGTCAAATAAAAAATTCTAAAAAAAAAATGTTTTGATGTCAAATAAATCTTTTACAGATATAAATGTGAAAACCCTGATGAGAGTCCAGTAAAAGGGATATCTGAACTCGAAAAGCATCGGCATATTTCTAGAGGCACATTTCTAGAAAACTTGGAGGATTTGTGGATAAATTCCGCTATTATAAGGAGTGATTTCTTATTTTTGTATAAACTTTATTGAAAAACAAAGGGACATTGATATAAGTCAGAAGATTTAGTGTGGATAATTGATGTTTGTTATTCGTTTTTGTATATTGGTATTTGTCACAGATGTAAAGCGAAATTCTGTGATGTCTCTTTGTAGAGCACAATGAATTTGTATGTGTATTGGAATATTTTTTGTAATGCTTTGGGTTATGATTTGACCATGTTTTCATTCTTCGCGTGAGAAAATAAAATCAATTCTATAAGAAAATATAAAATAAAAGAGTAAAATAAAAATACTAGGATAAACATAAAGTTGTTTGTCTTGAGAGCAGAAATTATTAAAGCTTGTTAAAAAGTACGAGATATAGGTGCATGTTTTTGCATTCTTAAAACGGCCCGGCCCTATCCTCGCCCATTTGGGCCTGTCTCCTCCTTTGCTTTAACTTTTAGAAAGTGGGCATTTTCTTGCTTTACCATCCTATGCCTCTGCCTGCCTGTGGAATCAACGTCTGACTTAAACTGACATCTAGGTTGTTTGTTCCTTTACCCTAGATAGTCACACAAAAGGGGCTGAGGTGTGCTCGGCTTATCCTGATTTTCCATCACCAGGCTGATGGGTCTTTCCTCAGCTAGAGTGATGGGATGAGTGGTCACTGACACCTGAATAGGGCTGTACCTGGCCTCTAACAATACTGTCTCTACCCACCCCCCTGGAGTGTGTCTGGAGACAAGACAGGGCAAGGCAGAACTTGTGCGCTACAAAGACTATCCTTTGAAGTATGCCTACTTCAAAGGCTAAAAGGGGTATAAGTATTGGACCTCAAACTCCAGACTTTTAGAACACTTCTGGATTGAGGATTAGGCCAAGAAGATGAGATGAAGAGATGTCAGGAGGAGTACTGCCCCTTTGCTGTGTGTTGCTTTGTTGGGATGGCCTGCAGTTACTGTTTCTGTCTGTGGGCAGTAAAAGAACTGGACTTTGCGTTTGAATAATGGTTTTCCAAGATTCCCCAAGGGATTGTGTGGGCTTGCCTCCTGTTGGGCATCTCAGGTCCATCAAAGACTTCATCTGGAGTATCCCTGAACTCCACCGCTGGGAGTTCTGACCTGCCAACTGGTGCCAATTCCAGTTCTGGGCCGTTGGAGGTTGTTCCTGCTGCAAATGACTGCAAAATCGATACATCGCCCTTACAGCGCCTGTTTTTCCAATGCAGCCCCACAGTGCGGGAGACATTTCCATGCACCGCTGCAGTGCAGTCAAAGAAATTGAAGCAGCGCCTGTTCCTGGCCCGAAGATCCACTGCAGCCCATGTCTCCAGCGTCCGAGACCACTGCACTGACTCTGACTCAGTCCCTGCTGTACTGCTGAAAGATTCGACACATCACCGGTCCGCAGCTGAAAGAATCAACGCAGCCGGTTTGCCGCCACTGCATCAACCTCCAGCAAGTCAGGATTCCCACGCATCGCACCTGTGCGCCAAGTTCTCCACCGCTTCACCTGCAGACCAGAACCGTCTTCGGATTTCCCTTACAGTCCGGAAGCAACCGGAACACTTCTCCTGCGTTCAGCAGAACTGACATGTTGCTTCCCCAGGGACTCAGGAACCAACGCATTGCTGTGTTTTCCGATGCTCCCCTCCTCTGCAGCTGTTTTTCTTGTGGATTCTGACGCATCCAAAGTACTTTGTGTAAAACCACTGTATCCATAGAGTTCTATTGACAGAATTGCTTAAACTTTTAATAAGTGAAATTTTGAGATATGTGGAATTTTTTGCCAGTTTGATCTTGTTTGGTTTAGATAAAGAGTGTTGTGTGTTATGTACAAATACTTTATACATTGCCTCTGGGATAGGCCTGACTGCTCGTCCCAAGCTACCAAGGGAGTGAGCAGGAGTTATCTTGGGTGTGTAACTCCCTTATCCTGACTAGTAGGAAGGGTCCCTACATTGGACAGGGTGTACACCACTCTCAACTAGGTACCCCCATTTCTAACAGCACCAATATCTGATTGTGTGTCTATATGTATGCTTGTCAAGTCACCCCAAGTAACTGATTTCAGCATGGGTGCAGCGAGAGGTTGGGGTGGCTGGAGTGAGAAATTAATGCAGCATTAAACCTAGCTATGCAAGGTTAAACCGCTTCGACGCAGCTGGAATTCCCCCGCCGTGTGGGCGAATTCCACGTGTGCGCGGAACAGATGGACCCCGGCCATCCTCCGCACACACACACCGTGATGTCAGACAGCCGGAGGCCGTCAGATGCATGAAAGTGGATAAAAGTGGTTAATTCTTGAGGTAGTGTGCACATTTATGGTGCCATTCTGGCTATCCCCAATTCTAACAGTGCAAAACATAAATTGCCCTCGAGCGGCTGAAGGTTATAATTTCCTAACACTTCCATAGTACAGTAGCTAACTCACAATATAGAAATGTAATGACAATCCAGAAATTACAGTTACACATTTCCCAGTGTCTGTTGCAGTCCTTGCAATTGTCACCCTTAATGAGACGGGTATGTCCAGACGTGGGTCCCGTGCTCTCCATGCCACTGAAATCAAGCTATCCTGGCTGAAGACGGGTGAAACCCCGAAACCGGTCCTAGGATGCTTGTTCTCAGTCGAGGGAGGACCTGGCTTGGCAGCTCGGGCTGGACTGTACCCATGAGGCACAGGGTCAAGACAGATTTGCATTTGGCTGTGTTAAAACTAGAATGGCATGGTGAGCAAGAAACGATGGATTTAGGCCCAGATCTCTGTACTGGGGTGAATGTATGACATTGTTCTGCATTCTGTCCATCAACTGTTGTTTTTGCAAGTGTCACTCCTTGCAATGCCTCCATAAGGCACTGTACCTTTAAGCTGTTCAATGCAGCTTTTTCCCAATCTGCCATCCAGGGACTGGGCATGCACTTCTCCTGCTGGCGTGGCATCCATGCACAAACCGTGGGGAGAGTCTACGCCGACTCTGCCCAGCACTGCTGAGGCCTAAAGTACTGAGAGATCAAGTCCCCACTGCTGAGCGCAGCCACTCACCTCTGAATCTGGGAACGTGGGTCTGGCAGGACTGCACTCTGCTTGCTGTGCCCAGGCATGGGGGCATTCTTTTGTAGATCTCCAAGGGTACAAACTAAAAGGCAACATCCAAACAAAACAAAGCAAACAGGCCAACCATGTAACATCAGTGATCTTATCAAGGGAGAGATGAAGCAGTGGAATGCAGTTGTGATCTCTCTTGGTGCCAAGCCGATGGTTCACTGACAGAATATCGACCCCCAAAATATCTCCTTACCAAAATACCGTGATCAAAATATTGATGTCAAAAATATTGTCATCCTATAATGGCAAGTACAAAAACATTGTGGAAAAATATAGTTATTATGAATATCTGTTTTAAATATTGTTTTTTAATAGATATACATTTAAATAATGCATATTAAATATATGAAATCATAACATTAATTTAAAAAAATAGATTTAATATATATTTTAGCAAATATAACAAACTTAAAAAAAGTTAAACACATCTATAATAATTAATATATATTTACACATACCAACTTAAAAACAATTATTAAACTAATAATTTAATTTATATTATAATTTTAAAATGTGTCACAAATTATAAAATTATATCAAATAAATATATATACATACATACACCAATAACATAAAATCTTTAAGAAAACAAACAATTCTAATTAAATTAAAAAAGGAAACAGCTTAAAATGTTGTAAAAATATTTTACACATTAAAAACTTTAACAATTGCAAATATCATTATTTGAAATAAACAAAACCATAATAATTTAGTTAGTTCTTCTTACTGTTATTTATTATGTAATATAAAATAAAATATCAAATGTAATACATATACTTTTCCCACTACAATTTATCCGAAACAATGCAAACTATTATCTTAAATATATAAAAGAAATACAACTCCCACTTCACGCAAAGCAACAATAATAAAACTGGGTAAAATGTACAAATCTCCCTCCAGTAAATACAACAGTTACTATTCCCACTACAGTTAGTACAACCGTAGGGAAAGTGCTGGATTGCAGAGGGGTAAAATTTACTATTCCCATCCAGTCAATACAACAGTATGGAAAGTGTTGGATAATGGAGGGGTAAAATCTACTATTCCCACTCCAATCAGTGCAACAGTAGGGAAAGTGTTGGATAGCAGAGGGGTAACATGTACTATTCCTACTCCAGTTGGTACAACAGTAGGGAAAGTGTTGGATAGCGGAGGGGTAAAATTTACTATTCCCACTCCAGTCAGTACAACAGTAGGGAAAGTGTTGGATTACAGAGCAGTACAATTTACTATTCCCACTGCAGTAAATGTAACATTAAAAACAAACAAAATAACTTGAACAAAATAAAACTATTAATTAAAAAACAAAGTAAATAAAGAACAATTAAAATGTGTAAGAATGATGATAAATTCAACCCAGATCTGTGACTGGGGGTGAGTGTCTGAAAAGTTTTAGCACTCCGTCCATCATCTCCTTGTGCTTGCTTTGTTCGCCCTAAGTTGGTAGGGTATGCCCAGACGTGGGTCTCTTGCTCACTTTGCCACTGGATTCAAGCTAGCCTAGCTGATGAAGGGTGTTACCCAGAAACTGGTCCCAAGATGCTTGTTTCCAGTTCAGGGAAGACCTAGCTTGGCAGTTCGGGCTGGACTGTTCCCATGAAGGCCCAGGGTCAAGACTGATTTGCATATAGCTGGATCTGAACTGAGGTGGCAAAGTGAGCTAAAGAATGATGATGGATTCAACCCAGATCTGTGACTGGGGGTGAGTGTCTGATAAGTTTCAGCACTCCGTCCATCATCTCCTTGTGTTTGCTTTGTTTGCCCTAAGTTGGCAGGGTATGCCCAGACGTGGGTCCCTTGCTCACTTTGCCACTGGATTCAAGCTCGCCTGGCTGATGAAGGGTGTTACCCAGAACCGGTCCCAGTATGCTTGTTTCCGGTTTAGGGAAGATCTGGCTTGGCAGTTCGGACTGGATTGTTCCCATGAGGCACAGGGTCAAGGCTGATTTGCGTATAGCTGGATCTGAACTGAGGTGGCGAAGTGAGCTAAAGAATGATGATGGATTCAACCCAGATCTGTGACTGGGGGTGAATGTCTGAAAAGTTTCAGCACTCCGTCCATCATCTCTTTGTGTTTGCTTTGTTCGCAGTAAGTTGACAGGGTATGCCCAGATGTGGGTCCCTTCCTCACTTTGCCACTGGATTCCATCTAGCCTGGCTGATGAAGGGTGTTACCCAGAAACTGGTCCCAGGATGCTTGTTTCCGGTTCAGGGAAAACCTGGCTTGGCAGTTCGGGCTGGACTGTTCCCATGAGGTACAGGGTCAGACTGATTTGCATATGGCCATCTCTGAACTGGGGTGGCTGAGTGAGCTAAAGAATGGTGATGGATTAAACCCAGATCAGTTGACCTGGGGTGAGTGTTTGATTTGCTCAAACGCTCCGTCCATCATCCCCTTTTGTTTCGCTTTGTTCGCCCTAAGTTGGCAGGGTATGTCCAGACGTGGGTCCCTTGCTCACTTTGCCACTGGATTCAAGCTAGCCTGGCAGATGAAGGGTGTTACCCAGAAACTGGTCCCAGGATGCTTGTTTCCGGTTCAGGGAAGACCTGGCTTGGCAGTTCGGGCTGGACTGTTCCCATGAGGCAGAGGGTCAAGACTGATTTGCCTATAGCTGGATATGAACTGAGGTGGCGAAGTGAGCTAAAGAATGATGATGGATGCAATCCAGATCTGTGACTGGGGGTGAGTGTCTGAAAAGTTTCAGCACTCCGTCCATCATCTCCTTGTGTTTGCTTTGTTCGCCCTAAGTTGGCAGGGTGTGCCCAGACGTGGATCCCTTGCTCACTTTGCCACTGGATTAAAGCTAGCCTGGCTGATGAAGGGTGTTCCCAGGATGCTTGTTTCTGGTTCAGGGAAGACCTGGCTTGGCAGTTTGGGCTGGACTGTTCCAATGAGGCAGAAGGTCAAGACTGATTTGCATATAACTGGATCTGAACTGAGGTGGTGAAGTGAGCTAAAGAATGATGATGGATTCAACCCAGATCTGTGACGGGGGTGAGTGTCTGGAAAGCTTCAGCACTCTGTCCACCATCTCCTTGTGTTTGCTGTGTTCACCCTGAAAGGGAATTCAAGAGGATCTGGAACGTGAAACAGTGGCCCAGGTGCAAAAGGAGAAGAGGCAGGGGCGCCGAAAACCAGCCTCCGACATTCCCACTGTCCAGGAGGAGGCAAACCTTACGGGAAATGCCTTATAGCCTACAGGGGAGCAAGTGGCTGAACTGGCGGACCTGCCTGAGCTGACCCATCGGCAGCAGGAAAGGGTTGCCCTCCGGGAAGGAATTCTGCCAGGAGAGGCAGAAATGCCCTTCTCTTGTTGGTTTAAGGCACCTGGCTGCAAACCAGGTAGCAAGTGATCAGTCTGGATCCCATTGGATTTACTGGGAGAATGGTCTCCTGCATAGTGAGCCTAAGATTGCTGAGCCTTGGTCAACCTGTATGCGGGTGATACCCCAGCACCTCAGAGTCTTCCTACTGGGTTTAGCTCATGATGTGCGGTTGGCAGGGCATTTGGGGCAAGACAAGACCTTTGAAAGGCTTATAACTTACTTTTACTGGCCCAAATGTTTACGAACTCTGACACCCATTGTAGGTCCTGCCAGTCTTGCCAGGCAAGTGGTAAGAGTGGGAGCAATTGCAAGGCTCCTCTCCAACCCTTTCCTGTGGTCAGCACCCCTTTTGAGGGGGTGGGTATTGACATTGTGTGGCCTCTGGATCCCAAGACAGCCATGGCCAACAGGCTCATCCTGGTCTTAGTGTACCATGCCACCCAGTACCCGGAATCCATCCCTCTCCGGACTGTGACATGTCTGTGGGTCACACGTTGATGGGGATGTTCTCCCATGTGGGGTTTCCCAGAGAGATGGTGTCTGACCATGATACCGACTTCATATGTAAGTATATGAAGTCCCTGCGGAAGGAGAGCTTTGTTACCTACAAGTTCACCACTCCTTACCACCCCCACGGTAATGGGCTGGTTAAGAGATTCAACCGGTCCTATGGTTACTTAGGACTGTGCTCCAAACCAGGAGCTTGCTCACAACGCAAATCCAATACCACACGGGTTCTGGGTAACAAACTATTTTTAATCTATGAATTAATTTTTCATTCATAAATGACCCTGTTTACACATGATTTATTTACTTACAGTTTACAGAATACGGCGCAATATAAAATTACGTGAATATGATGTGACATCAAGTGAAATTAGTGACTTTCAAACGTGCTTATGTACAAGTGGGTGAACGGGGGGAGAAGTAGGGGGGGAAAAGCATTGTTTGGTCAGTTCCAGTTTGTGATGGTAATTATCCCAGTAATCCACTCAATTGGGTTATCATAGGAACTAAGAACCGAGATCCGTTAAATCCGCTCGCTCCTGCAGCATTCAGGCGTTACAACGCGTTACAACGCCTGAATGCTGCAGGAGCGAGCGGATTTAACGGATCTCGGTCTTGGTGGAAGAATGTATTGATCGGAATAGATAGCCCGATTAACACGGCGACTTTGGCCCTAAGGAGCACCATAAATCACTTCAAGCCCTAGGAGGACCCCCATTAGAGATTATGGCGGGAATCCCTTTTTCCATCTAATAGATGTACATTTCTTCTACGCCAGGAATAATTTCCACAACAAATAACTTGGGGTCTATCGCAAGGAGACCCATTGGCGCTATATCACTGTCCCTTGTCCTGAAGAAGACCCGCCCCAGACCCCCAACTAAGGCGTCCCACAGGGTCGAAACGTCGACGTTACTGAGAATATTGGATCAGAAGAGAATACCCAGTTCTTATGATAACCCAATTGAGTGGATTTCTGGGATAATTACCATCACAAACTGGAACTGACCAAACAATGCTTTCCCCCCCCACTTCTCCCCCCCTTTCACCCACTTGTACATAAGCACGTTTGAATGTCACTAATTTCACTTGATGTCACATCATATTCACGTAATTTTATATTGCGCCGTATTCTGTATATTGTAAGTAAATAAATCATGTGTAAACAGGGTCATTTATGAATGAAAAATTAATTCATAGATTAAAAATAGTTTGTTACCCTGAACCCGTGTGGTATTGGATTTGCGTTGTGAGCAAGCTCCTGGTTTGGAGCACAGTCCTAAGTAACCATAGGACCGGTTGAATTGAAATGAATTAATGCAAACATTGAAGTAATCAGGTTGCATACCCGACAGAACCATTGTTGATATTTAATTGTATTGCCCAGGTTCTGAGGGATACTGGGTGAACCCATGGTGAGTTACATGGTTGAGAGATTCAGCAGATCCCTGAAGGGCATGATTATGGATCTTGGTGAGCCCTTGAGGCATAAGTGGGTCGTCCTTTTACCATGCCTTTTGTTTGATTACAGAGAGGTACTGCAAAAGTCCTTAGGGTTCAGTCCCTGTGAGCTCCTGTATGAGCATTCTGTAAGAGGACCCCTAAGTCTGGTCAAAGAAGGCTGAGAGAAAGTTCACAGTAAACCTCCCCAGGATGAATATAGCTACATGCTGGCCTTCAGGAACCAGACTAAGCGCTTCAGGCATCTCGCTCAGGCAAATCTGGAAGCCATCCAGGAGGAGGTGAAACAGTGGTAGGATCAGAATGCCACTCTGATCGAGTTTCAGCCATGCCAGAAAGTGTGGGTCAAAGCCCCAGTGGAGCCTTACATGCTCCAAGATAAGTGGACCTGGCCATTAGAGGTGGTGGAGCGCAAGAGTAAAGTCACCTACCTGGTGGACTTGCAGTCTCTAAGGAACCCTTTGCGGGTCCTACATGTGAACCGACTTAAGCCCCACTTGGAGAGGTCCGTAGTTGGCAGGCTCCTGGTGACAGATGCCGGAATAGAAGAGGAGACTCAGCCTCATCCTGACCTCCTGTCTGCCAAGGAACAGGATGGGTCAGTGGACAGTGTAACCCTCTCCCCACGCTGACTCCTGAACAGCAGAGTGACTACTGCCAACTGTTGGGAAAGTTTGCTGCTCTGTTCTCCTTGACCCCTGGTGTCACTCAGTAGTGTTTCCAGGATTTTGACAACGGGAACAGTCCTCCTGTGAAGCACAAGATTTACAGAGTGACTGAAAGGGTCAAGGAGGAGGCCTACAAGATGTTAGCGCTAGGGGTGATTGACCCTCAAACAGCCCTTGGGCCAGCCCAGTGGTCTCAAAGGCTGCCGCACCCGGTGCCACGCCAGGCCTCCGTTTCTGTGTGGACTACTGTGGGCTCAATTTGGTCACCAGGACTGATGAGCATCCCATCCCCAGAGTTGATGAGCTCATCGATCGGTTGGGAGCTGCCAAGTACCCAGTACGTTTGACTTAGCATCTGGACCACAGGGAAGATTGCCTTAACTGATGGGGCAAAGGAGCGGTCAGTATTCTCAATGCTGGAGGGGCACTACCAATTCCTGGTGATGCCCTTTGGGTTGAAGAATGCCCCTGTCACCTTTCGGAGGTTGGTCAACCAGCTGTTGGCTGGACTGTAGGATTTCAGTGCCACCTACCGGAATGACATTGCAGTGTTCGGTGACATTTGGGAGGAACATCTGCACCACCTCTGCGAAGTGTTGAAGGCTCTACAGAGGGAAGGCCTCACAACCAAGGCAAGCAAGTGCCAGATCGGACAGGGTTTAGTAGTGTACTTGGGACACCAGGTAGGGAGCAGCCAGGTGGCGCCACTACAGCCCAAGATTGATACCATTCTGGCTTGCGAATCCCTCAAGACAGACAGAGGTGAGAGCCTTCATAGGACTCACTGGGTATTACAGGAGAATTGTCATGTGATATGGCACCATTGTTGCCCCATTGACAGAACTGACTTCCAGGAAGCAGCCCAGGAAGGTGAACTGGACTGATGCCTGCCAAAAAGCTTTTGATGCCCTGAAGTCTGCCAAGTGCACGGCGCCCGTGCTCAAGGCACCCAACTTCTCACAGGAATTTGTGATGCAGACAGATGCTTCAGAGCATGGTGTCGGGGATGTGCTCTCACAGCTAAATGAGGAGAGTGTAGACCAACCTGTAGCGTTCATTAGTAGGAGGTTACTTCCACTGGAACAGAGGTGGAGTGCAATTGAGCGTGAAGCCTTTGCTGAGGTCTGGGCGCTGAAGAAGCTGAGGCCCTACTAGTTTGGGACTCACTTTCTGGTTCAGACCGACCACAGGCCCCTTCAATCAATCAATCAATCAGGCAATTGTAAGCTTGCTACTCACCCGTGAAGGTCTCAAGGCACTTAGACCACTTAGATGGTTGATGCAGATGAGGGGTGAGAATCCAAAATTGTTGAGGTGGTCCATTTGCCTACAGGGGATGGACTTCACAGTGGAACACTGCCCTGGTACAGAACACACCAATACCGATGGTCTGTCCAGATGTTTTAGCCTTAGTGAAGAGTACTCCGAAGAGGGTGGGTAGTTCTCCCCACATTTCAGCTGGAGAGACAAGTGTTAGACCTGGCATCATTTACGTGGGTTTCCCTTGTATTTTTGCAATGCCTCCTGTGTTTTTTGCTGTGTGTTGGACTTTGTTGTGCTGGTATAGATGCTTTGGGCACATTGCCACTGCTGTTTAGTGCCAAAGTGCAAGTGCTCCCTTTGTAAATTGTTGTTATGGATTGGTGTTTCCATAATTGTCTTATTTGATTTACTAGTCAGTCCCTAGTACAGTGCGCTGTGTGTGCCCAGGGCCTGTAAATCAAACGCTGCTAGTGGGCCTCCTGCACTGGTTGTGCCACCCACAGAAGCAGCCTGTAAATGTAACTCAGGCCTGCCATTGCAGTGCCTGTGTGCAGTCTAATACTGCCATGTTGGCTTGGCAAGGGCACCCACTTGCCAGGCCCTAACCTTCCCTTTTCTTACATGTAAGTCACCCCTAAGGTAGGCCAAGGTACCCCTGTGGCAGGGTGCAGGGTATTTGATAGGTAGGATATGCCCTGGTGTGTGTGGCATGTCCTGCCAATTCTGTTTTTCACTATTGCAAAGCTACCTGTTCCAGATTATAGAATGGGGAGTTTGCTTATAATATCTTATAAGCCTAACTACACCTGGGAACAAGGTAGGAAAATATGCCTGAACTCAGAACGTTAAAATGCATCTTTTAGTGAGGGTGACTTTTACATTATGTGTTTGAAAATACCACTTTCAGAAAGTAGGATTATCTTGCTTAGCCATCCAGTGTGCCTTTGCTAGGTTGTGTATTGACTGTCTGGCTTTGGAGTGAAAGGGGCTGGGGACGTGCAGTGGCTCCAGAGAGTCTAGATGAGTCAGTGCTAGGCTGAATAGTCCTGGCATGCATTTGGAGTGGTGGGAGTAGCACCTGTACCTGCACATGAATAGGGCTATGCCTGCCTTCCACAATGATGGCTCAGCCTCCATGAGGTGTGTCTGAACCAGAGCTCACACTGACAATGGAGGTGTTGTGCACTTACAAAGTGCCCTCTAGAACTGGTTTGGACTGGGATCAGAGCCCTGAGCCAGGAGAGAACAAAGAGATTTGCGCTATAAAAAGAGGGGCCCAGACGTTTAGAGTTCAGTGCCAAAGTGCAAGTTCTCCCTTTGTAAATTGTTGTTATGGATTGGTGTTTCCATAATTGGCTAGTCAGTCCCTAGTACAGTGCACTGTGTGTGCCAGGGCCTGTAAATCAATTGCTGCTATTGGGCCTGCAGCACTGGTTGTGCCACCCACTTAAACAGCCTGTAAATGTAACTCAGGCCCGCCATTGCAGTGCCTCTGTGCAGTCTAATACTGCCATGTCGACTTGGCAAGTGCACCCACTTGGCAGGCCCAAACCTACCCTTTTCTTACATGTTAGTCACCGCTAAGTCAGGCCCAAGGTACCCAAGTGAGCAGGGTGCAGTGTGTGTGAAAGGTAGGACATGCCCTGGTGTGTGCGGCAAGTCCTGATAGTGAAATTCTGCCAATTTCTTATAAGCCTAACTACCCCTGGGAACAAGGTAGGAAAATAAAGTTTAGTATGCCTGAACTCAGAATGTTAAAATGCATCTTTTAGTGAGGGTGGTTTTTACATTCTGTGTTTGAAAATAACACTTTTTTAAAGTAGGTATTTTCTTGCTTAGCCATCAGTATCCCTTTGCTAGGAATGTATTGACTGTCTGGCTTTCGAGTGACAGGGGCTGGGGATGTGCAGTGGTTCTAGAGAGTCCAGATGAGTCAGCGCTAGGCTGAATAGGCCTGGTCTGCATTTGGAGTGGTGGGAGGAGTAGCACCTGCACCTGAATAGGACTGTGCCTGCCTTCCACAATGATGCCTCCACCCTCCTGTGGTGTGTCGGGAGCCAGGGCTCACACTGTCAATGGAAGTTGTTGTGCACTTGCAAAGTGCCTCCAAGAATGGGTTTGGACTGGGCTCAGAGCCCTGGGCCAGAAGAGAACAAAGATATTTACTTTATAAAAAGAAGGGCCCCAGACCCAAGACTTTTATATCAGTTCTGGGAAACCAAGAGAAACATTTGCCAAGGAGAAGAGCTGGAGAAACTGAGGAGGAATACTGCCCCTGCTCTGTTTGCTGTCTCGGGTTGGTCTACAGTGGCTATTTTCTGCCAAGGAAAGGGAAAAATTACTTTGCTGTTTGCTGTGTCCCCTGCTTGAGGAAGATATCCAAGGGCTTGAAGAAGAGCTTGCCTTCTGTTCTGAAGTCTCAGGGACACATAGACTTCACCCCCAGCTCCCCTGAACTTCCTTGCTGGGAGTTCTGACCTGCCAAGAGGTGCCTTTATCTGTTCTGGGCCCTAGAGGTGGTTCTGGCTGTTGAGAGCTGGAAAAGCAAGGCAGCACAAAGAAGCGTGACGCATCCGCATCTGTTTCCGACGCATCGCCGAAGAAATCGTTGCAGCGCCTGCCCGCTGCTCAAGAAATCGCCGTACACCACATTGAGTGCACTGATCTCTGAAGTCCGAGATCACCGCACCAATTCCGACACAGGCACTGCTGTGCAGCTGCAAGAACCCACGCGTCATACTGGATCGTCGCATCGCATCGAGGCGCCATGTCTGTCACGTCATTGGGGAAGGCACTTAGAAACTGACGCATCACCTCACCACACAGTAAGAAACCGAAGCATCACCTCTCCTCCGATAAGGAACCGACGCATCACCTCCCCTGCGCTGCAGTAAGGAACTGACATATCACCTACCCCGGAGCAAGGAACTTACACATCACTTTTCCTGAGTGTAAGGAACCAACGCATCACCTTCCCTGTGGCCCTTTTTATTTGTGTGTGCAACGCATCCAAGGTACTTTGTGTGAAAAGTGTTGCATCTGCATTTTGCTTTGGACTGAACTATTTCTACCATTTGAAAGTTATATTTTTATTACTGTATTGTGGATTTTTTTTGTTTGATCTTGTTTGGTTTAGATAAAGATTACTTATTTTTCTAAACAAGTGTTGTGTCCTTTTGTAGTGTTTTCACTGTATTACTTATGTTTTTATAAATGGTTTACACACAGCCTCTGAGATAAGCCTGTCTGCTCATGCCAGGTTACCAAAGGGGTGAGCAGGGGTTATTTTAGAAGTGTATCCCCCTTACCCTGACTAGAAGCAATTGTCCCTATTTGGACAAAGGTACCTACCTCTGACAACTAGAGACCCCCATTTCCAACAGAGGGCCTTAGTGCAAACTTCCTTGTGGCTTCTATGTCCCACATGGATGGAGTAAATTGACAATGTTTAGGTGACTGACAGACAAATTTAAGAAGAATAGGCCAGTAGGCAACTCTTCCTGTGCATACAACTGCTACAAAGACCAGTCCTATAGGTTCAATCAGGTGTGCCACCACTGTCAATCTTGCAACAGTCAGGAGAGCTGACAGTAGCCACACTCATTGAAGAGGGGTGTGTATTGCATGCTCCATACCACAGACCCCTCACAGGATCTCAATCCGTTTCTACAGGGGCCCTGAGTTGGCATGCATGATTGTTGTGCGTGCTAAGGACAGAAAGAATCAAAAGTAATTAGACACACTTGGCCTCATTTCAATGTTGGGTGGAATTCCTGCCACCTGACACTGACTCGGTGCTGGGACCGACCGACACCCGGTCGACGGTCCTGATGGATCCCTTTCAATGCGACCGAACACTGTTCAGTCACATTGCACTTTTCTCAATGGGAGCTTGTGTTACGGCCGTAAACCACCCATAACACAAGCTCCCAATGAGAAAATTGAGGTGCAATTCATCCCTGCATCCCATGGCAGGCACCTCAGGTATCAACAGGGGGGCATTAAAGGTGCCCCCTCGGCCTCCAACTGGAGGCCGTGCACCAAAGGGGGCCCTGCTGGGGGCCCCAAAAGTCGAGTTCCGACAGCATTTCCGTGTCGGAAAGGCTGGCTCAGAATGGCTGTAGGAACCCGACATTGAAATCTCAAGGGCGGAAATGCCCGTCCTTGAGATTACTTGCCGGTTTCCAATTGGCCGGCGGGTTCTCTGAGGTATTCGGAAGCTAGCCGGAATGACCAGCCACTTTATTTTATGACAGCCTCTATCATTATGAGGGGGTCGTAAAGGAAACTGACTGGCCCATTACAATGCGACCCTAATGGCTCCGACTTTCGGTTGAAGCCTTTATGGGCAGCATCGTAATCGGCCCCATAGTACACACCTCAAGGAAGGGACACCCTCTCACCCATCTACGCAAGTGACATCTTCCACCCCAACAGACCGTAAGCTTCTCTCTACAGGCCTCGGTGAGAACTGGACAGCAGGACTCTCTCCTGTGCCTTTTTGAGGTTTTATGGACTATGAGTTTCTCTCTGCGTGTGTTCTACTTGTTTATATAGTCTGTTTCTCTTTGAGTGCTCTGCTGATGTTAATTTAGCAGTAGTTTCTCTCCAATGGCAATGCTGATGTTAGCGTGTATTGAAAGTCCTCTTCTAAGAGTTAGCTCAGGTTGTTGTGGGTTGTATGTTTCTCTACTCAGGCTTCGCTGATTTTATCATAAATGTAGTTGCTCTCCAATGGTTATGCGGAAGTTATTTTTGAAAGTGTGTTTCCTCTACGGGTCTTATTGAGGTTTGTAGGCATAGTGAGTTTCTCCCTGGGGACAATACTGATCTTAGTATGAATGGGGTTTTCTCTCCGAGGTTCTTGCTGAAAATAGTATGAAAAAGGTTTCTTTCTCTCTTTGGGTTTTGCTGAGATTAGTATGATAAAGGTTTCTCTCTCTCTTTGGGTTTTGCTGATGTTAGTATTCATAGTTTGTTTCTCCCTGGGTCCTTTCTGAGTTTTGTTTGAATGAATATTTGCTCTAAGGGATTTGCTTGTGCTGAGGTTAATATGAAGAGTCTATTTTTCCTCCACATTCTCTGCTGATGTTAGTATTAATAGTGTGTTTCTCTCTGGGTGGTTTGCTGATGTTCTGATGGACAGTCAGTTTCTCTCTGAGGGTCTTCCTAGTATTAATATGGATTGAGTATTTCTTTTTGATGGTCCTACTGTTATTATGATGGTTAGTGTTTTTCTCCCTGGAGGTCCTGCTGGTGTAGGGGTGGTTTGTGTGATTATCTCTGGGGTCTTGTTGGGATTAATAGGGAAAGTGTGTTATTCACTGGTGGCATTTCGGAAGTTAGTTCAGACAGTGTGTTCTTCTCCGGGGATCATGCTGAACTTAGTATGGGCAATGTGCTTCTCTCTGAAGGTCTTGTTGTTGCTAATATGGAGAGTGTGTTTCTCTCTGAGGATCTTGCTGCAGTTATTGTGGACAGTGTGTTTCTCTTTGTGGATATTGCTGATATTAGTATGGACACTGTTTCTCTCTAGGAATCTTGCTGATGTTAGTGTGGACAGTGCATTTCTCTCTGAGGGTCTTGCTGGCGTTAGTATGGACAGTGTTATTCTCTCTGGGGAGCTTGCTGGACTTAGTATCAGCAATGTATTTCTCTCTGAGAGTCTTGCTGATCTTAGTACGGACAGTGTTTTTCTCTCTGGGGATCTCGCTGAAGTTAGTATAGGTAATGTGTTTCTCTCCGTGGGACTTGCTGGTGTTAGTGTGGACAGTGTGTTTCACTCTGGGGATCTTGCTAATGTTAGTGTGGACAGTGTGCTTCTCTCTGGAGATATTGCTGAACTTAGTACCTGTAATGTGATTCTCTCTGAGGAAATTGCTGGTGTTAGTATGGGCAGTGTGTTTCTCTCAGGGGTTGTTTCTGGTGTTAGTACGGACAGCGTTTTTCTCTCTGGAGATCTTGCTGAAGTTAGTATGTTAATGTGTTTCTCTCTGAGAGTCTTGCTGGTGTAATTATGGACCAGTAATACTCAAAGTAGGTCCCAGGGGGCGCTTGCAGCCCTTTGACCTTTACATACCCCCCTGGTGAACAGCAGCACGGCTGCTGAGCACTTACTGAGCACTAATATTCAGAACAAATATTAAATAAATGGGAAAGCATTTATTTGCAGGTTAAATGAAGTTATGCAGTAACTACTGTGGTGTCCTTCACTGCTTAACTGTAGTTGACCTGCAAATAAATGTGTGTCTGCTTATTTACATCTTTTTTAGACTCCTTACACAATCTCTGATCCACCCAGACCCAATACCGCCACCCTGCTGGCATCAGTGCGGCCCTCCGTCACACCACAGACCATACCTTGTGGCTCCTGGGCAAATGTTTGCGAGTACCCATGTTATGGACAGTGTGTTTCTCTCTGGGGTTCTTCCTGAGGTCAGTACAGACAGTTTGCTTCTCGCTCAGATATTTGCTGATGTTAGGTTCACCTGTAAATTTCTCTCCAGTTGGTATTGCTGTTTTAGTGTGTTTTATAGGACCACCCCACTGGCATTCTGCTGAGGTTAGTCTGAACTCTGAGTTAATCTCTGGGGCAGAGACTGCTTCGCATCTGACTTGAGGCATAATGCGAGTTAATTTTAAACTGTCCTTTGAATGATTGCACGCGGTTTCTCGGTGCTGCTGATTGCTTTCGCCTCTCCGTTCACGCTTTTCATTAAGCAACGGTGGTAATTACAGCAAAGGACTGCCTCTGGTCATAAATGTTGCAGGTGAAATTAAATGTCTCACATCAATGGCGTCGCGATGCTGAAGCGCCTGCTCGGTGCTGCTGCGGGGTCCTATTCTTATTCTGTAAAGTAAAAATGTTGTTGCGCACTTTCCTGAAGCGCGTCCGAGGCACCGAAGTATTTTTTAAAATCTTTCTGACATACGTAAACTTTTAGGCCGCTTTTCTATAGAGGCACGACATTTAAGAACGAAGGGCTGTGATATACCATCCGTTACTGAGTTTCTTCTAGCTGTTTACTAACGCTCAACACGTTCTTGCTTAATCTCGCCTTGTCACTGTGTTGCTCTAATATGTCTGTCTGAGGTTATATTGAAATAGTGTAATAATATCGTTGCTTACTCCGTGGCTCCATGCATCCACTATCACGTGAAGAACAAGTGATGAGCAAGACAGCGCAGGCGGAAGTGTCCCCATAGATACAGGGAACTGTGGTAATTTGTGGCAATGTTGCATAGCTGTCCAATCCAGAACGTTCCGTTAGCCTCTGCTCCATTTGCGATGTTAACGGGTTTATTATTGGTGGCTGAAGGTTATACTGCACCAGCGAAGCCCGGAAATTCTGCCTTTGGTAAAGGCAGGCAGTAATTCTCACTTACTGTTTGCTGCAAAACATGAACATAATTTATACCGTAGAAAAGTAACCTGGGTGTCCTAGGGCATGAGGCAAAGAAGTCTGAATGTAATCCATGGTGTGGAGCAAATGGCTCTAGAACAGTTCGGCAAGAGGAAGGGAGGCTGGAGCTCCCGTCCCCCAGCACAGACCCAGCAGATGTATGTGTGTGTGTGAGAGGGGGGCACTGTGCCAGTCACACTCCAACCTCTGTAAGATTCAACATGCTGAGACCAGAGAATTGTGAAAGCAAGGGGGTCAGAGGAGAGACTGGAAGCACTTTACCTACCCTACCTTTCTCCACTAGAACAGATTGAAAAGAGCTGTCAGCCCCAGTGCACCCTTTTTCGCCTTTCCACACCACGCCCTCCATGACGTGAGCTGGGGCACAAGGGTGACAGTCATTGTAATGTCTTCCTGGCTACATCGCGTGGAGCTACGGTAAACATTAGCAATTCAGTTAGCTGTAGCAATCACAGCAGCGCTAAGACCAGTCAAACAACCTCTCACAACAATCAAGGTGCCATGGAGAGAAGCAGCGATGGTGCTGGGGTGCACAGCTGAGGGGCTGGCGGACCAGGGCAGTGCAATGCACAACTGCCTGACGGCCCGTTTAGTTGTTTTTTCTTTTTATTTCAAGTCATTTTTATTGAAGTAATAAACAAAGAAAAAAGACATTACAATAAGTCTTCCGTTACAGACATTATCAAGTCAGTTGTTGATAGACGATCACAGAAAGGAAAATAAAATGACAATAACATAGAGTAAATCGACTCAGCTTGCATCGTTGCGGTACAGGTACATACATAACACTCAGTAGGTAAAGGTGGCTGCATGGGCTCTAATGGAATACAGAAGATATGCTCTTCAGTACCACAGGACAATTAACAGAATTACATACTACTCTTCAGGGTGGCTCATAGTGAAATGAGGATGCATCTAGCGCTCTCCAAAGCTTCCTGTTGGACGGTTTCCAAGTAGCTGCCTGTAGCGCCGGATTATTGGCTCCTCTCAGGAATGACAGCCACTCCTGCCAAATTTTGAAGTGAACCTCCTTCGCACTTTTCCACTTGCATAGTACTACTTTGCATGCCAATGTTAACATTAAGTCCAAAAGCAGGCGGTCTTGGTCATTTGGCAGTTGCGGATCCAGTGCCCCCAGAATAACATAGGCAAAGTCCTGTACAGGTCTTATTTTGAATACGTGGTGAATGCATTCAAATATATTCCCCCAGTATATACTTAAAGAAGGACAGTTGAATAGCATGTGTGCAAGGTCCCCCGACCCTGAGTGGCAGTTCCAGCATGTAGGTGAGTCCCGTAACTTGCACTTGAAGAGCCTATCCGGGGTCCAAAATGCCCTATTAATTAGCATGTACTTTGTTTGGAATAGAATGGGTGAGACTTTGTGGGTAAGAGCCGTCTTATGAATCAATTCCCAGTCAAACTCTATGCCTGTAAGGTTCGGTTCAGCTTCCCACTTCAGTTCCACCATTCTGTGAGTTTTCTTTGGTAGGGGCAATAATAGTTTATACACCCTAGACACGAAATGGCCCGCGGATATGAGACGCGGGATATGAGTCATTAACCATGGTGTATATGGAAAGAAATTACGTGCAGTTAGTATTGCTTTAATTTTCAGGAAATCATAGAAGTCCATCGGAGTAAGATCATGCTTCTGCTGCAAGTTCGAGAACGGGAGTGGTACCCCCCCCCTCGTATAGATCTCCCACCAAGTTAATACCCTTCTCGGACCATGAATCCCAGGAGAGTGTACTGCCCTTGTGTTTGAGATACGGATTTCTCCAAAGGGACATAAAAGATGACTTAGCGAAGACCAACTTAGTGTTATGTGACTGATCGTGCCTAAGCAGAGCCCTCCTAGTATTTAATAGTATATATTTGGAATGTGGTAAGTGCGATAGGTCCATAGTGAGTAGGGTTTCAAGAGGGGCATGGTTCAGTAGCGATTCCTCTATGTTAATCCAAATTGGTGTGTAGAGTGGTGATTTTGTCAACCATTGAGCTCCTTGTTTGCAAAGAAAGGCTGTCTGGTAGTTCCGGAATGAAGGCAGACCCAGGCCTCCTCTATCTTTGGCTAATTGCAGCTTTTTTAACGAAATTCTAGCTTTTTTACCTCGCCATAGGAAAGTACCAAACAGTTGATCTACCTTAGTAACAAAGTTGTTCGAGAATGTCATTGGGAGCATACTGGCCAGATAGTTAACCAACGGGGTAGACATCATTTTGAGCGTCTCCGCTCTGCCCCACCAGGAGAGGAATTTTGGTGACCAACCTTCGAGTAGCGTGGAAATCTTTTTAAGAATCAGGTCCTCATTTATTTTCAGGGTGGTTACCAAATCTTTAGTGAAGTCTAAGCCCAGATATTTAAAGCACTTAGGCTGCCATGTAAGACCCGAGTCCCCAACAATTCCTTTACCACCAATATTGTTCAGGAGTTTGACCTCTGTTTTGTCCTTGTTAAGTTTGTACCCAGACACTCTGGAAAACTCCTCAATGTCAGCCATAAGCGCAGGTATTGCCTCCTCAGCTCTCTCAGACATAACTAGTACATCATCTGCATACGCAGTTAATTTAACGGTACAGTCCCCAAATGTAATGCCCGCAATTTTTGGATCCTCCCTTATATGATGTAAAAATGGTTCGATTGCCAATAAGAAAAGTGAGGGAGACAGGGGACATCCTTGTCTTGTTCCCTGCTTCAGACAGAAGGCAGAAGAGAAAGAGCCACCAGCTCTAACTCTTGCTGAGGGACAGCAATATAGGGACATTACTAGTCTTGTGAAAGTTTCCCCTAAGTTAAACTTGTGAAGGACTGCTTTAAGGAAGGACCAATCAACCTTGTCAAAGGCTTTCTCAGCATCAAGTGTTATCGCTGCTGTGGGTGTGTCTAGTAGTTTTGCCTTTTCTAATACGTGTGCCAGAACCCTCGTGTTGTCACTGGACAACCTATTTTTAAGGAAGCCTGCTTGAGAGGGATGGATTAGCTGGGGGAGGACCTTCTGGAGGCGGGCGGACAGTATCATAGCCAGGATTTTACAGTCTATATTAATCAGTGAAATTGGCCTATAATTTTTTGGGAGGGACGGGTCTTTCCCATCTTTGGGGAGTACAGCAATAATCGCTTCTGCGAGTGTGCCTCTGACCTCACCTGATCCACTTATTTCATGGAATAGATGTAGAAGGGGTTCTACCAGTAGGGAGGGGAAGGTTTTATAAAATTTAGCCGTGAAGCCATCCGGGCCTGGTGCCTTCCCCACTTTCAGATTTTTAATTGCATTCCCTATTTCTAGAGCACTAACCGGGCCATTAAGACTTACTTGGTCTTCAGCAGAGAGTCGTGGAAGTTCACAGTTATCTAAGTAACTCTTAATCTTGTCCTCCTCTACCATTTCGTTCTTTGCATAAAGATCTTCATAGAAATCTTTAAACACCTCCGTTATTTTGTCAGGGTCCGAGTGTAAGGAACCTAAGGTGTCTTTAATGACATTGATCGAATTTTTCTGGACTTTAAACTTCAAGTACGAGGCTAGACTCTTACCAGCTTTATTAGATTCACAAATCTTAAATCTCTTTGTTCTATCCAGCCAAACACCCGCCCTCTCGCTGACTAGCTTATTGTATTCGTATTTTTTATTTGCCAAGGCATGTAAAGACATCTCGTCCCTATCCTTCAGATGTTTACTCTCTAGGTTTGCAATTTCACTCTCTAAGGACTCCAGTTCCTCATTATAATTTTTGTTCATCGCTGACCTGATCTTAATACACACCCCCCTTATAGTACTTTTCAGTGCCTCCCATCTAGTGAGGTCAGATGTGTCCCCCATCTTGTTGTCCTGCAGATAAGAGGAGATCGCAGCTTGTATTGTGGCCCTATGTTGGTCATTGTTTAAAACTTCATCATTTAGGCGCCAAGACGTTTGGCGAGAGGAGGTTTTAGCATTAGCTATGGATAAGGAAATGCACGAATGGTCAGATATCACTCGCGGCTCTATGGTAGTGGATTCAATTCTGGGAACTCCGTTTTGCGTAATGAGGATGTAATCTATTCTAGAGTATGAATCATGTGGTGCAGAGTGAAAAGTGTAATCTCTCTCTGTGGGATTTTGAAGCCTCCACGCATCTACTAAGTGAAAGCGTTGACACAAATTAAGGAAAGCTTTGTGTGATTTGTTTGTTTTGAAGGGACAGTGGGAATCTCTGTCCAATATTACATCCATTGGGAGGTTGAAGTCCCCGGCCAGTACGTGGACAGCATCATCCGGGATATTTTCAATCTGTTTATTCAGGGTCTCCCAAAATTTAAGGTCGCTAGTATTAGGTGCATATACGTTCGTGACATAGAATTCTGTATTATCCTTACTCAGTTTGGCTGTGACCCATCTCCCATCTTCACTTGCTTCGAAAGACAGAATCTCCACCTTAGCTTTCCTAGCCACAAGTATCAAGACTCCACTCTTTTTGTTTACAGCCGATGCCCCCACAACCTCGTTAAAGAACTTATTTCTCAGGTGGTGGAATTATTTAGATTCCAGTTTGGTCTCCTGAATTAAAACAATGTCACCTTTCAACCTCCGTACATAATCTAGAACCTTTTGTCTCTTAACAGGTTGATTCAGCCCTTTAACATTAAAGGATAATATCTTCATTTTGTCTACATTACATACCCCCAACGGAGTATTAATTGTACTAAGTGACATCAAAAGGTCCCATCCTCATGGTACTAATACACATCTCACATGGTATCGATATTTCAAAAAGAGCGAAAAGCCCCGTGTGTACGTAGACATGACAGTAGAGCCTCCAACCTTCAGGCGTTATTCACACTGAGGGGACCTTTCGGTTGGGCGGTTATTTTCCGCTACATTTCTCTTCTCCGAGAACTACGGAGGTGGAACCACGAAGTAATTTCGTTTGATGGCAGGATATCCGCTATAAGGGGCACTTGGTCAACTAAAGATTTTAGTGCACATCGTATGTATGGTGCACTGGATATTTATTTATATATGAAGAATTGGACACGTATTCTTTTTATTCTCTAGACCTGGATAGTAGGTTTATAGTTTGTGTTACCAAGACCCCGTGTATACATGACCGCGCATGATTGAATCGTCTCTTGAACATCCATATGGACACTGACCATTCTTACTGTAAATAGGGATTGACGGAGCGGTCTGCCACACAGCTGGTTCCAACAACTTTTGCTGGTTTTTGTCATCACTTTCTGGACATTGAATTTTCCATTGCCCTGAAGAAGTCCCGGCTGGGACGAAACGCGTCGGCTGTTCTATTTTCACTTTGTTGAAAAATAAATCATCTTGAACAAAACGGACTTGCTGGACATTCATATTTATCTAGTGATTATTGAAAAACTGTTTGTTTTATGGTGCACCTGTGCTTTTGATTATCTCCTGTTTTAGTTCTGTTTGAACTGGCACTGTGTTGGCGGGTGTCATATCAGTGTGCACATGATCCCCACCTAAGGGTTAAAATAAGGGGAATTTTCTTATATAAGTGGTATATTTTTGTATCAGGTGCATTAATTTCAAGGTTCCGCCATCCATCATGCTTTAACACATCTCACATGGTATCGATATTTCAAAAAGAGCGAAAAGCCCCGTGTGTACGTAGACATGACAGTAGAGCCTCCAACCTTCCTCACCACCAAGCAGCAAAGCAATGATGAACATGCAAGCACAAAGAAGAAAAAGCAACAAATACAGAACACACATCCCAACCCCTAACCCCTTCAACCCACCACCCACCGCACCCCACCTGTATGTAGTAGGCATGGTGACTGAAAAGAGACTACTGCGTAACCTCCCCGTGCGTATACATTTCAGGTAAGTTTGGAACAAGTAAATTCTTACACTAAATCAGTTGTCTACTGATAACTAAGGCAACCTTGGGAAAGCACATTAGCGGAACCGACATATAGAAGCCCCTGAGCAAGGAGTGAACAAGAAGCAGGAGTAGCAGGGTATCTGCTGAGCACAGGGCAGATTCATGAAGACACCAATAACAACATTAACTATCGTAGCCCTTCCAAGTAGAACTGGTAAGCATACTAACTTGTAGTCAGGTGTACACTACCTAACATTCGTGACGCTAGTAGGCAATAATAAAGACATATACATTATCTATAACATATTAACGATTGCAGACATTGAAGCAAAACCACTCAGATGCATGAGGGCTTGAAGCAGAGATCAATGCTATCAAAACCCCTCCACCCAAGGGAAGGGGACACATGTAAAAGCTGCTGAGAAAGCGCCAGCATGGATCGGTCACTTATAGCCTGAGGCCGAACCCTGATCTCCTGAACCTTCAGGTTTGCTCGTTTCCATCTCCAGGTCTTCAGGGCCATCTAGCATCCGCTTCAATTTCAGGAGATCCGAAAAGATGTGTGGAGAGCCTTGGATAATCACACGGTACGTGGCAGGGCCCATAAAACCATACTGAAAGCCCCTTTTCTTCAACAGTGGACGAAGTGCCAAGAACGCTTTTCTTACATCTACCGTCTCTTTACTAAAATCCTGCGAGATGTAAATTTTAGCAGACTTCCACAGGATGTGGTTATTTTTTCGCATGAAATCTAGAATTTGTTCAACGTGTTGGTAGCGTAACGGCTTGCACACGATAGCTCTAGGGCCTTTTTGATTCTTATTGATCCTGCCCGGCACTCTGTGCGCCCTGTCGAATTCCAACGGATGGTGGAAAGTCAAGTTAGTAGCTTGGGTGAACCAGGACTCTAAGAAGGCCACGCAGTTCCCATGTTGATCTTCCGAACCTTCCGGAACCCCAAAAATACGTAGGTTCCCCCTTCTGTTCCTGTCTTCCAATTCCGCGAGTTTACGAGTCGTTTGATCCGCAGCTATGCACAGACGCTTGATGGCATCACACGACTTGACCTCCATATCCTCGAGTTTGCTGATTCTTGACTCCGCCTCCAGCAGTTTTGCATTGGTGTCGCGGTTATCCTGTCTGATTGTGGCCACTTCTTCTTTGGTCGCCTTCGCCAGATCCCTTACTTCATCCAGTCTACTAAGTATCAGGTCGATCGGGTCAGGGTTGCTCTTCCCCCCTTTGTTGGGCGAATTCGGATTCGATTGGTCATATTTGAGCCTCTTCAAGCTTTTCATGAGCTCTTTATTCTCTGCCATGGCTGGTTATGGTGGAGACTTCTTAAGCGGTGTGGAAGTCCTTATGGAGTTCGCTTAGGTGCTGGTGTTTCAGTACCTTTTCCTAGCCCGGCACCAGTAGCCGCACAGCAGCCAGCCGGGGCCACCTAGGTTCCGATGAGACAGTTGTTCTATCCGTTTGCTTCCTGCCCTTGTTCAGACACCATGTGGTGGTACGCGCATTTCAGATGAGTCTGGAAAGCAGCAACGGCATTTCAGAAGTCACCACGTGCATATTACTTTTGTACTGGTAGAGATAATAGGGAGATCAGATGCTGCTTAAACCTTCAATGGAGGCCTAGGAGGGTTAACTGCGTGACAGGTTTTAGCCCCAGAACTTAGAGTCAGGCATACACAGACTTTCCCTTTGCAGACACATGAAACAGTACAGGGCACCTTCGCAGACCAAAAACTTCAATACTTCATCTCCAAGACATTCATCCAGCACATGGGTCCTGTATTGTCCTGCATTGTACAAGCTCCTGCGGTCACAATTATTGCAACAGTGTCCTATCGGTATTTGAGGGCATATTCCTGTCTCGCCTTCAGACCCATCATGATTTAAATTCCAGAATCCGCCAAAATTTGCCAAAAAACCCCACAGTCCTTAGTCCCTGCCAGTCCAATGGGTCGGTTGTCTGCTTATCTTCCTTCCCTAATGCGCGCTGGTAACGATAGCGCCTGAGCCGGTCTCCTTACGGTAAAGAGCGATGCACCGTCACACAAATGAATGAGGCCGCCATCTTGTGTAAGCGCTAGCAGCGCTTACTTCACTTCACACGTTCTATCCCCAAAGCGGTTGCAGTACTCACGCTTCCCTTCGCGGAGCCATTCCAGACCCGGTCCTCCACCGGAGCCCTCAGTGATCTGTCCGGGTGCCGTGTTCGGGATTTACATAGCGTCCGCCGACGACCTGTGTGACCATGCGGTCCTCCGTCTGCCCCGATTCGCTTCAGCTGCCGGGCGGAATCTTTAAACAACCAAAACTCCACTTCCCTGGCTCAGATTTCCTCGGGCATGCTCTCTTTCTATTCCTCTATCACTCCGGTTGCCAAATCTTCGTTTTGCGGCGGTATTGGGGTGAAAACACTTGCTCCTAGACCGTTGTAAAAGCTGCGCACGGGCAGAGAGCATTACGGAGCCGCCATCTCTCCTCGGCGTCCAAACCATGCCCCCCTTAGTTGTTTTTTTCAATAGTGCTTTGTGAATCCTAAGACTTGTAAAAAGAAGTTGAGTCAGACGACTTCCCAACTTGCACACACTGTTGGCAAGTATCGGGATCTCACAGAAAATGCAATGCCATGGTAGGAGGCGCTTCAGCCGAGTTCTGAATAATGTCGACAAAGAGACTACTTTCAGTACCCTATCTGTGAGAGAGAACACCTATCTCTAGTATCTATCGTTTGAAGTCGAGGGCACAATAGGCATGGAGGTGGTGAGCTTTCCTGACCACTTCCTTCTTGCCAGCAAAAATTGTGCAAAAGGATGGTGGAGTGATCCTCTCGATGCAAAATGATGCATCGTCTTGGGGACAGGCAGCACCACTCCTCAATCGACTTTCTGGCAACATATTGTTTTGTCCAAGGTGGACGCCAACTCACAAATCCCTCCTGAAACTCCCTTGTTGCGCTTTTTTGATGTGCCAGGCATACGTAGGCAAACAGTCTGTCATTGACTGTAGTTTGCACATCTTAGGAAGTCACGGACGATCGAACATCCAAATCTTACTCCAAGGGCCTGCGCTCCTCCCTTCCCATTTGTTAGATGGCTTCTGAACTCAAAAGATAGACCAGAACAATCGCACGTGCATTTCTTGCTCTTGCCACCAGCCACACACTATGGTTTCAGTGTTCCATGTGCTAGACATGTTGGGTGAGGATTCTGCCTTTTCACATCTGGGAGTTGTTAACAATTGGGCTATGACACTTTGTAAGGCAGTATCTGCATCTAATGGGCCAAAACGTTTTTAGCCAATCATATATGGATTACAGGCAATCCAGCATGTGGCATTCCAGGTGCAGAGAGTAAAGACTGAGAAATAGACCTGCTGATTCGGACACACACACCAGGATGCAGAGGCCTCAAGTTACTCCTTGCAGCAAAAAAACATTATGCTGCACTAAACAGAGATCAGCCACGTGCAAATCAGTCTTGGCCCTACTCCAAAACGCACAGTTCAGTCTTGAGGGTACCTGGCCTAGCTATTTGGGCACAGTTCCTACTGGGGCAAGACCAATGCTGTTTGGCACACAGCTACTCTCAGTAGCATGTTGAGTGAGAAACAATGGACTGGAATATGACTTTGAGGGATTGCCAGTGCCTGAGATCAATGTAAGCATTCCAAAAAACCAAAAAGGGAAGCACAGAGGTACTGATAGAATCACCCTCCTAGCAGTTTCATATAAACAATAAGATTCTATCAATGTGAAAAGGTGCAAAATATTTTTATTGTTTTTTATAAAAAGTTTTTATCCGGTGAAATATTAGGCTCTCTCTTAGGAGTGGAAAGACGAGAGCACAATGTGCTTGTTAAAATACCCCTCACACACTAAAAAAATCCTTTAGTGTCATGCTTCATCATAGGGGTCTTCCCGTCCCTATAACGGGCGGGGCGTGCTACGACCAGACGAAATACGCGGGAGCACTATAGATGTGACAGGGCTATGTGTTGGTGTAAGGGTATCAGTGAAGTGTAGGGACCTAACTAGTGAGTGCAAAAAATACAAAAATTAAAAATTCCCTGGCTTAGTAGAAAAATATATTTTATTTGCTTCTCTAGCTGGGAACATTAAGAAGGGGAGTGTGAGGTAGAGCAATTGCTAGCTACCTAGTCGACATGTTTCGTAGGCAGTCCCCTACTGCCTACTCATCAGGACCATATAATCATCCCTACTACTAATAGCTCGGTTCTATAGTAATAAGCCTACTGTCCTACAAATATAACAGCAAAAATAAGCTGAATATTTGAGCTTCAGGGCATGAGCTGGCCCAGGTGAAGCGTGGTATTTAACAATGAATACCAAGAGGAATAATGACCGTTGGTCTCTGTAAATGAAAAGGGGGGAAAAAAGAGAGGGAGAAAGCACAAACAAATTCATGTTTATCTTCGATCAAAATACTGCTATACTTGATCTATTCTGACACTGGTAACATTGTGAATAAAGCGAATCGCCTCTTGTTTATGAAAGCTTTTGTTTGCTTCTTTTGAACAAGGTAATCATTATACACCTCTCATAACTGGTTGCATATGCTAGAAGTTTCATCCGGAACCCTCCAACTGAAGTGGTTCGTCATTGTGTCATCACCCATACAAATGTAACTCAACACACTCACACAAACGATCCCACAGGTAGGAGAAATGAGACCCTTATATTTCGTTATTCTAAAAAGTAGCGGTAATCTACAAAGATAGTAATGTCAGTGGAGGCCAACATTATACATACTTTCGTTTTCAATGTTCAGTACCCCATGAGCTTGCAGGCGGAGGCTGTTTGGCTCGGTCGACTGAAAGAATAATAAATAATGCCGCACCCATTTGTTAAATACTGCTCGTGTCTATAATATCAAAAAAGTCCCTGTGACCCATTTATTAAAGACTCGAGGTCTGAGTCTATTACTTACATCACCGGCGTGTGAGTTTGCCTCTATCCCTACCTCCGTGCAGCTCCGCGGACTGTCGGTCTCTCATTTGAGGTACAACTATAACAAACCATTCTCTTCCGCGTTGCCTGCTGCATTAGGTCGACGCCCACCAAATGAGCTAGAGCGCTGACCTAAGATGGCCGCCGGTATTCGGCACAGAGTGAGGAGTGAAAACGGAAGTCTTTCTGCGCTTTCCACTAATTATTCTAAGGAGAGCGCAGATGTATGCAGGAGATATTACATTTTTCAGATGGTTAGTTTCAAAGTATTATCATAGGATCTCGAGTCATTCCAATAATTGCCAGGCATTATTCATAAGTCCAAATTTGTTCATGGGGCCATATGGTCTCATTTTACAGTGTATGAGAGGCCTGTTGTGATCAAACGCTTCATGGTAGTTGTAATTACAATTGTCCCCAAGGTATGTCATCGTTCAACCCCGTTTTGTGCGATTGAACGCGAAACAACCACCTCTGTTCTTTTTCCAAAAGGAACCTTTCGTTCGCCACTTGTTCAATCACAGTCCAAGATATTTCTTCGGGTCTATGGTTCTTTTCCAAGAAATGGTTGGTGAGTTTTGTACTTGTTTTTTTGCATTTTATGGTACTCTTGTGCTCACCTATCCGGATTTTCACGGCCCTACTCGTCATTCCTACATATTCAAGTTTGCAGGGGCAGGTGATTAGGTAAACAACATTAGTACTGTTGCAATTGCTGAAGTTCCTTTGTTCCCAAACTGTCCCATTGTTGAAGGTCAGATTGTTGCTTTTCTTTGTTAGACAACAGACTTTACAACCTCCACATGGATGATGGCCATGTACAAAGCCCGGATTATTTTGCCCATTGTTGTTATTGGATTTCGGTCTTGTATGGACTAAAACATCCCTTATGCTTTGTGCCTTTTTATGTGAGAAGATTGGTTTAGGTATTTGCAGGCCACCACTGTTTAAGATCTTCCAATTTTTGTTGATGATCTTTGTCACTTGGTTAGAACTCGTGTTATAAGTGGTCACGCAAATAGGTCGTTTCTCCTCCTCTTTAGGTATTTTTTCTTCCAAAAGACTCTCTCGGCAGTTGTTTTTGGCTCGTTTGTATGCCTGATCAATAATTTTATTCGGGTACATTCTAGCTTCTAATTTCTTTTTTAGGTCCTTAGACTGAAGTTTGAAATTATTGACCTCTGTGCAGTTTCTGCGGAGACGCAAAAACTGGCCGTAGGGGAGATTGTCCCGTAGATGTTTAGGATGGAAGCGGTTATACATCAATAAACAGTTTTTTGAAGTATTTTTAAAATGGGTAGTTGTCATTAATCTTCCATTCTTGGGGAATATATTCAGATCTAAGAAGACCAAATTGCTGTTAGAGGTGGTGCTTGTGAATTTCAGGTAGTCATCTTGTAAATTCAGCCAACTTAGAAATTGTTCAGAAGCCCTTTCATCTCCATCCCAGATGATAAGGATATCATCGATGTATCGTTTCCACATCTTGATGTTGTCTCTGAAGGGGTTGTTAGGATTTAGTATTTTGGTCACCTCCAGGTGATGCACATAAAGTCCAGCTATGCTGGGGGCAAATGTGCTTCCCATGCTACAGCCGTGTTTTTGTAAATATAAGACGCCTTTATATTCGAAGAAGTTTTCTCTTAGTGCTAAGGAGCAGCATTCCATCACCACATTGCGCGGTGTCTGATATTCCCAAAAATCTTCAAAAAGGACATCTTCGACAATCTCCAAAGTTGCGTGGTGTGGCAGGCTGGTGTAGAGACTCTCCACGTCACAGCTAATCAATAGCTGAGTGTTGGGATCAAAGGTGACATCTTCTAGTAAATTCAGTACGTCTTTCGTATCCCTAAGATATGTTGAAGTTTTTTGGACTATCGGTCTCAGGAAAGCGTCTGCAAATCTTGAAATGGGTTCCAGGATGGACCCGATACCAGAGACAATTGGTCGTCCCGGAGGGTTCTGCAGATTTTTGTGTATTTTAGGTAGAGTATACATATATGGGATCCTTGGGTTTTTTTGACAGAGGAATTCCCCTTCCTTTTTTGTGATCCAACCGTGTGCTAAGGCCTCCTCTACCATTGTGGAGATCTTGATTGCTATTCTTTCCGTCGGATTAGTTCGGAGAATCTCATAATTCCTTTCATCCTGGAGTAGTTTCGTACATTCAATGTCGTACTGTTTTACATTCTGTATGACAGTTGCACCACCTTTGTCAGCCGGCTTTATTATTATGCATTTGTTATTACTCAGCTCTCGTAGTGCTTGTCGCTCCTCATTGCTTATGTTTTGAAAGGTACATCTTTCCCGTGGGTTTATGTCTTCAAGTTCCTTCATTACTGCCTTCTCAAAAGTAAGAAGTTCAATTGGAAGGGTGTTGTTCATTGGTGTAAAAGTCGATTTTGGTCTTAGTTTTGTATCTCCGTGTTCCGTTTCATCTTTCTTGTCTTTAAAGAAGACTTGCAACTTCAAGCGTCGCATGAATTCCTAGACTTCTTTGCAAAGATGGAATTTGTCCATGTTAGCAGTAGGCACATATCCCAGGCCTTTTTCTAGTACTCTGTTTTGTGCCTCTGTGAGTTCAATGTCTGAAAGGTTCACCACCAGACTCACTTCTGGTTCTTTGTGGCGCCTGTCATGCTCCTCGTTGAGACCCGTGGGGTTGTTTCCTCTCCTGTGTTCCAATGCACTGAGGTGCCCCTCCGGTTCCTTCCTCTGGTTTGTCCTTGGCGTGCCCCTAAAAAAGGCGCAGATTGGTCAAAATAGCCATAGTCTTGCTGTTGGTATCCCCATATGGGGAAAGGTCCCTGTGGATGTTGGAAGGGAGCCGGGCCATACTGTTGTTGTTGGGGATACATCATGTGGGGTTGGAAATTGTTCCATCCTCTTGAGCCACAATAGTTCGATCTTCGGAAATTCCTCCTTCCACCTTGGAACCTCGGGCTTCTGCCGCGACTGGAGTTTGATCCATTAGATCCAGTATCCGATGATTCATCATCAGTGGTGTTCTCATTTGTTGGTTTATAGTCATCTTTTATGTAGGGATAAACTCGTTCTTTCGACCACGACTGGTATCTTTTTTCAATTTGTCATATTTATTATTTTTCAATGTGGTTTCAAAATCGTTCAGAGATTTATTCAATTCATCAAGGTATCTTTTGAGATCAGCTGGAGATTCATAGCTTTTCAAACGTACTTCTATAGTTTGTATCTCTACCTTGAGTTCGCTTGCCAGTCTGCTTGCAGTCTTAATAATGAGCACAATCCAATCGCGGGTGCATCGCCATGAGATTTTGGACCAGTCAATTTTAAAGGTTTTATCATGTAGAAAGATGAAGGGTTCATTGCGGACTACAAGACCTGCTGGAGCAGTATTAGCTTGAAGATATTCAGTCATTAATAGACCATGAATTGCAGTTTTAATCTGTGTTCTCCTGAGTTCTTCTAATTCGTCCCAATCATTGTTCCTTGTAGAGGGACCTGCGGTGCTCAGACCCTCAAAGGTTCCCAGGGTAGATATGAGGTTGGAGATTTCATCTTCGGTAAAGGCCAGGCCTAAATCCGCCATAGTTTGATGTAATTTGTCAAAAAGGGTCTCTAAGTCCACCTGAGGGTCGGGTGTTGAATGTGGAATCACTTCGGTACTGTGGTGAGAGCACGATTGTGAGATATTATTGAGCTTCCGCAGCTGTGCGCTGCCAATAATTCCAAAAAACCAAAAAGGGAAGCACAGAGGTACTGATAGAATCAACCTCCTAGCAGTTTCATATAAACAATAAGATTCTATCAATGTGAAAAGCTGCAAAATATTTTTATTGTTTTTTATAAAAAGTTTTTATCCAGTGAAATATTAGGCTCTCTCTTAGGAGTGGAAAGACGAGAGCACAATGTGCTTGTTAAAATACTCCTCACACACTAAAAAAATCCTTTAGTGTCATGCTTCATCATAGGGGTCTTCCCGTCCCTATAACGGGGCGGGGCGTGCTGCGACCATACGAAATACGCGGGAGCACTATAGATGTGACAGGGCTATGTGTTGGTGTAAGGGTATCAGTGAAGTGTAGGGACCTAACTAGTGAGTGCAAAAAATACAAAAATTAAAAATTCCCTGGCTTAGTAGAAAAATATATTTTATTTGCTTCTCTAGCTGGGAACATTAAGAAGGGGAGTGTGAGGTAGAGCAATTGCTAGCTACCTAGTCGACATGTTTCGTAGGCAGTCCCCTACTGCCTACTCATCAGGACCATATAATCGTCCCTACTACTAATAGCTCGGTTCTATAGTAATAAGCCTACTGTCCTACAAATATAACAGCAAAAATAAGCTGAATATTTGAGCTTCAGGGCATGAGCTGGCCCAGGTGAAGCGTGGTATTTAACAATGAATACCAAGAGGAATAATGACCGTTGGTCTCTGTAAATGAAAAGGGGGGAAAAAAGAGAGGGAGAAAGCACAAACAAATTCATGTTTATCTTCGATCAAAATACTGCTATACTTGATCTATTCTGACACTGGTAACATTGTGAATAAAGCGAATCGCCTCTTGTTTATGAAAGCTTTTGTTTGCTTCTTTTGAACAAGGTAATCATTATACACCTCTCATAACTGGTTGCATATGCCAGAAGTTTCATCCGGAACCCTCCAACTGAAGTGGTTCGTCATTGTGTCATCACCCATACAAATGTAACTCAACACACTCACACAAACGATCCCACAGGTAGGAGAAATGAGACCCTTATATTTCGTTATTCTAAAAAGTAGCGGTAATCTACAAAGATAGTAATGTCAGTGGAGGCCAACATTATACATACTTTCGTTTTCAATGTTCAGTACCCCATGAGCTTGCAGGCGGAGGCTGTTTGGCTCGGTCGACTGAAAGAATAATAAATAATGCCGCACCCATTTGTTAAATACTGCTCGTGTCTATAATATCAAAAAAGTCCCTGTGACCCATTTATTAAAGACTCGAGGTCTGAGTCTATTACTTACATCACCGGCGTGTGAGTTTGCCTCTATCCCTACCTCCGTGCAGCTCCGCGGACTGTCGGTCTCTCATTTGAGGTACAACTATAACAAACCATTCTCTTCCGCGTTGCCTGCTGCATTAGGTCGACGCCCACCAAATGAGCTAGAGCGCTGACCTAAGATGGCCGCCGGTATTTGGCACAGAGTGAGGAGTGAAAACGGAAGTCTTTCTGCGCTTTCCACTAATTATTCTAAGGAGAGCACAGATGTATGCAGGAGATATTACATTTTTCAGATGGTTAGTTTCAAAGTATTATCATAGGATCTCGAGTCATTCCAATAATTGCCAGGCATTATTCATCAGTCCAAATTTGTTCATGGGGCCATATGGTCTCATTTTACAGTGTATGAGAGGCCTGTTGTGATCAAACGCTTCATGGTAGTTGTAATTACAATTGTCCCCAAGGTATGTCATCGTTCAACCCCGTTTTGTGCGATTGAACGCGAAACACCCACCTCTGTTCTTTTTCCAAAAGGAACCTTTCGTTCGCCACTTGTTCAATCACAGTCCAAGATATTTCTTCGGGTCTATGGTTCTTTTCCAAGAAATGGTTGGTGAGTTTTGTACTTGTTTTTTTTGCATTTTATGGTACTCTTGTGCTCACCTATCCGGATTTTCACGGCCCTACTCGTCATTCCTACATATTCAAGTTTGCAGGGGCAGGTGATTAGGTAAACAACATTAGTACTGTTGCAATTGCTGACGTTCCTTTGTTCCCAAACTGTCCCATTGTTGAAGGTCAGATTGTTGCTTTTCTTTGTTAGACAACAGACTTTACAACCTCCACATGGATGATGGCCATGTACAAAGCCCGGATTATTTTGCCCATTGTTGTTATTGGATTTCGGTCTTGTATGGACTAAAACATCCCTTATGCTTTGTGCCTTTTTATGTGAGAAGATTGGTTTAGGTATTTGCAGGCCACCACTGTTTAAGATCTTCCAATTTTTGTTGATGATCTTTGTCACTTGGTTAGAACTCGTGTTATAAGTGGTCACGCAAATAGGTCGTTTCTCCTCCTCTTTAGGTATTTTTTCTTCCAAAAGACTCTCTCGGCAGTTGTTTTTGGCTCGTTTGTATGCCTGATCAATAATTTTATTCGGGTACATTCTAGCTTCTAATTTCTTTTTTAGGTCCTTAGACTGAAGTTTGAAATTATTGATCTCTGTGCAGTTTCTGCGGAGACGCAAAAACTGGCCGTAGGGGAGATTGTCCCGTAGATGTTTAGGATGGAAGCTGTTATACATCAATAAACAGTTGAAGCTATGAATCTCCAGCTGATCTCAAAAGATACCTTGATGAATTGAATAAATCTCTGAACGATTTTGAAACCACATTGAAAAATAATAAATATGACAAATTGAAAAAAGATACCAGTCGGTGGTCGAAAGAACGAGTTTATCCCTACATAAAAGATGACTAAAAACCAACAAATGAGAACACCACTGATGATGAATCATCGGATACTGGATCTAATGGATCAAACTCCAGTCGCGGCAGAAGCCCGAGGTTCCAAGGTGGAAGGAGGAATTTCCGAAGATCGAACTATCGTGGCTCAAGAGGATGGAACAATTTCCAACCCCACATGATGTATCCCCAACAACAGCAGTATGGCCCGGCTCCCTTCCAACATCCACAGGGACCTTTCCCCATATGGGGATACCAACAGCAAGACTATGGCTATTTTGACCAATCTGCGCCTTTTTTAGGGGCACGCCAAGGACAAACCAGAGGAAGGAACCGGAGGGGCACCTCAGTACATTGGAACACAGGAGAGGAAACAACCCCACGGGTCTCAACGAGGAGCATGACAGGCGCCACAAAGAACCAGAAGTGAGTCTGGTGGTGAACCTTTCAGACATTGAACTCACAGAGGCACAAAACAGAGTACTAGAAAAAGGCCTGGGATATGTGCCTACTGCTAACATGGACAAATTCCATCTTTGCAAAGAAGTCCAGGAATTCATGCGACGCTTGAAGTAGCAAGTCTTCTTTAAAGACAAGAAAGATGAAACGGAACACGGAGATACAAAACTAAGACCAAAATCGACTTTTACACCAATGAACAACACCCTTCCAATTGAACTTCTTACTTTTGAGAAGGCAGTAATGAAGGAACTTGAAGACATAAACCCACGGGAAAGATGTACCTTTCAAAACATAAGCAATGAGGAGCGACAAGCACTACGAGAGCTGAGTAATAACAAATGCATAATAATAAAGCCGGCTGACAAAGGTGGTGCAACTGTCATACAGAATGTAAAACAGTACGACATTGAATGTACGAAACTACTCCAGGATGAAAGGAATTATGAGATTCTCCGAACTAATCCGACGGAAAGAATAGCAATCAAGATCTCCACAATGGTAGAGGAGGCCTTAGCACACGGTTGGATCACAAAAAAGGAAGGGGAATTCCTCTGTCAAAAAAACCCAAGGATCCCATATATGTATACTCTACCTAAAATACACAAAAATCTGCAGAACCCTCCGGGACGACCAATTGTCTCTGGTATCGGGTCCATCCTGGAACCCATTTCAAGATTTGCAGACGCTTTCCTGAGACCGATAGTCCAAAAAACTTCAACATATCTTAGGGATACGAAAGACGTACTGAATTTACTAGAAGATGTCACCTTTGATCCCAACACTCAGCTATTGATTAGCTGTGACGTGGAGAGTCTCCACACCAGCCTGCCACACCACGCAACTTTGGAGATTGTCGAAGATGTCCTTTTTGAAGATTTTTGGGAATATCAGACACCGCGCAATGTGGTGATGGAATGCTGCTCCTTAGCACTAAGAGAAAACTTCTTCAAATATAAAGGCGTCTTATATTTACAAAAACACGGCTGTAGCATGGGAAGCACATTTGCCCCCAGCATAGCTGGACTTTATGTGCATCACCTGGAGGTGACCAAAATACTAAATCCTAACAACCCCTTCAGAGACAACATCAAGATGTGGAAACGATACATCGATGATATCCTCATCATCTGGGATGGAGATGAAAGGGCTTCTGAACAATTTCTAAGTTGGCTGAATTTACAAGATGACTACCTGAAATTCACAAGCACCACCTCTAACAGCAATTTGGTCTTCTTAGATCTGAATATATTCCCCAAGAATGGAAGATTAATGACAACTACCCATTTTAAAAATACTTCAAAAAACTGTTTATTGATGTATAACAGCTTCCATCCTAAACATCTACGGGACAATCTCCCCTACGGCCAGTTTTTGCGTCTCCGCAGAAACTGCACAGAGATCAATAATTTCAAACTTCAGTCTAAGGACCTAAAAAAGAAATTAGAAGCTAGAATGTACCCGAATAAAATTATTGATCAGGCATACAAACGAGCCAAAAACAACTGCCGAGAGAGTCTTTTGGAAGAAAAAATACCTAAAGAGGAGGAGAAACGACCTATTTGCGTGACCACTTATAACACGAGTTCTAACCAAGTGACAAAGATCATCAACAAAAATTGGAAGATCTTAAACAGTGGTGGCCTGCAAATACCTAAACCAATCTTCTCACATAAAAAGGCACAAAGCATAAGGGATGTTTTAGTCCATACAAGACCGAAATCCAATAACAACAATGGGCAAAATAATCCGGGCTTTGTACATGGCCATCATCCATGTGGAGGTTGTAAAGTCTGTTGTCTAACAAAGAAAAGCAACAATCTGACCTTCAACAATGGGACAGTTTGGGAACAAAGGAACTTCAGCAATTGCAACAGTACTAATGTTGTTTACCTAATCACCTGCCCCTGCAAACTTGAATATGTAGGAATGACGAGTAGGGCCGTGAAAATCCGGATAGGTGAGCACAAGAGTACCATAAAATGCAAAAAAACAAGTACAAAACTCACCAACCATTTCTTGGAAAAGAACCATAGACCCGAAGAAATATCTTGGACTGTGATTGAACAAGTGGCGAACGAAAGGTTCCTTTTGGAAAAAGAACAGAGGTGGGTGTTTCGCGTTCAATCGCACAAAACGGGGTTGAACGATGACATACCTTGGGGACAATTGTAATTACAACTACCATGAAGCGTTTGATCACAACAGGCCTCTCATACACTGTAAAATGAGACCATATGGCCCCATGAACAAATTTGGACTTATGAATAATGCCTGGCAATTATTGGAATGACTCGAGATCCTATGATAATACTTTGAAACTAACCATCTGAAAAATGTAATATCTCCTGCATACATCTGCGCTCTCCTTAGAATAATTAGTGGAAAGCGCAGAAAGACTTCCGTTTTCACTCCTCACTCTGTGCCGAATACCGGCGGCCATCTTAGGTCAGCGGTCTAGCTCATTTGGTGGGCGTCGACCTAATGCAGCAGGCAACGCGGAAGAGAATGGTTTGTTATAGTTGTACCTCAAATGAGAGACCGACAGTCCGCGGAGCTGCACAGAGGTAGGGATAGAGGCAAACTCACACGCCGGTGATGTAAGTAATAGACTCAGACCTCGAGTCTTTAATAAATGGGTCACAGGGACTTTTTTGATATTATAGACACGAGCAGTATTTAACAAATGGGTGCGGCATTATTTATTATTCTTTCAGTCGACCGAGCCAAACAGCCTCCGCCTGCAAGCTCATGGGGTACTGAACATTGAAAACGAAAGTATGTATAATGTTGGCCTCCACTGACATTACTATCTTTGTAGATTACCGCTACTTTTTAGAATAACGAAATATAAGGGTCTCATTTCTCCTACCTGTGGGATCGTTTGTGTGAATGTGTTGAGTTACATTTGTATGGGTGATGACACAATGACGAACCACTTCAGTTGGAGGGTTCCGGATGAAACTTCTGGCATATGCAACCAGTTATGAGAGGTGTATAATGATTACCTTGTTCAAAAGAAGCAAACAAAAGCTTTCATAAACAAGAGGCGATTCGCTTTATTCACAATGTTACCAGTGTCAGAGTAGATCAAGTATAGCAGTATTTTGATCGAAGATAAACATGAATTTGTTTGTGCTTTCTCCCTCTCTTTTTTCCCCCCTTTTCATTTACAGAGACCACCGGTCATTATTCCTCTTGGTATTCATTGTTAAATACCACGCTTCACCTGGGCCAGCTCATGCCCTGAAGCTCAAATATTCAGCTTATTTTTGCTGTTATATTTGTAGGACAGTAGGCTTATTACTATAGAACCGAGCTATTAGTAGTAGGGACGATTATATGGTCCTGATGAGTAGGCAGTAGGGGACTGCCTACGAAACATGTCGACTAGGTAGCTAGCAATTGCTCTACCTCACACTCCCCTTCTTAATGTTCCCAGCTAGAGAAGCAAATAAATATATTTTTCTACTAAGCCAGGGAATTTTTAATTTTTGTATTTTTTGCACTCACTAGTTAGGTCCCTACACTTCACTGATACCCTTACACCAACACATAGCCCTGTCACATCTATAGTGCTCCCGCGTATTTCGCCTGGTCGTAGCATGCCCCGCCCCGTTATAGGGACGGGAAGACCCCTATGATGAAGCATGACACTAAAGGATTTTTTTAGTGTGTGAGGGGTATTTTAACAAGCACATTGTGCTCTCGTCTTTCCACTCCTAAGAGAGAGCCTAATATTTCACCGGATAAAAACTTTTTATAAAAAACAATAAAAATATTTTGCACCTTTTCACATTGATAGAATCTTATTGTTTATATGAAACTGCTAGGAGGGTGATTCTATCAGTACCTCTGTGCTTCCCTTTTTGGTTTTTTGGAATTATTGGCAGCGCACAGCTGCGGAAGCTCAATAATATCTCACAATCGTGCTCTCACCACAGTACCGAAGTGATTCCACATTCAACACCCGACCCTCAGGTGGACTTAGAGACCCTTTTTGACAAATTACATCAAACTATGGCGGATTTAGGCCTGGCCTTTACCGAAGATGAAATCTCCAACCTCATATCTACCCTGGGAACCTTTGAGGGTCTGAGCACCGCAGTTCCCTCTACAAGGAACAATGATTGGGACGAATTAGAAGAACTCAGGAGAACACAGATTAAAACTGCAATTCATGGTCTATTAATGACTGAATATCTTCAAGTTAATACTGCTCCAGCAGGTCTTGTAGTCCGCAATGAACCCTTCATCTTTCTACATGATAAAACCTTTAAAATTGACTGGTCCAAAATCTCATGGCGATGCACCCGCGATTGGATTGTGCTCATTATTAAGACTGCAAGCAGACTGGCAAGCGAACTCAAGGTAGAGATACAAACTATAGAAGTACGTTTGAAAAGCTATGAATCTCCAGCTGATCTCAAAAGATACCTTGATGAATTGAATAAATCTCTGAACGATTTTGAAACCACATTGAAAAATAATAAATATGACAAATTGAAAAAAGATACCAGTCGGTGGTCGAAAGAACGAGTTTATCCCTACATAAAAGATGACTATAAACCAACAAATGAGAACACCACTGATGATGAATCATCGGATACTGGATCTAATGGATCAAACTCCAGTCGCGGCAGAAGCCCGAGGTTCCAAGGTGGAAGGAGGAATTTCCGAAGATCGAACTATCGTGGCTCAAGAGGATGGAACAATTTCCAACCCCACATGATGTATCCCCAACAACAACAGTATGGCCCGGCTCCCTTCCAACATCCACAGGGACCTTTCCCCATATGGGGATACCAACAGCAAGACTATGGCTATTTTGACCAATCTGCGCCTTTTTTAGGGGCACGCCAAGGACAAACCAGAGGAAGGAACCGGAGGGGCACCTCAGTACATTGGAACACAGGAGAGGAAACAACCCCACGGGTCTCAACGAGGAGCATGACAGGCACCACAAAGAACCAGAAGTGAGTCTGGTGGTGAACCTTTCAGACATTGAACTCACAGAGGCACAAAACAGAGTACTAGAAAAAGGCCTGGGATATGTGCCTACTGATAACATGGACAAATTCCATCTTTGCAAAGAAGTCCAGGAATTCATGCGACGCTTGAAGTTGCAAGTCTTCTTTAAAGACAAGAAAGATGAAACGGAACACGGAGATACAAAACTAAGACCAAAATCGACTTTTACACCAATGAACAACACCCTTCCAATTGAACTTCTTACTTTTGAGAAGGCAGTAATGAAGGAACTTGAAGACATAAACCCACGGGAAAGATGTACCTTTCAAAACATAAGCAATGAGGAGCGACAAGCACTACGAGAGCTGAGTAATAACAAATGCATAATAATAAAGCCGGCTGACAAAGGTGGTGCAACTGTCATACAGAATGTAAAACAGTACGACATTGAATGTACGAAACTACTCCAGGATGAAAGGAATTATGAGATTCTCCGAACTAATCCGACGGAAAGAATAGCAATCAAGATCTCCACAATGGTAGAGGAGGCCTTAGCACACGGTTGGATCACAAAAAAGGAAGGGGAATTCCTCTGTCAAAAAAACCCAAGGATCCCATATATGTATACTCTACCTAAAATACACAAAAATCTGCAGAACCCTCCGGGACGACCAATTGTCTCTGGTATCGGGTCCATCCTGGAACCCATTTCAAGATTTGCAGACGCTTTCCTGAGACCGATAGTCCCAAAAACTTCAACATATCTTAGGGATACGAAAGACGTACTGAATTTACTAGAAGATGTCACCTTTGATCCCAACACTCAGCTATTGATTAGCTGTGACGTGGAGAGTCTCTACACCAGCCTGCCACACCACGCAACTTTGGAGATTGTCGAAGATGTCCTTTTTGAAGATTTTTGGGAATATCAGACACCGCGCAATGTGGTGATGGAATGCTGCTCCTTAGCACTAAGAGAAAACTTCTTCGAATATAAAGGCGTCTTATATTTACAAAAACACGGCTGTAGCATGGGAAGCACATTTGCCCCCAGCATAGCTGGACTTTATGTGCATCACCTGGAGGTGACCAAAATACTAAATCCTAACAACCCCTTCAGAGACAACATCAAGATGTGGAAACGATACATCGATGATATCCTTATCATCTGGGATGGAGATGAAAGGGCTTCTGAACAATTTCTAAGTTGGCTGAATTTACAAGATGACTACCTGAAATTCACAAGCACCACCTCTAACAGCAATTTGGTCTTCTTAGATATGAATATATTCCCCAAGAATGGAAGATTAATGACAACTACCCATTTTAAAAATACTTCAAAAAACTGTTTATTGATGTATAACAGCTTCCATCCTAAACATCTACGGGACAATCTCCCCTACGGCCAGTTTTTGCGTCTCCGCAGAAACTGCACAGAGATCAATAATTTCAAACTTCAGTCTAAGGACCTAAAAAAGAAATTAGAAGCTAGAATGTACCCGAATAAAATTATTGATCAGGCATACAAACGAGCCAAAAACAACTGCCGAGAGAGTCTTTTGGAAGAAAAAATACCTAAAGAGGAGGAGAAACGACCTATTTGCGTGACCACTTATAACACGAGTTCTAACCAAGTGACAAAGATCATCAACAAAAATTGGAAGATCTTAAACAGTGGTGGCCTGCAAATACCTAAACCAATCTTTTCACATAAAAAGGCACAAAGCATAAGGGATGTTTTAGTCCATACAAGATCGAAATCCAATAACAACAATTGGCAAAATAATCCGGGCTTTGTACATGGCAATCATCCATGTGGAGGTTGTAAAGTCTGTTGTCTAACAAAGAAAAGCAACAATCTGACCTTCAACAATGGGACAGTTTGGGAACAAAGGAACTTCAGCAATTGCAACAGTACTAATGTTGTTTACCTAATCACCTGCCCCTGCAAACTTGAATATGTAGGAATGACGAGTAGGGCCGTGAAAATCCGGATAGGTGAGCACAAGAGTACCATAAAATGCAAAAAAACAAGTACAAAACTCACCAACCATTTCTTGGAAAAGAACCATAGACCCGAAGAAATATCTTGGACTGTGATTGAACTAGTGGCGAACGAAAGGTTCCTTTTGGAAAAAGAACAGAGGTGGGTGTTTCGCGTTCAATCGCACAAAACGGGGTTGAACGATGACATACCTTGGGGACAATTGTAATTACAACTACCATGAAGCGTTTGATCACAACAGGCCTCTCATACACTGTAAAATGAGACCATATGGCCCCATGAACAAATTTGGACTTATGAATAATGCCTGGCAATTATTGGAATGACTCGAGATCCTATGATAATACTTTGAAACTAAGCATCTGAAAAATGTAATATCTCCTGCATACATCTGCGCTCTCCTTAGAATAATTAGTGGAAAGCGCAGAAAGACTTCCGTTTTCACTCCTCACTCTGTGCCGAATACCGGCGGCCATCTTAGGTCAGCGCTCTAGCTCATTTGGTGGGCGTCGACCTAATGCAGCAGGCAACGCGGAAGAGAATGGTTTGTTATAGTTGTACCTCAAATGAGAGACCGACAGTCCGCGGAGCTGCACGGAGGTAGGGATAGAGGCAAACTCACACGCCGGTGATGTAAGTAATAGACTCAGACCTCGAGTCTTTAATAAATGGGTCACAGGGACTTTTTTGATATTATAGACACGAGCAGTATTTAACAAATGGGTGCGGCATTATTTTTTATTCTTTCAGTCGACCGAGCCAAACAGCCTCCGCCTGCAAGCTCATGGGGTACTGAACATTGAAAACTAAAGTATGTATAATGTTGGCCTCCACTGACATTACTATCTTTGTAGATTACCGCTACTTTTTAGAATAACGAAATATAAGGGTCTCATTTCTCCTACCTGTGGGATCGTTTGTGTGAGTGTGTTGAGTTACATTTGTATGGGTGATGACACAATGACGAACCACTTCAGTTGGAGGGTTCCGGATGAAACTTCTGGCATATGCAACCAGTTATGAGAGGTGTATAATGATTACCTTGTTCAAAAGAAGCAAACAAAAGCTTTCATAAACAAGAGGCGATTCGCTTTATTCACAATGTTACCAGTGTCAGAATAGATCAAGTATAGCAGTATTTTGATCGAAGATAAACATGAATTTGTTTGTGCTTTCTCCCTCTCTTTTTTTCCCCCCTTTTCATTTACAGAGACCAACGGTCATTATTCCTCTTGGTATTCATTGTTAAATACCACGCTTCACCTGGGCCAGCTCATGCCCTGAAGCTCAAATATTCAGCTTATTTTTGCTGTTATATTTGTAGGACAGTAGGCTTATTACTATAGAACCGAGCTATTAGTAGTAGGGACGATTATATGGTCCTGATGAGTAGGCAGTAGGGGACTGCCTACGAAACATGTCGACTAGGTAGCTAGCAATTGCTCTACCTCACACTCCCCTTCTTAATGTTCCCAGCTAGAGAAGCAAATAAAATATATTTTTCTACTAAGCCAGGGAATTTTAAATTTTTGTATTTTTTGCACTCACTAGTTAGGTCCCTACACTTCACTGATACCCTTACACCAACACATAGCCCTGTCACATCTATAGTGCTCCCGCGTATTTCGTCTGGTCGTAGCACGCCCCGCCCCGTTATAGGGACGGGAAGACCCCTATGATGAAGCATGACACTAAAGGATTTTTTTAGTGTGTGAGGGGTATTTTAACAAGCACATTGTGCTCTCGTCTTTCCACTCCTAAGAGGGAGCCTAATATTTCACCGGATAAAAACTTTTTATAAAAAACAATGAAAATATTTTGCACCTTTTCACATTGATAGAATCTTATTGTTTATATCAATGTAAGCATTCCTTCCATCTCTTTGGTTTTTGTAGCAGATTTGGGTTTCGTGCATTTAGTGTAACAGGACTTAAGAGGAGCGCCGGATAAGCCGCAGCCAGTTAGGGGTTGCTTGTGTTCCTATGTGGATGGGACCTGGCCTTGCAGTTTGGGTGGTACTGTTCCAGTAGGAGCAGAACCATGACTGCTTGTAAATGGCTGGTCTGTGTCTATAGTGGCATAGTGATCAAAACATGATCAGCAGAATGAAGATCACAAGTGGCTGAGATTCATTCCATCACTTTGCTGTTAGTTTCAAGTTACTCCTGTCAGACATGGGTACCTCCTGATGCCGGTTTTTGTTTTTCATTCTAATATTTGTAGACATACATTTATAATGTGAACAGCACAACTGCAAATAACATAATGCAAAAACAACTACAAGTACCCGTTTGCAAACATAAAACCAGAACTAAATTAGCTACTAGTGCCTGACATTAGAAAACTTTAGTATTCCTTTGGAATTGACAGAATTCAGAGGGTGGTGGGAAGAGAGGCTGATCAAGTGTAATTACTGACTGACACACAACTCAGAGGTTCTCGTGGAAGTGGTATACAGGAAAACCACTGCAAGATAAGTAGCTATGCTCCAGAGAGGGCCATCCTCTGAAAACTAAACACAGTACTTTTGAGGCCGGTTCATTGAGTGCATTTATGGGAAACACTTAAGGGTTGACGCACCGGCAGCTCCCTGTGCCAGGTCTCATTGGCATTTTGAATTTCTCAAGTCCCTCGTTCAGAGTCCCGCAAACCATAGACGAGTCTCCCCTCCAGCTCCGGACCGGTAGGACTGTCCCCAAGTCACCAGCTCCGGCCCCCAGCATCCTTTTTCTAAAGTACCTTTGTGTGAGCCTGTGGGAACACTTTTATTTCTAAATCCTTCAAGCTTCTTAGTCCAATTAGGCGCCTGAGCATCTAATTGTCGCTGCATAAATACTTTTCAGCAGCAAAACGGAATTCAGCTCGTCCAGTTAGGCCTCCCGGGGTTTGGGTGGATAGCACGTACATAGCACGCCGGGTGCCCCCAGTTTATTACAGTGACCCCCATAATCTGATTAGGTTACAGGTCACTCTTTATAGAGTAGGAGGATTAGGGTGACCGGTACCTTTAAACACTGCCAGACAGACTTCAACAGGGTGCAGGGACAAACTCTTACATGTATAAATCCTATTACAGCAACAGCGGTGTTGGAACAATTTTTAGAGTGGGTGTGCTGGCCGGTGCTGCCACTTCAACAAAGTCAAATGGAAACTATGGTGAAATCCCTAAACAAGTAAGTACGGAAACTGTCAACCCCTTTCCGAGTGGTGACATTTGTCGACAAATATGGGTACAAATCATTCTTTTATAGCACTTTAAACAAAAATGGTATTTATATACCTTTATTTAGTGCACGTCCTCCATCAAAATGGCATCTCACAGCCGTGAAATCTGTGTAAACAATTGGTGGTAGGCTACTTTTACGGAACTAATCTACTCTGAGTTCTTAATTATTTGATGCAGTTACGGTTAGCTGTGAATGTGGCTCATCAGACATTTTTAGGCCACGCTGAACCCTGGATGCACAAAAGAGACTCTGCTCTTCATTCCTAGACTTCCTCTGTGCCCTGTCCCTGAAGAAAACCTATCTTGGCTAAGCATAGTGCCATTATCAGCAACTTCTCCCACCCCCCCCCGTTCTGAGCATGCAAGAATGAATAAATACACAAGGCAACTTTTGTTCTGAGAAAATATTGCTGCAGGTTTATTCCATACAAGACTATGCAATATGTGGGTTATCTTACGGGCGATTCAATGGCGGGCAGTGGGCCAACCTATGCTTCCCCCGCCCGCCTGGTGAGCCATCACTGTGGGACAACCCGTCAGTGCTACCTTTGATGATCCTCTTCCGGATCACGTGACACGTTGGTCTCTTCTACTCATGCTTTCAGGGCGGAGCAGGGCAAACCCCCGGTTGGTCAGGCCCCCAACCGCCCGAAGGACTAACAGGGCACCTTTGCGTTTTCCAGGAACCTGCCCTGAGGCTCCTGGTCTTTGGCTCTGGCACCCCTACTGTGCCACGCAGAAGTACCCTTACTGTACCCGTCTGCTTCCAGATTGCCCTGTAACTCCGCATGCAACACAAAAGGAAAACATTAAAACATTCAGAATACCCTGCCCACCAGCCAGGACGGGTAAGAGGTGGGATGGGAGACGGCGTGGCTGGTGAACAGAGACCCCCAGGAGGGGCTGGGGAGGCTTCTATGCCCTTCCCCCACCTGGCGCACCGGATCTGATGCCACAGTGGCGACCTGGCAAGAGGGCTCCTACAGGAGCCCCCAACGACTTGTGCTGGTGGGCGGTGCCCAACATGGCAATAAAGGACAGCGGACAGCCGCATTCTGCTCCTGATCATACACAGCCACCTTCATTGCAATTATCTTCTTTAGGGATACACTCACTGGAAATTCTTTCTTGATAATTCCTAAAGCTCACAGTGCCAGTTTTTTTTTTTTTTTACCAAAGCTTTGGTTTACGACCTGCGTATAGTAAACAGGAAATAAATGCATTGATCCTGTTGAAACCGTGAATACTTTTTAGAATTCTAAGTCATAAAATTACCGGCAGGCTGTTTTAACATCTTAAGAACCATCAGAAAGTTTTTGGGAATTCTACCTATTTTTCCCAAAGAACTGTTGTTCAACTTTAGTGAACTTGCGTCTGGATTACAGTAATGTACTTTACTTGGGTACTTCCCAATCCATGCTAAGAAGATTACAGATTGTCCAAAACATGGCAGCACGCCTGCTAATGAGGGCGCCTAAGCATCACCCCACCTCCAAGTGACTTGCCAAACTTCATTGGCTCCCAATCAAAAAAGGGTTACATTTAAAGTGCTGTGAATCGCATATCATGCCTTCCACAACACAGACCCAATCTTACTATGTTGTCTTGTTCAGCCTTATGTGCCATTAAGATCCTCTAATGCACTGCATGCAAGGATTCCGAAAATTCATATAAGCATATGTGTGGGGTTGGTCTTTTATATACCTGGCAGCTAAATTTTGAAATTCCCTTCCCATAAAGCTTCACAGTTCCCCCGACAAACTCAGCCGCAGGAAGTGTTACACTCGTCATCGTTTGACTGGTTTTCCCTTAACATTTTGCCCCAGAGGACAGAGTGCAATGTATTTAAAATGTAGGACATGTACTTTTATGGAAACTGCCTTTATAACACGAGCTGAGCCATGCGTGCCGTTTCCTCCCTGGCGTAACCAAGCTTGCCTGAAACACGCACCTGCTTTAGCATGGTTAAGGTAGATGTCGCTCTAGTGTCCGGATTGGGGAAGGGGGGAGGAAGAAGAAGCGTCGGAACAGGAAGCTCTGGATGTGGACGGGTGAGTAAAACTGTGGCAGGGTTTGGGAAAGTAGATTTTAGGGGTGGGGCAGTGTTAGGGTTCAGGGGAGAGAGTCGGGGTGTCTTTTTAAAAGGGGGCAGGGTTTTAGGCCTCTGAGCGTGGGAGGGGGTAGTTTTAAGGGCTGGGCAGGGTTGGGGGAGTTTTTAGGCGTAAGTGTTGCATTTAGTGCTCAGGGTGGGGGCTTGAGGTAGTTTTTTTTAAAGGCGGCAGGGTTTTAGGCCTCAGGGTGGGGGAAGGGGTAGGGTTATTCAATTCAATTCCATAAAAACTTTATTTCGTTTTTTTTGCACAAACCATAAAAGTACATATACATTAATAGACACTTTAAAAACACATTAATTGTAAACACATATCAGATAAAGTGCCAGAAGTGCAAAAGTACGGTATCATCCTTTCAGTGGGGGAAAAAAGGACTGATACATTCATCACAAAAGATCATTACTTGTCCATACAATTTCTCAGCCTAACAGACAATTTTAAAAATTCAATAATATGGGGAATACTGTCATTGTGCAAAAGTTGTAAGTACATTAGAGCCGGTCTGATCTGAGTAAAATTGAGTTTTTTTAAAAGGGTTACCAGATAGCGCTTGCGTGGGTATTCATAAAATCTGCATAAAAATATAAAATGCAGCATATCCTGCGGATACTTTCCGTCGCAGCCACAGGGTGCTGCCAGTTTATTAAAAACATCAGTTTTTGGCCTAATCAGCAGATGATGAAAGAGGTTAAACCTAAACCTTGTTAACAGGAACTTTTCATGAGAGGTCAGTGAGCCCAATAAATACGGCTCTACAGTTTCACACATTTTCAGCATGACAAATTTTCTCACACTTTGTTTCTGGAGCTCCACTTCTTCTCTCTGGATCTTCCTATCCAGAAGGAAGTCCCATTTAATTACCTCCAGATCCCCCTTTACAATCTGACTTGGGTGTTCAAACAGTTCCAAACGACCAAGCCTAGCAACGCTAGATTTCACATATTTTATCCAAGGGGAGCCCATTGCCTTATCCTGAATCATATAGTCCCTCACAATCAGATGTGTCAGTGGTATGTCCTGGTTCAACCACAGTTTTAACCAACAGGTCAACGGGCGTAAGGAGAAAATGTCACTTAAGTATTGCGTCCCTAACTCTTCGTGTACTGAGAGATTAGGCGTGCCTGCAGGAACGCACAGGATACGCTTCAGAAAAAAGTTTTCAACAATCTGTAGCTGCTCACCGGCAACATACCCCCAAATTTCACTGCCATATGTAGCAGTTGCCACCGATTTTGCATTATACAGTTTCAACATGGCACTGGTAGGTTTTTTCCCCAGTTTCGATGCAAAATTAAAAATGGAGGCATTAACCCTGACCAATTCCCCCTTCTTTTTTGCAAGATGAGGACCCCAGTTAAGTTTGGAATCAAAAAGGACCCCAAGATACGAGAATGTTTTTGATATGGGGATTACTACATCATCAATTTTAAATAAAAAGTTCCTTCTTGGTTGTTGGCCAACTTGCATGACAAATGATTTCGAATTATTGACCATAAGGTCTCTATCTGTCATGAACAGTTTAAAAGCATTTAATAAAGCTTGAAGACCCCTCTCAGTTCTAGAGATTAAAACCGCATCATCTGCGTATAAAAGTACAGGAATTCCCCGCCTGCCGACTCTAGGGCAATCAGCCGGTACATTCTGCAACACACTATCTAGATCATTAATGTAAAAATTGAAAAGAAAGGGGGCCAAGATACAGCCTTGGCGAACACCCTTTCTGATGTCAAAATTATTTGTTGTACTCAGATCTTGGGAATATCTCACATTTGCTCTAGTGTTACTGTGTAAATCAACAAGAAAATTGACAATTCCACTATCTACACCCTTCACCCTCATGGACTGCCAGAGCTTTCCCCTGTTTACACAGTCGAAAGCTGAGGACAAGTCCATGAAGGCGAGGTGGATGGTGCCCCTTTGAGCCACAGTGTACTTGCTTAATATTAGAAACAGGTTAAGGCACTGCGTTACTGTTGAGCGACCACTGCAAAAACCATACTGCGAGATGGACATAATATTATTTTCCAACGCCCAGTCAGAGAGTCTCTGCAGTAGGATTCTTCCTACAATTTTAACCATGGAGTCTATTAACGAAATAGGCCTATAACAGAGTGGGCTGCCTTTGTCCCCCTTCTTAAAGACCGGGACAATCGTAGAGACACCCCATGATTGTGGACAGCCATATTTCACCGCAGCAATAAAGACAGACTCTAATATAGGTGCCCAAAAACTTGGCTCAGACTTGAATAAGTCTGGAGGAATCCCATCGGGACCGGGAGCTTTCCCGGCTGTTAGTCCCTGAATACCCTCAATAACCTCCCCTCTATCAAAACTAATCATTTGACCATTATCACAAGGGGCAGGGATGGGCATTTCATCCATCAAACAGCAATATAATTGCTTAAAGTGTACTTCCCATTCCTCCTTTGATATGTGACATTCCAGACCATCGCCCGGCACCTGCACCAGGAAGGGTTTCTTCATTACCGCCCAGAATCTGGAGCTACACCGCAAAGTAGTAGGATCAGGAATCTCTCTCCATGCCTCCTCTCTGAGGAATTCCTTATGTTTGGCAATGGTAGATTTGTAATCTTTACAGCACAATTGAACTGTCGCCTTTATTCTTGGTTTAGCTGCTAGTGCCAACCTTAGATTTCTAGCTGCTTTTGAGCAATCCGGTTGAACCACTTTCGTCCCACACTCTCTAAATTCTTTTCTGGAACTGACAACAGCTGTGTCACCTTATCCGATAAACTTTGGAAGGCTTCGAGAACCTTCTTCGGCTGTGTCCCTTCTTGCATGCAAACCATGATTTCATCTGCGCAGATGGTTTTAATGTCTGTGTACAACAAGTCTGGGGTGATCTTAGACCATTTAAGACGACGTCTCCCATCAGTTGTGCTCACCCTACTGGAGATATGATTTGGGCCTTCATTAGCTATCCAGGGACCCCTCAAATGAACAGTGAGCGGGTTGTGATCACTGAATTCACTGTCTTCGATAGCAAAGGAATCCACAAAGGACTGCATTGAAGATGTTAATAATACATAATCAATAAAATATCCCCTTCCATGCCCCTTGAAAGTCGGGATCTCAAAACACTTGGTAGGATCCATCAGTGTCATGGTCAGCGATAGATCCAATGCATTCAGTAGGTCATTAAAAAGTTCCCCCTCTATTGTGTGTTCCAAATGCATACCCTCGGAACGTGAACAATGCAAATCCGAGATACTTTTCAGAAGGGGATCACCACAAGGGTGAACAATAAAATCACCCATGATCATAAGATTATGAATGCAATCCCTCATTGAGTTACTAATGAAAGCATTCAGTACTGATATCTGACTGATAGCTGAGCATAAGTTGACAGCATTATAAAAATTGACCATACCAGCCATACAGTTTTCTCCCTTTAAAATTAAACCAATAATACCTGGATTGCTTGTTGAGACTCTGCGAATTTTACAAGATAACGCAACAGAAATGAACGTAACCATTCCACCTTTGGTCTTCCCCTAGTTGTTGCTATTGCAGGGACATAAAATGCCTTGTACCCTTCAACAAAATGGTCACATTCAACTGACCAAGTCTCCTGCAGACAGATAATCTGAAACTGCTTGATATACTTGATCCAGTTGCAATCCTCCATCTTAGCACCCAGACCAGCAATGTTCCAAGAAATTACATTGTTTCCACTCAATTTTGCCCGTGTGATTTCCATATGTCCCACTTCAGCCAATGTCTCTATTTTATGTCCCTCAGATTCCTCGCGTCAATCGCACGCCTCCAGGCCTGAAAGTAAATCAAATCTATTCTCCGTTACGACATTGGACCCGTTCATACATTGGCTATCAACATTATACAGATATGCTACTTCAGGAACCGTAGGCTGAATAGGAATAAATGGTCTAATTTTCCTAGGATTAGGAGGGGCTTTGATTAAATGGGTATAGAAGTAACCAAGTGGGCGTACACAAACACTGTTCACATTGTAAACTAAGGAGGCTGCTCTTAATAAAACTGTTGCCACGTGTTGGGGATGTTTAAAGTTGACAATAATACAATCCCCACTAGATGTTTATCTGGACGGGCCAATCCAGTTCACCCTTCTAGTTGACAAAATTTGATCAGAGTATGTGATTGGAAAACCACATTTGTTATTCAACCATGATACCGTTTTGTTTTTTAAAGATTCATGGGACTCCTCATAGGGCTGAGCAAATTGACAATCAATGGGCGGGACATTTGTTAGGACAGCCACATAAGGTGCACAGTCAGGAGGAAGGTTGATGTAGCGACTTTTCTTTACTTGTCTGATATCCGGGTTACCCTCTGGAGCTACTAAAGCCTGTTTATTCTGACTGATTGGAGGTATAAGATCGAGTGGGGCAGTTTCAATTACAGTTATTTGATGGCTAGTTTGCTGTGAGTTAATTCTACCAGTACCCTGATCATCTCCATTATGGCCCTTGTCCACAGCCTTAAGTCTTACGGCTGAGACCGAGGCCAGGTGTGTTGCTAATAATCCACCTAGTCAATTAACTTCTAGGGTCACAGTATCCAATTTGGATGTCAGGGGTTTCATTAACTCTTCTATCTTTGCCTCTAATTTTGCTTCAAAGGTGCTAATCAGTAGGGCAAATTGCTCCGGATTTATATTTATGGCAGCTACATTTTTACCTTCATGTAAATCAGTTCAACTAGCATGTCTATTTGGAACTGATTGCACTATTTCTACTCTTTTTTTACCATTCCTCCCCCCGCGTTTGGTCTGTGACTTTCTGCATGATATCACTGGTCTAGTGGTAGGCAATGGCTGTTCTAATGCCTCGATAGATATATCGGATGAATTTTCCTGGAACTCGGCATGGACCTGCGCTTCAGCCAATATGACAGCCCCATTGCCCACATCGGGGATATCAATTATAGCTGAATTTGCAACTGGGGTCGGCATATCTTCATCTGGCACCAGATGACTCCCTCGACCTAGTGAGGCCCTACGTTCACTATTAATTTGAGTCACCTTTTTTACCAGATAATTGTCCATAGTACCCAACCCGGATACGGTCTTATCAGTTTTGGATTTAGACATCGCCCGGAATTTGGGAAAAAAGAACAGACTTCAAATGCACTTTATCCTGATAACAAAATAAAAGTCTCACTTGGGTGTATAGTTCCTTGGATGCAGGACCAAAGTTCGTTGCCCAGCCCAGCCTCCTCTGGCCTCTGAGGGCCTAAGAGGGCCCGCCCTTTGCCCGGGCTTCGCCCGGCGTCCCGCGATGCGGGGCCCGCGCTGTTTAAATGCGCCTCCTGGCGCTGTTATGGGGTCAGAGGACGCGGCGCCGCTTGGCCTGCCGGGAAGTGTAGTCCCGGGGCGGCGGTGCGAGTAGTTCTGCCACAGGTGACTCTTGGTGGTGTCGGCCTTCTCTCCTGCTGCCCCAGAGATGCTGCTGCTGAGCCCGATGTCTGACCTCGTCCGGCAAAACCAGGTAAGAGGTAGGGGTAGTTTCAAGGGAAGCTCTGGGGTACGTTTTAGGGCTTGGGGTGGGGCAGGGGCTGGGGTCGGGATGTTTTATTTTTAAAGGGGGCAGGGTTTTAGGTCTGTGGGGCAAGGGGAGGGAAAGGGGGATTTTTACGGGTAGGGCGGGGTATGTTTTAAGCCTTAGGGCAGAGGGCGAGGTAGGGGGGAAGAATTTTAGGGCTTAGGGTAGGGAAGGGGTCATCTTTACAATGCATATCCCTTTACCAATCATGACTTTACAACAAAATTGCTTGGTAAAGGCATGCGTGGTAAAGGAATGCATGGTTAAGACGCATTTGTGGTTGGGACTGCATTGTAGAGGCACGAGTGATTCAGCCATGTGTGCCTCTGTCATACTACCGTACGTTTAAGTTGTTCATGTCCTGGTAGTGAAAAATGCTTACATTAGTTTTTCACTACTGCAAGGCCTACCTCTCCCACACCATAAAATTGGAATTACGTTACTACATTTTATAAATGTCATTTCCAAATGGGAAAAGTTGACACTTTCATGTTTGGTGTCTCTGGAATTACAAATTAAAGTACTAACTTTTAGTGAAGTCAGATTTTAAATTACAATTCTGAAAATGCAATTTTTAGAAAGCTGGCATTTTCTTCGCTTAGCCATTTAGTGCCTGCGGCATGTCTCTGGGTCACATTACTGGGTGTGGGTGACAGTTGGGGTTTGTGTATTCCTTCTAGACAGCCACACACAATGGGGAGCTTAGGTATGAGTAGATGGGCCATCACTGGCAGGGTGGGAGGGCTTAGCTGGGCACAGCCCCACTGAACCTTGTATAGGCTGCATACCCTCTGTAGTTAGTCTGGAGCCAGGCTCAAGAAGGCAGAGCACCAGCGCACTTCAAAGGCTTGCCTTTAGAAGCTTCTCCCCACTTCAAAGGCGCAACTGGGTAAACATACTGGCCTCAGACACCACCCCTTCAGTTCACTTCTGGACCTGTGGATACTATGTCAGGAAGAAGGACTGCTGGGCTGCTACAAGGACTGAGACTCTGCTGGACTGCTGCTCTGAAGGAAATACTGCCCCTCTGAGATGACCTGCTGCCTCCAGTACTCTTGCCTGGGCAAGAAGGATTGGACCTGCATTTCTTGATCCCATAACCAAGAGTGACTCAAAGGGCAAGTTGGGTTAGCTCCTGTTCTGAAGCCTGAGGGCCACAACACGCTTCCAACAACTTTGCCCTTGCATCTGACATTTGTGAGTCTGCCCTGCCAAGAGGTGCCACCTCAGTTCTGGATCTTCGAAAGTGGACCTAAGGCGCTCCACCAGCCTCTTTTGATCCAGCACAACTGACGTATCTCCTCTGTGCATGAGACAAACCCATGGACTTGAACCAGTCGCAAAGATTCATCACCATCATAGTCCATCAGAACTGCCACTGCACAAAGCATCCTTGGCGCAGGCCCTCTCTTCCCTAGTCGACGGCAGCCTCGATGACATCAATGGACTCCGCGTCGCAGCCTCCCAGCTTTTTGGATCTGAAGCATCGTCCCGACTGTGCACCGCATCCTCGATACTGGCCTTCGCATTGCAAACCCCGTTGATCGGATCCTTGACGACGACGCATGCCCTTACATCCCTGCCTCTCTGCATCTTAAAACTGACGCTTCACTTCGGCTATGTGGCGCATCTTCTACACAGATCCTTGCAACTCTCTACAAACCAGTAAATTAGGTACTTTTTTTCAGCTGGCATAACTAGATCCCTGTAGCTGGCGTGCGGTCCAGTACAGTTAGCCTGAACTTGTGACTTTGTCTAGGTCCGGCGCGTCCAGATATCCACAGTTGGCGCTTCGTGCTTTTTGGTGCTATTTTCAGCAAAATCTTTAAAATTTCATATCTATGGTTCTACTGATTGGATTTTTGTCATTTTGGTCATGTTTCATTTATTATAGAACGTTCTATGTTTCTAACATCGTCTCCAAGTCAAGCATGACTGCTCAGTGCCAAACTACCAGATAGTTGAGCATGGATTAATTTAGTGTTGGCTTTTGCCTCAACCTGACAAGAATTGTGGTTGCTGCTTGACCAGAGCTCACACCTCAGTCAACCAACATCCCAGTTTCTTACAGGAAGTGTCTCTGCTAGCTTCTTCACTTGTGTAGCGAAATTTAAGTTTTCCTCAAACCAAACCCCCAGATTTTTTGTAAGGCCCTTGTCGGACAGAGGGGGCGGGAAATCCGGCGGCCACAGCCTAGCTCTGAAATCCACAGAGAACGCGCCAAACAAAAGAACCTCAGATTTCGCAAACTGTCGGAGGCAGTAGCCACCCAACGCCAGTCCGTCCAAGAATTGCAACCCGTGGTGCATAGTCATGCCACAGCACTGCAGGACCTGATTGACAGGGTTCACGCGCTGGAAGACCGCACGAAGGACGTGAAAGGACGCTCTTGGCGCAACAACGTCCGGGTGGTCGGCTTGCTGGAGGGAGAGGAGGGAAGGTACCCAGAGCAATACACAGAGGCATGGCTGCGGTCGCTCCTGCCATCTGGGACATTGTCCTCCCACTTCGTGGTAGAGAGGGCACACAGGGTACCGGCACAAGCTCAGCGGCCTGGGACCCGGCCTCACCTGTTCCTCTTCAAGCTCCTCAACTACCGTGACCTCGATGTGGTGCTACGTGAAACCCGGAAGCTGAACGACCTCACAGTGGGCAACAGTCACATGATGTTCTTCCCAGACTACACAGCGACAGTGCAGAAACTCACTGCTGTACCCTTCTCGCCTCCGGGTGGTCACCAAGGAGGGTACGCAATTCTTTGAGGCCCCGTCGGAAGTCTGGGACTGGTTAGAAGAGACGGGGCAATGGTCAGGAACGAGACCCACAGGCCCGGAGAAAGAGCAACGCTTCAGAAGACGGAGGAGGAAGAGAGGGTCCCGCTGAGGCGCAGACATTGGCCAGGTCGCCCCTAGCCCGGAAAAGTCGCGACAGGAACAGCAAGAAGCCCTGGAGGTGGTGGCAATGCTGGGAGTGGCGAGCGGCACTGGCAGTTCTGACGCCAGACAGCAGAGCGATCTGAACGTGAGCGGTTACTCCTCGCCATCCACTGTACTGTCAGATGATATAAACCTGCCCGTGGTAATACCACAGACTGCTGACTTCATTATGTGACTGGCTACCAGACTCTGATGGCCGGCTTCAGGCTCTGGCCCTGCATACATCGTTCACTATATCCTTTACCTATCTGTTACGCAACGCACTGTCAGTGCATGGCGCTAGACACCTGTAGCTGACGCTATCTGGAGTATATATACCACTTGAGCCAGGCGGGGGCGTTTTCAGACCTGCGACCGAGCACCATTGACCCCTGGGTGCGCGCGGAGGGCCTGCTTGGGCGGCCCGCGCAGACGTTGCACACCCCACACCTTAGTTCCTTTTGAGCGCCTCATAGACACTCACTGGCCCTAGGCAAGGGAGCGCCTTAAATTGACTGTTGGCTGCACGCTCCACCGCATACACACTGCGTTAAGATAGCGTATCGCTACATGGTAGACCCACGTTTAATCTCTTAGTTTGGACGTATGCCCCGTTGGGAACTCGCCCACCCTGTTATATTGGTGATCTTTGTTTTTATGATTCAGAAGCGGCACACTGATTACTTACCACGAGTAACTGCCCCATGGCCCCTCCCGGGGCGCCCCTCCTCGGCCCCTGTGCGATGATACCATGACCTCACACATGGCAAGCACTAACATTGTGAGTTGGAACATCCGCGGCATGCACACCCTGGCGCGTCGCTATGCTGTCTTCTCTTATCTCCAACGGCACGGGGTGGGGATTGCACTGCTCCAGGAGATGCACATGTCCCGGACAGAGCTAGGTAGACTGCGCAGGCGCTGGAGAGGGCAGATATACAGCACATCATTCTCTGCACACGCGCGCAGCACACTGATCTGGGTGAGGGCCAGCGTCCCGTTTATCTGCGAGGACGCTCTGGTAGACCTGGAGGGGAGATACTCTCTAGCGAAGGGGAGGAAGTCCTCCTGGGGTCCCTATACGCCCCAACACAGGTCAGCACCTTTTCCTGGAAAACCTAAATCATCCCTTACATAAATACGCGGGTCTCCCTTGATTACTGGGCGGGGATTTTAATATGGTTCTTGACATACACCTGGACCGATCCTTCCCCCCTTTCGTGCTGCAGCAGTAACATTGAATGCACAGGCACTACAGGACTGGCTTGCACATTGGGGAATGCATGACCTTTGGCGCGCCCAGCATCCTACCGATAAAATATACTCTTACTACTCACCAGTCCATGACCTCCATGTCTGCCTATACCGCATAATAGCCTCCCAGTCACTGCTCCCCCTCCTGTCCAGGACAGAATATCTGGGTAGGATGCATTCAGATCATAATCCCCTATTATTTCAATTTAGCTGGGAAGCGGACCGGACCCCTGTACCCACGTGGCGGCTACAGCCAGCCGTGCTAGAGGATGCTGAGTTTCGCTCTTCATTGGGCACTGCCATCCTAGCTTACTTCGAGGAGAACGCGGAAACGGCGAGCGACCCCATGGTGGAATGGGATGCACATAAAGCGACCATACGCGGGCACTGTATGGGTGCCATGTGGAACATCCGTAAAGTAGTGTCTCATTTCCTGACTCGACTCGAATCCGAGCTTCTACGCTATGAGAGGGAAGGCGAAGGGACTGGTAGACATTCGGCCAAGCTTAGCGAACTTAGGGGTGAGCATCCGGTCCTCATGGAAAGGCTGCGATGCCACAATTATGCGGCGCACACGACCTGGACCCACGCCAGGGTGAATAGGGCTGGCTGCCTACTGGCCTGGCTGATACAAAAGACAGGCTGCGGTGCACCGGTGGGCGCTATCCGCACAGGGGGAGGGGAGATGGTTTATACGCAGCGCGAAATTCACCGGGCACTGACTGATCACTACAGACAGCTATATGTGGCCCGAGGCACGGGCCCTAGGCATGTGATGGCTGAGTTCTTGGACTCGATTGCTCTGCCCACTGCCACTGACGACCAGAATGCCGCGCTCAATGCCCCGCTCAAATTAGAGGAAGTGGGAGAAGCGATCCAGGCCTTGGCGACTGGGAAATCCCCGGGCCCCGACGGCCTGCCAGCTGAATACTACAAAGCAAACAGGGAGATCCTAGCGCCCCGGCTCCTCCAATTGTACAATGCAGCAATAGACGCAGGTCTGTTTCCACCGTCCCTACGGGAGGCATTTCTAGTATCACTGCCCAAGCCAGATAGAGACCCAACGGCACTGGGCTCATATCGTCCACTGGCAATGCTTAACGTAGATTACAAAGTCTATGCCAAAATCCTTGCAGAACGCCTGGCGTCGGTGGTCCCTCACTTAGTTCACTCGGATCAAAATGGCTTTGTGCCGGCGCGGTCCACCTCACTGAACCTCAGGAGATATTTTAGGGTGGCAGCGGTAGCAACGGATGCCTGGCCTTGAGCGGGGTGCCTAGTGTTAGATCTGGAAAAGGCTTTCAACTGCCTAGAGTGGGGCTACCTGAAGTCAGTGTTGGAGAAATATGAACTTTATGTGGACTTCCTGCAGATGGTGGACCTCTTGTACCATAACCCAGTAGTTCGTGTGAGGTTGGGACCCTATGTCTCGGAGGCAGTGGCGGTGGGCAGGGGCACTCGTCATGGGTGTCCTCTGTCCCCGTTGTTCTTCGCACTGGCCATGGAACCCCTGGTTGCAGCCCTACGACAGACACTGGGTGATGGCATCCCGCTGGGAGATGGCGTCCACCAGGTGTCACTCTACGCCGATGACCTGCTAGTGTTTGTCAGGGATATGAACCACATCCCGGAGCAACTGGACCGTCTGCTGCGCCGATTCGCGGAGCTCTCCGGGCTCCAGGTGAACGCAGGCAAGTCCTGCCTCTTTGCATTCAGCGGAGGGGTGGATGATCCGGGGTTCCAATTACACGTCACGAGAGTCCAATGGAAAGCAGACACATTTAAGTACCTGGGGATCCAGATCTATCGCCAGCCGACTGACCTATTTGGCGGGAACCTGGGACGGGCGGTGGCTGCGCTCAGATCGCAAATTGGCTTCTGGTCCACGCTTCCACTGACACCCACGGGTAGAGTAGCCCTGGCCAAAATGGTCATGCTCCCCCGCCTTTTGTACTACTTCACTAACCTGCCTCTATTCATACCTGCTTCCTTCTTCTCCATGCTCAACAAGGTCTTGCGCGACTTCATCTGGGGCGAGTCCCATCACCAGCTGGCGCACGGGAAATTGTTCCTCCCCACTGACAGAGGCGGATTAGCTGCTCGCTGTTTCGAGCATTATTACCTGGCTGCGCAACTCCAATGGATCGCCATCTGGCTAGCGGACAGGGGCAGGAAAGACACGGCAACGGGCGATCCCCCTTACACGCTGGAGAGAGTCTTTGCACTATTCCACCCGCTGGCGGCCTCGACACGCCCTACCCCGCTACTGTTGGCGGTGGCGTACAAATGCTTCCGCAGGGCACTGCAACTCACACGGACAGTGCTCCCTTACGCTCCGGCAGTGACTTTGGAGGGTTCGCCGGGAGGCGGGGGGGTCCTTACGCGCCACATGTTAGAAAGATGGCAAGAAGCTGACATCCAGTCGCTAGGCGATTTGTACAGCGATGGGGCACTGATACCATACGGGACACTGATTGCTGATGACGGACTTCCTCCGGGGGGGTTTCTACTCCACGGCTCCCTTCTGGCACACATGACAAATAGGTGGGGGGATGTCACAACAGAGCCTAAGCAGCATCTAACCATACAATACCTTCACGTCATGGGTAGGGGTAGACACCTGGTTAGATGGTTTGCTGCATCTTTGAGGACACACACGGAACTAAATTTGGGCCCACTGCGGGGCAAATGGGAGCGGGATCTGGGGCGGGCACTCGCTGATAAAGAATGGGAGAGAATCCTAAAAAGCCCAGTGCGCTTTCCCAGAAATATGCGCTTCCATCGGATCCAGGTATATATTGTTCACAGGGCCTTCCTCACCCCTGCCCTAATTAATAAATAATTCCACAGAACAGATGCGTCCTGCCCACTGTGCGGTGAGGTAAATGCCGATCTTCTCCACCTTCTGTGGCACTGTCCAGGGCTGGGCACATACTGGGGGGACATTAGCGGGCTCCTTCGGCAATGTACCGGACGCACAATTCATTGTAACTGGCCTGAAAACCTCTTGCATAATTTTCAGCGGCCTCTCAAGGAAAAGGTATCATCCCGGTTCCTAGACCTGGGGATGGTAGTGGCGACACGCCTCCTCACTAAGAGGTGGAAGGCGCGGGATCCCCCTAGCGTGCGGGCCTGGACTCTGTCCCTTCAAGCGTGGGCCCGGGTGGAATGGACTGCCAGACTGCAGGAGGAAACAGTGGGGCTCCGCAGGAGATCTATCGCAGAGCACTGGGAACGCATGATCATTGCCCTTCACTCAGCGGAAAGCGCTGTAAGCGGTGGAGTGACGGAGGATTAGCCGGGCACATCGGAGGCTGGGGTGGCACACTGCAGACGTTATACCCGATATTTAGACGGGTGCACTATACGATGCGGACACAAAGGGGAGCAGTGGGGGTTGGATCGCGTGTGGGCGGAGGCCGGGGGGACTGTTGGGGGCGGGAAAAAGGAGGGGGGACAGCACATACTGTATATTTGTGATCATGTCGCAGTTTGTTTGTTTGCTTTTTCAACAAAGAATTGTATTGTTCATATATACAAGGCATTTCTGTGTGCGGGGCTCGGCCGCACAGGCCCCTCTTGACTGTAGACATCTCCTGGTGCATGTATTACATCTGATTATATCCATGTGTCACATTGCAGTGCCCAGAGGATTACATATGATCTATATCCATGGATGCCTGATATTGCCACAGCGAAGAAATGTATGGAATTTCAAGTGTATTGCAATGCTTATAAAATATAAATGCCAATAAACAGATTTGACAAAAAATGAAGGGGGCAGGTCCATTCTCCCTACTCAGCAAGCAGGGAAGGCCTCAATCAGCAGGGCAGCAGAGCGTCTTTCTTTTGTACTATCCAGTGATCCAGGAATTGTATTGAAGAATGGATCTGAAGGTCAAATTTTTATACCAGGTGCCCCCTTTGAGGTAGGAGAAGATTCAGGAGTTTCCCCCTACAGAGATGTCTGGAATTTCTTGCCTGTCTGCCCTGGTCCCAGTCTGTCTGGGGTCACAACAGGCCAGTGTGAATTTATATGTGAAATCGGCCAGTGGCTTTGAAGTGTAAATGTGGTCAATGACAGCCCCCCGACATCAAGCCCGGATGGTCCACCCTGCCAACACTCAGACCCTCTATTGTTCTGTTGTGATACTGGCTGGAAGGAATACACAAAGGCCAACTGCAAACTACACCTGGTCATGTGACCCATGGAACAGGCTGCAGACCCAAAATGGTTAGGACAAGAAAGTGCAAACTTTCTAAAAGTTATATAAAAAAGGAAAAACACCCTCATTCACCAGAGATTAATATTCATTGTAAAAGATGACATGCAGACCTTTTTTCACAATGTCAAACTTCAATTACTTAAGGAGATCATTTGAAGATTTCAAAGTTACAAATCAACGTTCCACAGCGAAAATTATATTCAGCAAATATCGGATTGTTTTATAAAACATTTATATATTTGCCACTTAAATACTTTAGACCTTCAATAGAATCACAAGACAACAAAAACAATGTTGTGTCTGCAAGAAGGAAGACAATCTTATCACATTTAGATAGTATTTTTTTTAAATGTTTAACAAAACTATCAAACAATAAAAACATTGTTGTGTGTCCCCAAAGAAGACAATATTTTACATTTAGATAGAATTTTTCAAAATGTTTAACATATTTCATGTATGAACATTCCCCGTTCTATTCCCAGTGGTGAAAAAGTAATGTTGTGGTTTAGTATAAAAAAATTCTTAAGAAAGGCTGCTGCAGCCATGGACGGTGCAGTGAAGAGTGGTGGGGCAGTGGGGGGGATATCGACAGACGATGAAGAGGGAAAATTCATTATTAATATAATTTTCGCCAGTCATCGTCCTTAGAAATCCCCCCCCCCCACCGCTCTTAACTGCACTAGCCGCGGCTGGTCCCCTGCCCTGGTGCCATATGATGTCCTCAAAGTGGTTCAATCGCTTAGTAGTAAGGCACCTAAGAACTCCTTCAGCCAAGCCAACGTGTTTCTTTCTCCGTGGGGACAATGAATCTGTGAGATATTCTTCAAGGCTAGTGCATTTTAAATTTAGAACAAGTTGGATATGCCTAAAAAAGTTCCAATGGGCAGGCATTAATGGGAATAATCGGCCACATGCATCAATGTTGCCGTTTGCGAATCCTTATTTGCGAAAATTAAGGAATCGCAATTAAGAATTCGCAAACGGCAATGCATGAATAATTCGCATTTTTTTAGCGATTTCTTATTTTTCCTTAATTGCGATTCACAATTTGCGAATCGCAACTAAGGAAAACCCTTCCCATTGATTCCTATGGGCCAAGAGGCCCATAGGAATCAATAGGAAGGCATTTACAATTTGCGATTTTCAATTTGCGAATCGCAAATTGAAAATGCAATTTCAAGGGTGCAGGGGGGGGTCCAAAGAACCCCTACCTGCACCCCGAAATTAAACTTAAGTGCAATTTACACACACACATGTCCCAAGGACATGTGTGTGTGTAAAATGCAACTTTCAAAAATGCATTTTTGTGCATGTTTGAAGGTTTTCAGTAAATTACCATGAGGTTCAACCTCATGCTAATTTACCACTTCCATATTGCCAATTCGCAATTTAAAAATGATCATGCATTGCATGTAAGAAATCTGAAATTGCGATTTCTTAAATTCAATCGCAATTTTAGAAATCGCAACATGATTGCGATTCCTAAAATTGCGAAATACATGATGCATTCCAATTTTGATAATTGCATTCGCAAACGGCTGAAAATTGCGATTCGCACCGTTTGCTAATGCAATTATCGTTGATGCATGTGCCTGAATGTGTTTAGCAAAACACCAATTTAGTGTTTCTTGTTTACAAGTACATGCGCCTACCAGTTCGATTCAGTGTCGGTCTTGGTATACTGAGAACACAAAAAGCATAAAAACCGGGTCTTGAGTCATTGAATGATATATCACAAAGACTTTTGACTCCCTTTATCGAAACACCCAATGGAAATAACTTAAAGGGGCCCTCACCCAGTTAATATGCCAATTTTCACTGTGGAAAGAGAAGAAGCAGCGAAATGACATTTGGAACGAATTTAATTATTTCTAAATGCATTGTAGCATTTATTATTGTTCCTCCAGATGTACATACCTTCTTCTCCCCGCATGTTGAATTTCACATGAATATCTTGGAATGTTACGAGCGATTCTGCCTCCGCCTGGACACTTGTGTATCCTTCAGACATCCAAATGCTTTACAGTCAATTTGTTGCTCCCACCTGATGTCTAGCGTTACTAACTTCAACACAGATCACGTGAATCCGGAAATACATGGGAAATGTAGTTTTGTATGCGCAACAGATCTCTGTAACCATAGAATATATTTCCACCAAATCATATCTCTAGAAACTCATGGGAAATGTAGTTTCAACATAAGGGATCTTTAAAACAATAGATGTATCTTAAAAACGATAGGATGATAATTTCCATGTACCATTTTACAAAAATTCTTTTGACGATTCCTCAGCCAATATAAAGTCTTGTGATGGCCAATACTTATTTGTTGCTTTATTACCACCTGACGTTGTTACGTGATGGGATATGTAGTGTCAATATACAGTTATTCAATTCCACATTACTACAAACTTTCATGGGAAATGTAGTTTCATTATGAATCCTGGAGTTCCGCCTTACAATTTTATTGCAAAAATTACCATGTAGGAGTGCTAGAATGTTTACTCATAGTTTAAATATTTTTGATCTCAGATAATTCATTCAGACCTGTCTCAGCTGTACGTTACTTCAAAATCATTATTGCTTCTATTCTTAGACATTTCACCTCTATATCATTGTTTAAAGTAGTTACATCTTTAAGGACACTCCATGTCATATCATTTGCACTGTGGTTTTGATCAATGCAATGGTGGACTAATGGAGTACGCAATACTTTCTTCTTAAACTGAGATTTGAGTTGAATAATAAGCATTTTTATTACCTGTGTGGTCTTTCCGATGTATGCCTGTTAGACCTGGCATCCTTGGCGTGGTTTCCTCTTTCTTTTCGCCTCTGCATCCTGTATTTTTGATTGGATGCTGGACTTCATTTTCGCTGGTTTTAGGTCTCTTGGCACTTTACCACTTCTGGCCAGTGCTAAAGTGCAAGTGCTCTCTGTGCAAATTGTACTAATAATTGTTTTCTCCATGATTGGCACATTTAATTTACTTGTAGGTCCCTAGTAAATTGCATTATGGGTGAACAGGCCGTGTAAATTAAATGGACCTGGCCTAGCAGTTCGGGCTGGATTGTTCCCATTGGGCACAGGGTCAAGACTGAATTGCATATGGCTGGGTCAAAATTCGAATGGCATAGTGAGCAAAAAAACGATGAATTTAGGCCCAGATCTCTGTACTTGGGTGAATGTATGACATTGTTCTGCATTCTGTCCATCAATTGTTCTTTTTGCATTTGTCACCTCGAGTGGGACGGGTATCTCCAGACGTGGGTTCCGTGCTCTCCGTGCCATTGGAGTCGAGCTATCCTGGCTGATGAGGGCTGACAGCCTGAAACTGGTCCTAGGATGCTTGTTTACAGTCCAGGGAGGACCTGGCCTGGCAGTTCGGACTGGACTGTTCCCATTGGGCGCAGGGTCAAGACTGATTTGCATATGGCTGGGTCCAAACTGGAATGACATGTCTACCTGTAAAGTGCAGCTGATTTGCCAGGCCCAAACCTTCCCTTTCACTACATGTAAGGCACCACTAAGGTAGGCCCAAGGTAGCCCCATGGGCAGGGTGCAGTGTATGTGGAAGTTAGGACATGTACTGATGTGTTTACATGTCCTAAGAGTCAAATACTGCCAAATTCGTGTTTCATTCTCGTAAGGCCTATCTCTCCTAAAGGTTATCAGTGGAGCTGTCTTGTAGCATCTTACAAGAGTAACTTTCAATTGGGAAGAGATAGAGATCTGGAGTTTGTATTTTCTGAGCTCACAAGTTAAAAATACTTCTTTTAGTGAAGTTGGGGGCATATTATCAACAAAGTGGCGAAGAGCTGTGTTAGCCATCTTGGCTTAGCGCCTCTCTTCACCACTTCGTAAACGCTAGGCTGCACCATATTACCAAGGATATGGTACAGTCTAGCGTTTCCCTCTGCGCTGGCGATAGGTTTTACAACTTATTGCCAGCACAGGCACCCTTGCACCAGAGTGCAAGGGTGTCTGCGAGCAGGGAGGTTTGTTTATGTTCAGGAAGGAGTTCCTTCCTGCACATAAACAAACCTTAAATGCCAATTTTTAACTTATATGTGTGCTGCTTTATGCAGCACACATGTAAGTTACAAATTGGCATTTCTAAAAAGAAGTTTGTTTATGTACAGGAAGGGACACCTTCCTGTACATGAAGAAACCTTGGCATTTTGCATTTTCCATGTGTGCTGCAAAAGACAGCACACATGAAAAAAGCAAAAACGCGGAGAAATGAAGCATTTCTCTTTGTTTTGCCACTTTAACACCAGGATTTTTCTGGTGTTAATTTCGGTGCTGTCACCTATTATCACCAAGCTTGCTAATAGGTGGCAGCACCGAAGTGAATGGGTGTTGCGTTGCAACGCCCACTGCAACACCCACAGCACGCCTTCTTTCACGATGAGTTTATCGTGAAAGGGGCCCTATTACCAAGGCAAAGCTAAGTCAATTAACGTGGCTTTAAGCCACGTTAATTGCCTTAACGCTGCCTTGATATTAGGGCGATGCAAATATCGCCGCATTATCGGCAGAAAAGTGCCCATAACGCAGTGATAAGGGGCTTGATAATATGCCCCTTGGTTTTTAAATAGTGTGTTTGAAAATGGCACTTTCGGAAAGTGGGCATTTACTTGCTGGCAACCAATTTATGCATCCTCACACTGGTCATAGCATAAAACTTAGACACAACGCAGACTGTACCACAGAAGGTGTAGTATATGCAATTAAATGCCCCTGTGGGCTTGTATATGTAGGGAGGACCAGTAGGAAAATAAAGACAACATAAAAGCCGAATTAGGAACCATAACACTAACTCTTCCTTAGCAAAACACTGGGTAGAAGCGAAACACACTATTCCCCAATTAAGATATACTGTTCTAGAATGTATCCAACGAATTTCAGGAATGGACTTTCACACCCTTCTAGCTAGAAGGGAAACTCACTGGATAAAGACCCTAGGAACTGTTATTCCAGGGCGTCTAAATGACCATTATGAACTACTTTGCTTTTTATAGATAAGGAGCGTTTCTACCTAGATTGTACGTGAGTACACTGGAATTTTCTTCTCTCAGATCTGTTCACGCACATGTATTTTTTCCTTCTTTTCTTTTATTTTCCCAGTTGATACTGAACTTCTCTAAACATGTTTCTTTCATCTCTGTTGCACCTTTATGGGTTTGCATCTCCAGTTACAGCGTCTTTTTATACCTTTTTTTTTCTTATAGTATGGATGTTCGTTTTTTCCTTAGCATGGTGTTTCATGTCCATTAACCATTCACTTACGCATTGTGGGGCATATTATCAAGGGGCTTTATCTCCGCTTTTTTGGCTTTAAAAGCCAAGAAAGCGGAGATAAAATTATCTCCCTATTACCAAGCTGTCGCTAACACCAGTTAGCGACAGCTAATAGGAGATAGTGACCATCTTGGGCCCCGCTTTGCATGTCAGTGATATTTATCACTAATGACATGCAAAGTGGGCGTGCCAAGATGTTAGTGACTGAAAACAGTCGCTAACATCGCTATCTCCTATTACCAACTTTTGGAGATATTCGCGCTAAGCGCGAATATCTCCAAAAGCTAACACTTGCCCAGGAGCAGTTCTTAGCCATGTTATCCAATGGGAGGTGGATAACATGGCTAAGAGCATTTGCTCGATAATGCATGAATATCGCTGACTTTTCAGCGATATTCATGCATTGCGGCCGTTTTTTATCGCATTTGCGATAAACCTTGCTAATAGCAAGGTTTATCTGCGATAAAAATCGCCGATGTGCGGCGATAATTTTTGTCTCTAAACAAGTTAGAGACAAAAATTATCTCTATTGGTTGGTAATATGCCCCTGTATTTTTTGGGCTTCAGTTTTCGAAGCAATTTTTACTTTAGTCTGGTTCACTAGCCTGCCCTTACCAGCCACTTTCGTTTTTTAGTATCGATAGTCCGTTTTCTATTTTTATTCCCATATATCCCGGCGAGTTCCGCACCACGTGAGCTGATGGGCGGACTCGCTTCCTACCTCGGAACTTAGTCGATGGCGTTTGTTACTACAGATACGGCAACAGACTGTTTGTCCGGTTTGTATCAGCCATAAGTATTAGGTAACTCAATGCTGAGGATTGTATTACTTTTATTGCAGATCTTTTTTCTACGGGCTCACGGAGCCATTTGCTACACTTGACTACCGACGATAAGCTTTTCAGCTACTCTTCGTTACAATGTGATTACGTACCTCCACCACAGTCGGTAATACACCTTGTTCCCACTGTTTTCCAGGCTTTTTGGACTTATACCAATGGTCCTTCCAATAGAGGCAGTACAATTTCTGATAATAGGCGTTTGCCGTGCACTTCCCTCTAAGTAAGCGTATTTCTGTACTTTATTTCAGTTTAGTGTGAGCACGTGTTTTTTTGATATAAGGCAAGAGTCTCTTTCACATGGAATAGGAGTTTCCGGAATCTATTCACACTTGAATAGACGGTAATTTATCTCACTAACTTCTTGGGATTTTTAGCGTATCTGGAGTGATTTGCATGATTTCTTAGCATAGGAATTGTTGGACTTTATGCACGGTGCACAACTCGGTCCAGGTGGAGGTTTCCTTTCTTTTCTTTTCTTTCAGTGGCACTCCCCAGCCGTTCTTTAAGCAAGTGTAATCCACACATAATTTGGACATAGCATACATTTGATTGTTGCTGTTTTGTAGATCCCGTAGACACTTCACTACTGGACGCTGTCATTTCAAGATTGATTTTCATCTTCCTCAATATATCCCCTGACGAAGGGTTTAAGCTAAACCCGAAATGCATTGGGATTCTGGATATCAACCTTAATTGTTTAATTGTTACATTCTTTTATGTGTACCTTTCAAGTGGTTAATATATGTATTTGATTATGTGGATATTGAACATTCTCTGGTAATACATAGGAACCCGCATATGCATTTTACACAAATGTGCAAAATGAACCTACATGTTACTTATGTTTTTTCATGAACTTGCAACACATTGAGAATAAATGTTATTTGCTTATGCAGCAAATTTATAGATTGAATTTGTGTCTACTTCACATAAGGCCCACGGCCCATTTGTTGTGCCTCTAGCAGCCCAGGGTTTTCCTTGGGCTCTTATTTATACTTTTGGAAAGTGGGCATTTACTTGCTTTATAAATAACAATCTATCTCTTCGGGTCTTATTGGTGCACTAGGAGCCTGAAAGGGATCAAAAAAGGTGTAATCTGTATTAAAAAAACTCTCATTTCCAAAAAACATGTGTTCATGGTTTGCTTAATCCTAATGGGGATTCATCCCTTAAGGACTAGAACCCTCACTCACCCATAGGTGACATGCTTCATCATTTGGGTTCCTCCTTACCAGTAATTTAACCTAGTCTTGATGGGAGCTACGACTTCTAAACTTTAATGAAGGAGCTCAGAGATTTTTTTATCCAGTATGTTCTTAGGAAGGATACTAAATCCCATATGTGAGCCAGTGGGGTAGTAAAGATGCAGTGCAGTGATAAAGTGAATAAACCAATATGTTAAAGGGAAGTGTATTAAAACTGTCTAGGTTGATGCACAAAGTACGATTTTATTCACGTGCTCAAACTGACAGGGTTAAAAAGCAAGGCAAACAAGTAGTATAGATTTAAAACTACTTATCTCTCAAGGTCGACATGTTTCAGCCACGTGATCTAAAACTAGTATCGGTGGCTTTCTTCAGGACCTATAAAAGGATGTGTAGCAAAAATACATCCTTTTATAGGTCCTGAAGTAAGGAGGAACCCAAATGATGAAGCATGTCACCTATGGGTGAGTGAGGGTTCTAGTCCTTAAGGGATGAATCCCCATTAGGATTAAGCAAACCATGAACACATGTGTTTTGGAAATGAGAGTTTTTTTAATACAGATCATACCTTTTTTGATCCCTTTCAGGCTCCTAGTGCACCAATAAGACCCGAAGAGATAGATTGTTATGTATAATGTTTTAAGGGGGAAACTTCTCTTCGCAGGTCTATAAACTAGATTCCCTCGGACCCCAATTACAATCTTTGGTGTTACACATTTACTTGCTTTATCATTCTGTGTCTCTGGCTGCCTGTGGAATTAACGTCTGCGTAAGAATGAAAGGGGCCTGGCTGTGCATTCACTCTAGACTGACACACAAAGGAAGCTGAGGTGTGCCCTGCATAACCTGATGGCCCATCACCAGGCTGATGGGTCTTCCTGAGCTAGACAGGTGGGAGGAGTTATCACTGATAGGGCTGTGCCTGTCCTCTCACAATGCTGTTTCCACCCCTTTAGAGTGTGTTTGGAGCCAAGGCAGGGGAAGGCAGAAACTTGTGAACTACAAATACTTTACTTTGAAGTATTCCTACATCAAAGACCAAAAGTGGTATAAGTATTGGACCTGCTACTCCATATTTTTAGAACACTTGTGGACTGAGGACCTTGCCAAGAAGAAGAGCAGAAGAGCAGCCAGGAGGAGTCCTGCCCCTTTGCTGTGTGTTGCTTTGCTGGGTTGACCTGCAGTTGCTGCTTCTGTCTGTGGGCCGAAAAAGAACTGGACTTTGTTTTATGGGATCCTACTTTCCAAGTTCTCTAAGGGTTTGTGTATGCTTGCCTCCTTTTGGAAGTCTCAGGGACAGCAAAGACTTCATCTCACAGCACCTAAACTGCTGGGAGTTCTGACCTGCCAAGTGGTGCCATCTCCAGGTATGGGCCATTGGAAGTGTTTGCCTGGCTGTAAACTGCAACAAAAGCATTGCCGATTCCATCTTTGATGCCGCTGCCTGCACCGACGCCGTGGCCATTGCTCAGTAAAGAGCGCAGGACCAACCTCGACTACACCGCAGCCTTGGTGAGACTGATGACGGTGCATCTTGCGGAACTCGCTGCCCCTGCCTGCACCGTGGCCGTGGGCACCGCCTCATCACCCTGACTTCGACAGCATCGTATTGTTGGCCTCACCAATGACGCCCCCAGGCGCCATCACTGACACCCTTTTCTGCACCGCAGCCATGGTAACCGCCTCGCTGCACTGCCCTCGACAACTCCGCACTCTAGGGCTGCTGATGACAGTGCCCCCGACTCTTACACCAGCTCTTCACACCAACGCCACGCCATTGCCTGCACCGAAGTCATGGACACTGCATGGTGATGTGCACAACGTATCACCCGCAATAACACTGCAGCCCAGGCACTGCCAACTTCAGCGCTCCTGACTTCGATCTCACGGAGTTCGATCTGCAACGTGTGTGATTTTGAGGACTCACCGACTTGCAGCATCGATGCCTATGATGTTAGCGATGGTGCAACGCCTCTCCCCAGCCCCTCAATGCAAGGTCCCAGATGCCTCACAAATTCCTAGGTACTGTTTGTGGGTCTTTCCCGATGCCGTAACTGGCCCCCAACTCCTTCGGAGTTGAACGGAACTGTTGGATTTGTCTCTCATGACACCACAATAGCCCCACTTGGAGCGTGTCTTCCAGGAACTATATTTTCTACAGAAATCATTTTTTTGTGATGTCTTGATTTATCAATGGTGGATTTTTATCATTTTGGTCTTGTTTTCATTAGATAAATAGGGCAAGACTCTCAAATTGCAGAGTCCAGGGGCTGTTGAAGAGTGGAGTAATGTCTTTGATTACCCTGAGACTTCTACCAGGAGTCAAGCAGAAAAGCCCTTAGAGCAACTCTGGGTTCAAGTGGTGGAGAGATGCATGTCAAGTCCTTCTCAACTCCAGGCAAGAGGGCAGCAGGCAGCAGGCCGGCTGAGCAGGCGTCCATCAGAAGCCAGCAGAGTAACAGTCCTTTCTGCAGCACAGCAGTCATTCGTCCTGGCAGTGTATCCACAGATCCAGAAGTGTACCACCTTGATGGTGTCATATCCAGTTGCAACTTTGAAGTGGGAGAGACTTTAAAGAGAGGCCTTTGAAGTGCACAGAGTCACTGCCCTCCTGTCCCTGGCTCCAGACTCTGTACAGGGGGTAAGCATTCTTTATGTGGGGACAGGACACACTCCTTTCAGGTGTAAGTGTCAGCTTCTCCCTCCCTCCCATCCTGTCCAATATGGCCCAAGAGGCACACCTAAGCTCCCTTTGAGTATGGTTGTCTAGAGGGAATGCACAAAGCCCAGGTGTTACCCACCCCAGATGAGTATTCAGAGGCATGAAGAAGGCACCAAATAGCTAAAGGAAGAACATGCCAACTTTCTAAATGTGGCATTTCCAGAATTACAATAAAAAATCTCACTTCACCATAAATTTGGATTTTACATTGTGATTCCAGAGATCAAACTTGGGTGTTTCATCTCTTTCCAAATGGAAATTACACTTCTAAAATGTAATAGGATAATCCCAGTGTTAACCTATTGGCGAGATAGGCTTTGCAGTAGTGAAAAATGAATTTAAGGGTTTTTTACTACCTGGACATGTAAAACTTAAAAATGCACGTCCAACTTTTTAAATTCACTGCACCCTGCCGTTGGGCTGTCCAAGGCCTACCTTAGGGGCTACTTATATGAATTAAAAAGGAAGGTTTGGGCCTGAAAAGAGGTTAACTTGCCAGGTCAACTTGGCTCTGCAGTGGCAGGCCTAAGGCATGTTTAAAGGGCTACATAAGTGGGTAGCACAATCAGTGCTGCAGGCTCACTGGTGCTACAAGGGACTTGTTTAGGAACAGAGAGTCTTAGTTATGAGTCGTACATGCGTAACAAACTCAGGTGTATCTACAGAGTATCACACTTTGTTTTGCACTAGAATCAATTAGAGGAAGGATAATAAAAGAGAACACACGGAGAGAATTTATATTTCTGAAAAAGTTATTATTCTGTATTCAGTGATGAAACATTGAATTTACATCTTGGGAGACAGGTACATAGAGATAAATCAAAGCAAAAAACTGAGAACAGAGGTATAGTTAATCACACTCCTTCAGTTCACAGCTCAAACATCAACTCCCGGTCAGTGTAAAAAACAACCAAAAATAATTAATAAACAATGGTCGAATGTTGGTGACAACGCAGCACTTTAGGAGATGATGGAGGTGTCGACGTTTCGGTCTAATGTGCTGTCGTCATGTAGACCATCATCAGGACTAAACATTTCATTGCAGAAAAAACTCCCTAAATTAAAATAAAACAAAATTACTAACAATCATACGTCAAATGATTCAACAATTAGTTAAAAAACTCCATGTGTCAGGCAAAGCCTGTATTGTCTATTGAGAACCAAGCATTTTACCCCTTCCTGGTAGAGCTCGGTATTAGACATCATTAGACAATTAATCCACAACAAAATCTAAATAATCTACCATACTCAAATCTACCATATAATGATTAACTTTAGATTTTATTGTGGATTAATTGATAAACAGTGAAAACACCTACATGCACTAGGGTACACTATGGGTTAGGGTACCCCTAAGATTGGCATGACCTCCCCTATAAGGGCCTAGTACATAATATGGCAGGGGGGTCAAAACTATCTTTAAGTCCCTAGTATATAATAGGGCATGGCAGTTTAGATGGCAGGAGCCCTTTCTACACTTCATTGTGTGCACTGCTGAGGCCTGAGGTCAGGTTAAAAGCAGCCCTGTGTTGCAGGACTGTTTTTAAAATGCTAATTGGGCCCAAACATGACTTGGTGTTTGGGGCAGTTAAGAATTAATAAACTACAATTTATTGGCATATTAGGTACACCAATGGTCTCCTCTAGGCGACCCAGTCAAGGGGGTCAGGTATTTGTTTAGGACACCCCCGCGCCGCACGGCCACCAGCTGCTGCGAGTGCCTCCCCGCCTGCCTGCCTCTCTGCTCCGGCTGCGGCCGCGTGACCACGCCCCCTGCCATCGAGCGGCGTGGTCTGGGCTCGCTATCCTGCATTGTACCACTGTTTGTTTGTTTTTGGTTTGAATTATAACTGTTGTCAATTGTAACTTTGTCCCCCTCTATTTCCTGGTTGCCCCCGTCTCATCCCTCCCCGCTTCCCGCCGCTAACCCCGCCCCTTTTTTCATTCTGTACCCTCCCCGCTCCCGCCTCCCAGCTGCTCCGCCCTCCCTCGCACTTGGCCATATATGGCGACCGTGCGACGCAGGTGAGTGTGACCTAGTTTAGGACACCCCCGCGCCGCACGGCCACCAGCTGCTGCAAGTGCCTCCCCGCCTGCCTGCCTCTCTGCTCCGGCTGCCGCCGCGTGACCACGCCCCCTGCCATCGAGCGGCGTGGTCTGGGCTCGCTATCCTGCATTGTACCACTGTTTGTTTGTTTTTGGTTTGAATTATAACTGTTGTCAATTGTAACTTTGTCCCCCTCTATTTCCTGTTTGCCTGGTTGCCCCATCTCATCCCTCCCCGCTTCCCGCCACCGCCGCTAACCCCGCCCCTTTTTTCATTCTGTACCCTCCCCGCTCCCGCCTCCCAGCTGCTCCGCCCTCCCTCGCACTTCGCCATATATGGCGACCGTGCGAACGCGCAGCGGCCACGCGCAGCGGGCGCGCCGACTGTGCGCCAAAGGCGCGCCAAAGGTAAGCCCGTCTGCGCCCGTCCGCGCCTGGACCGCGCCCAGCGCCGGAACCCCTGGCCCCCGCACACCCCAGCCCACCCGCCGGACGTACGACGCCGCCACCCTCAACGCACTCAACGCCGGCAGAACCCCTGGATGCTACCGAGCCACCCCGAGACGCACCCACGGACCCTTCAGCTGCCGCTCCTGCGAGTTCACCTGCATCCGGACCTGCACTACACCCGCACCCACCAAGACCAAGACGAGCAACAACAGCAGCCACCTGAAGTGCATCCTGCTCAACACCCGCTCCGTCCACAGACACGCCGTCGAGCTCTGGAACCTGCTCGACACCACAGACCCAGACGTCGCCTTCCTCACGGAAACCTGGATGAACGCCTCCTCAGCGCCCGACATCGCCATCGCCATCCCGGACGGCTACAAGATCATCCGGAGAGACCGCGTCAACCAGACAGGAGGAGGCATCGCCATCATTCACAGGAACACCATCCGCATCACGACCAACACCGAGGACACCATCGCACCCGCCGAACACCTGCACTTCCAGATCCACGTCAACCCCAAGACCACCCTCAGAGGCACCCTCATCTACAGACCCCCGGGACCTCGCACACAATTCAGCGAGGACATCGCCGACTTCATCAGCCCGCTCGCCCTCCCCTCAGCCAACTACATCCTCCTCGGGGACCTCAACTTCCACCTGGAGAACAACGACGACCGCAACACCACCGCCCTGCTGGAAAACCTCGCAAACCTGGGACTCAAGCAGCTGGTGACCACCCCCACCCACCTCGCCAGACACACACTCGACGCCGTCTTCTCATCCTGCAAAGACATCGCCCTCAGCCACGCCACAGGACTCCACTGGACGGACCACAGCTGCGTCCACTTCACCTTCAGAAGAACGACGATCCACCACCACCAGCAACAGGTCGCCCGAAGAAGCTGGAACAAGATCACAGCCGACCAGCTCGCCGCTTCCCTGAGTCAGCACCCTCCCGCCAGCTCAGCGAACCCCAGCCAGGCCGCCGACAACCTCACGAAGTGGATCAGCAACTGCGCGGACGAACTCGCCCCTTTGAGGACCCCGCCCAGCAGACCCGGCAGCAAGAAAGCCCCATGGTTCACAGACGAACTCAAGAGCTCCAAGAAGGACTGCCGAGCCCTCGAGAAAGTCTGGAGAAGGGAACCAACACTGGACAACATGACCACCCTCAAGCTTGCCACCCGGAAGCACCACCAACTGATCCGCGCCACCAAGAGAACTGCATTTAAGGACCGGCTGGACAACAACGCACACAACTGCAAGGAACTCTTCAACATCGTGAAAGAGCTCTCCAACCCCAACGCCGGAAACAACGACATCACCCCATCGCAAGACCTCTGCAACTCCCTCGCCTCCTACTTCCACAACAAGATCACGGACATACACAACAGCTTCAGCATCCAACCATCGCACACAACGACCGCAGCAACACCGCCCACCACCACCCTCCGCGCCTGGACTCCGATCAGCACCGATGACACCGTCCGCATGATGAACTCCATCCACTCCGGATCTCCGACCGACCCCTGCCCTCACCACGTCTTCAACAAGGCCGACGCGGTCATCGCACCCCACCTGCGGGACATCATCAACACCTCCTTCGACACCGCCACCTTCCCGGAGGGCTGGAAGCACGCCGAGCTCAGCGCTCTACTAAAGAAACCAACAGCGGCCCCCTCCGAACTCAAGAATTACCGCCCCATCTCGCTCCTCCCGTTTCCAGCCAAAGTCATCGAGAAGACCGTCAACAAACAGCTGGCCGCCTTCCTCGAGACAAATGGATCCCTCGACCCCTCACAGTCTGGCTTCCGAGCCAACCACAGCACCGAGACCGCCCTCATCGCTGCCACCAATGACATCCGAGCCCTGATGGACAACGGAGAAACAGCGGCCCTCATCCTCCTAGACCTCTCCGCGGCATTCGACACTGTCTGCCACCGCACCCTAGTGCAGCGCCTCAGCAACGTCGGAATTCAGGAGAAGGCACTGGAATGGATCGTCTCCTTCCTCGACGGAAGAACACAGAGAGTCCGTCTACCACTGTACAAGTCAGAGGCCACCGAAGTCATCTGCGGCGTCCCGCAAGGATCCTCGCTGAGCCCCACCCTCTTCAACGTCTACATGAGCCCCCTCGTGCCCATCGCACGCCAACACAACCTGAACATCATCTCCTACGCCGATGACACCCAGCTGATCCTCTCCCTGACCAACGACCCCGCCGCTGCCAGAGCCAACCTTCACGAAGGGATGAAAGATGTAGCCGAGTGGATGACGACCAGCCGCCTGAAACTGAACTCAGACAAGACGGAAGTCCTCATCCTGGGCTCCTCGCCCTCCGCCTGGGACGACTCCTGGTGGCCCCCCGCCCTGGGCACCGCACCCACACCGACAGACCACGCACGCAACCTGGGCTTCATCCTGGACTCCTCCCTCTCCATGACCAGACAAGTCAACGCCGTCTCCTCGTCATGCTTCAACATCCTGCGCATGCTACGGAAGATCTTCCGGTGGATCCCCACCGAAACCAGGAAGACGGTCACCCAGGCCCTCGTCACCAGCCGACTGGACTACGGCAACGCCCTCTACGCCGGAATCACCGCCAAGCTCTAGAAGAGACTCCAGCGGATCCAGAACGCCTCAGCCAGACTCATCCTCGACATCCCCCGACGCAGCCACATCTCCGGACATCTGAGAGACCTGCACTGGCTCCCCGTCAACAAGAGAATCACCTTCCGTCTCCTCACCCACGCACACAAAGCCCTGCACGATCAAGGCCCGAGCTACCTCAACAACCGCATCAACTTCTACGCTCCCAAACGCCACCTCCGATCAGCCAGACACGCCCTCGCCGCCGTCCCCCGCATCCGAAGAACGACAACAGGAGGAAGGTCCTTCTCCTACCTGGCCGCCAATACCTGGAACTCCCTCCCGATCGACCTGCGCCTGACCCAAGACCACCTCTCCTTCAGGAAGAAGCTCAAGACCTGGCTGTTCGAGCAGTAGCAGCACCCCCCCCCCCCTAGCGCCTTGGGACCCTCCGGGTGAGTAGTGCGCTCTATAAATGTCCGTGATTGATTGATTGATTGATTTGTAAGGATGTCCCTTATAAAATACGTTTTATATGCCTTTTTTATGTTGCACATTTCACTCCCCACAAAGTGATTCCCCAAATTGACATTTGTGCTAGGAGCACTGTGGAGTAAGGATCTGCAATATTTTTGCATATTCAGAACTCCTAAGGCCTTCACAAGGTGTTCCAGGGGCAAGGGATCCTGTTGATATAGGCTGGTTCCTTATAAAAGATGTTTTATAAGCCGTGGTGTTAGATAAATTGCCCAGTTCATTTCCCCCATTGCAGATCCCCAGACAGATAGGTAAACATGGCAAGAAGTTATTAACTAATAATTCCTGCCAGGAGAATCATGAAAATATAATTACTTGAATGGTATTGATAAATCCAACAATATGCTATTTTTGAATTTATCCTAAAACGTACAGACAAAAACTTATATGACTTTCTTGTCTGTAAACCAAAATTCAGCCGTCCGGTGCTCTGTCCTGATTAGCTAGAGTTAAGTGGATTAGCCATGCAGCATTGAAGAGGTGATAAGTAGCTCCTGGGGTGAAGGAGCCATTTTGGGACGAGAGTGTTCTGCTACGGAGGAATATCAGAGCCAGGGGGAGGGGCCGTAAACAATAATCTTCAATAGAAAGAGGAGACAGGCAGGAGAAACCAGTTTCATTTACACCCCTACACTTTGAACTAAGCCAGAAAGCAGGATTAAGGTAAGAATGCACTGATATCAGGGGGAGGGAGAATATGGAGAAGAACTTGTGTTGTGTTAGTGGTCTTATTGCCAGTGGCAGATGCATATTTAACACTACTAATGACCCACTTTCCAACACGTTCTGTATGGCAAATTGTCTTTGAGATTGTGTTGATGAAATCTTGAATAATGGAGAAAGGAATTCCTGTCTGTAACCTTTTTTATAAACTGTGGTAAAAATTTCTTCATCCTGATGTTTTAAGGACAGATCCCAAAAATGTTTTTCGCGTTTACTAAAGTTAATCGAAAATTTAATTTCAGGCATAAGTGCCGTAATCGATTCATAAAAATGTATTAGTTCTTCTGTTTTCCCTCTCCATATTACCAAAACATTGTTAATCTATCATTCCCACTAGGGGATCTTCAACCCGTATTGGTTGTTATTATATACCCATTTTTCTTCATACTATGCCATAAAAAGCACCGCCAGCTCAGGTGCAAAGGTACATTCCACTGCTGTCCTCTTAATCTGAATGCAGTCCTTTGTATTGAATCTGAAAAAAAAGTTTTGTAATACAAAATCATTAGGGACTGGATGAGAAAGTGTAATCTCATTCAGAATTAACGACTCCAAGGTTTCCAGCGCTGTATACTGTGGTACGTTAGTGTATACACGTTCCTCATCCATGGTTACAAAAGCATCCTGTTCCGCATCAGATCCAATATTTTCAATTGTATTGATACTATCTGTTGTGTCTTTAATATATGATTTGACCTCTTTTATGAATGGCTTGAAAAATGCCAATATACTTGGCAAGGGGCTCCAGGATTGAGTTTACTCTTGATATGCCAGAAATGATTGGTATTCCAGGGAGTTTAATGGGATTCTTATGAATGTTTGGCAATGTATATAATACAAGTGTTCTTGAATTACTGTTAATAAAGTATTGCACTTCATTTTTGAAAATTCATCCTTCTTGAAGTGCATTATAAATAATAGTTTTAATCTCAGCCTGGATAGAGTTTGTGGGACTGCAACTAATTTTAAGGCAATATGATGTGTTGTTTAGTTGGCCCATTACCTCTGCTTCATAATTCTGTTGATCCTGGAGCACGAAACCTCCCCTTATCTGCTGGTTTTATTACAATCTTATCCAGGTACCTTACATTGCACAAGATCTCCTACTCAGACTTATTTAAATTAAATGTATTGTACTTCTTGGTGGCTTCCAATTTGTCTACTTACTTGAACACTGCTTTTTCAAACTTTATGATCTCAGCTGGAACTCTATTGGTTTGTGGGCAAAATCGTGATCATTTCCTTATGCCTGTATAGCTTGTGTATGTCTATGTTACCCAACAATCATGAAATCTAATTTTGCTAAAAAACTGTAATTAATTCCAGTCTGACCTGTGTGAAATCTATATATCAACTGAAACTAATGAGTGACCTTTCTTGAGGACCTTCATTTCTTGCGAATCCAGGTTTCTGCTTGAAATATTACATAAATAGGTTGGTTCTCCATTCCCTAATCGTTCGCTCTCCGGCATGTATTGATTCCACCCGTTCCTTGAGCCTGCCATCTTTTTTCATGTCCTCTTCTTCTTCTTCATCCTAAAAAACCTTTTCCTGAAGGATTAAATATACTTTGATGTGTATCCGAATCACTGTTTGAATCAGAGTATGATGAACGCTCAAAGAAATTAATAAATTGACCTCGACTGAACACTGGAATTGGTGTAATACTGGGGTATTCTCCAGTTCTATGTAAAAATCTTTTTGAAAATATGGGTATACCTTTTCTCAGAAAAGTTAGCAATATTCTTTTAAATTTGTTTCAGTTGGCAACCTTCAGTGTTTATCTTGAAATCCCCACCTCTTTTTCAATCTTTGCTAGCAGTGCTTTGGTGTCTTTAAGTATAGTTTTAGTTTTGATATGTTCCTCCAATTCTTTTATTGCTTCCAATCCCATTTTGGCTAAATGTTCTGTTAAAGATATAACGCATATTCAGACAGTAGAGATAAACATTTGGACAAAGCGGCTTGGTATTGCGTGAGTGGAACAGTAAATTGTGCATTATGGCTGTACCTTAGCCTGACATACATACAATTTAAATGCTACCAAAGAATAATGATTTATTGGTGTGGGCTTGCTGTAGCCACAGAGGGATCTCTGAGGCACACGATAAAATGCTATCTTTAATCAGTCAATTCACCACTATGGATGGAAAACTTAAATAAAATCGTGGCCATGTTTGACTCTAATGGGTCAACGAAAAATTGTGAAATCATACTATTTAATAGGAAGAAAACACTCACTTTGTAAAGAGGTTGGTTATTAAAAAAGTCCTAGAAGATTATGGAAATAAAAAGCTACTTAATCTCAGGAAGGATATAGAACAACAAGGATAACTACAACCATACCTAAAAGACATTAAAGAAAAAAACATTAGGCCGTGGATGCTCATTCTGCGATTAGGGCAAGTGTCCTTACTTATTAGTTGGAAACAAGTTAGAAATAAGACTGAGAAAGTGACTTTGGGATTAGTTTCATATTTTTTGCAAGACAGGTTCAACTACTCAATTACACCTAATGGAATGTTGTACACATTTCATACAATAAAGAATACTTTTTTCGTCCATTTTTTAGACAGCTGAATATCAGGAAAGTGGGTGATCTGCTCCCCTATGTGTCAACATAAGACTGGGTTTTAAAATTGGGCCTTTTTCAAAACAGTTAATAAAAAAACAGAACACTGTATAACTTAAGAACGTAAAGTAAACTCAAGTAATGTCTTATGGCTTAACCCAAATAATATATAGAAAGACAGGAAAAAATGGGATCAGTCTTGTCCTTCACTGTTAATTTTTTTATTTAATATAAGATAGTTTAAAGCATTTAATACGGCCTATGGACCCCATTAGGAAATGTTTTGACAACAGGCTTACCAACAGACGTTTTGACACCATACCCAGTGCTGTTTGCATTGGTTCAGTGATAGAATATAGATGTAACAAACATGAATGTTCTAAATATGGAAGTAAAAATATATAATACAAAAATATCGACTCTATATTTAAACAGGTAAGTACAAGGAATATTGAATAGAAAATATCGAAGTAAAAATTATAGGTGTACAAAATATTGAATTAAAAATATATATACCATCAAATAAATATATTAAATATTATTATTATTTGTAACAAAATAAATTACATTTTATATACATTTGAACTAAATATAACAAATAAACGTAATAAAAAAATATAAACATACAAACAATAAAAATGTATACATATACATATATTTACTTAAGTATAATGTAGTAACTATTATCTTTATTCAATTTTTAAACTTTTAAATACATAAAAATTAAATACATACATATATTAATAATTTAAAATTAAGAAACATCACCATTTTACAATGAATTCAAACATTTAACAAAAAAAATTAAAACATACATTTTTCAATACGATAAATGCAGTAGGGAAAGAGCTGGATAGCTGATGAATAAAAATTATTATTCCCATTCCAGTGAGTGCAACAGTAGGGAAAGTGCAGGATAGATGATGAATACAAATTGTAATTCCCACTCCAGTGAGTACAACAGTAGGGAAAGTGCAGGATAGCGGATGAGTAGAAATTACTATTCCCACTCCAGTGAGTGCAACAATAGGGAAAGTGCTGGATGGCGGAGGGTTAACAATTACTATTCCCACTCCAGTGAGTGCAACAGTAGGGAAAGTGCTGGATAGCAAAGGGGTAAAAATGACTAATCCCACTCCAGTGAGTGCAACAGTAGGGAAAGAGCTGGATGGCGGAGGGTTAACAATGACTATTCCTACTCCAGTGAGTGCAACAGTAGGGAAAGTGCTGGATAGCAAAGGGGTAAAAGTTACTTTTACCACTCCAGTGAGTACAACAGTAGGGAAAGAGCTGGATAGCAAATGAGTGAAAATTACTATTCCCACTCCAGTGAGTACAACAGTAGAAAAAGTGCTGGATAGCAGAGGTGTAAAAATTACTATTCCCACTCAGGTGAGTGCAACAGTAGGGAAAGGACTGGATAGCGGATGAGTAAAAATTACTATTCCTATTCCAGTGAGGGCAACAGTAGGTAAAGTGCTGGATGGAGGAGGGGTAAAAACTACTGTTCCCACTCCAGCTAGTGCAATAGTAGGGAACGTGCTGAATAGCGGAGGGCTAAAGATCACTATTCCCACTCCACTGAGTACAATAATAATGAAAGTGTGGATAGCAGAGAAACAAAAATTAATAACATTTACAAAAATGTAAATGATATAAAAATTAAATAATCAATATTTAAAAGAATGCAGATTAAATATATTAAACATTAATATTAAATATATGAATTACATATATCAAAAAGGTAGAACTATTATCTAAAATAAATACATTTATAAACAATATTTATTTAACCCCTTTGCTACTAAGCTTCCCCCCCCCGTGCTAAGCCTTTTTTGGCTATTTGAGGAAGTTCGTGCTTAGCCCCCTGTAACGTTTTGACCATATAAGGTATCCATACCAAATTTGCTTCCTTTTTTCCCAACATCATGGGGATTCTAAAGATTACCAGGATTTGTGGATTCCCCTAGAGGGGACCCAGTAATTAACCAAAATACTGCTAAATGTTGTTTTTTTTTTTTTTTAAATGGTAAAAGGGCTGCAGATGAAAGCGTCTGTTTTTTTCCCTGCAAATGGTATCCCAGCTTTCAGGGACAAGCAGACTTTTGTCAGAAAACCAAAATTTTTTACACAGTTTTGGCATTTTTCTGGGACATAGGCTATTGCAATTTTTTCTGCTTTCAACCTCTTTCCAGTTAATGGTAGAAATGGGTATGAAAGCAATAATGGTACCTGGAAAGTTATACATTACAGAAAAGTAGACACAATTTTGAATTCAGCAGGGGTCATTTGTGTATATCCTTCAAGGTTTCTTTATAGAAACTAACAGTTAAATAGAGGAAACATTTTTAATTAGTTGAAATAAACAGCCATTTGTATCAACGTTTTCACCTGTAACTTATTTAAATTAGGACAGCTGCTTTAAAGCAATATACCGTTACATTTGCTGGACTTTTCTGGTTGTGGGAATATATAGGACTTAAAGGATCAGCAAGAACCCGATGAACCCAGAACCAATAACTGAGCAGCGTCTTGCAATTGTTTTTTATTATGTACCGGGTATATAGCAATTATTTTGGGAAAATGTATACATGGAAAAATCGGTATGAAAGACACCTATGTATTTCTGAAATAAGAACAAAATATAGATTTTAGTAACAGTAGATATTTGCACATTTCCGAAATTAGGAGTACCCATACTAGCATGAGAATTATAGGTCATTTTTCAAAATGACTTCTTTTTTACACATTGTCTTTCATTTGGAAGGCTGAAATGCATCTAAAGTCAATAGGTAATAGTTGCTTTACACTTCTGTGTTACCCTAAGTCTCCCGATAAAAATGGTACCTCACTTGTGTGGGTAGGCCTTGTGCCCACGACAGGAAACGGCTCAAAACGCAACATGGACACACCACATTTTCACAATAAAAAATGACCCTTTTTTTGCAAAGTTCCTAGCTGTAGTTTTTGAACCCTAGCTCTGCCTGCACCTAAGGAAACCTAGCAAACCTATAAACTGGACACCCAGGGGAGTCCAGGATGGGGTAATTTGACTGGCTCTCACCAGTTTCTGTTACCCTGAATCCCTTGCAAACCTAAAAATTATCCAAAAAAACACATTTACTTCAAATTTCTGTGGTGGAAAGTTCCGGAATCTGCGTGGATCCGCAAAATCTCACCCACCATGCATTTCCTAAAGTCTTCAGAGAAAAATGGTACCTCACTTGTGTGGGTAGGTCAAGTGTCCGCAACATGAAACAGACCAAAACACAACGTGGACACACCACACTTTCACAGTACAAATTGACCCTTTTTTTGCAACGTGCCTAACTGAAGTTTTTTAACTCTAGCTCTGCCGGCACCTAGGGAAACCTAGCAAACCTATATATTTTTTTTAAACTAGACACCCAGGGGAATCCAGGATGGGGTGACCTGGCTCCCACCAGGTTATGTTACCCAGAATCCCTTGCAAACCTACACATTTGTCAAAAAAAGCCTAAATTTCCTCACATTTCTGTGGTGGAAAGTTCTGGAATCTGCGTGGATCTACAAAATTGCACCCACCCCGTGTTCCCCAAAGTCTTCAGAGAAAATTGTACCTCACGTCCTCATTTGTATGGGTAGACCTAGTGCCCGTGACAGAAAACAGCCCAAAACACATTTTAACAGTGAAAAATGACCCTTTTTTATGCAAAGTGCCTAGCTGTAGTTTTTGAACCCTAGCTCTGCCGGCACCTAGGGAAACCTAGCAAACGTATACATTTTTGAATTCTAGACACCCGGGGTATACCAGGGAGGTATGGCTTGTGTGGATCCCCCAACGTTTTCTTACCCAGAATCCCCTGCAAACCTCAAATTTTGCTGAAAAAATCACTTTTTACAAACATTTTTGAGTGGGAAAGTTGTGGCATCACTGGGCTGACACAAATTTCCTACCACCCAGTGTACCCCCAGGTCTCCCAAAAAAAATGGTGCCTCACTCGTGTGGGAGGCCCAAGTACCCGCGACAGGCAAGGGCCCAAAATGTATTGAGGCGACATCAAAATTGCCTATCACAAAACAACCTGGTTTTGCAAGGGGGGTCACCTGTGTTTTTGGCCCTGTGCTCTTCGGCCAGCTAGGGAAACCTACCAAACCAACACATTTCTGAAAATCTAGGCACCCGGGGGAATTTCAGGGAGGTATGGCTTGCGTGGATCCCCCAATGTTTTCTTACCCAGAATCCCCTGCAAACCTCAAATTTAGCTGAAAAAGCACTGTTTCCACACATTTGTGTGTGGGAAAGTTGTGGCGTCACTGGGCTGACACAAATTTCCTACCACCCAGTGTTCCCCCCAGGTCTCCCGATAAAAATGGTTCATCACTCATGTGAGAGGCCCAAGTACCTGTGACAGGCAAGGGCCCCCAAAGCAAGTCTCCACCAGCCTTTCCATGGTGGCATCGCCACCATGGATAGGCCTTAAATCCCAAACATCATAAAATGGATGGCGGTGCCTGCTAGGGAATGCCACCATATATGGGCCCCAGCTCCAACGGGCCAGCAATCATAATGATTGCCGGATGGAAGTTGTGGCATTACTGGGCTGATACAAATTTCCTACCACCCAGTGTACCCCCAGGTCTTCCGATAAAAATGGTTCCTCACTTGTATGGGAGGCCCAAGTACCCGCTACAGGCAAGGGCCCAAAATGTATTGAGGCAACATCAAAATTGTATATCACAAAATGACCTGGTTGTGCAAGAGGGATCACCTGGCATTTTGGCCCCGTGCTCGGTGGCCAGCAATGGAAACCTACCAAACCCACACATTTCTGAAAACTAGACACCCAGGGGATTCCAGGGAGGTATGGCTTGCATGGATCTCCCAACCTTTTCTTACCCGAAATCCCCTGCAAACCTCAAACGTAGCTGAAAAAAATCACTTTTTCCACTCAGTTTTGTGTGAGAAAGTTGCGGCATCACTCGGCTGACACAAATTTCCTACCACCCATGGATAGGCCTTAAATCCCAAACACCATAATATGGATGGCTGTGCCTGCTAGGCAATGCCACCATATATGGACCCCATCTCCGCCGGGCCAGCTATCGTAATGATTGTCGGCCGGTGTAAATGCGGCAGACGGACTTTCCATCCAATGCGGTACCCACCGCCATCGTAATATGGCGGTGGGTAATTCAGGTTACGACGGCGTGACGGTCGCCATCCTCTAAATAACGACTAACATTTTTACATATATAATAAAAAAATAAAAAAATCGTATACAAAAAATACATGCATCGCACACATATAAAATATATACTAACATACATACCAATCATACAAAATCGATATTTTTTACATCTATATTTTTGCAAACAATAATAAACACTTCGATATTTTTTACATCAATATTACTGACCCAAAGTCGATATTCTGCACCACAATATTTTCTCTGTCGATATTCTTGAGCCATGATATTTTAGCAACGATCTTCAGGTAAGTCGAGATTTGTGATTCGATATTTAGTCTCTGCACTGGGGTGGTTAGGTTATCATTGCAAACCCATAATTCTGATATGTGTAGTAACAGAGTTACTGCACAGCATCAGGAATAGATTTGACACTCCATAATGATGTGAGGGCCTTGATGAGAAATAATGAGCTAAGTAAACAAATAACGTTTGAGGCCGGTTCTCTGTGGTGGGAGAATGGACCTGAGTAGAAAACAGCAATTTAAAATGTATACAGCAGCTACTGTAACGTAAGGCTGAAGCAGTGGTATGGCAAGGGGAGTGGTCTGGAAGGCACTGAAAATGCATTAGGTTTCAACTCTGTGATTATTATTCTCGAAGGCATTGGTAAATGCATTAGGTTTCACCTATGCGATTAATAATATGCTGTTTTTTTATGTAAGTTGTAGCTTGTCGAGTAGTTGTACAATATAAGTTAGAGAAAGTCTGTTAAAGTATTATGACTTGTATATGTAAAAAAAAGGCAGTATACTGTGCTGTTACTAGTGGTACAGTGTGGGTAAATACTTGCAAATGTTTGAAAAACTAAATGAAAAAGGGAAATAATAGAATAAATTAATGTATAGCAATATTATGTGTTTAGAGGAATTCTGACAGCTTTTGGGCCCTGTGCTACTGCACCTGTGCACCATACAAATCATGCCACTGTTGTCTGCAAGGTAAATGCTCTTGTGGTTGCCTGTTTAGGAATAAAATATAGCAATAAATATAGCAATATTAGGTGTTTAGTGGGTTGCCTCTGCTGCACCATTCAAATAATGCCGCTGTAGCCTGCGGGATTACTGTACTTTTGACTGCCTATTTAGTAATAAAATAGATCAATATTTGATGTTTAGTAGGGTTATGAAAACATTTGGCCCTGGTGCCACTGCACCTACTGCAACATTTAAATCAAGCCCCTTTCAACTGTAAGGTAACTGCAATTGTGACTGCCTGTTTAGTAGTAAAATATAGCAATGTTAGGCATCAAGAGGCGTTCTGACAACCTTTTTGCCCAGTGCCATTGCAGCTGCTGCACCATTCAAATCATGACCCTGTTGTTTGCAAATCAACTGCACTTGAGACTGCATGTTTAGTAGTAAAATATAGCAATATTAGGATGCCTGTTTAGGAATAAAATGTAGCAATATTAGGTGTTTAATGGGGTGCCTGGAGCTTTTGGCCCCGGAGCCACTGCTCCTGCTGGACTATTGAAATCATGACCCTAGTGCTTGTGAGATAACTGCACTTATGATCACTGTTGCCTGGAGGCTGCGTGCCTGCGCACCAGTGCTACCACAAGCGCACAGGGTCTCCTGTGAAGCGCGCACACTTCACTGTACAACACATCACACAGAGACCGTTTTGGGCTGCAGCTTAAAAAATGCGAGCAGGTTGTTTCCTGTTTTTTTAGGCTATGACAATGTAGTCGTGGTAGAGATCCTGGGTGGAGGGTCACAACAAGTTCAGCAGCAAGTGGCTCTGGCATGTCACTTGCTGCATTCAATTTAGTAATTGGAGTGTGGCTGCAGGCTTGTGAAACAAATTACTGCATGGTATTGTAAATATCTTACTGATCATGAAAGTGTGTGTCATGCTTTGAAACAGCACTGCTGTCTCACTTTCATGGACACTGATATATTTAAAAAGTCACCCAATACCAGTGCTGTCTCGAAGCATGACGTGCTTTCACAATCCCTAAATATATTTTAAATTCCACACAATCTGCATTGCTCCACATTTGACTTGCAGAGTGTAGAGTCAAAATATCGAGTTTTTAATTTCGACTAGACATAATATCGAGTAAACAATATAGAATGGACATAATATCGACTAGATATCGACTAGACATAATATAGACTACCAAAATATCGACTAGGAAATTTTAATATCGAATAGAATGCACATAATATCGAATCAAAAATATGGAATGGAAATAATATCAACTAGACATAATATAGACAACAAAAATATCGAATTTTGGGTAAGTTAATATTAATTTTTATTTTTTGTGTAATATAAATCTGTAGCGGATTGTGGGTATATAGGGGAATAGGGTGGAAAGTAATTTAATTATAATTAATTAAATATTTATTATTTATTTAGAATTAATTGTTAATTAATTATTAATTGGTAATTAATTAAAATGTAATTGGTAATTAATTTTAATTGATTAATTGTTAAATATTTTAATTTTAGTAATTTATTTTCTGTAGCGGGTTGTGGGTTTATAGGGGAATAGGGTGGGAAGTAATTTAATTATAATTATTTAAATATGTCAATTAATTAATTGGTATTTATTTTCAATTAATTGGTGATTAATTTTTAATTGAAAATTAATTAATTGTTAATTGATAATTAATTTTAATTAATTGTTTAATTCACAATTATGTTAATAATATTTTATTTTCTTTAGCAGGTTGTGGTCTTATAGGGGAAAAGGGTGGGAAGTAATTTAATTATAATTAATTAAATATGTTAATTAATTAATTGATTGGTATTTATTTTGGATACATTGTCAATTAATTTTTAATTGTTCATTAATAAATTGTTAATTGATAATTACATTTTATTATTTGATTAATTGATAATTATGTGAATAATATTATTCTATTTGTAGTAGCGGGTTGTGGGTTTATTGGGGAATAGGGTGGGAAGTAATTTAATATAATTAATTAAACATGATAATTAATTAATTGGTATTTATTTAAAAAAAATTGTTAATTAATTTTTAATTGGTAATTAATTAATTATTAAGTGGTAATTAAAATGTATTAATTGTTTAATTTATAATGATGTGATTTATTTTCACTAGAGTGGGGATATTAAAATTTACTCCTATGCTAGCCAACGCTTTCCGTACTGTTGCACTCTCTGGAGTGGGAATAGTAATTTTTACCCCTACGCTATCCAACGCTTCCCCTACTGTTGCACTCGCTGGAGTTGGAATAGTAATTTGTATCCGTACGCTATCCAACGCTTACCCTACTGTTACACTCACTGGAGTTGGAATAGTAATTTAAACCCCTGCGCTATCCAACGCTTTCCCTACTGTTGCACTCTCTGGAGTGGGAATAGTAATTCTTACCCCTACGTTATCCAACGCTTTCCCTACTGTTGCACTCTCTGGAGTTGGAATAGTAATTTTTATCCGTATGCTATCCAACGCTTACCCTACTGTTACACTCACTGGAGTTGGAATAGTAATTTAAACCCCTACGCTATCCAACGCTTTCCCTACTGTTGCACTTGCTGGGGTTGGAATAGTAATTTTTACCCCTACGGTATCCAACGCTTTCCCTACTGTTGCACTCACTGGAGTGGGAATACTAATTTTTACACTTACGCTATCCAACACTTTCCCTACTGTTGCACTCTCTGGAGTGGGAATAGTAATTTTTACCCCTACGCTATCCAATGCTTGCCCTACTGTTGCACTCGCTGGAGTGGGAACAGTAATTTTTACCCCTACGCTATCCAACGCTTTCCCTACTGTTGCACTCGCTGGAGTGGGAATAGTAATTTCTACCCCTACGCTATCCAACGCTTTCCCTACTGTTGCACTCTTTGGAGTGGGATTAGTAATTTTTACCCTTACGCTATCCAACGCTTTCCCTACTGTTGCACTCACTGGAGTGGAAATAGTAATTTTTACCCCAACGCTATCCAACGCTTTACCTACTGTTGCACTCTCTGGAGTGGTAATAGTAATTTTACCCCTATGCTATCCAACACTTTCCCTACTGTTGCACTTGCTGGAGTTGGAATAGTAATTTTTACCCCTACGAGATCCAACACTTTAACTACTGTTGCACTCGCTGGAGTGGGATTAGTAGTTTTTACCACTACGCTATCCAACGCTTTCCCTACTGTTGCACTCTTTGGAGTGGGAATAATAATTTTTACCTCTACGCTATCCAACGCTTTCCCTACTGTTGCCCTCATTGGAGTGGGAATAGTCATTTTTACCCTTACGCTATCCAACGCTTTCCCTACTGTTGCACTCACTGGAGTGGGAATAGTAATTTTTACCCCAACGCTATCCAACGCTTTACCTACTGTTGCACTCTCTGGAGTGGTAATAGTCATTTTTACCCCTGCGCTATCCAATGTTTTCCCTACTGTTGCACTCTCTGGAGTTGGAATAGTAATTTTTATCCGTACGCTATCCAATGCTTACCCTACTGTTACACTCACAGGAGTTGGAATAGTAATTTAAACCCCTACGCTATCCAACGCTTTCCCTACTGTTGCACTTGCTGGAGTTCGAGTAGTAATTTTTAGCCCTACGGTATCCAACGCTTTCCCTACTGTTGCACTCTTTGGAGTGGGAATAGTAATTTTTACCCATATGCTATCCAACACTTTCCCTACTGTTGCACTCGCTGGAGTGGGAATAGTAATTTTTACCCCTACGCTATCCAACGCTTTTCCTACTGTTGCACTCGCTGGAGTTGGAATAGTAATTTTCACCCCTACGCTATCCAACGCTTTCCCTACTGTTGCACTCACTGGAGTGGGAATAGTAATTTTTACCCCTACGCTATCCAACGCTTTCCCTACTGTTGCACTTGCTGGAGTTCGAGTAGTAATTTTTACCCCTACGGTATCCAACCCTTTCCCTACTGTTGCACTCTTTGGAGGGGGAATAGTAATTTTTACCCATATGCTATCCAACACTTTCCCTACTGTTGCACTCGCTGGAGTGGGAATAGTAATTTTTACCCCTACGCTATCCAACGCTTTTCCTACTGTTGCACTCGCTGGAGTTGGAATAGTAATTTTCACCCCTACGCTATCCAACGCTTTCCCTACTGTTGCACTCGCTGGAGTGGGAATAGTAATTTTTACCCCTACGCTAAACCAACGCTTTCCCTACTGTTGCACTCGCTGGAGTTTGAATAGTAATTTTTACCCCTACGCTATCCAATGCTTTCCCTACTGTTGCACTCTTTGGAGTGGGAATAGTAATTTTTACCCCTACGCTATCCTACGGTAAAAATATTGTATATGTTTTGTAAATAATATGTATATATATATTTATGTATTTAAAATATATATTTTTTTTAGTTACATTAATTATTTCTCAATTTTTCGTTTATTTAAGTATTTTAAATATGTTTAAATTAATTTATTATTATATTACTTTTAATTTACTTTTAAGACATTTAAAAAAATTGATATTTTGACAGTCTATATTTTTTACACTCGATATTTTGGAGTCGATATTTTTGTACTTACCTGTTTGAAGATAGGAAGTCGATATTTTTTCAGTCGATATTTTTACTTCTATATTTTGTCCTCTTGATATTTTGTCTGTGTATTTTGTCAGTGATCCATGCAGAACACCCCTGTTTTTTTTATTAAAAAAAAAGCTTTCTACGCGTGGCGTGATTTACCAGTTGGCTTCCATTCCACTAATGCTCCTGGCAAGATAAAGATCACTCTGCAAATGTTCACGAAAATATTGTTGTGTGAAGTAAGGCGTTCTGATACCCTGCATTGGGATGAGTAATGTCATTTTCCATCCCAATGCAGGATTTCAGAGCACTTTACATCACTTGTACACAAATATTTTTAATACCACTCTTTTGCTTTTTCTTTTATAGCACTTTATCACTACTGGAGTGCTAAAGCGCTATAAAATAAATAAAATAAATAGTGGTATTTAAATTGTCACTTGTGTAAATACTAGGGAGACCAAAACATCTGACATTCTTACATTCTCTGGAAGAGAAGATGGAATAAACAAGGAAAATGCCATCTCGGAGGCCTCTTGTAAATACTGGGTTGCACTTAGTCCATCAGCAGGAATTCTCTGCACATCATCAAAGCTTTCAACAGTGATTTACAAAGTACTGTTTTTGTTAATGTCAAGGTCAACATTTGAACGAAATTTGGTTGATAAATATTTCTTATTGCCAATTATCATTATTTCTCATCATATTTATTCAGTGTTGTAGTGTCTACAATTGTTATTCATGGAATTTTATGCTAACATCATATTTTCACAGCACATGCAGGGCCGGCCTGGCCTTAGCGGGCCCCGGGCAATCCCCCGGTGCGCCGAATGGGTGGGGGCCGGTTTTGTAACGGCCCTGTACTAAAATCAGATGAAAATCGGCCCGGCAAAGAGCTCGGCGGCACCTCCAACCCCCCCCCTAGTGGGGAGGGGGGGGGGCGGCCGAGCACTTTGCCAGGGCCGGTTGTGGTTCCCAGTCCGGCCCTGAGCACATGTTTGATTCATTAATGGGTATGATGTGCAGGGCGTGTCTGAATGTTTCTTTCCTTTTTTCATGATTTGGATTGGTCTTTTTTTATGTTTTGTATAGCCTTTAGAGTCACATGTTTAATTTAAACTGCATGGTTTGAATGAATTAGCGTCACTTGCGGCGTTTAAAATTGGTGATCAATGACCAGTTTATTGTGTGCACAATTGAGTTGGTTCAATGGTTGTCAAATTAAGCTGTCACAATTGGTTCATGCACATGAGTCGGTTTAACATGGGGTACATTTTATTCTGTTCACAGCGTAAACGCACGTAAATTCCAGTGTTTCATTTCTTTCATTGAGTTTATTTTCAAAACAATTAATGGGCAGAGACTTTCGAAGTGTAGTTAGTTGCAGTATGTTTTGGTTTTGGAAGCATATTTAGGTGCAGTATGTTTTGGTTTTTGTGTTGCTTTCAATATATTCACTTTAAAGAAACCTTATTTTACTTGTATGATCTCCCAAACAACTCTTTCTGAATCCATCCCTCATGTATCCAAAACCTCATTTTACTACTGTGATTTCCCTAATCCCTTTCTAGAGACTCGTCCCACCTCCATCTTTCCTTTTACACCTCACAATCCTCATTTTACCGCTATGATCTCTTAAATAACACTTTCTAGACTCTTCCCTCTTCCATCCCTCCATTATCCTATTCAATCCAACTAACAGACTCACATGTCCACCACTCAAATGAACATATATTTCCCAATATTCTTATACTAATCCACCACTAATCCTAATCCTTTTTGGGTTTAGGAGTAGCATGCTCCTCGCTGAAAAGTGCTTTGACGCCTCATCAGGGGTAGTAAGCGATATATATATTGCTTACTACCCCTATATATCCCTGATGATGCCTCATCAGGGGTAGTAAGCGATATATATATATATCGCTACCTAATCCTATATACCCTATATATATATATATATATATATATATATATATATATATATATATATATATATCACAAACACTCCTCCAAACGGAAGCAGAGGCCACAACAGGGGAATGCAGGGAGGTTTCTTTATTCAGCAGTGATGCAGGATGTGGCGTATGCATTTCGGCATGAGATATGCCTCTTCAGCGCCAAGGATATTCAGGAGTAACAGGCAACACAGCGAATATAAATGTCCAGCCCTAGAACCCGATTGGTCCTAGTCCGCTCCGCCCCTAAGACCAATGTCCTGGTACACCTGTGGCAGTGCACCGAGTGAAAGTGCACTACAATACCCAGAAAGCAGTACAAATCCAGGTAGGTGTTGCAGCGGTAAAATGGTGTTTGTAGCGGCTTGTATGGCATTTCGTTGTGGTCTGGCCCTGACTCCTGCACGTGGCTTGAATTTCGAAGCCCCCCTGGGCCCCCAAACTGCATCAACCACCGGGAAACAGGTCTCAATATCGGCGGGGGCACTTATGGAAGTCCAAATTCGCCCGGGGCAGAGTTAATAACTCTGACACCGCCCAATCTCGTCCCGAACCTAGTGGTGGGCAAAGGCAAATCCAGTAACCTGGAAAAACAGTAGAAGTCCGCCGCAGCAGATGCCAGCAGAGCCAAGGCCACTTGTAGATGCAGGGGCCTCCGAAGCGCGATACTGGCTTGCACGCTGTAAATTTCACAAACACTCCTCCAAACGGAAGTAGAGGCCACAACAGGGGAATGCAGGGAGGTTTCTTTATTCAGCAGTGATGCAGGATGTGGCGTATGCATTTCGGCATGAGATATGCCTCTTCAGCGCCAAGGATATTCAGGAGTAACAGGCAACACAGCGAATATAAATGTCCAGCCCTAGAACCCGATTGGTCCTAGTCCGCTCCGCCCCTAAGACCAATGTCCTGGTACACCTGTGGCAGTGCACCGAGTGAAAGTGCACTACAATACCCAGAAAGCAGTACAAATCCAGGTAGGTGTTGCAGCGGTAAAATGGTGTTTGTAGCGGCTTGTATGGCATTTCGTTGTGGTCTGGCCCTGACTCCTGCACGTGGCTTGAATTTCGAAGCCCCCCTGGGCCCCCAAACTGCATCAACCACCGGGAAACAGGTCTCAATATCGGCGGGGGCACTTATGGAAGTCCAAATTCGCCCGGGGCAGAGTTAATAACTCTGACACCGCCCAATCTCGTCCCGAACCTAGTGGTGGGCAAAGGCAAATCCAGTAACCTGGAAAAACAGTAGAAGTCCGCCGCAGCAGATGCCAGCAGAGCCAAGGCCACTTGTAGATGCAGAGGCCTCCGAAGCGCGATACTGGCTTGCACGCTGTAAATTTCACAAACACTCCTCCAAACGGAAGCAGAGGCCACAACAGGGGAATGCAGGGAGGTTTCTTTATTCAGCAGTGATGCAGGATGTGGCGTATGCATTTCGGCATCAGATATGCCTCTTCAGCGCCAAGGATATTCAGGAGTAACAGGCAACACAGCGAATATAAATGTCCAGCCCTAGAACCCGATTGGTCCTAGTCCGCTCCGCCCCTAAGACCAATGTCCTGGTACACCTGTGGCAGTGCACCGAGTGAAAGTGCACTACAATACCCAGAAAGCAGTACAAATCCAGGTAGGTGTTGCAGCGGTAAAATGGTGTTTGTAGCGGCTTGTATGGCATTTCGTTGTGGTCTGGCCCTGACTCCTGCACGTGGCTTGAATTTCGAAGCCCCCCTGGGCCCCCAAACTGCATCAACCACCGGGAAACAGGTCTCAATATCGGCGGGGGCACTTATGGAAGTCCAAATTCGCCCGGGGCAGAGTTAATAACTCTGACACCGCCCAATCTCGTCCCGAACCTAGTGGTGGGCAAAGGCAAATCCAGTAACCTGGAAAAACAGTAGAAGTCCGCCGCAGCAGATGCCAGCATATATATTACGCTCGAAGAACTTCTCCGTGTTTTGGAAAGAAGAGAGCAGCACTCCGGGGAGTTACTAGACAGCGTGCAGTTTATTTAGCACAAACAGACAAACGTTTCGGCAAAAAGCCTTCGTCGGTGTCACAACCCATAATCCAAAACACACCTTAAATAAAATCATGTGATGATTCATGAACATCAACAAGGGACTCAACCCTCAGCAGTACCATGAGCGCCATCTTAGAATGGTTTTCTGAAAATCAAAACCATACAGATATAAACCATGAATTGGTTAAATCAAATAGGCAGAGGGCAAAATTCAATAATACATTCCAATGATTGTACAAAAGAGATACAGCCGTGGATCGGCAGGGGTCCCTTGAGTGAAGAAAATAAACAAAATTCATGACCACATACAATAAGGTGCTGGAAATTATACATAAATATGTGCAAAGGGGAAATGGCCTACTTCATATCAGCAATCAAGGCGAATGTTATTAGGTGCTATAATTCCACCGTGAGTAAATAGTAAAGGAAAAAGTAATAGATCCTGCAACACAGCAAAACAAACAGCCGGACGTCCGTCCAGCGGGGTACGTTCACAACAAGCTATATACAAATGATCACAACTATACAGAAGGTCATATTCATGAGATCCATCCAATCAGAAACCTGATTAATGTAGAGAGTGATCAAGGTCAGAGTATATACACAAACATGCAGATACTAGCACAATGTAAGAGGAGTGAGATTCCGATGCGAGACATATAGTATATATACAATTTACTGATGATTTGAAAAAAAAAATATATATATATATATACACATTAACTTATAGAAGCTGGTGATCACCGTTAGTATATAATATGACCATGTAGTCTAAACACACTATATACACTATATACATATATACATTTTAATAAATTGATCCTACTTTCAAATAATCATGCATAGTATTATAGTGTGCAGATGATATAGAGACAAGATGGAATATCAGGTGCTAATGACTATGTACTCCTGTTCAGCCCTTCATTTCCCCAGATGGACCACCATATCCTCACCACTGTTCATACCCTTGGGGAACTTGGTGGACAGATCGATTATGTATCTAGACTCGAGGCGTCTAAGCCTTCTTAACCTGTCTCCACCCCGTGGATTGAATGGGACATGGTCCAAGCCAAAGTAGCGTAATTTAGTTCTATCCTTTTGATGGTGTTCGGCAAAATGCCTCGCTACTGGGTACGCGGGGTCCACCTTTTCAATAGCCCTCTGATGTTCGAGCACTCTCAGTTTCAGTTGATTGATGGTACTACCAATATATCTGAGACCGCATGGGCATATCAGACAGTACACAGCATAGGTGGTGCTGCAGGTAATGAACTTATTAATTTTCTTGGTCCTACCAGCATCAGGAATGTCATATTGCAGAACCCTACGACTGTTACTACAAGCTTTACATTTCCCACATGGGAAAAAACCACTCATAGTTTTCAGGGTGTTGGTATTACTTTGAGTGGGTAAGGGTTCTAGATGGCTGTGTACTAACACATCTCCCAGAGACCTCGCCTTGCTAAAGGTCACTAGAGGATGCGGGGGCAGATCTTCTCTGAGTACTTCATCTGTGAGCAAGATGTGCCAATTTTTGCGCATCAGGCTCCTCAGTCTATCGGCACCTGCAGAGTAAGGAGTGATCATTCTAAAGACATTCCCAGTGTTCTTATCTGGCATCCTCACTTTCTCAGCTAATAGATCAGCTCTCGGAATCGTTCTCACTTTTTTCAATGTATGGGACAAAAGTGGCTCATCATAGCCCCTGAGTCGGAAGCGAGAAAGGCATTCCGAGGCGGCCGCCTCGAATTCCTTGTCTTGGGTGCTGTTTCTTTTTATCCTCAAGAGTTCACCATACGGGATACTCTTGACGAGCTTTGGTGGGTGGGCACTACTAGCGAACAGAATAGAATTACCTGCTGTCTCTTTGCGATAAAGAGACGTTTGGACTCGGCCATCCTCAATGTGAACCCGCAGGTCCAGATAGTGAGCTGCCACCCCACTAATAGTACCAGACAGGTGCACATTGTAGATGTTGTCATTGAGGGTATCAATGTATCTTCTGGCCGATTCCTCTGTACCCTGCCACACGATGAACAAGTCATCTATGTAGCGGTACCAATGTACCACTTTCCCACTTTCACCCTCTTCATCGTAGCTCCTGGGCACATGCTCCTCCCACCATCCGACGAACAAGTTCGCGTAGCTGGGAGCGAAGCATGTGCCCATCGCTGTTCCAGAGGTTTGTCGGTATAGACTATCTTCGAACAAAAAGATGTTGTTCTCCAAACAAAATTGCACAAATTCTATTAACATCACATTGTGTTGCGCAAACCGAATGGGACGTTTGTTTAGATAATGTTCAACAGCAGATAGTCCATGTCCATGCTCAATGATGGTGTATAGGCTGGTAATATCCATCACTAAGAAAAGATAATCATCTTGCCAATCCATATTGTCCACTCTCTTTAAGAAGTCCTTTGTATCTTGGACATAAGAGTCTAGACCCAAAACCAGAGGGAAGATATAGTTGTCCACAAATTTGGACATATTCTCTGTTAACCCACCGATAGATGCCACAATCGGTCGGCCAGGAGGAGTGACATTGTTTTTATGTAATTTCGGCAAATGATAAAAAGTAGGTGTCATTGGATTGCTACTTCTTAAGAAGATGTGTTCGTCCTTATCAAGCATAGAAAGGTTATACCACTTAAGAATCAAATTGTCATATTCCCTAATACTTGCATCATATAGATCTTTGGTCGTGATGACATAGTATTTTGTGTCCGAAAGTTGCCTCATTGCTTCTTGGTGATAATACTCTCTTGTCATTAAGACGACATTACCTCCTTTATCCGAGGGTTTTATAATTGTTTGTTTGTCGCTTAACAGTTCCTGCAAGGCTCTCTTCTGGGATTGAGTGATGTTACTGGGAATAGAGTGGGAAACCTTTCTTTCTTTGACCAACTCCATCATCATGGCTTCAGAGAAGGCATCAATTGCATCCCAGGGAGATTGAGGAATGAACGTCGACAGAGGTTTGAACTGACTCCCATCTCTTTCTTGTTCAATACCTTGGGCCACTGCCCTCTCCGCCATATTCATTGCCGAAATGTCCATGTCAGCGTTTTCATTCCTTAGAGCTTCCATGGCTTCAATACAGGACAAGTCCTGACCGATCAGGGTGTCAGTAGCTGTTATCCTGAGCCCAGGTTTGGACACACCCTTAATGTGTGGTCTTATTTTAAAATGTTTGTGTAACTTCAGTTTTCTGGTAAACTTGAAAAGATCGATCTTGGTTTGTGTAAATTCGAGTTCACTATTACAATATACAGGGACTGAGCAAAGTAAAAGGCATTTCTCCCTTAGGTACCTGTGAAGTGATAAGATGTGAGCTTTTGTTTCCCCTCCATTGCATCTAGGTGTGAGGCTCCCAACCTGAATACTCCAACAAAAAGAGACCTTATGGCTCCTTGACTTCAGCTTTTGTTATGGGCAACACTGTGGTTTGTGCGCTGCTTCATGGCTTCTGTCACCATATTAAAAGTACGTTTAAAACAAAATACAATGAGGTATATAGATGCTTCACACTGTATTTCATCATGAGTTTCCTAAGAAGATTTGCTTTTCCAGATGATGTGAATAGTTTTTTTTTAATGCCGCATGTGATTTGTACAGTGCATACTGTGAATTGAGTTGCATTCAGGTGTCTTGAAAATAAGTTGTAGGTGCATTTTGATGGCAGGACTTGATTGAGAGCTCTGGAGTTGAGGCAGAATGCAGTGCTAGTTTCGCACAGTTCCTGTCAATGGGTCCTAAAGGTGTCAAGACTACATGCACCTCCAAACTTTGTGATGGTGTGAGGCCAAAAACATGAGTTCTATCTAGGTGAATAAGCACTATTAGGCAGTTTCTGTGATTTACCAGAATTAATACAGTGAAAGGGATTTGGATCGGATCACTTCAACCGGTGCTTTTGTGGGGCTTTCATGGCTTGCAATTTCTTGGATTGACCGTCCATTAAGACCATGGCATGAAATGAAATGAAATGATTACGCACTTGTATAGCGCACAACTACCCGTAGGCATCTCGGCGCTTGTACGAATACCGCCAAGGAACCCTTCCTGGCCTTTCCCTGTGAGGAGCCCACTCCTGGGCACCGCCAAGGTGAAGTCAGGCATCCTCAGCGTTGTTGGGGCCGTTGTAGAGATTAAGCAAGCTATTGCCCAGAGGTGTAGAGTGGGACTCATGATTAGAATAGGCACCGAGGCGAGAATTATCAGGTCCGAGGAAATTGAGCCCGAGACCCGCCAAGGCAGGAATTGAACCCTGGTCCCGGCCAGACTACTGCATCAGGGTCTGCCGCTCTAACCATTGAGCCACACTTCTCTACAATAGCATATGCATATCTACATTGCAAATCTGTCTTAAAACCCCTTACATGGTGCTGTATGTCTGGAAATGTACCTTCTTTTCACGTAAAGTAAATGTTTGGAGTTGTATTTGCACTGATATTTGTCACTGCACTCGCATGCATGGTCGGATTCTTGGCATACTTAGCCTTGGCTCCGGTGTACGGAGATCATACACTGCCTCACACAGAGGAAAAAAATTAGAGGGAACATTGCTTATGACTTCCTGTTTAGTTGTAAAATATAGCAATATTAGGTGTTTAGAGGAGTTCTGACCGATTTTGGACAGGTGCCACTGCAAACGGTGCACCATTCAAAAATGACCCTGTTGCCTGCAAAATAACTGCACTTGTGACTGCCTGTTTAGTAGTAAAATATGTCAATATTTGGTGTTTAGTAGTTATGATAACTTTTGGGCCCCAGTGCCACTGCACCTTCTGCACCATTTAAACAAGCCCATTTCAATTACAAGGTAACTGCAATCGGGACTGCCTGTTCCTGAAGTTGGTTGCTGTTGGGGGAGACTACAACCCCCAGAATCCTTTGCGGCCGGCCTGACGCCAACGCTACTGCCTGCCTGCGCCCATAGGCACTCATTAGGGGCTAGGGGCCCCCTGCAATGCGGGAGCCCATTCCTGGTGTTGGTTGCTGTTGGGAAAGACTACAACCCCCAGAATCCTTTGCAGCTGGTGTGTCACCAACGCTACTGCCTGCCCATGCCCAGAGGTGCTCATAAGGGGCTAGGGGCCTCATGCAGTGTGGGATGCGCATGGTTGTGCCCGGGCCTCACCCAGGCAAAGCCCGGGCCATGGGCTGGCCCGTCTGCCCCCGTCAGTGGCCGGAAGAGGCCAGGCTAGGCCCAATCACTTCGTTTTTTATTTTATTCATCGTTTGTAGCAGATTAGTACTGCTGGCAAAGGGCGTTGATTGCCCATCTCCGAGGATTGGAGTAAAGTATGTCCGCCCCTCCCCTTCTTTTGTACCCCTCTTATTTAAACCTACAACCAGTAGTATGGGCAAACGGAAGGTGGGGGATACAAAGACATTGGCTGAGCAATCTACCACTCCTAAACGAACCACCATAGACACCTTTTTGGCTTGTATTGTGGGAGCCCTATCTAAAGAAATTGACTTAGTTGAGCAGCGCATGTCCCTTACTGCGACGAGCCAAAATGGGGGTACGGAATGTCTAATATCTACCAAAGGGAAGCCTCACCTAGGTAATGAACAAGATGGCCAAGATGACCAGAGTGTGGGATGCACAAGTGGAACTGTTTGCCAAACATCAACACAAACTATACTAGAACAGTCACTAACTTCTGCCGCCCCCCCCCCCCCCGGGTCCAGCAATTATATGCACAGCTAGAACTTTGAACTCCACTCGTCAACCAGCAGCTAAACAGAAAAGAAAGACACAGCATGGATCTCCTGTTAATCCAAGGACCCTGGATGGACTTGCCTTGCTTTTATTATCAGTTTGCTAGGCCCCCTCGAAGAAAGATTGGGAAGGGTGGAGGAGGAATTGAAAAAGACTACTAACGCGAACAAAATGCCAAGGACATGATTCGTCCCAGCCAAGATGTGATTTTGGGTGGGAATGTAGAAGAGTCTAATTGGGAACTAACCAGGGGCACACTACCACATGCTGTGGTACAACATCCAAGGGACCCAAATATACACCCCCCTAATACCAATATCAATATACCCTCATAAGATCTAGTGACCATTAATTTGCCACCTGCTGGCTGCCCTTATGTGGCCGTATTAGTTAATACCCCCCCATTAAAACAGGGGGTAAGGGAAACTACGGAATGCCTGAAGAACAAGGTGGTGCACTGGCTTGGCTCCAAACATGTATTTTCCCCTAGTAGACCACGCAAGATCCTGTTTACAAGGAGAGTGCGATGGATTGGGCCATAGGAGAAGAATCTTGGTGGCGATTGTGTAGTAATTAACTTTAGAAACCCCATAATTGCCAGAGGCATCCATGTAATGACAGGGGTACTAACTATGGATACACAAGATATGGGTATACTCCCATTGGCATTCTTTTACCTCCATCTGAAGAGTTCAGACCAATGCAGTAGTAGCATCCAAAACTCACAAAGACAGAGGGCTACTTCAAGTTCGCACCTGTCACATGGTTAGGAATTTGTGATGCCTAATTGATATGATGCATTGAGTAAATTAGATGACAATGAATGACTCAGCCATGATCAAAGCTATGTCGGAGACCCTACGAATCATTAGAGCGGGGATTTTACAAAGGATCTTATAATCAAACAGATAAGCCAACCTCCCTCAAAAGACTGTGTACATATGGATGTATGACAGTACAACGCGATCATTTTGATCGGGGTACTTTACATCGCGGATTTTAACAACGCAAGTCGTTACAACGACTTGCGTTGGAGGGCGCGGATTGAGGATTAATATAATTCTCTATTCCAACACCAGCCCCGTAACCTTTAGGGAAGGTGTTGGAATATAAAATTACAATATTCCTTAACCAACAGCGCCATCCAGCGCAAGTCGTAGTAACGACTTGCGTTGTAATGGCAGCGCGGTAAAGGTTGGGCGGTGTAAACACCGCGTTGTAAACGACGTTTACCATATATATCATGCAGGCACCTGCTATTTGTGGGCTGGCTGACGCTAAGGCCGCTAAGACTTCTGGTAAAGATAATCTTAGTCTCTGTAACATACCTATAAACGTATCAAACACTCCCACTGTATCTCAGCCCTTGGAGCAAGGGTTTGAGTTTGCAACCTGGAATGTGAATGGGCTATCAAACAAAGCTGGGAATGTTGATTGGATTGGTACAATATCTAGCTATGGTAATATATGTCTACAAGAGACCTGGTGTATACATCCTGTACATGTAGAAGGATATTCCTCACATTTTCTAGCAGCCATTGGGTCGCAAGCAGGGCGAGCAAAAGGGGGAACACAAACACTTAATTCTAACAAAATCTCTGCCAATGAGAGGGGAGAACCTGTCTATTATCTGGACATGGAATTCAACATATTATGCATGCCTTACTGTATTGTGTCATGCTACAAGAAGCGATACTGAATGGACAGCCTTTGGTCGAAGATCGAAGTATATAAGCTAGATGTATGAACAGGCTGTTCTCAAAATGTGATTGCAAATTGTGCACAGATCTTTTGTGAGCAGTCTATAATTTTGCGATGTGAGCTTACTACTAGTAGGTTGCGTCACAAAATCTAGTTACAAGCAGTCACAAAACGACATGCCTACGGTATGTTAAATAAGCAAGTCACTATTTGTAACCCCCTGGGATCAGTAATAAACACAGGCATGGAAGAGCAGATCACCATCCCTGTGTGTGTGTTCCCAAATGAAAAGATGATTTCTTAAAGTAGCCTGTGTTCCGCACAGTAGAGGTGCTTCTGAAAAAAAAGAATGTTTCCCACATGGGAAAATATTGGGAGAGCAGACAATATACTCTCCTGGACCACTCCTAGCCCCCGTGCCCCTCCCCCCGACCCAAAGCGATCATTCAATACAATTCCCAAAGGGGAAGCTGTCCAATTTATTAATGCTGGGTAGTTGCAATTGCAGTCACAACCCATCGTTGAATACCAGTGCAAATTGCTAATGGAAGGGAATGCCCCTTTCAGGCCCCCTCCTCTCTGCGATTCGGAATGAGTTTGTAAACCCATTTTGAGTTTGGAAAAGCTTTACCGAATTGCAAAATGGGTTAAGCAGATATTAAAGAGCCATTTTAGAATTGCAAACTCAGTAATTTTGTGAATCACAGGGTTGGCAAAAGTAAACCTATTAAGTATGTCAGGCCCTAAATTCAGAAAGGAAAGAAATTATATTCAAGTGGTATGATGCAGTTAAACATGTAATACGTTTTAACTTGGAAATGTTGTTTGATCATTTTACCACTAAAATATTCACGTCTATATTTTGTATACCTGAACACAAAATATACTTTTAAAATGTAACTTTTAAAGATGTGAAATAGATGTTAGGTCTTCTAGTTTCACTGTGAACAATCAAACATTTACACTATAATTCATTCCTTGTAAATGTTACATTTGTAGTAGGCAGCTCAATGTAAAAAAGCAAAAATAAAGTTGAACTTTCTGCTTCAAAAAAGTGAAGATTGCTTTTGGTCTGCACTTTCCTGAAGAATAGGGGCTATACAGGGAGCTTCTTATCTCCTGCTTTGTAAACTCAATAACTATTATAACTTGTGTTGTCTTTAGTGCTTACTTCTGCATTTTCTTTTAAGTGTTACAGATTGGCGTGACTGCTAAATTTGATGGAGCGGTGAGACATGTTGGGAGTGTGGGTGGGGTCATCAGCATATTTTGCAAGTGGGGGCCTCTCAAGTTTCAATACACCACTGGCACAGGTTGGTTCATCAGAGACAGGCTGTGGGATTGCTCCTTAGCTATTGAAACTGATCCAGCGCCCCTATAGAAAATATGTCATAGCAACGCTACCCAACTCCACAATACTCACCATTAATCATAAAACACTCGCAAGGCCCATAAACTAACAGGAAATATTTTTGGGCAACTGAATCATGTGACCTAATTAATAAAACCTATTCACATAATATATATACATTTATATACAACTGCAGATTAACAATTTTACCATGGTTTTATAATTCAACAATTAATTAAGTCACTTAGGCAAATGGATCTACTGATGGTAACAAGACTAAGAATAAACAAGACCAGCTTGTCTTTCCAAAAATCGTATTTATTAACTATTTATTCAAAGAAAGTGCATTTTATTAGAATCTTTTTATTCGAGCAGCATTATTTGAAGAATAGCAAATTAGATTGACAGTTCTACGCAAAATCAAATAACATAATTTATGAAGAATAAACAGTTTTCCATCATTTAGGCCCTATCTTCCCTGTCTAAAACTCACTTCGCCTAAAGGAATATAAAGGTAAAAAGTAATTTAACCCTATTAATCCTTACATGCTCCAAAGAGTCCGTCAGCACGTCACGCCCATCTGGATTCGGAAAGCGAGAAGCGCCCTCCCTCTAAAGGGGTCAGTCTTTATACCTTTTCTGACTAGCTAAAATATCCTTATCACACATTCTTTCTGAAAATCCAAACTTTCCATTGGCTAAGCCATGTCAGTCCACTATTAGGTCATACTTTTCTGACCAAGTCCGGGGCTTCATCATAGCCCTTATTGTTCTTAGTTTCACCATCCTTTTTGCTTCCTCAGAAAGATACTTTTTACCAGGGAGAAACTTTTCACTTCCTAATCTTGGCAGGCATTACAGCTGGATGTACGACATTACAATGCATACTTTTACAACGCATACCATTACAACGCATAGTGCTTTGGGGCGCTGGATAGTGAATAGTTTAATTTACTATTCCAACTCCAGTCCCCGTGGATAGTAGGGAAGGTGTTGGATAGTACATTAAACCTATTCCCTATCCTAGAGCGCCCCCCAGCGCAATGCGTTGTAATGGTTTGCGTTGTAAAAGTTGCGTCGTAAAGGCACTGCGTGGTAAAAGTTGCGTTGTAAAGGATTTTTCCCCTTACAGCTTCCTGTCCTTGGCTGTGACTCCAAGAACACATTCGACTCGACCCCAAATGTTTCTGCATTAAACGTTGTCTGTTCAGCAAAATTGCTCTTTCGTCTGCGCATGAGTGAAGGCTTCACTCTGGTCAAGTTTCATAAAGTGCAGCACTGCCAGCCATTTTCCTTAGGCCCACTCGTATAACTAATGTATAAACAAACACAAGACATCTATTAATGAAAGAATTAGAATTCGTTCTGTTACCCACCCACCTTTGTTAATTATTAACCCATTAATAATTGTTACCTAGCCAAAGCTTAGCAACAAACAGAATTGTGCCACAAAAGGACTAAAAGACAAAACATAAGCACACGGAAATAAGCACATGCTATTAATAAAACAGACGCATTTAATTCTGACAAAACAATAGACAAGATTAGTTTATTATTTTTTACAAACAAGCATTTGCAACAAAGAGCACATATATGAGCACATGTATTAGTCCCATATGTCGTGTTTTACAATTTATTCTAGGTTGATTTAGTAAAATTCACTTCATGCGCTTTAATACAATTATTTTATTATGGAAGTTTAACTTTGCGAGTCAGATTAAAACATTTCTCTGAACCTCGCTCCATCAAAACTCAGGGCAAAGCGGCCCCGCTCAATAGCTACTGAGTGCACAGGGCATTGCACTAGGTGCTTCCTCCTTCAGGGTTAGTTGGAATAGCTTCCCCATGCTGCTTCCTGCTGGATGAGATGTCACTCACTTTAGGCGGTTCTTGCTCTGTGAAAAGATGCATTTAATATGCCACTGCGGTGGCACTTTTTAAAACGAACTAACTAAATAAAGAAACAATCGTCCATCATCAGCATGTTTAGGGCTCTTTCATCCTCGCCATTTTTATACCTTTCCACCAGTACATAAATCTCTTCACTGAGTCTTTCTCTCTCCATCTGGTTTTGGTGCCTCCCCTCATTCTTTCTGTACATGTCTTTTATGTACCGTTTGGTGCCTCTCTCTCTTTCTCTCTCTCTCTTTCTCTCACACATTGTCTATGAATACTGAACATCTTTGAGAAATGTGTATCGTTGGCTTCCAGAATCCTGTTGTCTGTGGAACAGCCTTAAGACGATTACATTAATCTGGAATTGTGGCAAGTTATTTTCAACACGATAGACGCCAAACAAGGCAGAATGCTGATCTGCTTATTGAATATATGTGAGGCGGTAAGAAAGTTCTTTATAAAGTGAGGCTTTTAGGTTTTAACATAAAATGTATGTCATGTAGCTAAAACGTGCACAGTCATAGCTTCTGCATGTGCCTATCAGGGCGTTTTAGGATAGCTTGAGACTTGCTTATGTAAGTCGGGTTTACATGCCCAGACCTGTTTAGGCTCTAACAACCCCTCTTCTATGTGTTAGGTCCATCAGTTGTGCTGTTACAGTAAGCAGAAGAGTCGGAACTCACTTCCTCACCAGTCTGAGGATCAGTTACATAGATAACTTGAATTCGATAAGCAGATTTCAGGGCGAGTGGGCTGACTATCTGGGAAACTAGTTTAATGTCTGTGCTCTGTGGTACCTATATCTGACGCACCATTGTTAACAAGCCTGCATACTGCCAGTTTCTGTCAGTCTCAGTTTTACCGGTTGCATGACAGAACAACACAGGGAAATACTCTGCATGCCCTTGCAACACATTTTTTACCCCACTTTTTTTTAGATTGTGTCTTTTTTTGCAACGTTTGCCTTTATCACGCATTGTTTATATGTATATATAATCAATTTATTTATGGACGTTTGCCTTTACCACACATTGTTTATATGTATATATAAACAATTTATTTGTGGAGGGAGATCTCCTAAACCCCCAAACTTACTCAAATGTGTGGTAAAGGCATACATTGTAAAATCATATGCGTTCTAAAAACATGCGTGGTAAAGAATGCGTGGTAAATGTACAACATGGTAAAAACCTCATTGTAAAGTCTGTTTCCCGCCTTCAAATAGGTACGTGCTATATAAAAATCATAGAATAGAATAGATGAGAAATCAAAAAGTCCCTCCCGTCTTTCTACTCTTTCTCTCTTTTTGCTTCTTTTGCCATTCATCATTCTCAACTCCAACATCCACGTCTTTATTATTCATCCAAGACGTACATATCAGGCGATTTGGCTTCCTGCCTCTTGAATAACTTGAAAGGCACTTTCCCTACGACTGAATGAGGGGTCAATTGATACACCACCACCCTTTCCTGTCTTACTTTTTTCCAATCCTTTCCTTGTAGCTTAGACATTTGAATAGATTCCTTTAGCACACTGTTAACACTTTCATTAATACTTTTTGATTCAGGTTGATAAAGAGAACACTTTTTATGTTTTATTACCTTTCTTTTTAGACATTCCTCCATTTCATTGAAGTCCAGTTACCAGTTGCCAATAAAGATGCATTCCAGAATCTCTTCTCTGGCAAACACATCTTTTAAGAAGTTAAATACATTGCTAGTTTTAATATGCTCAAAAATATACATTACTGGCCACCCTAAGAACACATCAATTAATACCATCACATAGATCTGACCTGCTCTGCAATGTACAGGCTCCAATATGTCCAGAGCCGCTTCTTGCCATGATTTCCTTGGATAGTCCCTTCCCTTCATTGGTTGTGTTCTTGTTTTACATATTTTGTCACTTGACATAGCGTCTTTACAGTCTCAAATCCTTCTCTCCACCTGAATATCAAGACCAGACCATCAAAAATGTAGCCTAATTCTATCTTTGGTCTTACATATGCCTAAATGATCTTGATGTGCCAGTTGAATTATATTTCTCTAATACACATGGGAGGAACAAGCCTTGTACCTCTCCATAAAAGACCTAGCCATACTGATATTTCATCTCTAACATTCCAATACTCCAAACCTTCCTCACTCACCACTTTTTTTGTTTTCCATTCATTCTCAATCAAATCCATAATTTCATGTCATCATCATTAACAAACATCTTCCACTTCTCTTCAATTACGATTCCCTCTGTGACCTCAGATACATACCTCCCCTTTTATTGTGTTCATCCTGAGAATCTGTGACCAAGCACGAAAGACAATCCACCACCATGGGCGTCCGCAGGGGAGGGCAAGGGGGAGTGCTTGCCCCCCCCGGATCGCCGGTCCCATGACTTTGACGGACGCCTTTGGTCTGTAATTGTCACCATTACAACAGGCTGTTCCCCTGCAAGAAGCCCCAGGAGTTTAAATGATCTCTCACTTGGGGCTGCTCGCACTTCTCTTTGAACTCTAGAGGCTGCAGCAGCCCCTCCTCGAGCAGAGTGTGGACAGGCCCATTGTCATTCTCTCTGCTGCTGATCATCACATAAAGAATGACAATGGGCCGTCTGCCTTTAAGTTGCCTTGAAGGCGGGTGATAAAGTTAAAATGTTGCCCCCCCTGGAAGGCGAGTGATGAAGTAAACATTTTGCCCCCCCCCTGGAAACATTTCTGCGGACGCCCATGTCCACCACTCTCCTTTCAACTCTCGGGATTTAATTGACCTTCAAATTGAGCTCTTGCAGCGCTATGACCCAACTACAAATTCTACTAGATATTGCTTGTATCCCCTTTTTTCCAAAAACGTAGCTCCAGCAGGGTGTGAGCTGCTTTTACCACAAAATGTGTACCCCAAAACATTTTTTATCTTTAGTTTCCTTAGAGTCCAGTAGGCTCTAATATCACGTACAGTAATGGACAATATTGAAATCAGGCAATCCCCGTTATTTGCTAATCTTGTACCATTCCTAACCTGCTCTATACATGTTATGCTGTTGCACATATAACTTATCACAATACATTTGAATACTTAATCATTTACATTTACTGCAGATATAGTACCTTCTGTTTAGTTGCCTCCAGCTGTTTCCGAAGATGCTGCGCCCTCCTCATCCAAACCATTTTTTTATCATGTATTCCCTATATGGACCTTATATTTCCTTAGGCCTGCACTTTTCTGGCATGAGGGTGTTGTAATTATCTGCGTGTATTGAGCTGTATGTTAAGTCAGTCAGCCAGTCCGTGACCTTCGGCAAGGATCTGCGCATCTACCTCATAGCGATTTTTCGTTTCGCCAATAGTAGGCATATGGCAGCCTATCTATGTCCCCCTTTCGGTTTGTCTTTGTCACATCCCAATACTGCTACTAGCAGCGTCTCTGGGATGGGAATTGTTAGTTTCTGCGTAAGTATGTTATAAACTGCTTTTCAAAAGTCCCCTATCCCTGGGCATTCCCATGCTAAGTGTATAAGCCCCCCATTTGCCATCTTACATCTCTGGCATCTGTCTGTGTCCAGTAAGCCATATTTATGTAATCTAGCAGGTGTGTAGTATACTCTCTGTAGGTATTTGTAGTGTATAAGTCTATCCCTTCCATTTTGTGAAATTGTCTTTGTTTTACTATAGCACCTGGCCCATTGTGCTTCAGTGATTTCCATCCCTAGTTCCACATGCCAGTCCTGCTGTGTTTTTGATAAGAGGATAATCTGAGACACACTGCTCAGTGCATATAGTGCCGGGACAGCTCTTTGTGAGGTTGTGGCCTGCAGTAGATATGTTATTGTTTTCCACTCCGTGGGTTCTGCCAGCTTGTCTCCCAGCAGCTCGCGCATGGCCTGCTGCAGCCTATGATAATTAAATGCATCTAGAGCACTGACTTGGGGGGTTTGTTGCAGTATTTGTTCCCATTTCTTCAACACTCCTCCATGAAACAGGTTCCCCAAATGCTCCATTTTTAGTTTATGCAGTGTTTGCTTAACCACCTTCTCCTCTCCCATCGTCATCCAACCACACCATTCTATAGGCCATTTCGGCGTATACATAAGTTTTATCTGTTGCGACCTGGCCAGCTTCTGCATTTGAGTATTAGTGCAGGCTGTCGGATATATCACATGCGGGGTGCCCTTTGCTCCTTTCATGAGCATTCTCGGAAACAGGCTAGGTGCTACATGGGTTTCTATCAATATGTAAGTGAGGGAAGTTGCTGGGTCCGTGTATCCAGTAGTGAGCATGCAGCACCTGGGCCGCCCTGTATATTTTTCCTAATCGGGAGCATTAAGTCCTCCCTCAGCATATGGTTTGGTAGGAGTTTCCCATTTGGCTCTCTGGCTTTTCCCAGCCTAAGCCAATCTGATCATTTGAGTTTTGATATTTTGGAAAAAGATTTAGTCAACACCATGGGTATATTTGTGAACATAAACAAAAAGCGGGACAATAAAATCATTTTCATTATGGCAATACGGCCCAAAAGGGACCACAAGATCCATACCCACTTATCTATGGATTCTTTTAGCTTTAGGGTGGCCCAACCATAGTTTTCGTGAATTATTATGTCAGGGTCTGTGGGTACTTGTATCCCCAAATAGTGAACTGCTTCCCTGGTCCACTCTATGCGGTAGTGGGTGCTGACCTGCGTGGTCGACGTAGTAAGAGGAAACATTATTGACTTGTGCCAGTTAATTTTTAATCCAGAGTGTTGCCCAAATGACATTACTTCCTTTAACAAGGGATGCAAATTTTGTTCTGGGTTGTACAGCAATGTATCATCTGCATAGGTGGCTATCACTAAATTATACTGTGGGGATCTGATTCCTTTGTGTGAGTGATACTCCCGCACCGCACACATCAATGGTTCTGCTACTTGCCGCCGATGATACAAGCGCTGTTCCGTAGCTTTGAAGCGGTATCGGGCCTCTAGGTAAACTGGGCTAAGTCAGGTGCCTATTCTTTTCACGAGGATGTGGCCATGACGGATATCATGTTCAATAGGATTACACTTGACTGGTATCCGACAACGTTCAGATATCTCTGTATATACATTTACAAATCCCCAGTGGATATACTGGAGGGTAACCTGGTTCGCGCTATCTCCTCCATAAAATCACAGATACAATTCTGGAAGATGCTGCCACTCAACGTGATGGACCGCATCACCTTAGCCAAGATGATAGTGTTGCCCAGGGTTTTATAATATTTCGCAAACCTTCCGGTGTATGTCCCAGTGAGGCTGTTTAGGGAACTAGAGGGGTTAATCAGAGGCCTGGTTAGGAATGTAGTGCGACCCAGGGTAGCATTACAGAAGCTATATGCACCCCCGGTATGCATTGGTTTAGCAGTTCCCTATCTGGAAATATACTATTGCAATGGGTCGCAAAATGGCTAAGTGGCAAAAATCTGACGGACACTGCGACCGACACAACGGTCTGGACGCAGGATCATATAAACGGACTGTTTCATCCGCTAGGCAAAGTTCCTCGCCTGACGCAGCTCTATGTGGAGTTAGGGCATAGATGTTATAAGAGAAGCCTCCGCCTCACAAAAGACAAAATCCCATATGCTCTGACACTGCCTCCGGTCGGGACGCCCAGAGGTAGAGACCCTATAACGGACACAACGGTGATAACCTGGACTGCAGCGGGGTAGACACGATAGGAGACTTGTAGTAGACGGCACCTTGTTACCTTTTGAGACATTAGCAGCTGATAATGGATTACCGGTTGGCTAGTTCCTTTTACACGCAGCCATTGTACGTACACTTACGCTAGCATGGGAGACTATTGAGCCACCGACACATCAGTTATTGCAATATCTACACATAATGGGGGAGGGTTCGCATGTGATACACTGGTAGCTCAAGCCCTGCTCGTCCATGTATTAACCCCTTCCATGCTCATGACGAGCTCAGCTCGTCATGCAGTACAGTGCTCCTGTGCTCATGACGAGCTGAGCTCGTGATGACCACACCCGTTTTTATTGCTGTCCAGCAGAGCAGGGGAATCGCTCTAGCAGCGATGCGGTTAAAACCACTGCAGAGATTTCGTGCACAATGGACTGAAGACAGAGGCCGTCCCTGGACCGATAAAGAGTGGGAGTGTGTTTTGGCCAGTGCTACACACATACCACGTAACTCAAGATTCAAACTTATACAAACTTACATACTACATAGGGCGTACTTATCACCAGACAAAATGAATAATTATTTCGCCATCAACACCTCAGAGTGCCTGAGATGCCGTTCCCTAGGCGCTGACTTGCTGTACATGCTATGGCCCTGTCCCTTGCTTTCACCCTGCGATCACAGACACACTTGCCACATGCACTAATACTGAGGTGCCTAGCACATGGGAACTCTGTATTCTGGGGTTTTCTAAAAGAACTAAGGCCAACAAAGTAAGTTACAGATTTCGCGACCTGGGCCTAATAATAGCAAAGCGACTTATAACTAAGAAAAAGGATCCACCGGAAGTAGTACACTGGGTGAGGTCCTTAGAAGTCTGGGGGCAGGCAGAGAGTACCACACTACTTAGGGAAGAAACGGCAGGGCTGCGAAAATATCCAATTGCACAGTCCTGGGATGGCATGCTCAAAACTCTCATTCTCACTACTGTGGCACTACAGGAGCCTCCCGCACGATAGGCGTGACCAAACGTCCTAGCATTTATGTACACCGCATGACACATGAGAATAGTAGCCCACATTTCTTGATTGTGTATTAGCCTAGATGTCACCATGCCCAAATGGCACAATGCACACTAATTACATATCCTCTCAGTTCTTTGATATCTCTTTGTTTTGCTTTGATATTATTATTTTTTTTTAATTTCTTTATTAGACATGGTTGTTTGTTATAAAAATAGATATCTAATGTGAGGAATCGGCATTTGCATGTAAATTGGTTCTGCTTACCCAGGAAGTGCTTCATTCTGTGAACTAACAATTGTGCCACTTTAAACAGACCACTCTTACATGTATGGATGTATCACTGCATTATCAAACATCGATGCGGAGAGGCGCAATTTCTAGGCCCACTCTGACCCCTGACTGGAGATAACAGACTGTGCGGGCTGTAGGTGCCCGAGGCGCTATGTAAAGGTATGAGCACTCCTACACTGGTGACGCAAATATTATTATAACTTTGAGAAAGTAATGTGTTAGAACATATACGCACTGTCATACAACAAATGTTATCATCATAAGTGCTGACATGTATTATTGCTCGTAATGTATGTAACGGACAAAATAAAATGCAATAAAGCTATTAAAAAAATGTAAAAATCAATGGTTCTGCTACTTATATAGAGAGTAACAGAGAGAGCAGGCAGCCCTGTCTAGTTCCTCTGCTGATATCAACTATTGGGGAAAGAGCTCCATTTACTCTCAAACAGGCGACAGGGTTGGAGTATAGTACCTGTCTAAGTTTAAGGAAGACCTCTCCCACTCTGTTTAGAACTGCTTAGAGAAAGCGCCATTACACTAAATCAAATGCCTTCTCTATATCTATAAAAATGCTGCTGCTTTTGTACTTTTGTCTATATGAGCTATGGAGTCAAAAAAGGTTCGCACATTGCATGTGAGAGTGCGGCCTGATACGAACCCTGTCTGCTTGGGTCTGATCAGTTTTGGTGGCAGAGGCATCAGTCTATTCGCCGAGATCTTTGCATAAAGCTTGGCTTCTGTATTAAGCAAAGACAGAGGCCTTTAAGAAGCACAGTGGTCAGGGTGCCTCCCGGGTTTAACGCCATCACCGCGGCGGCAATTGGGAGGGAGGGGTGGGGGAGAGTGAGCAGACCAAGAAACCAGTTAGAGTGTGAAAAAGGCTGCTTTAATGAAACAGGTGCACATTTACACAACATAACCTCGGCAAATGCCTAACAATCTAAACCTTACCAAATGATTGTATAGTTTTCAATCCCCCAAAAACCCGCCCCCGCCCCTCACCCTTCATCAAACCCGCCCCCACCCGTACATACCCAATCACATAATAAACCATACAACAATCCCACAAAAACATTATAACTTCCACATTTCCCAAAGCCATAACCCAAAACCCCAATTACATCTCAAGCCAATCCAGATCCCCCAACCCATGTCTCCGAACACAAATTCAACCTGCACAACTTCCCCCAACAAAATCCAAATTCAAAAACTATAAGCTCCCATCATGGCCCAAAACTGGCAAACCAAAATAATCCGCCACCCAGAACGCAGTGGGGGAGAAGACCGAAAACCCCCACCTTTCTGCCCCCCACAAAGAAACCAAACCACAGGGTGGGGGGGGGGGGGAAGGGTTGAGATCGAAGCAGAAAAACCACCAAACGAAACACTACTCACCCAAGAAACTTTGAATCGTCAAACAGCGAGACAGAACCTCTCGCAGCTCCAAGAGATATAAATCCATCCCTATTCCCGACAAATGTACCCCATCACTCTTAAAGAATTCCACAGCATCGTAACGAATGTCACTATGGACAATACGACCAAAGCCTAAATCTCTACAAAACCTAGAAACTTCCAGATTGACCTTCCTACGAGACTTATCAATGGCTTTAGGTTTCAACGCATTCCTCCAAACCCTCCTAGGAACCAATTCAGTCCACAGGACGTGACACCCAGACCAATGCTGATGCAACAAAGAAAGATCTTTTTTCATAGCTCGAAGAAGAACAACACCCTTAACCAGACCCAAATCATTTTCCCCAAGATGCAGAACCAAAACATCTGGACAAACCCCACCTACCAACCAAGAATTAAGGGCTGGAATCAAGTCTTTCCACAACATACCCCCCTTTCCCTTCCAAACCATATTAAATAAACGTTCATTAAATCCCAACATCGAGCCAAAATAACGCAGGCGAGCTTGAAGTTGCGCTCTCTTTATGAATGAATGCCCCACGATCCAAATAGTCAAAAACTCAGCGCGAGGACCAGCCACGGAACCTGAAAAAGAAAGAAGTATCAGAGAGGCAAAACAGCAGAAGACGCAGGCGCTCCCTTTCGTCTGATATAGCGCTGAAAGCAATTGGAAGTCCAGCGCCCCAAGCTCATAATGTCTTCCCTCGACCAACCCCTGTTAAAAGCCTCAGTTGCGGCCCCAATTCTAAAAGAGTGAGTCGCATATAAAGACTCATCAAGGCCAAGATGACGCAGCGCTTTACGCAGTACCATGCGCAACTGATAATTGGTCACCACAGAACCATCCAGATGTTGAAAAACGGGATGCTCAGCAACACCACCCGAAACCTCCCACCAGCATCTGGCCCACCTCTAAGGACAAGTCTCCGGGGGGGAAACCGCCTCCAACCAAAAACCTTTGCCTTTATTCCTCTGATCCGTCTTAGAATGAGACAGCCAAATATGAACTCCCCTAACTGACAACTGAACATCCCCCCACAAAATACCTTTCGAAACTTTATTTCCCAACAACTCAGACACCCGGAACGAACCAAAAAACATCCAAACCATCAAAGTGGCAAAAAGACAAGCTTCCACCCTATCAGTACACACCAAAGGCAACACTGATATGATATTGAACAGCTTCTGCCAAGACAAAGGAGACCTCAGCGCATGGACACTGCCCCGCTCCCGAGACCACCCTTCCAACATTCTTCTACCCAACTCCCCAGCCGACGGAGCATAGCCCCATAACAACTTACCCATAAAAGAAACACCCGCTAACTTCCCAGCAATTGTGACTCTGGATAAACCTTTATCCATTAAACCCAACATGAACTGAACCACATCTTCAGACCTCTGCCCAAGAGTCTCCCTCTTACAAGCTCCTGAAGACAAAAATTATTTCCAAGCCAACTCATATGCCACCCTAGTAGAGGGGGCCAAAGAACCTAAAACCAGTTGAACAACCCTGTGTTGCCTACCGTCCACAGATGCTCCGGCATGGGAGTCGGCTCCTCGTCTGCCTCCAAAGCGAGCCCACGGAATCTCTCCCACTGCGAACGAGACAAAGCATCCGCAATGTCATTGTCCACACCAGGAATGTGCAGGGCCCTAAAGCAGATGTCAAATCTAAGGCATCCCAACACAAAGACCCTGAGCAATTTCAGAACTTGCACATCCTTCGCAGATTGTCTATTGATGACCTGCACCACAGCCATGTTATCAATCCTGAAAAGAACTTTTTTGTGAGCCAAATCCCTGCCCCACAACGTAACTGCCACAACAACTGGAAACAGTTCCAAAAAGGCAATGCTCCGGCCACCATTCTTCCAAACCTCAGGCCACTGTTGAGCACACCATTTCACTTGCCAATACAAGCCAAAACCCTCGCTACCAGCCGCATCAGAAAAAATCTGCACATCCCAGGTCCAATCAACTTCCCTGTACAGTGGAACACCATTGAAGGAATGCAAAAAGGTGACCCACATACGCAAATCCTCCTTAACTCCCGCAGACAAACGAATCCGGTGATGTGGCAAGTAACGACCAGACAGAGCCCTGCCCAGACGCCTACAGAAAGTCCTGCCCGCCCTGACCACCCTGCATGCGAAATTAAGGTGACCCAGCAAGACTTGAACCTCCCGCACCATGACTTTCTCTTTAGGTAACATCCTTTCCACCAACTCCAATGCCCAAAAAAGACATGGTCGCGCAAGGACCCATGGTCTTCTCCGGAGCCAATGGTACACCCAAATGAACCATAAGTTTTTGAAACGTAACCAAAGCATTCTGGCAGTCCAAAGAATCAGCAGCGCCCACAAAAAAGAAATCGTCCAGATAGTGTGTGACCAAAGTGTGACCAGATGTCTGAGTGAAGAACCATTGTAAAAACGTACTGAACGTTTCGAACAACGCACATGACATGGAGCAGCCCATTGGCAATGCTTTGTCCACGTACCACTTCCCAAGGAAATGGATACCCAGAAGAGGCCAATCTTCGGGATGAACTGGAAGCAATCTGAATGCGGATTTAATATCGCATTTTGCCATTAACGCAGAAGGGCCCGCAGCAACTACCAATGACATGGCCACATCAACAGAAGAATAGGAAACAGAAGCCGCTTCATCATCGATAAAGTCATTCACTGACCCACCCTCTGGCCACGACAAATGTTGTATGAGCCTAAACTGCCCCGGTTCTTTTTTGGGGACCACTCCAATGGGTGAAATTATTAAGTTCTCCAAAGGCCAATCATCAAACGGACCTGCCATTCTGCCTTCACACACCTCCTTATTCAACTTGTCCTGGACGACAGCCTTATGCTCACCTGCTGATTTAAGATTCTTCGACCACCGCCTCACACGAGGCCCCACATAACCTAGATGAAAACCGTCTCTAAAACCAGACACCAAAAACTCTCGCAACTCAGCTGACCCATAACCTTGTAACGCTTCGGACAAATGAATAACATTAACCGGTGTATGAGCCTTTGGGCCCAACACCTGAAGAAGATTTTCCTCCCCTGGGAGCTTGCGGTTGCTGTGTTGTGGCGTGATGTCCCGAACCCTGCTGTGACCATTGTTGCCCACCTGGAGGCCTAAGCCCCCAACATCTCGACAAAGGGTGGCTCTTCTTCCCACACTGGGAACATTCATGCCGAAACTTACAGAACTCCCTATTGCATGTCCCTCGATTGAAATCCCAACAGGTCCCCACACTAGGCTGCGCTGATGTAACTGTCCCCACCCCTCCCCGGGTGGGTCGCGCCTGAAAGGGGCGATAAAGTAAAGGCAAACCGCTTGCTGTAAAGATTGTTTTACCACTCGCTGAAGCACCCATAGTGTGTTGCCAAAGGTCTGTGTCCAATTCCCCCCATTTCGCCTCAGGATCCCAAGCCATACGCGCCCTAAACTCTTCATCATATTGCGCCCATGCAAAGTCATTCCTTGTGATTTGCGCTTTACAAATCACATCCATGTACTTAAACAGTGAAACGCATCGCTCAGGGAACTTCTCACAGTATACACTGGCATATATCAAAAAGGCCGCTGTCCAATTTTCGATGGTCAAAGGGACTTTAGGGCGCTTAGCTAATTCGTACTCCTCCTCTTTGGAACCCTCTTTAGCACGCACCTCCCTATGCAATAACTTTAAGAGTTCCACATATTCACCATTCCATATTTTTTCCTTAGTGCTCAACATTAAATGAGCCCCCAATGGCTTAGTGACGCCCATATAGGGCAACTTTTTAATTTTCAGCTCTTTACTATGTAAAACCTTTCCCGTGTCCACCCCGCCTGTAGAAGTCCCACCGTCGACCTTAGCAGCCACCCCATTATCAACCCCGTCAGTACCCACACTCTGATCCTTCACATAGCGAACCTTGTATAACCTACCGTCAGACCCCTTAGAAACTACATCCTCCCCAATCCCAACAGATACCATTTTAGCCCGAGGCACCACAATCTCACCTGGACGTAACAAAGGAGGCCGACTCGGCTCCGCTCTCCATGCCACATGGGAAACATCATCTGCTGTCCGAGGAGCCCTCACCGAGGGGCCGAGCACTCGTGGTCTGGACAACTCCGCTTGACTCTGCACCACCGGTGCCTGTAACGAACTACAAGAAACATGAGAATGCTCCCCCCCAGACGCCACGTCCCGCAATTCGCCCTCCTCCGGGCTATCCTCATCATAATCCAGAATTAACGACTCCTCTAACTGGGGAGGAGCATGTAACACCACATTCTTTTGAACCTTTTCCAATGTATGTGAACGTCCACGGGCCTTACCAACCCTTAACTGTGACCGTGGCGGGGAGGCCGACTGTACTCGCCGGTACCCTCCTCCACTATTACCAACCACAAAACCTTTGTCAATGGGCAAAACCAAATTATGACCTTGAAGAACTTGAGGCACCTGAGAAGTCGTGCCGGACCTGCTCCGATGAACAGCGCTGTAATCCCTCGATGAGGCCAGTAAAGTCGCGCTTGACCTACTTACACTGCCTGTGGTGACTTCCCTCGTTGGGGCCACCGAGGTCGCACTGAACCTGCTTGTGGTAGCCACGACGGGATCCCTCGATGGTACGGGACGTGCCGCGCAAGGCTCCACCCTCTCTTCACCTTGGCGCGACTGGGCTGCATGCCGTCCTACCAAGTCCGCTGCTCCAGACCGCTCCCTAACCTGCAAAGAAAAAGGCCGGACTGATGTGCCGGGTCCCTCACTACATAAAACACCAGAAGCTGAAGACAATTCACCTGTTGCCCTACCAAAACCCTGACCACTCTCCCGAAAAACAACTGAACCAACAGGGTCTTTCCCTTTAAGAGCAGCCCTCAACTGAGGGGGAGAGGGGGAAGGGCCGCACACCTCCTCATCAGTACTACAATCCAACAACTCCTGAAGAAACTTGGACTCCGGGCCCTGTACCTGTGAACCCTGAACCACACTCTCCTCCAAAGCACCTGAAACCCTACCCTTCCCTTCTACCTGTAAACCAGGAAAAGTCACCGCACCAGACATTGCAACCAGACCCCCGTGGCCCCCCCTCTTCTGAAAGTTAGCAGCTTCCTTCAGCCCTTCCTCCCAAGATGCAAAAATATCCAGACCCCCCCAGGACCGAACCCGAACCCCCGAGGGAGGCTCACTAAACTGACCCTTTACAGAAGAAGATCCCTCCACACCCTTGTCCACTGCCCTAGGAACAGAAGGAACCTGTGAAAATAGCAACGCCTCCTCCCCAAAGCCTGAATGTAACAAAGAAGAACCTTCATGACCCCCCATCTGAGCCCACTCACCCTCCCCCACAGAACCACTGCACACTGAAAACACCTCACCCTTCGCTGAAACCGGAGGAGAAAACAATAAGGGGCTAAAATGACTCATGTCTGCACCAGCATCCCCAAAGTCCCCCGATAAAGCAGACATCTCATGACCTACAGGCAAAGACTCTCTATGTATGCGCCTAGGCGTAAGAAAACTTTCACCCTGTAATGCCACAGGCGCCGAAAAATCAGCCTGTCTAAGACCACCCTGCTGTGAAAACCCTTCCGACATAGGATGAACTTGCCCGCTTTGCACTGGCCTAAAAACCACTGCCTCGCGCTCTAAAATGGCCTCCGCCCCTCCCCCGCCAGTGACGTCACTAACCGTCACCACGGAGGCCGAGGCAGAGCGTCGCGTGCACCCGCGCTGCCTAGATGCACGACGACCTCGCAAAACTGGAGCAGAAGCCGCCCTGTCACGCAAGGCTGCTACCGGTACTTCAACCGGCGCAGCCTGAAGCTCTCCAACCATCCCAGGACCGCCCACAGCAAGCCCTACCGCACCCACAAACTCAGAGGGCCCCGAACCACTCCCCCGCCGAGCCCTCACACCCGGGGCCGCTCTCCTAGTTCTAGAGCGGCCCCTTACACTTACCGCCTCTTGGCGCCGACGTTTTGGGGATAAACACGCCGCCACGACCGCCGGCACCCCAGCAGAAGCCAAACGCTGGGGACATTGAGGCCCGACCTGCTCCCGGTCACCGATGACCAAATCTAAGCGTCCCGCTTTGCTAAGCAAGCGTATCGCTTCCAGCACGCGATAATCCTCGCCAGCCATCATAAACTCTAAATACACGAACAACTAGACAAAAAGTGAACAAATTGTCCTACAAGAACTACTGACAAAAACTAGCTGCAAACCAACCGGCCACCAGGTCACCTATGCCTAAAATGGTGGCCGGAAAAGGGGAGCCCAGCACATTTATAGGCTGGGCTCCAAAACAACCAAAACAAGCCCAAAAAGAGCCCAAAATTGGAGACTGCTCCAAAATGGCCCCCACCCACACCTCCCAAACAGCCCGGGGGAGGAGACCTCCCAGGGGTCGGCTGCCCTCCCCCAAGCCCCCCTTCCGCTGCGGTGCGTGTGTTCTAAAAGGTGGGCGGGGCTGCGACGGCCGTTGGCCGTTGGCAGCACCAGGGAGGTAGTGGCCGATGGGAGCACGGAACAGGTTATGGAGGGTGATAAGTATAGCTTCTCTCATAGTTGGGGGCATGCATCCATCTTTAGCCATTTCTTCGAAAAGATTCATCAAGTGAGGGACACGTTTATCTAGATACGCTTTATAAAAAGCCACAGTAAGACCATCAGACCCAGGCCCCTTATCTGTGTTTTCCTATTATCGCATTGTAATATGAGCGAGGTATGTGCAGTTCTCACAAGGATTAGCGAGACGGCGAAGAAGAGGAGGAGGGCAGCCCTGGGACGCTGCATGACAGGTAAGTGATTTTTAATTTATTTTTTAATAATGTTTAATTACTTTTTATAATTGGGGGGTGAAGGCAGTTGGATTAGTGGAGCGGAGCCGAGGTCCATGGAGTACATTTTCAACTCCGTGGACCTCCGCATAGCCCCGCTACGCACACAATACCCGTGGTTAGTAAAGACACTAAAACAACAGATTAAAATACCAACACAACTTGTGACATCAGTGTTCGATGCAATACCCAGGACTTCGCTGCATAGAACGTGCTGCTTCACAGAAAAAGAGCTGTCCTTGAAGGCAATGCTATAATAAGAAATAGTAAAACAATAAATTAAAATAACAATAAACTTGACATGCCGGTAAGAGATATAACACCAGAACTGCCTTACAAGTCTCTAGTGTTTGGATCAGCATTCGAGCATTTTAACCACAAACTGTGCTGACAATGCGCCCTTCTGACGATTCTCCAGCTGAGAAAGACTCCTCAAGATACAGCACACTGAGAGAGAGACTCCCGGGGATTATTGACTTAACGTCGCTACCAGCGTGAGTGGCAATAGATAGGTTGCTTGTCTCCTAGCATCCAATTTACAAGCAGAAGAAAACACACTGCACATGCATGAAGTGTAGAGACATGCACATGAATGACATCACAATAATAATGCAGTACCACTGAGAGAAGGAGCCTTGTAGTATGGTCTGCAGCGCAATAATGGAGCTGATGCGATGATGCACTGCCAATGACATAGGTCTGCAGCATAATAATGGGGCCAACATGAAGACCCGCTGGCAGTGAAGCAGACCCTTCACCACAGTCAATGAGCCTCGCAACGGTGCTCGCTCCCTAGCCAACGCATGCAATGACATGCGCCGTGACTGTGGCTTGTGCTGCCGCTCGCTCCGCACCACTCAGCCTGCGCAGTAAGTAACAGCCAATTGATAACTTACCAACTCTCTGTTACTTGTTACCACAACTCAACATCAGCTTTTACAGCGGACAGGTTTCTCCAGACTTCTACTCTGTCAACCTCGGCACTGAGATGTTCCTTCCAATGCTTTCCTCTCCCGATCCTGACCATTACCTCCTCGTCCTGTCTCCCCGTCCCATTCCTTAACAGAGAGCAGCTAGTCTGCTCTACAGAAACCTATTACCTAGCTGAGCTTTGGCACTTCCCCCAACATGGCGTCACTATCACGTGACAATAAAGGGGGAAGTGCAGCAGAGAAACATCCTGTTCCTTTTTTTCTGCGTTTGCAGTTTGCCTTCCTACCTAGCTGTGCTGTGGGTAAGTGTTGCCTTTTTTGATTTCTATTGTGTTGCGGCGGCCTGCTTCAGCGGCCGCCATTTTGTTTTTCTTTTTTGCCCCTTTACTGTTGTGCCTTTATATGGGTTGTGGCCTGTTTCAGTGGCCGTTTTCCTCTTTGCCGGTCTTGGGACGCCCTGCTTTAGCGGGCGTGGGTTGCGGCGGTGTTTTCGGTGGCGCGTGTGATCCATTTGGATCCTGGGGCAAAATTCGGGTGGCCGGCTGTGTTTTGTAGTCCGGCCCCTTTTTTTCGTGTCCCACAGGAGCTCTGGTCCTCGGGACTTTGTTTATTCAAGTTGGGGTCCTTTCTTGTATGCCCTCGTCCTCTGTGAGTGCCTGTTTTGATTCTTGGACGTTGTTGTCTGCAGTCATGGACACGAATGCCTCGTCCTCTGCTGCTCCTCTTCATGCCCTGCGCCTGTTAATTAATGAGGCAGTGGCTGCTGCTTTCCTGCTTAGGGACGCTGCTGGACCTCCTTCCAAGGTGCCTCGTGGTTCTGTGGATCCGCAGGCCTCTCCGGATGATGAGATTGGTCCTGAAGAGGGTGAGGGTGCCGGGGAGCGCTTTGTGCAGGGTGCTGAGCTCTCTGGCCTATTCGCCCATGTACGTGACAATTTGGGTTTCTCTCCTCCTGTTGAAGATGTTCTGGAGTGTGGAACAGAATTCCTTTTATCGGAATTGCTAACATGATAATTGTTTGCATGATGTAGCTGTATAAACGCATAGTCCTAGTTTATGTATCATTTGATGTTAGTAACGGAAAGTAGTGTTTGTTATTTACATATAGGTTAAGTTGCACAGTAGTTAGAGAAACCACACTAACGCCATTTTGTATTTGTCGACTCGGGCCTGGGTAGTGATCACCTGTTGTTTTCCTGTCACCGAGCAAGCCCCAATTAGTTGAGTTGCAAGGCAGCTGAATTTATGATGTTCTCTCTGCTCTAAGGCCCAAGGTTGCATCTGGCTTTGGAGGTGATAAGCACATTCTTGCCGGCGCCGGGCTGTTACTCCCCTGTACCGAGACGAAAGGGAGTAACCCTTTCTGACCTTCCTCATAATAGCAGAAACAGACAGAGACAGAGCAGGCTTTGTGTGCCATATATGGTTCTTCCTTGAGATCTTGAACCTATTGGTAGGTTGCCAAATATGGTTATTTCATGTAATGTAACTAGGGTATAAAGCATTTGTCTCATGTGTAAATGGTTAGTCTTCTTGGCGCACTGATTGGGTGTGGACGAGGGGGCTCCTCTGCGCAGAGCCTGTTTTGTTAATAAACTATTGCCTTTTCTTCACTGCCAACTGACTGGTTATTTGGTAATAGTGGTTGGGCTATTGGTAAGTGTGGCCCCTAGGATATTTTTCCAGTACTACAGTTGGCGACTCCGCTGGGACTCCGCGTTTGTGGTTGTCCTCCCGTAATACGGGGTGAAATAAGGACATTAGGGGGGGTGCTCTTGTCGGGGGGGTGGACTGACGGCCGATTTTTGCTGAACTCCGCTCTCGCGATCAGAGAGCTGCTAGTGACCCCTCGCCGGAGTCCTACGGGTGTAACCCGGGAACTGATCCAAGTTGATCTTCGGGAGTGGGCAGGGGAGAACTTGCAATCCTACCTGAGTGCACCAGGTGAGTGTATTAGTTCGTTGTTTATGGATTGTGCCCTTGAGCGATGTTTTGGAAACAGTTAAATACATTTTGTGGTTTGGTGGTCGGTGTACCACGAGGAGTTTTGGAGATCTGATGGGGCGGCATTGAGGCTGCACGGGCAGAGGCTCCACGGACTTGTTTGGTGAATTATAGAGGTTACGATCAGACGCCTTGGTGTGGCATTTTTGTTTGTACACACCCGGCCGGACTGCCCTCGGAAAAGCCCGTGGTTGCACCTGGGTAGCCTATTGGACACATCTGAAGCGGCGCTACGGTAGCGGGCTCAGTCAGAATAGTCCTGAAGGTGAACCAGGAAGATCGCGGGATGGTCTGTAGGCCGGTCTGTGGTTAATGGTTAATTCCTGTCTGATGACCTCTTGGTAGTCTCCGGACTGCCTGTTTCCTTTGTTTCTCTTTGGTCCGGTGACTGAATGTTCACAACTTCTCTATGAATGGGAGTCGACGGGCTCCGTTCTTTGGTAGCTTCATATCAGTTGAGAATTGAAAAAGAAAAAGGTTTTCATTTTTATGTGAAAGGTTGTGTGTTTAAGTTTGTGTATACGGTGGGTGTGAAGTCGACGAAGATTGAGGGTGAATGAAAAATGGCCATGCTCTGATTGTTTGTGACGAAGTGTGAAGAGTGATCACTTAAAGATGTCGTGTTTTAGTAAAATATTTTTTGGATGTTGTTGCCGGCGGAAAAATACACGATTAGATGAAAGCCAGCCTGCCCCACCGGAAGGCAGTCCAAATTTTTATATGTATGTAAAACATGGCCTTACGCCCATTTTATTCAGCAATCTGTGGCACTAATATACTAAGGATAATGAAGAATTACAATGGCCCATGACTGGGTCTTTTGATGAAAAGAAAATACAGTATTTACAGGATCGTTTGTTCTCTAAACGAAGTCGGCAGGGAATGTTTGATTCCTTGCGATTATGGTAAAAAGAGGCAAAACGTCGCCGAATTAGGGAAAATAAATTATTAAAAATACAGAATGGTCAGACCATCACTCAAAAGGCTAAAGCATATGATAAAGAACAAACTGAGAAAAAGATAGAATGTTTAGATAGACAGTTTCGATTGCAGGCCGATAAAAGTTATATAGCTCGGCCTGAGGGGGAGGATGAAATGGAGGAATTATTAGATACTCGTCCTCCACCCCCTTATGCCCCGCAGCGCTTGTATTCTGCGATACCCCTGGCCAGTGCCCCCAGTGCACCTGTCGTGTTATTGATAGCCCCTGTGACCCCTGCCACTACCATGGCAACGGGACCGTTTTTACTCCCTCCTCTACGATGGCTACTTTATTGACAGGCGACTCATCGACCCCTGTCGTGTCCCCAGTAACATTAACCTCTCCTTCGTCTTCTGTGGCTTGGCCTTCCCAGTCAGCCACTTCAACTCCTGCCAGGATAGACTCGACCCCCTCTCATGCTCCCGGGAAAGGGGGCATTCCACAATTATATACAGGTGCTGTTGTAGGGTGTAAAGAAAAATAAATGGTGATATATCAGGCGTCTGGGTACGGAATGCTATTTTTACTATCGAGGATATTTGGGGAACTATGAAGGATTACGAACCGGTTATGCACTAATATGCACTAGAAACGATGGCTTATCGGCTGATTTCTTTATGGGAACAATGTTTCGAGGATGGGAGGGCTCCCCAGGTCCAATATGATATAGTGGACCGGGCCCATAAGTTTGAGCTAGGACAGGAACATGTTTATGGGAACCTGGTCACCATTATGCGATATTGGCTAAGGTTATTTACAAAATGTCGAACATGGGATTCTCAGCATCCCATGCGAGAATTCCATCCCATTTACCATCCAGAGATTCCGGAACTTAGGATAATGCCAACCAGGTCATTCAGGCCCGTGTTGAAGCTCGTTTTCAAGAACAGTGGGTACATACTCCTTGGAAGAGGAGTGTGGTTCTTTCCTTAAAGTCTCATTTACCTGACCCGCATAAAAATCCCACCGCCTATTACAAAGAGCTCACTGAAGCGGCTTCTTCAGCTGTGATGACTTTGGCTGAAATAGAATTATTTTTTGGACTACTGGTTCCAGTTGATGTGGGACGTCAGGTACATGACCAACCTCACGCTAACGAGTTTGGGGGAACATGGGAGCAATTTAAGGTCTGGGATGCGGAAAGGAAACCTGAAGATAAACCTAGAGCCGAGATTTTGGCCCTTCCGGGCCGAATAATTACATATATGCACACCTTAATCCCACCCCGGAAGGTGGATTGGGATAAATTGACTGCTTGTAAACAAAAAAAGGATGAAAGTGTATCAGACTTCTTTACTCGATTTGAAGGCGTGTTTATCGATTTCAGTGGACAGGATTTATCGGTAAAAGGGGAAATAAGATTGTTTGTTAATCGTTTTGTGACTAACTTGTTACCAGAAATATCAGCACGACTCCAGGCTGCAGAAAGTACCTGGACAACCTCTGCTCCTTCAGTCATATTAAGTATGGCTCAGTATTATGAGCATAGGGAGAATGAGAAAATAGAAAAAAACAATAAAAAGAATAAGGATCTTAAAACTCGTGTATTATTACAACAAGTGGCCAGGGGACGTGGAAGGAGCTCAGGGGGAGGGAGGGGGTTTGTTCCAGGAGGGGCAGGGACAGGACGGAGAGGAGGAGGTCCAGCTGTTCCTTTGGGTCAGAATCAGTGTGCTTATTGTAGACAGGAAGGGCACTGGCGAGCTCAGTGTCCTTTCCTCTTAGCACAGAACGGAGCAGCAAGAGGCAGAGGTAGAGGCATAGGACGGGGTGGCGTTGATCGTGGCGACATGAAAAGGGATGAAGTGATACGATGTGAGTCCAGAGGGAATTATTTTGATAATCCTAATGGGAGGCAGTATTATAACAAAGATTATGGAATGGATGAATCAGATAGATATTTTTGTGCATAGCACAGCCACGGACAGAGAAGGGGCCAAGTGTCAGTACCCGTTGACCAGAAGGGGCCTTATGTTACAGGACAAATAATGGGATTTTCTGAAAACCTTTTGGTGGACAAGGGTGCAATGAATAATTCGATCGCTTGTTCATTGGTCCCAGGGGCTGCTCTGTCCGAGCATAAAAATTTTTCAGTTGGATTCTCTGGTATTCCATGGGTAAGTCCCATTTCGAAGCTACTTTCATTTACGATAGGTCCAGTTGCAGTGGATTCTCCATTTTTGTTGATGTCGCAATGTGGGGAAAATCTATTGGGTTTGGATTTATTAAAAAAGATGCATGCCAAAATTTATTGTTCTCCAAACGGAGTATATTTGACAGTTCAACCACCAGAACAATGTATTAAACAGAATGTTATGAAAAACGGACAGCTCCCTTCGGAGCTGACAGCCATTCCTTCCACGTTGTGGGCAACCGGTGAAACTGATGTAGGTTTATTGAATATTCCACCGGTTTCTATTACGTTAAAAGAGAATGCTCTGTTGCCTCGTATTCCACAGTCTAAAATCTCCCCAGCAGGTGAAAAGGCATTAATGTCAATTATACAGGATTTGATAGACAAGGGTGTGGTGGAAGAGACAGCTTCTAACACCTGTAACAGCCCTATATTATCGATTCTGAAGAAGGCTCCTATAGGGAACAGTCCTGATTATGCAGATACGTACCGCTTTGTAATTGACCTCCGAGAGGTTAATAAAGTAGTGGTACCACAATATCCAGTGGTCTCTGATATCACAATGATACTTACTATGATTCCCCCCACAGCTACATTTTTCTCAGTTATTGATTTAAAGAATGCTTTCTTTAGCATTCCCATACATCCTGAGAGCAGACATATTTTCGGCTTCTCGTTATCAGGCCGCAGCTTTAGATTTTGCCATGCTCCTCAGGGCTACTCAGAGAGCCCTAGTATATATAGGCTTTCAAGATAATTTTAGATGAATTGACCCTGCCTCCCGGAAATGTTCTCCTCCAGTATGTTGATGATCTCTTGGTGGCGTCTGATACGGAGGAGGGCTGCAAAGAGGCTACTGTCAAATTATTGTCCCATCTAGCGGCCCATGGAAATAAAGTATCTCTTTAAAAATTTCAATATTGTCGACAGGAGGTGACCTACCTTGGTCATCTACTGTTGAAAGAGGGGAGGAAGTTTGACTCCTGAACGTGTGTCTACTATTTTTAACATGCCTGTTCCTCGTACTCAACGAGATGTTCGTGCATTTCTTGGCATAACTTCTTACTGTCGCAAGTGGATTGCTAATTTTTCACTTCTTATTGAACCACTGTTATATCTGATTACGAAAGAAGTGCATGAACCTTTACCTTGGATGGATGAGTGTCAGAAAGCTTTTGATTCTTTGAAAACTGCTCTGCACCTGTCTTAGGAACTCCTGACTACTGAAAACCTTTTGTACTTTACGTGCACTAGGTGGACGGTTGTTTGCTTTCAGTGTTAACGCAAGTATTTGGTGGTAAGCAAAGACCTTATGCTTATTTTTCGGCAGTATTGGATCATGTCGCTAGAGCACTTCCTAGCTGTCTGAGGGCTACGGCCGCAGTGGCGGTGGCCATTAGGCAGTCGGAAGGGCTCGTGCTAAATTATGACCTCACAGTGATGGTACGGCATGCTGTGGACACGCTTTTGAATAAAAGAAAGACACAGTTTCTTACTAGTGCATGTCTTACTGGATATGAATTGACTTTGTTTGCCCCCCATATTACAATAAAAAGATGTGCCACTCTGAATCCAGCCACGTTACTACCCCTCCCTTCGGATGAACCAAACAATGATATTCATGATTGCATATTCCGGACAGAAGAAGAAACGAAGGGACGGGTGGACCTCACAGACCCTCACGCCCCTATCTGAACCCCAGGGGGAGTTGTTTGTAGATGGCTCTTGTTTTAAGTTACCAGATGGCACCACGACAGCTGCGTACGCAATTACCACGCTGCGTATGGTAGTTGAAACGTCTCGAGTTTCCTATCATTCTGCACAGGCAGCTGAGTTAATAGCCCTGTTACAAGCATGTGAGCTAAGTGAGGGACTGGTAGTAAATATCTATACTGATAGCCAATGTGCCTTTGGCATGGCTCATAGTTTTGGGAAGTTGTGGGCTGAAAGAGGATTTTTTACTTCCCATGGTCAATGAATACAGCATGGGCCCCTGATATTAAGGTTGTTGAATGCCTTGACGTTGCCACGGAAGGTGGCAATTGTTAAGTGCAGTGCCCATAAAACCATAGTGGATACTGTTGGAGAAGAAAATGGTTTCGCTGACCAAACAGCAAAAACTACTGCTAAATCTAAAATGACCCCGATGTATATACATTCAGCCAGGTGGGTGGAGGAGTCTGATATATTTGATAATACTATGGAAAGTGTCAGAGAAATACAGAAGGTAGCTACCCCTGCTGAACTGGCCCGATGGGAGAATGAAGTAGGGAGGTTGGATGATAATGGTTGTTGGATTGATTTAAGTGAAAAACAGCGATGGATGCTTCCTAATGCTTTTGTTAATGCTGTAGTGACTATGGCCCATGGCACTGCACATGTAGGAGCGAAGGGGATTTGTCAATTATTGGACCCAGTTTGGAATAATCCCAATATTTCTAAATCTGCTACTCATTTGGTTCAACACTGTATGGTCTGTCTACGACATAATCCTGGAGGAAGAGAACCTGTTCTTAGTGGGAATTTTGCACCACCCTCTTTACCCTTCGAGGTGCTCTAAATGGATTATATCCAACTAGAGAGAGTGAATAATTTGAAGTATGTCCTGGTAGTGGTCTGCGCATTCAGTAAGTGGGTAGAAGCTTACCCTACCCAGGAAAATACTGCACTAGCAACTGCTAAAGTTCTAATCAAAGAATATTTCTTTAGATATGGGGTCCCTTGGGTCATATGGTTGGACAACGGGACCCCTTTTAATGCTGATCTTATCAGACATATCTGTAATGGATTACACATAAAACAAAAATTTCATGCTGCTCGACACCCTCAGTCCGCTGGATTGGTTGAAAAATATATTGGGATCCTGAAGTTAAAGATGGCTAAAATTCAGGAGAGTACGGGGTTGCGGTGGCCGGACACGTTGCCTCTGGCTTTAATGTCCTTACGCATGACCCCCCATTCCCGTTTAGGTCTGTCCCCGTATGAGGTTATTTTTGGACGACCAGCTAATGTATGGGGTGTTCCTCGTCCGAGAAGTTTTAGAGAAATAGATTATCCAATGATGACCGACCATTTGTATGCATTGACTAAAGACCTTCGTTCAATCCACCAACAGGTATCTGATGTATTGCAGCCCCTGCCGGAGGGTTCGGGACATCGTTAGGAGCCCAGCCAGTGGGTAATGGTAAAGAATTATCAACGAAAATCGAGCCTTGAGCCCAGATGGACGGGACCGGTGCAAGTTCTATTGGCCACCCGAACAGCAGTGAAGGTGACTGGACGGAAACACTGGATCCATGTTGATCATGTGAAAAAGGTGCCTCTTCCCCTTCCTTTTGATTGCCCAAATTCCGAAGTAATATTGACCCAGGAAAGTGAAAGAGCTCCTCGCGTGATTCCCTTTTCTGACGCCCAGGAAATTGAAGGGCAAGAGAGAGGAGCCGAGGGTACGAGAGAGGCCGCGTCACCAAGTGTGGAATTGGCCTCAGAATCTGTTGCTCCAGTTGTTGAACGAGAAGTACATGGAAAATGTGGCACCTCGGATGCTTCCTCATCTGCGTTGTTTAATGATCAGGAATTGCCAGGTCAGGCTCGATACAACATACGGCCCAGAATTCAAGACGGTACCCCCAACAATTGTAGGAGATAGGGAAAGACTTTTAGTGACAAGGGTTTGCTAGAGAAGTTTGGGGGCACTGAGCGAGATACTGGACTGAACCCGTTGAGCGCTGGAACTTTGTGTTGCTCTGTTCAGAAAGAAAGACTGAGAAGTAAAGAAACGGGGCCTAGGTTGTAATTAGAGAAGATAACCGACGAAAGGATTTGCTCTTTTGATGAACGATAGGAGCCTGCCTGTGAGGCTCTAGACGGACACAGGAAAGAAGCACCCTCTGGCAGGACGTACTGCACCTTTTGCTTTTTAGAATAGTTTGGACACTAGTTAGAATGTATCCCTTTGGTCGATTTATTCCTGAGGAGGAGCGTCCCCTTGCTCCTCGACATTTGCCCATTTATGTACCTATGTTTTCATCATGGACAACCAGAGTGAAGGTTGCTTTCGTGATAACAGTTGCAATGTTGTTGCACCCTCTACTCTGCCAATAGAGCACCATTTCTTTAAGTTAGCTCCTCAGACCTACACTAAAAATGTATTTGTGGAAATGTTGCATCAGACTCACAGTGCTATCAATACGACAAATTGTTGGGTTTGTGGTCTATTACCCTCTGTAATGCATCAACATGATCTCTTTATCTCACTGCCATTATCCTATTTAGGAAGCTGTGAAGCCTGGTTCAAATTATTAAGTATGATGTACTTACATTACACTGTAGATACCTCTCGATATACTGAGAAGGATTATGACATGATTCTGAATTATATAGAAATACATCAAGGTTTTGGCCCATAGGGAAATAACGGAGAAGGGTCCTTAGACCCCAAGGCTTGCATGAATGTGTATAGCGATTATGAGAATGTTACATGGTTGAAAACGGAGATACTGGATTTTGCTGAGTTTAATTTCACCCAGTATTTCCAACATTTTCAGGATCTAAATGTTACCAACGACAAGCCAATACCTGTACCCATATTAAATAGTACTTCTACGTTTTGTGTCCAAGGAACAGGACACATCTCTGTAGGAGACAGTCGGTGCAATTACACCTTTCGATTACGTACCTTAAGTAGCCCAACATTGATAACACCCCCGAATGTTTATTTCGTCTGTGGAGAGAATGCTTATACTTGGCTTCCTCGAGGGTGGATGGGTCGGTGTTATTTATCCTTCTTGTATCCACCTGTATATATAGCCCCCTCTGATTATCATATGGATCATCGGTTAGACGGACCAAAGACCCTAATAAAACGTGATAAAAGAGAATTGGACATGTCTGAAGTAGATCAAACTGATACCCCAGAGCAGCATTTCGTTGATATAGTAAAAGGAGTGTTTCCTATTTGGGGACCTATAATAACTAGTAAGGAGGTGAGGCGGTTATCCAGAGTTGTGGAAAGAGTCATTAATACCACTGCCGGCATATTAACGAATCTGACTGTAGAGCTTCAGGCTACGAGACTCGTCTCTCTCCAGAACCGTATGGTGCTAGACGTCATACTAGCATATCGAGGAGGAGCTTGCCGCATCATCGGCAGCTTCTGTTGTGTATACATCCCTGACTCCGCCCCCTCTGTTCATTTAGCCATTCAGAAGTTACACCGATTGGCAGTAGATATACATACTGATACAGGAGGATGGTCCTTTACCGGCTGGTTTTGGGGCCTACTGTCAGCCTGGGGATGGAAGATCCTAATGGTATTGGTGGGTATAGCGGTTATCATTCTTACATGCTGTTTATGTATACATTGTTGGCCTGGCTGTTGTTTCTATTGCGCCAGGAGAGTATCCTCTGCCCTGGTACCGTCACCCTCAACAAAAGAAAAATCTCAGATGGTGCAACAGGAAATTCGAGATTTGATGCAGATAGATGAGGGTATCATTGAGGATTGATTTAGCTTCATCACGCTAAAAGGGCGGTTCTGTGGAACAGAATTCCTTTTATCGGAATTGCTAACATGATAATTGTTAGCATGATGTAGCTGTATACACGCATAGTCCTAGTTTATGTATCATTTGATGTTAGTAACGGAAAGTAGTGTTTGTTATTTACATATAGGTTAAGTTGCACAGTAGTTAGAAAACCACACTAACGCCTTTTTGTAATTTTTCGACTCGGGCCTGGGTAGTGATCATGTGTTGTTTTCCTGTCACCAAGCAACCCCAATTAATTGAGTTGCAAGACAGCTGAATTCATGATGTTCTCTCTGCTCTAAGGCCCAAGGTTGCATCTGGCTTTGGAGGTGATAAGCACATTCTTGCAGGAGCCGGGCTGTTACTCCCCTGTTCCGAGACGAAAGGGAGTTACCCTTTCTGACCTTCCCCATAATAGCAGAAACAGACCTCAGAGCAGGCTTTGTGTGCCACATAAGGTTCTTCCTTGAGATCTCGAACCTATTGGTAGGTTGCCAAATATGGTTATTTCATGTAATGTAACTAGGGTATAAAGCATTTGTCTCCTGTGTAAATCGTAAGTCTTCTTGGCGCACTGATTGGGTGTGGGCGAGAGGGCTCCTCTGCGCAGAGCCTGTTTTGTTAATAAACGATTGCCTTTTCTTCACTGCCAACTGACTGGTTATTTGGTAATAGTGGTTGGGCTATTTGTAAGTGTGGCCCCTAGGATATTTTTCCAGTACTACAGGAGGATGACTTCTTTACACAATATCACCAGCCAGCTCCTGACTCCTTCCCGTTGTACGGTGCTGTGCGCAAGGTGCTGGATCACAAGTGGAAGGAGGTGGATAAGTCCGCTTTCCCAGGCGTTACCCTCTGGAGGGTTTTGCTGCTGAGTTTCCTCAGGCTGTGAAGGTCGACAATTTGATGGCTGGTCCTTCCTCTCAAGGTTTGGTCCTCTCGGATGACGCCCTTCCTGCAGACGCTGTAGATAGGCGTGTTGAGGGGGCGATGAAAGCGTTCTTATGCTGCTTTCAATTTTTCTGTCCGTGCGACTGCCTATTCTAATTACATAGTCCAGTCCCTCCTCAAGGATTTTCAGTCCCTATCCCGTCTGTTGCAGGACGGTGATGATGCCACCCCTCTTTTGTCTCTGATGGAGTTGCAAGTGCGGTACTTATCGGATCTTTCCTTTGACAATTTGAGTGCAGCGGCAGCTGCTTCTGGTGCTTCAATCGCTGCACGACGGCTTATCTGGATGCGTTCCTGGAAGGTTGAGTCTTCCCAGAAGTCGGTCCTCCTTAAGTTGCCCTTTGGGGTTCTAAGGTGTTTGGTCCTCAGCTTGAGGAGATGGTCAAGCAATCGGCGCAGAACCGCAAACTTGTGGCTCAGGTCCGCCCTCCTTCTCGGGGGAGTGGTTTTGGCTACCATTTCGCTTTTGGGCCTCCTGCTCGGGACACTTCACAGCCCTTTTCTGGCAGGGGTCGTGGCCGGGGGGCCCCTGGAGGTGCCAAATCCGGAGCCACTGCCAGTGTTGCTGCTGCCGCTTCTTCCTCTTCCCAATGACTATCTGCCTTTGCCGGTTGGGGGTCGCCTCCTGTCCTTCCTGCCCCAGTGGTTGTCAGTTCCGGATGCCGGGGCAGTTCCGACAGTGTCGGAGGGTTGCTCGATAGAGTTTTCTTCTCCTCTGCCTCCGGTCTTCCTTCTGACTCCCCTGCCACGTCTTCCTCTGCGAAGGGTGGCATTGTTGGTGGGAGTGCGACTTCTGTTGGAGAAGAAGGCTGTTGTGGAGGTTCCTCCTGTGGAAAGCGGCGAGGGTTGTTATTTAATCCTATTTCTGGTCTCCAAGAAGGATACTTTCGATCTGCGTCCTGTTTTGGATCTAAAGCGGGTCAATCGCTTCATTCTCTGTACAAGATGGTGACTCTGCATTCCATCCTGCCTCTGGTGCTTCCGGGGTGCTTCCTGGCGTCCCTGGATCTGATGGATGCATATCTGCACGTCCCTGGCCATCCGGCGGACCAGAAGTTTCTCCGGTTTGCTGTGGGTTCCCGTCACTTCCAGTTTCGGGTGCCCCCCTTCGGCCTTTCATCGGCGCCCAAGATTTTCATCAAACTCTTGGCCCCTCTGGTGGGTATTCCAGGGGGCTGCAGGATTTTCCCTATCTGGATGACTGGTTGATTGTTTCTCCTTCTTTTTCTCAGGCTCTGTCGGATGTGGACCAGGTGTGTCTTCTCCTGGGTTCTTTTAGTTTCCTCATCAACAAGCGGAAGTGTTCCATGGTGCCCTCCCAGTCCCTGAAGTTCCTGGGGGCTCTCTTCCGCATGGATCTGGGCATGGTGTTCCCCTCCCAGGAGCGCCAGTTGACTTTGTTTCGTCACCTTTCTTGGCTTCTGTCCCAGTCCCAGGTGTCCGCCCGTCTCTGGTTGCAGAGTCAGGGGGAGATGGCGTCTACTTTTCATCTCATTCCTTGGGCCAGGCTGCATCTGTATCCCCTATTGCATCATGTCCTGTCGCACTGGGATTCTGTCTCCCTGGACTACGAGGCTATGGTACTTGTCTCTCTGGGGATTCGGGTGGATCTCCAGGGGTGATTGTCCCCTCAGTCTCTTTCCCGGGGGTTCGATCTTCTTCCTCCTCGGACTGTGGTTGTGTTGTCTACGGATGCCAGTGCCTTGGGTTCGGGTGCTGTGCTGGGTGCCTCCAATGCTCATGGTCGGTGGTCCCATTTCGAGTCCCTCCAGTCCTCGAACTGGAAGGAGTTGAGGGCGGTTTGGTTGGCTCTTCGTTAGTCCACTCCTCTCCTTCGGGGTCAGGCTGTCTTGGTGCAGACCGACAACCAGGTCGTTCGGGCTTATGTCCATCGGCAAGGGGTCATGTGTCGGTCTCTGTTTTTCCTCTCCAGGAAGATCAGGCTTTGGGCCGAGCTGAATCTCTTGTTTCTGACGGCGGTCTATCTTCCGGGGACGGAGAATGGGCCTACAGACTCTTTGAGCAGGGTGTTCCCCACCTCAGTGTCTCTGTGTCTGTCCCCGGATCTGTATGAACAGATTGTCCTCAGGTTCCGCCGTCCCTGGCTGGATCTCTTTGCCTCTGAGGATTCTGCCCTTCTTCCTCAGTTTTGCAGCCTCGTTCCCTCCCGGTTGGCATGGGCGACTGATACTTTCTCGGTTCCGTGGTCGCTGGGGCTGCTGTTTGCCTTCCCTCCGTTTGCCTTGATTCCGCGGGTCCTCTGGAAGATTCGGTTGGACCGGGCGGAGTTTCTGCTGGTTGTGCCGGAGTGGTCCCATCAGTCTTGGTTTCCCCTGCTGTTGACTTTGTCTGTTTGCCACCATTGGAGGTTTTCCCTGTGTCCCTCCTCACTGTGGGCTCCTCTTTTCAGGATTGCCTCCCTCCGCCGCCTCCGGCTGAGGGTTTGGCACTTGAGAGGTTGAGTTTGTTGGGTCAGGGTTGCTCGGTTGAGGTTGCCCGGTGCGTCCAGTTGTCGTGACGCCCTTCCACCTTGAGTCCTATGCCCGTCATTGGAAGAATTTCTCCTCCTGGTGTCTTGGGAAGGGTCTCTCTTCTGCCTCCTGTGAGGCTGTGAGGGTGTTGGACTTGCTTGCGGGATGGTATCGTCTTGGGGCTTGCGGTTTCTTCCCTGCATGCGCAGTGGGTGGCCATTCTTGCCTTTCGGGGTTCCTCTGTGTCCTCTGTCTCTCCGTTGGTGCCTCGCCTTCTGCGGAGTTTTTTGCTTCAGCGTCCTGTTTCTTGCTCTCCTGTGCCTGCCTGGGATCTTCCCTTGGTTCTCCAGGCCTTGACGGGTCCCCCTTTCGAGCCCTTGGCCTCCGTGGACCTGAAGTTCCTCTCTGCTAAGGTTCTTTTCCTGGTGGCCGTTACTTCTGGGCGGCGGGTTGGTGAGATTGGGGCTTTGATGGCTTCTCCCCCCTTTTTGCGCTTTTGGACTGACAAGGTCATTCTCCGTCCCAGTCAGTTTTTTCTGCCTAAGGTGTTGTCGTCTTTTCACTGTCAGGAGGATATTGTTCTCCCGGTTTTTTTTCTGGATCCTGCCTCTCCTGAGGAGGTGGTCCTCCATTCGTTGGATGTGCTGAGGGCTCTCCGCATCTACTTGGAGCGGACCTCTGGTTTCCGTAAGGTTGATTCCTTGTTTGTCACCTATGGCCTCATTGGGCTGGGTCTTCATCCTTCTTTGTCCACCTTGACTCGTTGGGTCAAGGGTGCTGTGGTTTCTGCCTACGATTCTGCCCACTGTCCTCTCCCCTCTTCTGTTCAGGGTAGGTCGACCAGGGGCGTTTCCTCCTCTTGGGCCATGTTCAAGGGGGCCTCCTTGAGGGACATTTGTAATGCTGCCACGTGGGCTGCTCCCCATACGTTTGTTTCACATTATCGTCTTCAGTTGGGGATGGCGGCCTCTGCTTCTTTTGGCGCTGATGTCCTGTCTGCGGTACATGGTTTGTGATATGTACTGTTTCTCTGTTGATTAAATGGACCTGTTTTCTCGCACTTTCTGGTCTGTTTTTTCTTACAACCACCTTGTGCTTGGGTATGGGCTCACTGTTAAGGAATGGGACGGGGAGACAGGACGAGGAGGTAATGCCCGGTTACTCACCGGTAATATTCATTACTCCGAGTCCTGGTCTCCCCGTCCCATTCCTGAGCCCTTCCCTCCCTCCCTGTGTTACTTTGTTTCTTTGGGGTGATTGTTTCGTTTTCTGGGATTGTTTTCTTTGGTATTCTCAGGATGTTTCTCTGCTGCACTTCCCCCTTTATTGTCACATGATAGTGATGCCATGTTGGGGGAAGTGCAAAAGCTCAGCTAGGTAATAGGTTTCTGTAGAGCAGACTAGCTGCTCACTGTTAAGGAATGGGACGAGGAGACCAGGACTCGGACTAATGAATATTGCCGGTGAGTAACCGGGCATTACTTTTCTACACAGTAGGTTTCCTGATAAAGTGCCATCCACAGCCATGCAAGTATTTTCAGCTCATCGCCAATGTGGAAATGATCAGGCGTCCAACGATGTAATGCAATAAAATAGGTTTATTTGGTTTAAGTACAACCAGTACAGAGGAATGTCCCATCCACCTCAGAATCCACCTTCTAACTGCCCCTTTTACAGGATGCACATTCAAGATCCCTACAACACAGTCATCCATGACAACATAAAGAATCTAAAGAATCCTATAATGTTCTACCATACTTAAAGCTATTCCACATTCAATTATTTTATCTTTCAAAATTGAAGTTATGCAGCAAAAGCTATAACAGGCACAGTAACTCACTGATTTAATGTGCAAGGATGATTTAAACCTGTATAGATGCCGCCTTTAAACATGTTACAGTAGCAAAGACTCTGGCTCAAAGGCAAAGACAATCTTCTTGGGAACCACTTCCTAAGCTTGAGAAGGAATTCTGGACATCCAAGAAAACATAAAAGAGCAAGTGAACAAGTGAATGTCTCTAGTTGTATAGGGTAAATGTCAGATGGGAACTGCCTTTGGGTGCTAGACCCATCCTATCATTACCCGAACGTCTGATCATCAGGTAACTACATGGAGCGTTAGCACTCCTGCCCCTAGAGCAGTATCACTTTTGTCACTAATATATTACCGAAATTGGAACCTTTGATCAGAAGGTTGCACACCGATTTTGCAACAGGTGCATTGACATGCTTATTCTATTACACTCTGCATGAATCCCTAGTAACCTTTCAGAGGCACCTGCTTGGCACAGTGAGTTGAACAGTCTCCTTGAATAAGGATCTCTAAGCAATTTCATTAACAATGGGTAACCTCATTCCGACTTTGCACAGTGGTACTTTACCATTACTAAGTGAAAACTACTTGAGTGGTAATTTTCAAGATAAAAAGACTACAACCAATTTGCTCGAATCTGGGCACACGGAAGTATAAAGATGCCTTACGAATACTGGAATCTGACTGTTCACCTTGCATAGCTGTAGCAATTGCAAAATTTTTAAAATGGTCTTGGATTGTACGCACCCGCACTTTCCAACCTCATGCTGCTAGCTAGTAATCACCTGTGTTTTATCTGAAACTGTTTTTTAATAATGGAGCAATTTTATTTTCTTAATTGTTGTTATATGACCCGTTAACAAGTAAGCTCTTCGTATTCCAAACCTACAATTTAAGATAGTTAATAACTATTTTAATTATGTGATGTTCATGTATTATTTATAGTGTAATGTATAGTGATGTACTGTGTGTTGCTTTTATGACAATCTGTCGAATAAAGCTTTTTGGAATTTGGACTACATGTCAGGAAGTAGAGGGACCCATCACATAGACTTTCTCTGTCTTTGGAGGGCTATTGTTGCAATATATGCATGCTGAAGCTCTCACTGGGTGCAAAAGAGGTTCACTGATCTCCTCCATTTAAATGTCTGCCTCTCCATTTGGAACAGTCGCTGGGCCATCATCTAACACAGGACATGCGGGATCTAAGCTCACAATATTCTTTCTCTGTGCTGAAGTAAGGTCTGATGACCTCATTTTGAGTTACGCAGTACTGGTAGGGTGCAAATTCCACAGCTATAATTACAGTAAGCATGAGGTAACTTCTCGCCAGTGTCATGCAGTTAAAAACCACATAGAATGGGGAATAACTTCCCGGATCTAGTTTTACTAGGCGTAAAACAGCATAGAATGTCTGGTTCCATGGAGTTTAACGCTTTCCTGCTTTAAGCAGGTGATAAATTTGAGTTGGGAGCAGGTGCTGAGCAGAAGTGATTGAAGGCGGGTTGAGAGGCAAGGGGTAAAATGTGCATTGGCAGGGGGGAGCATGTAGCCCTTCTTGAAAAAAGACTCATCAGGGATGGAGGGAGAGGCTTGGCTGCAGTTAACTCAAGTAATTTAAGCAGGCATTTTTGCAGGCCTAAAAATACGTTTCTGTTGTTCCTGAACTCCGTATCGGGTGGAGTGGAATTCCACGCAGTAATTTTCCTGCTAACCTGTAATGAGACCATAGTTTGATGCCCTCAGTGGTTCCACACAAGATGTTGCCCTTTTCCCAGTAAAGAAACTGCGATGGGCAACTGGGATCCCTGAAGTGTATTTACCAGACACAGCCCTTTGGGGTTTCCATTAGGACAGTTAGAAACTGTGAAACACATCATTTTAAGCACATACGTGGCATCAGATAAATTGGCTTAGGTATAATACGGGTGACTAGAGGTCCCCTCACAACTGCTCTGTGAAACAATGCTCACAAACTAAGCAGAAGGCCGTGCCAGTTCGCACATAGCCAGTGACAGGCCTCTCAGTTTTACTCACATGCTCTGTTCCCACCTACTCTCAGATGTGCTTGACACATATTCACCAATACGTTGATATACAGTAAAACAGGTACATTCACTCAAATACTCAATGCTCTCACACAAGACTTACTCATACTTTTAATACTCTCACGCAAGACTTATTCATACTTAGTCACACACTTATCCACACTTCACACACTTTCTCACATTGCAACACAATACACATTGGGCTATATTCACAAGAACGTGCGATAACTATCGCCATAGTAATTTATCGGCAGAAAAGTTAGCGCTGCCAAACCCCGAATATTATCGCCATGATAGCGTGGTATTCACAAGCCCGTGCTACATGGCGATAATTGCAGTGAACGGCAGAGAAAACAGGCGACAACAACATCGTAATGGCGATAGTTATTCCTGCGTTAGCAGGCGATAGCTGTGGATCGGCACATCTGCGCCAGATAACTCACCTTTCTTAACCCAGGCGATATCACATGGCGAACATGGCCCAACAAATATCAGGATGTGAGGGTTAGGAGGTCAAGTGAATTTCAAATGCAGGAGACATTGTTTGGTTCATTTAACATTTGGCATGCAGCCTGAAAGACTGCTGTGTCAACAGAGGCTGTGTCAACAGAGGCCCTTTCCTCGACCTCTGTACCCCGGCTCTATTGAAAGACCCTGCCAGCCAGAGTCTACAAGTGATAGATGGAAATGCATTCACGGGTGAATGCTGAGGGGTTGGCAGGCTATTAAAAAAGGTGAACACCCTAAATATCGATTCAGAAACATCGACTGCTCAGAATATCGAATTAAAAATATAGAAAGGACAGAATATCGAATTACCAAAATATAGTAGGTTAGAATATCGAAATTAAGGTAAGAAATATCGATTTCCATAATATCGAATTTAAAATATCGTTTTCCATAATATCGTTTTTTTTGTGTTATCTATTCTAGTATATGTGTTAAAAATATATATTATATTTGTAATGTATGTTTCATTTTTTTAAATAATGAAAGTTATGTTTTTTAATTTTTGTGTAATTTAATTCCATAGCGGGTTGTGGGTTTATAGGGGAATAGGGTGGGAAGTCATTTAATTATAGTAAATTAAATATTAGTTTTTATGAATTAATAATTGTTTTTAATTTATTTTAGCGTTTTAGTTCTGTAGCGGGTTGTGGGTTTATAGGGGAATAGGGTGGGAAGTAATTTAATTGTAATTAAGTAAATATGTATTTTTATTTATATGTATTGATAATGAATTAATTGTTAATTAATTAATTGGTAATTAATTTGTATTAATTGGAAATTATTTTTAATTAATTGTTTAATTAATAATTATGTTAATTGTTTTAATTTATTATTTGGAGTGGGTTATAGGGGGATGGGGGATGTAATGTACTTGTAATTAAATAATTATTTAAATTATTTTGTGTAGTGATAAATAATGCATTGTTAATTAATTAATAATTGGTAGTTTGTTTTTATCTTATTACATTTTTGGTATTGAAAATTATTTGGTTGTTAATTACATATCAATTGGTAATTAATTGTTAATAAATAACATTTATTGGTATTTATAATTAATTATTATTAAATATTTTGTAATTGTAATTAATGTTAATTCATTTTAAATTGGGATTGATAATTAATGTATTCTTATTTAAATATTAGATAATTACTTTCCCTACTGTTGCACTCTCTGGAGTGGGAATAGTAATTGTTACCCTCCCTCTATCCAATGCTTTCCCTACTGTCACACTGTCTGGAGTGGGAATAGTAATTTTTACCCTCCCACTATCCAACGCTTTCCCTACTGTTGCACTGTCTGGAGTGGGAATAGTAATTTTTACCCTCCCACTATCCAATGCTTTCCCTACTGTTGCACTCTCTGTAGAGGGAATAGTAATGTTTACCCCTAGGCTATCCAACGCTTTCCCTACTGTTGCACTTTCTGGAGTGGGAATAGTAATTTTTACCCTCCCGCTATCCAACGCTTTCCCTACTGTTGCACTCTCTGGAGTGGGAATAGTAATGTTTACCCCTACCCTATCCAACGCTTTCACTACTGGTGCACTTTCTGGAGTGGGAATAGTAATTTTTACCCTCCCGCTATCCAACGCTTTCCCTACTATTGCACTCCCTGGAGTTGGAATAGTAATTTTTACCCCTACGCTATCCAACACTTTCCCTACCGTTGCATTCTCTGGAGTGGGAATAGTAATTTTTACCCTCCTGCTATCCAATACTTTCCCTACTGTTGCACATTGTGGAGTTGAAATAGTAATTTTTACCCCTACGCTATCCAACGCTTTCCCTACTGTTGCACTCATTGGAGTGGGAATAGTAATGTTTACCCCTACGCTATCCAACGCTTTCCCTTCTGTTGTACTCACTGGAGTGGGAATAGTAATTTTTACCCCTATGCTAACCAACGCTTTCCCTACTGTTGCACTCATTATTAATTAACATAAAAATTATTATTTTAATTATTTTAATTATTATATAGTCATTATTTTTATATTTAGATAATATGTTTATTTATATGTCAATATATTTTAAAAAATGTTCCTAATATTTTATAATTAAGATTAATAATTATTTTATAATATTATTAACTCAATATATATTAAAATATTATTTTTTTACATTACATCCATAATTTATACATTTTAAGCTTTTTTACATTAGTTTAACTATGTTTAATTTGATTGTGTTTATTATTTAATTACTTTTATAGTATTTTTAATAAATTTAAAAAATTCGGTATTTTAGTTAACTATATTTTAACTTTCTATATTTTGGAATCAATATTTTAGTACTTACTTGTTTGTAGATAGGCATTCTATATTCTGTTCCTCGTAATTTTGTAGTCGATCTTTTGGGCAGTTGATATTTGGTTCATCGATTTTTAGTCACTGAACCATTAAAAAAATATGTTGGGGAGGCTGGGGGTGGTGGCGGTGAGTGTTGTGACCCTCATGGGTATCGGAGCTGCATGATCATTGCCTCCATGACATCTGTGGGTCTTCAGGTGTGACTCTTGGCTGGGCTCCCTTTCATGCTGTGGGTAGTCGTCCTGCTTAGCACCAGCAAAAGGCAGGTGTAAAACCCCCTGGTGCTACCGCGGGTAATCCCCAGTTTTTACTTCGCTTTGCAGATCTGGCAGTTCGTTGCGAATGTGGTATTGTGGTTTTTTCGTGTGTTTTTGCACGGGAACGCCTACTCTGCATCTCATTCGTGTTAGTTGGTGGTGTCCACCGTGGTGATAAATTTGGGGGCAGTTATCGCGGGAATACTGGTGTTGTCTGCAATTTGCCCTAGCTTGTGAATGGGGTGTTAAATATATCACCACTTTTGCTGCGTTAAGGTGGAGTTAACTTCTTGTGAATATGCCCCATTGTGTCTGGCTCTCTCTGTCTCTCACACACACACAGACACACACCCCACTCTTTGCAAAGCAGTTTTTGCTACCATTATCACATAGTCATTGGCCCCCCCAATCCAACCACCCGTCAGTACATCACAGAAAGTGGCGGAATTACAAAGATTACACATTTCCAAGCCCAGCCTCTATCTGCAGTGCCCTGCTTAAACCATAAAGTTTAAGACACTGAATTTTTAATCCTCTTCGTGACACGGAGAGGAAACTATGACGGTGGATGGATGTACGCATGCAATTCTGAAACGTACCAAGCACATACATAATTAAACATTCTGCATTAGCAATATACTGCAAAGCACAGGACATTGAAATATTCTGCTTTTTTAAACTGACTAAAAGAAGCGCGGGTTCTCACTTTTGGGGTGTCTGAAAAAAGATATTTACGGAAACACAAAGCTCCCATGCAAGTGGGTTGATTATGCAAGTTCTGTTTACCCCCCTTTCAGGCTGAGTAACCACTATCTAGGCAGTCCAGTCAAGAGAGAGCCATATCATCCAGCACAGTCGATCTATCACCCCCATCGCCTCCCTCCCCACACACATGCATACACCGGGAACACATATTAACAGCCAAGTGGGGACACAGAAAGGTCGATTCAAATAAGAGACGGAGAGGTAGCGAGAGAGAGAGAGGGAGGGAGGGAGAGAGAGCACGATAGAGAGAGAGAGAGGGGTGGGCGGTGGGGGGGGGAGAAGGAGGGAGGGAGGGAGGGAGAGAGAGAGGGAGAGAACATGAGAGAGATGGAGGGAGAGAGTGATAGAGAGAGTGAGAAAGACGGTGGGACTGAGCATAGTGCCAAGGTGTGAGAGAAAGAAATAGAGATACGACCCTTAATGAGGCACATTGAAGAAGAAGAGAAAAAGCAGTCAAGGAGACAGAACAGGTTAGAATGCCTAGCATCGGAGGAATAAAAGATATAACAAGCATTGGCAAAGACAGCAGGTTTCTCAGATGCAAGATTTATTGGCTTTATCAGTCATTTTTATTTAACCATATTGTACAACAGCGTGGCTGTTGAGCAGCATGGCTTCACAAAAAAAAAAACTTAAAGTGTGGTATGACATGGCCTGTCATTGTATGGTATGATATGGCAACACAAGGCATATCATGTACAACAGTGTGGCTACTGTGCAGCATTACTGAAAGTTAAAAAAAAGCACTTTTACAGTGTAGTATGATGGTATGGTATGGTCTGTCATGGTATGGCATGGCATGGTATGGCATGGTATGGTATGGTCTTTCATTGCATCCACCACAGGCCAAATCATATCACTTTTTTGTCTGTCAGGAGGGAGGGTATTCAAGCAACAACAGCAGTAGATGAGGACAATGGGCGCAGGCGGCAAATCATGGGGGGCAAGCAAAACACCAGGAGTAGGGGGTGGTCAAAAAACAATGACCGGGGAAGTATGGGGCACGCAATAACAACGGGGACGGAGAGGGGTAAGCAACAACGAAGGGAGGCAGGCATTTGCAAGCAACAATGCAGGAGGGTGCAAGCAACAATGTTTAAGAAACAACAACGTGGCAAACAATAATGGGATAAGCAACAACATGGAAAGCAACAATGATGGGGCAACAGCTACACAGAGAAGGACAAGGGGTGGAAGAGACAACCTGCAGTAAAGTTTTTTTTAAAAGCACCTGAAAGAAAGTGCGAGCAGCAGAAGGAGACTGGTGTGCCGTGCTCCAGGGAAGGTAGACACACACAAAGAGAAAGTGAAGTGAGCACTTGCTGACCAATCAAGAGCCAATTGATAAGAGGGACTATAAAGCCAGCCAATGATAAGCAATGGGCATGTTCTAAGACCCCTTTAAGCTCACAAAATATCTTGCAAACTACAGTGAGCTGAGACCTAAAAATGAGCTATACATGTGAACCACAACAACAGATAAAAGCAAGGTAATTCAGTTTCTGATGTACCGTCTCGAACAGTACTTTGCATCTGGGGTAGGTTACTAGCCTCACTGCATCTAAGGTGTCCAGCAATGCGAGCGAATACACTTTTTTTTTGCGGCGTGTATGTTCGCGTGATTTTTTTCGTGTTCGCAAGGCGCTTGTAGCTATACGTTTGCGAAGTTACCCTAGCGGTCGTACACGGGCGCAGCCATCTTGTTTGCGTGACGTAATTCCGTTTCCGGCCGCTATGTGTAATCTCGCAAAGTGTGCTGCTCGCTAGTACAATTTCGCACGTGCTCGCGAGGAAAATCTCGCGCGAACTTACCCACGCGGTCGTGAATGGGCGCGGCCATCTTGTTTCTCATTCATTGCTATGGTTCTGGGCATGCTTTCTGTATCCTCTCTGAATCTCTGCCATCCTTTGCTTTTTTTTTAAGTTTATTTGATCTATTTTACTTATTATCTATCCCTCTATTTTTCTAGCTCTATATTTTTGTGTTTTCTGCTACTTTTTGTTAATTTTAAACTACTTTTTTAAACTCTTTTATTTTCTTCTTCCCTATTCTATTTCTTCTTTATTATTTAACTCATTTCTGCCCATACCATGGTAAAGGGAGCCGGGAAGCACCCTGAGAAGGGGAAGGGTCCCGCACCCTGTGCCCGGCTCCCGTGCGGGCGTTTGAGGGGGGAGCAAGTGATGCCACGGGAGATCTTTAGCGCGGAGGAGGTGGCCGCACTCATCTTCCACGTCCAGCGCCGCCTCCCCAAGACGATCCTGGGAGGCGGCAGGATCGCAACCGGCTATGGCATCCGGGAGCGCCGGAAGCGGTGGGAGAAGGTGTGCCGGGCCATGTTTAAGCTCTCTGGGGTCCGGCGCACCTATAACCAGGCCACCCACCGCTGGACGGATGTCATGGACCGGGAACGGGACTTGCTGGACGCGCTCGGCGTAGAGGTCCCCGGGCTTGGTGAGTAGTAGTAGCCATTTCTAGCTATTTCATCACTAATCTGTTTTATCCGGCTCTGTTATTTGCAAATCTTTGTTCTTTACCAAGAGCAATAATGCTGCCGATTACATTAGGTAAATTATATTTCAAAATCTTCTATGCATTTCAGGTGCACTGCTCTCCTTCTCAGTAGCCTTGCTTGCTACTATGCCTATTTGTTTTGTATTTTGTGTTCATTTCATTGGCCTGAGAAATTATGTATGAGTGTAGTGTAAAGAACTGCGTAATGCTAGACACTAAGGGTCATATTTTCAATTACCGGCGCATCCCTGCAAAGTAGCAGGGATGCAGCAGTAATTGTGCGCCATGCCACCACCACCCATTGGCCCAAAACGTCACAGAAGCCTTACGCATCTGTGGCGTAAAGGCGGCGCATTGCTGGAGTTGCGTGCCAACGATGGCGCAGCTCCAGAAATGCTCTGGGGTGCCCTATCTCCCCAATGCTGCATCAAGCCGTACGTCGGCTTCAAGCAGGCGCAGGGTTTGAGTCACGCATCATTGTCCTAAAAGTGACTGATTGACATCTTGTAGATTTCCCTCAGCTACTTTTAGGATTCGTTCCTGCGCAGGAACGCCCTCCCTTGCGCCGGAACGCCCCCTGATGGTGCAGGGCTTTACAACGTGATGCATCTCCCATATGCGTTTTTTTAAAATATATACGTCGCACCATGGCGACTCTTTTGTTCTGCCGCTGCGTCACAAAAGTCACGCAACAATGGAGGAAAATGAGCCGCAAGGGACTTCTAAATCAGCCCCAACAGACTGAAGTCCAGTGCTTCCTTTAGACACATGGCTATAAGAAGAAATAGTGGTGGTGGTCGGTGGATTGATAGTTTGAGTATTCACTGATCTGCAAGCAGGGTGGACTTTGTCTGTCACTTTGCGTGCTGCGGACTTCTGCCTGCCAGGCCTAGGCAAACCTTTTTAGTAGTCTGTTTATTGAGTTACATAGGAACTTTGAAAGTCAACGGTCCGCAAATCAGGCAATACGAATAACGTAGTATACCATATGAGATAGGTCAATATATCCCGTGGAATAGTTGTCTATCTATTTGCTATTTCTCCAAAATATTTTGTTATAGTTCTTTTGAAATGTTTGATTTGGTTGACAAATCTCATCCATGTTTTCTGGTCTTTCTTTCTTTCATGTTGTACATCAGCTCCCCCCAAGGGCAAGAGGACACAGGAGGAGGGTGCTGTTCAGGAGGATGCAGGCCAGGATCGGGCAGGAGAGGGCTCCTTTGCCGGCCCCAGTAAGTTTCAATTTTAATAAAGAGTACCTATTTTTTCCTAGCGTTCCTCATTCGATTTTTTCTAAATCGTCTTTGATCTTCTTGTAGACTGGATCTAAATTCTTATCCTGCCTCGACTATGACTCCCTGTGGTATTACTAGATTATTCTTATTAGTCTGTTTGTGTAGCTAACTAAGATTGCACATTTGGCAATTCCATTGGACTCCCATTCTAGTCAGCAATAGCTCTATGCACTGAGTGCAGTCCTCTGGGATTGTCCATAATGTCTTTTCAAGTCTTCTAAATGTTTATGCTTTGACAATTGCCAACAATAAAAAGGTGAATGACCACCAAGAAAGAATAAGATACTACTTTACTTTTGTTTTGGATAGGGGGACAATCCATTCTACTACTGTTGCAGGGACAAATCTGCACAAACCGAACTATGAACACTAAATAGTGCATTGTTTATCAATTATAATAAACGGTGTTGGATCTAGCCCTGATCTCTTGACTGGGTGAGAGTATTCTGCTTAATTCAGAGACTCTGTCCATCACCACCCCTTGTTGTAAATATTTTTGTCCACCCTAAGCGTGGAAGGGTATACTCAGATGTGAGTCCCTTGCTCATTGCACCATCAGGATTCAAGCAAGCCGGGCCGAAGACGGCTGAAATGCCAGAAACCGGTCCCCGGAAGCTTGTTTCCTTCCCAGTGTAAGAATTGGCTTTTGTAGTCTGGTCTGCCCTGTTCCCATGATGCACTAGGCCAGGGACAGACTAATTTGCATACAGCCAGGTTCTGAAACTGGGATGGTGCAATGAGCTAAAAAACGGTGTTGGATCTAGCCCTGATCTCTTGACTGGGTGAGAGTATTCTGCTTAATTCAGAGACTCTGTCCATCACCACCCCTTGTTGTAAATATTTTTGTCCACCCTAAGCGTGGAAGGGTATACTCAGATGTGAGTCCCTTGCTCATTGCACCATCAGGATTCAAGCAAGCCGGGCCGAAGACGGCTGAAATGCCAGAAACCGGTCCCCGGAAGCTTGTTTCCTTCCCAGTGTAAGAATTGGCTTTTGTAGTCTGGTCTGCCCTGTTCCCATGATGCACTGGGCCAGGGACAGACTAATTTGCATACAGCCAGGTTCTGAAACTGGGATGGTGCAATGAGCTAAAAAACGGTGTTGGATCTAGCCCTGATCTCTTGACTGGGTGAGAGTATTCTGCTTAATTCAAAGACTCTGTCCATCACCACCCCTTGTTGTAAATATCAATTATAATAGGCGCAGGTAGACTTTCTTTCCACATACCTCAGTGATATCAGACTTTGAAGAACCCCCAATCTCCTTACTGACTAGATAGTGTGGCAGAGTCATTTAGCTCCCTAAGTCACCGATGATTGATCCCCAATGATCATTAGATTATCCTACGCAGGGCAAGAGTACGGAGTCACAGTCAAGAAGTGTCAGAGGCACTCATGCTTGCAAAAATTCCAAAACCTTTAGCTCATCCACTCTAGTCTGGAGGACCAAAAACCACAGAGTCTATTTAAGTTTAAAAGCTTTATTAAAACTAAACACATTTATTAAAATCAACTTTGTCATAAAAGTAAACGTTTAACTGAAAATGGAAAAGTGCTTAGTGCTAACGATTAATTGGACACATTTCTTGTGGTCGAGCTGAGCTCTCACCTGGTTTGAACTTGAGCTTGACCCTGATCGTGTTCTTAGAAGTCAAGCTTCTGTTAGGAGAAAAAGTGTTGTGTGTTAAAAATAAAAAGCAAGCATTTATCAGTTGTGTCAAAAAGTGCAGCAAGACAACAGCCTTCCCTGGAAAAAGGGACATTTTTAATGTAGAGTATACAGTTACAAATTATTACATTGTATTTCGTATTTTTTAACTTTCTTTATTCCTCCTAGACCAAATAATATACAGTAGTGAGTGGTGTATTCTAACATTCTAAAAATTTACTTTGTAGGTGGAACATCTGGTGGCGGGGCCAGTGCGGAGGTGGTGGATGAGGAGGACAACTCTTCTGGGGAGGAGGCGGTGCGAGTGGCGGACGACACCAATGTGCCTGTGAGGGTTGACACAGTGGTGGCGGGCACAGGTAAGCTATATATTCGAAAAGCGAAAGAAGGGTGTAAGTAAGTGTGGAAGGACGAGAAATTTTATGATGGCTGGCAAAGAAGAATGATATGTGTTTGCTTGGCCCCCGAGGTGGCTGGGAAGGAAAGAATATGGTATGGTGCATGGCTGGGTCAATGATGAAGCAAGGATGGGTGGAAGGACAACAGCCTGGGTGGGTGAAACATAAACTGTATGTGTGCATATACTTTGAATGGATGGATGCCTGGAGCATGGTATTATCTGACTCTTAGATAGCACATGTGTATCTAGAGAGAGTAGATGGTCACTGGATGAACTAAGTGTTACCTTGAAGAGCATGTAACACCGCACCCGCACGTCCGTTCCAGTGTAGGGAAGGCAAGGAAAAGAAATTGTAAATTTGTCCAATACTACCATGAATAGTAGCAATAGTTTGTATTGCAACTGCAAGCACAGCATATATCCGGTTATTACGGTGGACACTCCGTACCTCTCTTAATAACTTTATTTTAGTAGTAGTACGTCATTCATGTGTGGGTGTATCACTGTTCACTCAATAATAAGCAAAGCACCTAAAGTCATCCCATATGTCATCAAATACATCCCATGTGAAGTGATAGATAATCTAATTATTTAGCTTCTTCATTTTCCTTTTCTAGTACTTATTTGCACTGTAGGGTGAAAGGTAAATTAATTAAGCAGTAGCCCTTGTAACAGAGTATTCTTAGTGCCACCCGTAATAGAAAAGTAATAGCTTCACCACCTGCATGTACTGGACCGGTACAGTAACGCAAGTCTGTCTCACTCATCATGGTGTGCGTCTGATTTTCTCGGGTGCAAGTTCACTGCGCTGGCATTCTGCCGGCTTGCATAAGATAACGTACCAATTTTCCGAAACAAGAGAGAAGAAGAAGAATAAGACTGGTGTACTGTCATAGTCGACTGTAATGGAAGTCCATAGTGGTCGTAGAATTTGTTCATTAAACTACCACTAATGTTAGAGCAAGGATGCAGAAGTGGGAGGTTAGATAGATACTGTCCTCAATAGTTATGTACTGTGCTTTCAATTTGCTACTTGTACTGTGACACAACTTTCGGCTCAATCACTTTGTGTTATTAATGTTAAGGAGCATTGGTTACAGACTATGTCTTTCTTTCTTCATATAGTTGCTCCTTCCAAATCGACATCACGGAGGGAGCAGGCTCGAATGGCCCGGCAACGGAGGCTGGATGCCACTGTCGCGGAATATCGGCGGCTGGTGGCCCTGGAGGAGTCGGAGGACACGCAGTCGACTGGTGCAACCACAACATCCTCGACTGGGACAGCTGCATCCTCCTCCGTGACCCCACGGGCTGCCAGCCAGCGCAGTGCTCCAGCGGTACGGAGCCGGGCTAACAAAGCCAACCGCCACCGCCAAGCAGCAAAAAGACCAGCTGCTCCCCACAGGAGCTGCAAGGCACGCCAGCGCCGCCTAGGAGTGAGAATGTCCTACCTGGAGCAGGAGGTCCATAGGTACAAGAACTTGGTGGAGGGCCTCCGCTTCGAGCATGCCACCCTCCGCAAGGAGTATGATGCCCTGGCCACAAAATTCACCAGCACCCTCCAGTAGTGGAGTGTCCCTTGCCCTTTTTTTAGAGACTTTTGGGGGGTGGGATTTGGGAGTTGGGTGCTTTTTGGGACTTTTCAAAGACAATCGTTGGGGTTAGGGAGGGTCTTGAGGGAGATTATTTTGTTAGGGCTACATAAATATACTTTTTTAAACTTTATCTGACCATACCTGTTTTTTACTGCTTTTCAGTCTGGTGGGTGGGGGTGTAACAGTAAGTTTGTTTTCCTGAAGAGTCCTAGGACTTTAGTAGTACTACCGTCAATCTCTCGTCTGGTCCTAATACTCCATTATACTACCTCCCACCAAACGCTTATCTTACCTGTAATTTGTGTTAGAAATTAGGGCTAGGCCCAGGGCTGGCTCCACATGAAATGGGGATTAAGGTTGGCAATCCTGGGCGGATGAAATTTCCTCATTGCGGTGGTACTAGTGGTGTGACACAGCGGCAGTTGCATGCCTATGGAAAAAAAGAAAACGAAACCTGGTTTGTCCTTACTGTAGCATTACAACGGTTACGGTACGCTCGAGAATATAGCAGGTGACAGTACACTAGAACAGTGCCACAATGTAGCCTAACAAATGGTAAAGTATTGCAAGTATAACTAGTACTTGCGTTGAATTTATTTGACATTGGCTCCTACTACTACAAGAAATAGTACTGAAGCTGAGTAAGTCTAGAATATATCCTCGTATTCCTTCACCAGCCTGTTGCTATGACCTTATCCTCCCCAGCAAGTGTGTGGAATTATTGATGTCATTTAGTCAGACATCAAGCAAAACCACACAGCCCGGGGGAAGAGGGTTAGGGTTTGGAAAATGGATGGGAATGGGGGTTTCTTTTTGGGTAGGTTTTGTTGAGAGAAGAAAAAAAAGCACAGCATGGACAAACAATAATTGAAGATAAAGAAATCTTTGGGTACAAACTAAAGCTAACCACATGCAGTCACACTCATAGAAGAAAACAATGGATACTGTATCTGTATTCTGTATGTTGTTGGAGTTGTCCTGTTGAATTTGGTAAGTAAGTTGCATGCAGCAAACAATTCCTCTTATTAGCGGCACTCCTCCATTCCAGCGGACGCTTCGTCCATCAATGTTGGTGACCACTGACAGAAGACACCCTGTCCACTGCCTGCCTGGCGGATGTTGACTGAAACCCGGCCTGTAATTATTGAACGGAAAACAGGAAGTGCTATTACAATACCACTGATAAATAAATATAAGGTATGTACGCTGTGTGGTGCAAAAAGTCACACTTTGATTTCCCTAATAGACAGTACAATATTTTTGAAATTGCGTACTCTGTCAGAGTCACCTTTTTAAGGATAAATAAGTATGGCCAAAATATTATAGCGGATCTTTCCCCTCAAGGTAGGTGTACTGTAAACTGTGTTTTAGAACAAAATTTGACCTTCCCAGCAATGCTCCCACCAAGACCCTTACTAAAGCCAGTCGCAAATGTAGAAGACCCCCAATCAGATCTCAAAAAACGAGGCCTAGCAGAAAAATGGTGACAAAACGTACTTTAAAAGTAAAAGTAGGCCCAAATACACCCTTACCCACCGTGGATTGTATTCAAACCACTTGCAAGCAAGCAAAAGTATCCATAGCCAGCATCGCTCCAAGAGTGCTCTAAAACCCCAGAACTGAGTTGCAATAGAACACCCCGAAACACATGCAATCCTGCTGCTAGGGCTAACCCTAACGAACCCTAAGTTACAAAAAGTGCCAAAAGGTTTTGCCTTATGGATTTTGTCCAAAACACTTCTATCCGGTATTAGACCTTCCCAGGAATGCCCCAAGACCCGCCAACCCACCCGCAAAAAAGCACGCAACAACACCCCCAAACAGCCAAAAAGCAAAATCTCATACTTACAATATCTCTCGGCCTTCGGTCCAAACGCGCTGTGCAGCTAGGTCATCATCATCATAACTCCTGTTTTCCACCACGTATTTCCTGAAAAGCAAATGCAATCAAGATTAGACTGTCGCAGCAGTGCTTCGACAGAGACCCCGCAACCCACCCACAAACACCAGGAAGCCCCCCAAAACGCTACATTGAGCAAGATGTCAGAAGAAATAGCAAAAAAAAGTCTTTTCCTTATGGATTTTGTCCAAACCACTTCTATCCGGTATTAGACCTTCACAGGAATGCCCCAAGAGACCCGCCAACCCACCCGCAAAAAAGCACGCGACAACACCCCCAAACAGCCAAAAAGCAAAATCTCATACTTACAATATCTCTCGGCCTTCGGTCCAAACGCGCTGTGCAGCTAGGTCATCATCATCATAACTCCTGTTTTCCACCACGGATTTCCTGAAAAGGAAATGCAATCAAGATTAGACTGTCGCAGCAGTGCTCCCAGACCCCAAAACTCACCCACAAACACCCGGAACCCCGCCAAAGAGCACCTCAAAGGCAAGCAAGTCAGCAAAAACGGCAAGAAATTTCAGCCTCATATTTGGTCCTAAACACTTTTATCCGTTATTAGAGCTTCACAGCAATGGGCCCAGAGCCGTCAACTCACCCGCAAAGAAGTAGAACACCCCCACAAGTGCTGAGTCTTTCTTCATTGGGCGTAATCCAGCCCTCTGCTTTGAGGGAAATAGGAGGAGGAGGATAGAGGAGCATGTTCTTCTGAACTTGTGAACCTGAGGAATGTAGACTGCGGCACCTTCAAATCAATAAGCAAACAAGTGAAGACAGTTCTGCTGATGGGCTTGTTTTTGGGATTAGGTGATTAAAGTTTGAATTTAATTAACTGTGGAAAACAAAGAAAGACAGACACACAGGAAAAAAAGTGAATAAGGATGAAAAAGAAAGTTATTGATTCATTGTCTCATTTTCAGGGCTCGGTGTCAGGGAATAAGAAGAAGATTTCGTCATCATACTCTGCGAATTCAGGCAGCATGAGGTCAGTGTCACCGAACAGAGAACAAATCCCCTCATCTACGTTGCCGTCCTCCTCGTCTTCATGCGGCGTGCTTTCTCGTACTTTGTAATCTGGTGGTATGGGGTGCTGATTCATCTTGATCATTGTCAGCCGCTCCACATTTTTGGGCGAGAGGCGGCTCCGTTTGGGAGTTACAATGCCACCAGCAGCACTGAAAACACGTTCAGAAGACACACTTGCGAGTGAGCAAGACAAATAGTTTATAGCCAGGTTGGAGAGCTGTGGCCACAATTGTTTTTTCCCATGCCAATACTGCAATGGCTCATCATCAAGAAAGACCTCTGTTGAGTCATTCAGATAGTCCTGCACCATCGACTCAAGGTCCTCAACGGTTCCTCCACTTTGCTTACTTTTTGCTGTGCCTGTGACATTTTTTCGAGAACCATACCCAAGCAAAGTTAGCCAATCCTCTACAGCAGCCACTGTTACTGTTGTGTGTGGTGCAGATGATCCAGTTGCCGGTGTCTTTAACGGCTGAGAGGTCACTTGTGCCACAGCCACAGGTGCAGAAGTGGATTCTTTTGACTGGGGATGGCCTGCTGATGCTGATGCTGATGTACTGCCTTCTCCTTCAATATCCTGCCGTTCTTTTTCAAAGCTCTTGGCTGACCAGGCTAGCCAACGTTTGTACTTTTTAACATCTTTATCAGCAAAATGAAAGAATGCTTGGCCTGCCAGCGCCTTTTTGTAGCGTGGATCCAGAATAGTAGCACAAATGTAATGCTGTTCTGAGTTGATCTTTTTAAGACGTTCATCACCACGTAGGCGGTCTAATAATTTCTCCGACAAAATAAAAGGGTCTTTTTTTTTCCATCTTTTTCTAACTCAGAAGACACCGCCTTCAGTTGGTGCTCCAGCATGCACAACAATGGGATAGCTTGTCCCAAATTACAGTCCTCCTGGCTGACTGCACGCGTGAAGAACTCAAAAGGACGAAGCATGTCTGTCAGGCTTTTAACTATGTCCCATTGTGCCGCACCCATCCGCAGGTCCTTCTGAGCTGTACCCTCTGTTAAGAAATAGTGATCGAGTACCGTATACTGCTCATACAGACGCTCAAGCATGTAGAAGGTTGAGTTCCAACGTGTTGCCACCTCCTGGATGAGTGCTTTCACTGGCATTCGACGTTCAAGTAGCAGCCTCCTCAGATGCTTCCGGGCCTTAAAAGAATGGCTGAAATGGTTGCACATTTTGCGGCAGGTGGCCATTACCTCGAACGCTGTACTGTCTCTATCACTCAAGAATTTTTGAACTACCAGGTTGATACAGTGCGCCAAACACGGCACTCTGAAATATGCACCCATCGCCATGGCCTTAACTACATTGGCGCCATTATCCGTGGAAACATAACCAATCTGGCGTTTTTTTGGGGACAGCCAGTGAAAGACCTTTTTGTTAAACTCGTCCAAAATGTTTTCTGCTGTGTGACATTTCTCCAAGCCAAACATGGCTAGTGTTGCATGTTTCCGAGCAGCTTTAAAAACTTGGTCCGGGTCAACACCTGCATTTAGCTTTGCTTTAACACCTGAAAAAGAGACCCAGTGTGCAGTGATACACATGTAATCAGCGCCTGCGCCACTGGTCCACATGTCTGTTGTCAGATGTATAGTGTGAACAGCACTCTTCTGCAAAGCTGCCCCAATCGCCTCCAGCACATCTTCATGTAGTGCTGGAACCGCAACTCTGGCAAAATAGAACCGGCTAGGAACCTTCCATTTAGGGCAGAGCGTTGCCACTAATTCTAGAAAACCTACCGCTTCTACAAAAGAAAAAGGGAGAAGGTCCACAGCTAGCATTTTAGCCAGCTTAGTGTTATACAGACGCGTCAGTGGGTGGTTGTGTTCATATGGCGCGTCTGAAGAAAACATGGTTCTAATGTTGCCCTGGACCAAGCATTTACGGGATGATAATGACTTCGTTGACGCAATTATGCTCGCTGGTGAACTTTTGCGCGTTGGTGTCTCACTCGCTCCAACACTCTTAGTGTGCCTCTCATGGGGTGTGCTGCTGACAGGGGTACTGGGTGTAAGTGAAGTGTTTGACACGTCTTTTTCCTCCTCGTCATCATCAGATGAAACATCAACGTTTTCTTGACTTCCAGTTCGGGCTTCCTTGATCGCCTTTAGGTGCGCAAACCATTGGACAGTGTGCTGTCTCTTAAGATGACCTCTCTGGCCTCCGGTACCATAGTTGGTACCTGACTTACCACGACTAACTGCAACCTTACAAAGGGTACAAATGGCGAACTTTTCCCTTTTTGGGCAAACAGTAAAGAAGTCCCAAACTGGTGACTTGAAGTGTCTGTGGGGCCTGGAGGAGGCGGCGATACTGGTGGTGGTGGTCATGCTGCTAATGCCAGATGAAGTGGAGGATCTGGATTGCCCAACTTTTGTACGTTGTGCACTTTCCCCGCCACTAATTAAGGTCGAGGTGGATGGAGGTCCCTTCTTGCCAGAAAGAAATATGGAAGCGGTACGAGTTGGTGTACTCCTTAACTCCAATGATTGTGGTGGTGTTTCCACTGCCTCCTCGTCGACAACATCATCATCATCACGCTCAGCAGCTTTTCGGGCTAGGGTCAAAATGTCTGTTTGCTGCATGCCCGCTGAGGCTGCAGTTACCTGTATGATGACTGGGTCGTCGTTGTCAGAGTCTTCATCAGCAGCAGTATCCGCCACTTCTTGCTGAGCCTCATCATCACACTCCATAACTCTGAGACTTTGGACGAGCTTCCTTTTACGCTTAACTACCTTTGTCAGATCATGGTGTGCCTCAGTCTCAGACGGCAGTGGTGCTGGTTCCCAATTTTGATCCGTATCATCAGAAGGAGGTGTGCTTGAAGAAGATGTAGACACCACCCTTGATCTCTTCCTTGCTAGGGGTGTGGAAGACAATGAATGATCATCAGGAGGAGTGTCTTCCTCAAATGATACCTCGCCTTGATTGTCGATTTCCTGATGTGCCCCTACTTCGGGAGGAACAACTATTGTGGGCACTTGTGACCCTCCATGCACCTCTGCTTGCGCTGCCTCTCCTTCCACATGTACTTGGGCTTGTACTTGCACATGTGATAGTTGTTGCGGCTGTGGTTGTTCAACACTCGTCAGATGAGCTACAACAACCTGTGTTGATTGAGGGACATTGCTGCTGCTTTCTTGCGATGAGCCAACATCACTGGTCGATGGTGATTGAACAACTATACTGGCTGCCTCTGCAGCACTCAAGGGCTTGGACTTAAGTTGGCGTGGTGGTGGTGGTGGCACTGAGCCCAATGGAGCGGGGGTGCTGCTCCCAGCTTGGTCCCCAGCAGATCCTGCTGCTGCTGCAGGCATACTTTTTTTTTACTCCCAAAAAAAGGGGCGGCCGGCACACCAGTCTCCTTGATAACTTGCTTCTTCTGCTCCTTACTGGCACCTTTCTTGCTAGAGGAGCTACGGGTAACTTTTTTTCGGGCCATCTTCTTCAGAGCAGGTCAGAACAGCAGGCAGCAGTTGCACGAGTTGCAGAGTTGTCTGTGTCCAGACGTGACGTTGCGTGACGTTATGCTGCACACACACACCGCTGCAGGACTTCTTCCTGGCACTGGTGGTTCTCTTGAGTCTTGTGCACCTAAAAGCAATGGAAGACAGAGGAACATCAGTTCAGTTATACACCCCAAAAAATCGACAAAACACAGAAAAATCAGCACAATCCCATGCCATCCATGATGTTTACATTGAAGACAACCCACAGAAAGACTAGGGCCATGCAAGTATGCAACACTCACTACCCCCGGGCATAATGGATGAAAAGTAGGCAAAATAAGTGCAGGCCTCAGACACTGCCTCTCTTCAAAATGGCCCCTTACACCCCAAGCCAGTCCACATCAACAGTACACCCCAAAAAAACAGAAAAACAGCCAAAAATCACCACAATCCAATGCCATCCAGGATGTTTGCATTAAAGAGAGTGAGACCCCACAGGCACACTCAGTCCATGCATCACTACCCCTTGGCAAAAGGCCACACCAGCAGCCCCAAAAAAACGACAAAAAACACAAAAAACAGCACAATCCCAGCCCATCCATGGCCTCAATGGTGTTTAACTTCAAGAGGACACCCCACAGAAAGACTAGGCCCATGCAACACTCACCACCCCTGGTCAAAGGACCCCACCAGCAGCCCCAAAAAACGACAAAAACGACAAAATTCAGCACAATCCCAGCCCATCCATTGCCTCAATGGTGTTTAAATTCAAGAAGACACCCCACAGAAAGACTAGGCCCATGCAACACTCACTACCCCTGGGCATAATGGATGAAAAGTAGGCAAAATAAGTGCAGGCCTCAGACACTGCCTCTCTTCAAAATGGCCCCTTACACCCCAAGCCAGTTCACATCAACAGTACACCCCAAAAAAACAGAAAAACATCCAAAAATCACCACAATCCAATGCCATCCAGGATGTTTACATTAAAGAGAGTGAGACCACACTACAGGCACACTCAGTCCATGCACCACTACCCCTAGGCAAAAGGCCACACCAGCAGCCCCCAAAAAAAGACAAAAACAACAAAAAACAGCACAATCCCAGCCCATCCATGGCCTCAATGGTGTTTAAATTCAAGAGGACACCCCACAGAAAGACTAGGCCCATGCAACACTCACCACCCCTGGGCAAAGAGCCCCACCAGCAGCCCCAAAAAAACAACAAAAAACAATAAAATCAGCACAATCCCAGCCCATCCATGGCCTCAATGGTGTTTAAATTCAAGAAGACATCCCTCAGAAACACTAGGCCCATGCAACACTCACTACCCCTGGGCATAATGGATGAAAAGTAGGCAAAATAAGTGCAGGCCTCAGACACTGCCTCTCTTCAAAATGGCCCCTTGCACCCCAAGCACATGTTGCCTGTACCAGCCAGCACTCAAGATGGCCACCACCACCACCCACATGGCCAGTCCACATCAACAGTACACCCCCAAAAAACAGAAACATGGCCAGAAATCACCACAATCCAATGCCATCCATGATGTTTACATTAAAGAGAGTGAGACCACACCACAGGCACACTCAGTCCATGCACAACCACCCCTGGGCAAAAGGCCACACCAGCAGCCCCCAAAAAACGACAAAAAACAATAAAATAAGCACAATCCCAGCCCATCCATGGCCTCAATGATGTTTAAATTCAAGAAGACACCCCACAGAAAGACTAGGCCCATGCAACACTCACCACCCCTGGGCAAAAAGCCCCACCAGCAGCCCCAAAAAAACGACAAAAACAACAAAAATCAGCACAATCCCAGCCCATCCATGGCCTCAATGGTGTTTAAATTCAACAAAACAGTTGTATCATGCACCCATAACCAACCCTGGTCCTACTGGATACTGTGGCTACCCACAATATAATTTATTTAATGTTCTGAAAAAGTTAAAAAATTGTAGTTGCAGCAACTGTAATGCCCCAAACAAACTTACTTGTGAAAGTTGATTTCTAATCCAAAAGTGATCCAAAGAAAGTCAAAAAGGCCTCAAATCCAAATATCCAGCAGCACCCACAAAAAGTAATCCTTCCAGCTTCAGATCCAAATGAAAGTGACCAGGAGATGGACAAAGCACTGGGAGGAGCCTGCTGGACAGGAACAGGAAGTTGGAGACTGTGGGGCACTTCCTTCCCTCCCCCCCCCAAAAAATGGACTCCTTGCAAAAAAAAAGGCCATGCAAATGTCAACCTGAGGAGTGATTCTGATAAAAATCATCATTTTCTGAAGGTTTATCCTGTTTGCTGGTGGATTTCTTGTGCAGAATTGCAAAATCTCTATTTCGCGAGGTCGAGATTGTTCCTTTCCGCCGCAACTACGTGTTCGCAATTGCGAACTCTCGCGAGGTGTGCTGTGCAAGGTGGCAAGCCGCGATTACGTATTCGCGGGCGCCAAACTCCCGCGGGATCACGCAGCAAGATCCAAAATGGCGCGGCACTCGCAAAATATGATCGAGAAAAACAACTCGGCAAACGCTTAATGACGGAAAGTGAACGCCGTGCACCACGCCGCGCGCCGCAACCAACAAAAAATCCGCCGCGAGCGGATTCACGGATTTTCGACAAATTCGCGAGAGTTCGCGGATTGCGAATTTGCCGAAAATCCGAAAAATCCGCGAGCGGAGCGGATTTTACGCCCATGCTTAGTTACCATGTCGGTTGCGCCCTCTGTAGAAAGTAGTGGAGAGTGTGGCAGTGGCAGTACTGTCCTGCTCACCACCAAAGAGTAAAATTAAGAAAACCGAAGGGTTGCAGGAAAGGCCCCTTCTAAGGAGGGCATTAGAGCAGGTTAAGTGGTAGGAAGGGCAGGCAGTGTTTCGGTGGGTGAGAAAGACAGGTAGCAGTACACCCCTCGAGGGCTAACAGGACCTGTAGAGGTGCACTTGAGGAGTGCAAAGAATGCGAAGGTTATTGGGCCGGTGGCAAATGAAGAAGGCTTACAGTTGCCACATAAGTTTCTGAGGAGGCACAGCAGGTCTGCTGGTGTGGGGGGAATGTAGTTGCCCACCCACGTGGGATAAGAGGCATTTACAGTGTTTTTTGTTGCGTACATAGGGGCAGAACATAGGAATGCGGAGTAGGGCCTGGCACAAAGGAAGGGAGACCTGCTGACAGCAGCACTCATGTGTCCTCGGATGGACAAGGAAAGTGAGGAAGGAGTTCCTGCTTGGACGCCATTGAACACTTAGCATATGCAAGCACAAACACAGAGGACCGTGAGGCTGGGACCACCCCAAGCAACAGACTGACAGATAAGAACAACACATCAGACATGGAGGGGTCAGGGGTAGAGAGCAAAAAGGGCATCAAGGGGAGGATGAGATGAGTGTTGAGCTACATGGCAGAAAGGACAACAGGCAAGGAGGATGAAGATGACAGGGTGGAGTTTGGGGGATGCAGTGGAGGAGGTCTAGGAGGAGGCTATAGGAGGAATTGGAAGATAAGGTAGCTTGGGATGGTTAGAAAGGGAGGATGGAGATGAGAAAGCAACACCCCAATGACAACAAAAGGGCCTGATAGTCTGACAGGTTATGCAGGCAGGGTAGATATAGGCTGCAAAGTGGAGAAGAGTTCATGCCAGCAGCTGAGGAAGTTCAGTGTGGCTCAAGGGCACAGTTCTGAAGTAATGGTACGGTCTGATGTGGCCGACCTGAGGTTGTTGAGGGACTCATTCAGAGCAGTGCAAGGAAGGCCTGTGACAGCCTTCCTGATAAAGATGACAGCAGTACAACCCTTTCATAATTCTTTTTCTTTTGATGAGTTTGGTGATGGGGTTGTTGGGGATTGTGAGGTGCCAGGGAGGAGCAGACAGGCTATGCAAAGGGGAATTCTAGATGATTGGGAGGAGATGGTATCGGATTATGATGAATAAGTGGAGGATCTGTGTTAGATCTGGGGGTCTCTAGTTGGCAATGGTATTCACCTTTGTCCAAATAGGGACCCTTACTTCTAAGTCAGGATAAGGGGATTACACTCCTTAATAACCCTTGCTAACCCCCTTGGTAGCTTGGCACGAGCAGACAGGCTTATCTCAGAGGCATTTGTGAATATACAGGGTAATACAGGGGAAACACTAAAGATGGACGCAACACAGGTTTTATAAAAAGAAGTATTCTTTATATACACTTAAACACAAGACCACAAACGACAAAAACCCACAATACTACACTTAAGATTTCTTAAAAGATGATTAAAGTCTCTTAGTTCAAGTTGATGATAGATGCAACAAAGTTCTCAAAAAGTACCTGTCGCTAGGAGCATGCCCACTTCAGACCTTTCTAAGTGGGGCTTCAGGTGGTTAACATGCAGGACCCGCAAGGGCTTCCTGGGAGAGCGCAAGTTCACCAGATAGGTGACATCACTCTTGCACTCCACCACCTCATATGGACCGGTCCACCTGTCCTGGAGCACACAAGGCTCCACAGGGGCCATGACCCAAACTTTCTGTCCAGGTTGAAGCTCAATCAGAGTGGCATTCTGATCGTACCACCGCTTCATTTGCTCCTGAAATGCCGAGTCTGGTTCCTGAAGGCCAGCATGTAGCTATATACATCCTGGGGAGGTTTCCTGGGAGTTGCTCCCAGCCTTCCTTGACCAAACTCAAAGGTCCTCTTACCGGGTGACCATACAAAATCTCAAAGGGGCTAAACCCTAGAGACTTTTGTGGCACCTCACGGTAGGCAAACAGAAGGCATGGCAAGAGGACGTCCCACTTACGCCTCACTGGTTCTTCAAGACCCATGACCATGCCCTTAAGGGTCCGGTCCAATCTTTCAACCAGCCCATTTCCTTGTGGGTGGTAAGGAGTGGTGAACTTGTAGGTAACACCACACTCCTTCCACAATGACTTCATATAATTAGAAATGGAGTTTGTACCTCGGTCAGACACAACCTCTCTGGGGAACCCCACACGGGAGAAGATCCCCATCAGTGCACCTCCCACCACGGGGGCCGTCACTATCCTGAGCGGAATGGCTTCCGGGTACTGGGTAGCATGGTCCACCAAGATAAGTATAAACCTGTTGCCCATGGCTGTCTTGGGGTCCAGTGGCCCCACAATGTCAATGCCCACCCGTTCAAAGGGGGTACTGACTACAGGGAAAGGTTGGAGAGGGGCCTTGTGCCTCCTCCCATTCTTCCCACTTGCCTGGCAAGTTTGACAGGTCCTACAATGAGTATCTGAACTCTTCCGCATCTGGGGCCAAAAAAAGTGGGACACAAGCCTTTCAAAGGTCTTGTTCTGCCCCAGCTAACCAGCTAAAGGAACATCATGAGCCAAACGCAGTTGGAAGGATTTGAAGCGCTGGGGTACCACCAGCACACAGGCTGACCCAGGCTCAGCAACCTTAGGCTCGCTATACAGGAGACCATTCTCCAAGTAGATTCCATGGGATCCAGACTGATCACCTGCTGCCTGGTTTGTGGCCTGTTGCCTCAAACCAATAGAGAAGGGCACTTCTGCTGCTCTTCACAAAATTCCTCCCTGGAGGGACCCCCTTCTTGCTGCCAATGGGTCAGCTCAGGTAGGTTCCCCAGTTCAGAAATCTGTTCACCAGTGGGTTCCAGGGCATCCCCCTCAAGGTCTGCCTCCTCTTGGACCGTGGGAACAATGGGGGCTGGTTTCCCTTGCCCCCCACATCTTCTCTTTAAGGCAAGTCCCTGGGCCATACTTTCAGGCTCCAGGGTCTCTTGAACACCCTTAGCTGCCATAGACCGAGTGGTCACACATGCCCACTGGATCACTGACATAATATCGATAAAACAAATATCGATGTAACAAAATATCGAGTAAAAAATATAGAATACAAATATATCGAACTCCTATCTCCAAACAGGTAAGTGCAAAAATATCGAATCAAAAATATTGTTGTAAAAAATATAGATAGTCAAAATATCGAATGTTTTAAATGTCTTAAAAGTAATTGAAAAATAATAAAATATTAAATATAATTAACTTAAACATACTTAAAATACTTAAATAACCTTCAAATGAATAAATAATTAATTTAAGTTAAAAATAAATAAACATACAATTTAATTTTTAAATACATACATGTATATAAACATAATATTAAGAAAAAATATACAGTATTTTTACCGTAGATTAGCGGGACAGTAAAATTTAATATTAACACTCCACTGAGTGCAAAAGTAGAGAAAGTGTTGGATAGCGTAGGGGTAAAAATTACTATTCCCACTCCAGTGAGTGCAACAGTAGGGAAAGCGTTGGATAGCGGTAAGGTAAAAATAACAATTCCCACTCCAAAGAGTGCAACAGTAGGGAAAGAGTTGGATAGCGTAGGGATACAAATTACTATTCCCACTTCAGTGAGTGCAACAGTAGAGAAAGCGTTGGATAGCGGGAAGGTAAAAATTACTATTCCCACACCAGGGAGTGCAACAGTAGGGAAAGCGTTGGATAGCGTAGGGGTAAAAATTACTATTCCCACTCCAGTGAGTACAACAGTAGGGAAAGCATTGGATAGCGGGAGGGTAAAAATTACTATTCCCACTCCAGAGAGTGCAACAGTAGAGAAAGGGTTGGATAGCGTAGGGGTAAAAATTACTATTCCCACTCCAGAGAGTGCAACAGTAGGGAAAGCGTTGGATAGCGTAGGGGTAAAAACTTACTATTCCCACTCCAGTGAGTGCAACAGTAGGGAAAGCATTGGATAGCAGGAGGTAAAAATTACTATTCCCACTTCAAAGAGTGCAACAGTAGGGGAAGCGTTGGATACCGTAGGGATAAAAATTACTATTCCCACTCCAGTGAGTGCAACAGTAGGGAAAGCGTTGGATAGTGGGAGGGTAAAGATTACTATTCCCACTCCAGACAGTGCAACAGTAGGGAAAGCGTTGGATAGCGTAGGGGTAAAAACGTACTATTCCCACTCCAGAGAGTGCAACAGTAGGGAAAGCGTTGGATAGCGTAGGGGTAAAAATTACTATTCCCACTCCAGAGAGTGCAACAGTAGGGAAAGCGTTGGATAGCGTAGGGGTAAAAATTACTATTCCTACTTCAGTGAGTGCAACAGTAGGGAAAGCGTTGGATAGCGGGAAGGTAAAAATTACTATTCCCACTTCAAAGAGTGCAACAGTAGGGAAAGCGTTGGATAGCGTAGGGATAAAAATGACTATTCCCACTCCAGTGATTGCAACAGTAGGGAAAGCATTGGATAGCGGGAGGGTAAAGATTACTATTCCCACACTAGACAGTGCAACAGTAGGGAAAGCGTTGGATAGCATAGGGGTAAAAATTACTATTCCCACTCCAGAGAGTACAACAGTAGGGAAAGCGTTGGATAGCGTTTTTAGGTAAAAATTACTATTCCCACTCCAGAGAGTTCAACAGTAGGGAAAGCGTTGGATAACGGGAAGATAAAAATTACTATTCCCACTCCAGGGAGTGCAGCAGTAGCAAAAGCGTTGAGTAGCCTAGGGGTAAAAATTACTATTCCCACTCCAGTGAGTGCAACAGTAGGGAAAGCATTGGGTAGCATAGGGGTAAAAATTACTATTCCCACTCCAGGGAGGGCAACACTAGGGAAAGCGTTGGATAGCGGGAGTGTAAAAATTACTATTCCCACTCCAAAGAGTGCAACAGTAGGGAAAGCGTTGGATAGCATGGGGGTAAGAATTGCTATTCCCACTCCAGTGAATGCAACAGTAAGAAAAGCATTGGATAGGGAGAAGGTAAAAATTACTATTCCCACTCTAGATAGTGCAACAGTACAGAAAGGATTGGATAGCGTAGGGTATAAATTACTATTCCCACTCCAGAGAGTAACAGTAGGGAAAGCGTTGGATAGCGGGTGGGTAAAAATTACTATTCCCACTCCAGAGAGTGCAACAGTAGGGAAAGCGTTGGATAGCGTAGGGGTAAAAATGACTATTCCCACTCCAGAGAGTGCAACAGTAGGAAAAGCGTTGGATATCGTAGGGGTAAAAATTACTATTCCCACTCCAGGGAGTGCAACAGTAGGGTAAGGGTTGGATGGCGTACGGGTAAAAATTACTATTCCCACTCCAGTGAGTGCAACAGTAGGGAAAGCGTTGGATAGGGTAGGGGTAAAAATTATTATTCCCACTCCAGGGAGGGCAACAGTAGGGAAAGAAGTGGATAGCGGGAGGATAAAAATTACTATTCCCACTCCAAAGAGTGAAACAGTAGGGTAAGCGTTGGATAGCGTAGGGGTAAAAATTACTATTCCCACTCCAGTGAGTGCAACAGTAGGGAAAGCGTTGGATAGCATAGGGGTAAAAGTTACTATTCCCACTCCAGGGAGGACAACAGTAGGAAAAGCATTGCATAGCGGGAGGGTAAAAATTACTATTCCCACTCCAAGGAGAGCAACAGTAGGGAAAGTAAATACTTTATATATAATTATAAATACATTAAATATTAATACCAATTACAAATTAATCAAAATGTATTACCAATTTAATATATTATAATAATTAATCAATTAAAAATAATAATAAAAAATAATTAACAAAAAATAATTGCCTATTAATACAAATTAATTACCAATAACAATTAATTAATTAACAATTGAAAAATAATTAGGGCTCCCGGTTTTCCGTTTTTACGGATTTTTACATATAAATACAGACGGAAATCTATGTTTCCTTTGTCTGTATTTATATTTAGAAACGGCTAAATACTACTAAATTTTGTGGCTCTGCCGTCCGGTATTTTGCCTCCAACGTTCCAAATAAACAATGCTGCTGTCCCGTGTAAAAGGCAGTTCTTTACGTTTCTGTGTTTAAGCCTCTGAGCACGAGGGGTCCCATAGACACTGCCCACAGTCTAGTAAGAAGGGGTGAAGAGGGGAAAAAACAACAAAGCCTCGTTATCTAGTGAATGGTCTTTTTAAAGACCTGTGAAGTACTCGGGTGCGGCTGGCAGTCAATCACACTTTGAGATGTTTATCAGCATGTGGCTAAATGTCACCATATGGCTATACAAAATTCACATGCACTTTTAAAGACACATTTATCAATGAATTAATATGAAACAGAGGTCGCACAAATTCCCATTGTTTGAATACAATTATTTTTACATTTATCTGCCATGCTGAAGCAAATATGCTCAGCTTGAGCAGAAACATTCCCTCCCACTAAATAACACAGCTTCCTCTCTGCCACAGACACCCTCGCCGAGCACCCGTGTGTCGTGTCATGCACATCCTTCTTGGGAGAGAGGCACACATGCCGGTGTTGTCACACATCATCCTTTGGTTATTTAACAGGTGCAAGAAACTGAGCTGGCGCTTGGTATCACAAGACACATGCTCTCACATAATAGGGCGTTATTGTATTGACTGCTTATCGTGGATTCATCCTGTGAGGAGAGAACCTGTGACCGAAGGTTACACTGTAGTCTCGGCAGCAGACACGCAGCCTTCTGAGCTACCTCAACACAAACTCAAATGGATACTGGTAGTAAGCCATGTTCACGTCAGCGGGTTGATGAGCTCCTGATGAGCTCCTAAGCCGTCCTCGGGACTCTGATGCGTCGCATCTCGGGGCCTTGATGACTCTGTGCCCTGAATGGCGAATGCCACAAAGAAGAGTACGGAGTGCGGGGTGGCCATTGCTCCCAATGAGGTCCCTGGAGATCTCTCAACAGCTCCCTGCTAGTCCGTGTGTTAGATATCCTGATAGGCCAATGCTGGCAGGGCTGGGCAACCGCTTTGCTGTCATGTATGGGGACCTGGCCATCCCTTTCAGAGAATGAGTGTCCTGAGAAGATTGTCTATCCCCGAGGGGTCTGTCTGCCTCTGATGTCCTGGAGATTTCCTGTAAGACCACCCTCTACCCTTGCCCTGACAGCGGGACATCACGCTGTTAACAAAGGGCTCAATGGAGCTGCCCACGATCAGAGGGGAGACCACTCTGTAATCCACACTGCGGCCAGGAAGGTGTCTGAGAGGAGGGAGCTTAATACACAACGCTCCAGGCCCCTGCTCTTGGAATGCACATCTGGTGATGGTCCCCACCGCCACATCTGCATTTACAGACTCCAGGTCATTAACATATTTACACTTTTTTAACAAACTTGTTCAACGAAAAGACTTTGGATATGTCTCGACCGGGAATCTGCAGGTGGAGTGGTGATTTGCACAGCCCAGGGGGAGCGGTGAAACACGTCAGCCCGCAGGGTAGAGTGTTCCGTGGTAAAGACCATGAGCATCCCAATGAATCTGAACACGAGGAGGTAGCTTGTGCACAGGTTCAAGCACTGGCGGTTTCTGTTCGGCCTTTCATCCTTCAGAGGCCACATGAAAGTTTGGTCCGTTGTTTTTGGAGTCTTAAATGTTACACTATTGCCCTGTGTTCTGCTGGCGCGACAGTCCTGTAAGCAACTGGGACCTATATGCAATAAAACAAAACCTGAAAAGTTTTTCAGAGAATTGTGAAACCATAGGTGGCGTGATGTGTTCTAAGCTCTGCGGGAAGGCAGCCTTTAGTAACCAAACTTTGGTCCAATTCTCAAAATCACGTCTTTTTTTTAAAAAAATCGAAAGCACCTTGCATACTATCCTACAAAGTCACTGGACTAGTTGAGAAGTGATATAAATAAAAAAATGATTTGCAAAGCTAATCCGCCTGAGTTTAATATGGCAATGCAAGCATTAGCATTAGAACGAGATCTACAGTAGCAAACCAGCACTAGTATACATGCCTGGAGTTGTAAAGGTGAGAGAGGAATAGTCCACTGGGCGCAGCCAAGGAGTGATTGTATATTTTTGGCTGTGCTTTTAACACAGATCTAAACAAGCATTGGCAAGCCAATAGGTTGGGATTGCATTTTGAGTCCTGACTACAAAATTTAAAAGGCCCGCTGCAGCGATAATAAGTAGAAAACAATGATGTTCTGTATCTGTGTAATTAAGAATGTAAAATATGATGCTTTAGTGTGCTTCTGAGCTGTAAAGTGGTCTCTCCTGCATTTCTAAGCATGCACTCTATAAGAAGCACTAGCATCAGTTGACAGATGTTAGACCTGGCATCATTGGCATGAGTCTCTCCTCCATTTTTTCTGTTTGCCTCCTCTGTTACGATGTTTTTGCTGGTAAATGCTTTGGGCACTGTGCCACTGCTGATCAGTGCCACAGTGCAAGTGCTCCCTATGTGAAATTGCTGTATTGATTGAATTCCATGTTTGGCTTATTTGGTTTACTGTCAGTCCCTAGTAGAGTGCACCAGGAGTGCCAGGGCTTGTAAATACAAATGCTGCTAGTGGGCCTGCAGCACGTGTTGTGCCACCCACAAGAGCGGCCTAGTAAAAGTATGTCTGAAGGTCTACCATTGCTAGACCACGTGCAGTCTGGTACTGTCACGCAGACTGCGCAAGTACACCTACTTGCCAGTCCCTAAACCTTCCCTTAACTTCATGTTAGTCACCCCTATGGTAGGCCCACGGGCAGGGTGCATTGTAAGCATAAGGTAGGACAAGCCTGACAAGGTTGGCATGTCCTAATAGTGAATTACAGCCATATTCGTTTTTCACTAGTGTAAGGTAACCTGCTCTCCATCAGTTAGAATGGGCTGCCAGGATTATTAATGCTATAATCCTAGCAGGCTCGGGGAGCATGGTGCAATGTCGAGTTTGGTATCCCTGAACTCAGGGTTTAATAACGCATCCGTTTGTGTGGATGGTTTTTGGACTCTGTGTTTGAAAATAGCACTTTTAGAAAGTAGCTATTTTCTTGTCTAACTGTCTACCGGTCTCTGCTGGTTCTGGTGTGGAGCTGGGTGGCTCCAGAGGTCTGAATGAGTCAGTGTGGGATGAGTGGGACATTTGCATTGAGAGTAGGGGAAGAGTAGCTCCTGATAGCCTGCCCTGCCTGATACAATGCTGGCTCCGCCCCCCTGCCGGGCGGCTGATGACTTTGTGCCTGCCTGGGACTTTCCTGGCCCCCCTCCTGCCGGGCAACTGATGGCCCTGCCCCGACCAGTCACAATGCTGGCTCCGCTCCTGCTGGGCGGCTGAAGACTCTGCCCTGCCCAGTGAATAGGCCAGGTGCCTCGGCCTGGCAACACCCACAACAAACCCGAGATGGGGGGAAATTCCCCTGCATGGACAAAGGGATCAAAGCCAAAAAGGGGTATAAGAGAAGGACCCCTGAACCAAGAATTTAGATCACTTCTGACAAGGAAACCTGAACCAAGGACAAGAAGCCTGCTGATCTAAGGACTGCCTACCCCTTCTGCCAGAGTGCTGTTTGTTGGGGGAATCCTGCATTGCTTCTTTATTTTTGCCAAGGAACCAGGAGAGAGGAACTGTGTGTGTACTCTCAATCTTTGCTAAGAAAATCTCCAAGGGCTGGAAGAGTGCCAGTCTCCTGTTGAAGTCACAGGGCTAAAGGACTTCATCTGCTTAAAGTGCTGTTTGCTGGAATTTGGGAATCCAGCACCTCTGAAAGAATCCAGCAATCTCGACGCCGACGGACGCCGCCGAATCCAGCTCGACATCGTGAGTAACGGCTCCAGTGTCCCGCACCTTCGACGCCGGCCGCCGGGCCCGATCGACGCCAGTAGCGACGCCAGTGAGTAGCGAGTTCAGCTCCAGCTCCAAGTGACCTTGTGTCGGCACCGCTGCTGATCGCATCGACTTCGAGCCCTCTCGACGCCGTGAGCGCTGCTCACTCTTGCAACATCGACATCGACGACGCCGTGTCCTGCTTCACCTCGTGAGCGCTGCTCCTGCCTGACTTCGGTCGACGCCGCTGCAGATCACCCCGACTCCGAGGCCCGATCGACGCCAAAAACGCGACGCCGGACATCTCGACGCCGCTGATCATCGAGTGCTTCACTTTTCCAAGGTACTGTGTTGTGGGGGTCTGTTTGACTCCGGGCTCGACGTAGCGCTCCTCGCGGTCAACGCCGAACCTTTGGATTAACTTTGCCTCGACGTCGTGTGACTCCCGTGTGGGTTACATTGTTGCCAAGAACTGTGTTTTAAAGAAGAAGAGTTGCTTTTGATACTAAAGACTTTGTGCTAAGAAGAAACCGTACTTGAACTATTATTTTTCCTTCCAAGAGTATTTATTAAGATTGTGGTATATTTTTGTCGTTATTTGGTCTTGTGCTAAGCCTTATATAAAAATCCTTATTTTTATAATACTACTGTGTCGTGTCCATTTGTAGTGTATTCACTTTATTACTGTATATGGTCATAAATGCTTAACGCACTGCCTCTGAGATAAGCCTGTCTGCTTTGCCAAGCTACCAAGGGGGTGAGCAGGGGTTATCTAAGTGTGTGATCCCCTTGCCCTGACTAGAAAAGGTGTGTCCCTATTTGTCAGAAGTGTATACCTCTGCCAACTAGAGACAGCCGCTTCTAACAACAGAAATACTGCTCGGTTCGGAGCAGCAGTCCAATCTGTGTATATATATTTTTTTACTTGGTAACAATAGGTATAGTACATCTGAGTCGTCAAGCCATACCTAACAGGTTATTACACCAACTTAACAGAACTAGCATTTGCAATGCAATAGGTCTCGCATTATTAAAGTTTGAGCTATTGGTGTTGCATGATTTAGCAATGCCAATAGCTCAAACTTTAATAATGCGAGACATTTTGCCTTGCATATGCTTGTTCATTTTGGGGTGAAACTCTCGGTAGGCCGCTGCGGAAAGAGGTCTATTTATCGCAGGCAATGTACCCGATTTTGGAGCAAAATCTATAAGTAAATGTCACAAATCGTCTATTTTCATGTGAAACGCACATGGACTTTGAACATAAGCTCCGGTGTTGGGCCCCAAAGTGTCTACTGTCACTGGAAATTCACCTTGATTTCACAGTAAACCCCAATTGAACGACTGAAATCCCTCCACTGCCCAATACACCACTCACCCACCTCCTCAGGCTGGTAAGGGCTGCAGTGAGTCTGTTGTCACGTGACATGCACTTTCATTTGGGGTGAACTCCCATCGCACACTGGATAAGTGACGCAGCAAGCATGTTACCACGTAAAAAGCACCTTAATTTCACTCTGTCACAATCGGTGTTTATGTCCTACAGCCTCCTTCCTGGGTAAATTTAAATAAATGTGCAAAAATACTAGCTGTTGCGTCGTCTTTTGCTTGTCGCAAAAATAAATGTGGATAAATACAGATAAAAATGTGCAAAAAATAAATATGGATAAATACAGAAGGAAACGACAAAAACATAAATACCATAAAACCGGGAGCCCTAAAAATAATTAACAATTAATTTAAAAAAAACAATCAATAAATTAAAAAATGTAATTAATTACAATTAAATTACATCCCACCCAATTAACCTATAAACCCATAACCCGCTACAGAAAATACATTAACAAAATGAACATAATTATCAATGAATCAATTAATAAAAATGAATTACCAATTATATTTTATTTAATTACAATTAAAAATTAATTAACAATGAATTCAAAATAAATACCAATAAATAAACTACAATATTTAATTAATTATAATTAAATTACTTCCCACCCTATTGCCCTATAAACCCACAACCCGCTACAGAAAAGAAATAAATAAAATTAACATTATTATCAATTAATCAATTAATACAAATTAATTACCAATTATATTTTAATTAATTACCAATTAAAAATTCATTAACAATTAATTCAAAATAAATACCAATTCCAATATATTCTGTCCATTCAATACTTTGTCCATTCTATATTTCGGATTCGATATTACTGCTATTCTATTTGATAGTTTTGTAGTCTATATTCTGTCCATTCAATATTTTGCCCATTCTATATTTTTAACTCGATATTTTGCCCATTCTATATTTTTTACTCGATATTATGACTGTATACCATGCCCACTCAGGCAGACCCAACATCTCTAAATGCGCCTTCCTCTCCACCCTACCCCAAGGGGAGCTTTCAAAATCATTGCCTAACAGACAGTCAACAGGCATGGATGGCCTCACAGCTACTTGAAGAGTACCAGATACCCCCCCCCACCCCACTCAAAGGGAACTTGAGCCACCTTGCAATGGCTCTCTGTGTTGTCAGAGGCAACAACTGGCGAACAATGCATGCGGGACTACCTGCTCTTCAGAGACCAAGTGAGACTTGACAGCTGTCACACTTGCTCCTGTGTCTCTGAGAGCATCCACTCTATGGCCATTGATGGTCACCCACTGCCTGTATTTGTTAGTGTTCTCAGGCAGCTAAGTTTTAGGGACCATCTCAAAGTCTCCTAATGAGACAAGGGACATTTCTGCGGGACCCCACCCACCTTGGGCACCCATCTCCTACCTTTGCATCTGGGGTAGGTTACTAGCCTCACTGCATCTAAGGTGTCCAGTGCCTAGCACTGCAGATGGCCCACAGATACCTGTCCGGCCAAAAGGATCAAAGTGCTGCTGCTTTTTCATTCAGTCAGAAATTATTTTCGGATTTCAACCAGGAATTTATCAAACATGGCTGCCCACCCCCGCACACCCAGTGATGGAACAGAGATAGACTGACCCCTCAGTGAGAAAGTAGTAAAGTAATTAATTTGCAGTGAGCCAGTTACAGCACATGAACCCCAGAGGTATTGAGTCTGCTATAGTACTGAAAGCCGTGCCCCTGCCCCTCCTTGCACTGCAAGGGTTTTGTTACTCACCTGCTCCACCTGTGACAAGCTTACCACTAATCTTGTCCTGATGGGAATGGGAATTGGGGTTTAGAATAATTTGGAGCCTTGCCCCCGGTCTTTTTGAGTGGGTGGTGCAGTCCAAGGACTACAGGGAGATATGGTTGGTAGGGTAGCTGGAGGAGGCGAGACGTTGTGATTATGTAACTGGATCAAGGGTTTCCTTTAGTGAGTAGGCGGGCATGTCGGTTACTTTAGGAGACTGGGTTCAGTTTCAATTGGCTTCATTTGGTTCGGGCCTAGGAAATAGAAGGGATGGAGTAGAGCAGGAAGATTAGTGACAGGTGTTACAATGGCTTGTGGGACTAACAGGAGTGTGACAGATGTTTTGTCTGCATTAAAGGAGGCAGGTATGGAAGATCTCTTGAGGCTGGGGGTTTTAAAGCAGGCATAGTTACCATTAAGCATGGGCGGATCTAGCGGATCTCGCGTACGCGAATTTGCGGATTTACGGATTCGCAATCCGCAAAATCCGCGAACTCTCGCGGATTAGCGGATTTTTCCTTTTTTTTGTTGGCGAGCGTTCGCGAGGATTTGTGGACCATTTCGCAATTGCGAACTTACTTTTCGGCTCGCAACGGCCGCGACTATGTTGTTTCTACGTCTGGTTTATCATCACAGGTTCACAGCACCCTCTGTTTCACCACTGCCACCCTCTGGTACACCCATGCCACCCTCTGGTACATCCTGACTGCCACCCATTAGGTTTGTTTATCACTGTAGATTATGGGGGTGAAAAAAAGCAAGCACACCGCCCTGCTTCAACTGCCATGAATTAATTTGGGGTTGATTAATGTGTCACTTTTTTTTAAACTTCCAGTCTGGCTGGCACCTGCTTCCTTCCTTATCTGTAATTTGCTTTCTGTTGCAGTGCAATTTTTTTTCACAGGACCTTTATGGTCTACTTGTAGCTATTCTATGAGCCTGCTGTTTGGGTCATAGCAGGGTCATGGAATAGTTGCAAATAGGCAACTGAACTCTGGAGGGGCCCCTCAGGAAGCACTAGAGTGAATGGTTACTAATGTTAAGTTTGAACTTTTGCACCTGCTGATTGCTTTCAGTTGAGCAAAAATCGTTTTTCTGCAATTTCGCGTCATTTGCGGGGCGCGAATCCGTGCGAGATCGATTTCGGAAGCCGCGAATGTGAGCGAATACACTTTTTTTTTGCGGCGTGTATGTTCGCGTGATTTTTTTCGTGTTCGCAAGGCGCTTGTAGCTATACGTTTGCGAAGTTACCCTAGCGGTCGTACACGGGCGCAGCCATCTTGTTTGCGTGACGTAATTCCGTTTCCGGCCGCTATGTGTAATCTCGCAAAGTGTGCTGCTCGCTAGTACAATTTCGCACGTGCTCGCGAGGAAAATCTCGCGCGAACTTACCCACGCGGTCGTGAATGGGCGCGGCCATCTTGTTTCTCATTCATTGCTATGGTTCTGGGCATGCTTTCTGTATCCTCTCTGAATCTCTGCCATCCTTTGCTTTTTTTTAAAGTTTATTTGATCTATTTTACTTATTATCTATCCCTCTATTTTTCTAGCTCTATATTTTTGTGTTTTCTGCTACTTTTTGTTAATTTTAAACTACTTTTTTAAACTCTTTTATTTTCTTCTTCCCTATTCTATTTCTTCTTTATTATTTAACTCATTTCTGCCCAGACCATGGTAAAGGGAGCCGGGAAGCACCCTGAGAAGGGGAAGGGTCCCGCACCCTGTGCCCGGCTCCCGTGCGGGCGTTTGAGGGGGGAGCAAGTGATGCCACGGGAGATCTTTAGCGCGGAGGAGGTGGCCGCACTCATCTTCCACGTCCAGCGCCGCCTCCCCAAGACGATCCTGGGAGGCGGCAAGATCGCAACCGGCTATGGCATCCGGGAGCGCCGGAAGCGGTGGGAGAAGGTGTGCCGGGCCATGTTTAAGCTCTCTGGGGTCCGGCGCACCTATAACCAGGCCACCCACCGCTGGACGGATGTCATGGACCGGGAACGGGACTTGCTGGACGCGCTCGGCGTAGAGGTCCCCGGGCTTGGTGAGTAGTAGTAGCCATTTCTAGCTATTTCATCACTAATCTGTTTTATCCGGCTCTGTTATTTGCAAATCTTTGTTCTTTACCAAGAGCAATAATGCTGCCGATTACATTAGGTAAATTATATTTCAAAATCTTCTATGCATTTCAGGTGCACTGCTCTCCTTCTCAGTAGCCTTGCTTGCTACTATGCCTATTTGTTTTGTATTTTGTGTTCATTTCATTGGCCTGAGAAATTATGTATGAGTGTAGTGTAAAGAACTGCGTAATGCTAGACACTAAGGGTCATATTTTCAATTACCGGCGCATCCCTGCAAAGTAGCAGGGATGCGGCAGTAATTGTGCGCCATGCCACCACCACCCATTGGCCCAAAACGTCACAGAAGCCTTACGCATCTGTGGCGTAAAGGCGGCGCATTGCTGGAGTTGCGTGCCAACGATGGCGCAGCTCCAGAAATGCTCTGGGGTGCCCTATCTCCCCAATGCTGCATCAAGCCGTACGTCGGCTTCAAGCAGGCGCAGGGTTTGAGTCACGCATCATTGTCCTAAAAGTGACTGATTGACATCTTGTAGATTTCCCTCAGCTACTTTTAGGATTCGTTCCTGCGCAGGAACGCCCTCCCTTGCGCCGGAACGCCCCCTGATGGTGCAGGGCTTTACAACGTGATGCATCTCCCATATGCGTTTTTTTTAAATATATACGTCGCACCATGGCGACTCTTTTGTTCTGCCGCTGCGTCACAAAAGTCACGCAACAATGGAGGAAAATGAGCCGCAAGGGACTTCTAAATCAGCCCCAACAGACTGAAGTCCAGTCCTTCCTTTAGACACATGGCTATAAGAAGAAATAGTGGTGGTGGTCGGTGGATTGATAGTTTGAGTATTCACTGATCTGCAAGCAGGGTGGACTTTGTCTGTCACTTTGCGTGCTGCGGACTTCTGCCTGCCAGGCCTAGGCAAACCTTTTTAGTAGTCTGTTTATTGAGTTACATAGGAACTTTGAAAGTCAACGGTCCGCAAATCAGGCAATACGAATAACGTAGTATACCATATGAGATAGGTCAATATATCCCGTGGAATAGTTGTCTATCTATTTGCTATTTCTCCAAAATATTTTGTTATAGTTCTTTTGAAATGTTTGATTTGGTTGACAAATCTCATCCATGTTTTCTGGTCTTTCTTTCTTTCATGTTGTACATCAGCTCCCCCCAAGGGCAAGAGGACACAGGAGGAGGGTGCTGTTCAGGAGGATGCAGGCCAGGATCGGGCAGGAGAGGGCTCCTTTGCTGGCCCCAGTAAGTTTTAATTTTAATAAAGAGTACATATTTTTTCCTAGCGTTCCTCATTCGATTTTTTCTAAATCGTCTTTGATCTTCTTGTAGACTGGATCTAAATTCTTATCCTGCCTCGACTATGACTCCCTGTGGTATTACTAGATTATTCTTATTAGTCTGTTTGTGTAGCTAACTAAGATTGCACATTTGGCAATTCCATTGGACTCCCATTCTAGTCAGCAATAGCTCTATGCACTGAGTGCAGTCCTCTGGGATTGTCCATAATGTCTTTTCAAGTCTTCTAAATGTTTATGCTTTGACAATTGCCAACAATAAAAAGGTGAATGACCACCAAGAAAGAATAAGATACTACTTTACTTTTGTTTTGGATAGGGGGACAATCCATTCTACTACTGTTGCAGGGACAAATCTGCACAAACCGAACTATGAACACTAAATAGTGCATTGTTTATCAATTATAATAAATGGTGTTGGATCTAGCCCTGATCTCTTGACTGGGTGAGAGTATTCTGCTTAATTCAGAGACTCTGTCCATCACCACCCCTTGTTGTAAATATTTTTGTCCACCCTAAGCGTGGAAGGGTATACTCAGATGTGAGTCCCTTGCTCATTGCACCATCAGGATTCAAGCAAGCCGGGCCGAAGACGGCTGAAATGCCAGAAACCGGTCCCCGGAAGCTTGTTTCCTTCCCAGTGTAAGAATTGGCTTTTGTAGTCTGGTCTGCCCTGTTCCCATGATGCACTAGGCCAGGGACAGACTAATTTGCATACCGCCAGGTTCTGAAACTGGGATGGTGCAATGAGCTAAAAAACGGTGTTGGATCTAGCCCTGATCTCTTGACTGGGTGAGAGTATTCTGCTTAATTCAGAGACTCTGTCCATCACCACCCCTTGTTATAAATATTTTTGTCCACCCTAAGCGTGGAAGGGTATACTCAGATGTGAGTCCCTTGCTCATTGCACCATCAGGATTCAAGCAAGCCAGGCCGAAGACGGCTGAAATGCCAGATACCGGTCCCCGGAAGCTTGTTTCCTTCCCAGTGTAAGAATTGGCTTTTGTAGTCTGGTCTGCCCTGTTCCCATGATGCACTGGGCCAGGGACAGACTAATTTGCATACAGCCAGGTTCTGAAACTGGGATGGTGCAATGAGCTAAAAAACGGTGTTGGATCTAGCCCTGATCTCTTGACTGGGTGAGAGTATTCTGCTTAATTCAGAGACTCTGTCCATCACCACCCCTTGTTGTAAATATCAATTATAATAGGCGCAGGTAGACTTTCTTTCCACATACCTCAGTGATATCAGACTTTGAAGAACCCCCAATCTCCTTACTGACTAGATAGTGTGGCAGAGTCATTTAGCTCCCTAAGTCACCGATGATTGATCCCCAATGATCATTAGATTATCCTACGCAGGGCAAGAGTACGGAGTCACAGTCAAGAAGTGTCAGAGGCACTCATGCTTGCAAAAATTCCAAAACCTTTAGCTCATCCACTCTAGTCTGGAGGACCAAAAACCACAGAGTCTATTTAAGTTTAAAAGCTTTATTAAAACTAAACACATTTATTAAAATCAACTTTGTCATAAAAGTAAACGTTTAACTGAAAATGGAAAAGTGCTTAGTGCTAACGATTAATTGGACACATTTCTTGTGGTCGAGCTGAGCTCTCACCTGGTTTGAACTTGAGCTTGACCCTGATCGTGTTCTTAGAAGTCAAGCTTCTGTTAGGAGAAAAAGTGTTGTGTGTTAAAAATAAAAAGCAAGCATTTATCAGTTGTGTCAAAAAGTGCAGCAAGACAACAGCCTTCCCTGGAAAAGGGGACATTTTTACTGTAGAGTATACAGTTACAAATTATTACATTGTATTTCGTATTTTTTAACTTTCTTTATTCCTCCTAGACCAAATATTATACAGTAGTGAGTGGTGTATTCTAACATTCTAAAAATTTACTTTGTAGGTGGAACATCTGGTGGCGGGGCCAGTGCGGAGGTGGTGGATGAGGAGGACAACTCTTCTGGGGAGGAGGCGGTGCGAGTGGCGGACGACACCAATGTGCCTGTGAGGGTTGACACAGTGGTGGCGGGCACAGGTAAGCTATATATTCGAAAAGCGAAAGAAGGGTGTAAGTAAGTGTGGAAGGACGAGAAATTTTATGATGGCTGGCAAAGAAGAATGATATGTGTTTGCTTGGCCCCCGAGGTGGCTGGGAAGGAAAGAATATGGTATGGTGCATGGCTGGGTCAATGATGAAGCAAGGATGGGTGGAAGGACAACAGCCTGGGTGGGTGAAACATAAACTGTATGTGTGCATATACTTTGAATGGATGGATGCCTGGAGCATGGTATTATCTGACTCTTAGATAGCACATGTGTATCTAGAGAGAGTAGATGGTCACTGGATGAACTAAGTGTTACCTTGAAGAGCATGTAACACCGCACCCGCACGTCCGTTCCAGTGTAGGGAAGGCAAGGAAAAGAAATTGTAAATTTGTCCAATACTACCATGAATAGTAGCAATAGTTTGTATTGCAACTGCAAGCACAGCATATATCCGGTTATTACGGTGGACACTCCGTACCTCTCTTAATAACTTTAGTTTAGTAGTAGTACGTCATTCATGTGTGGGTGTATCACTGTTCACTCAATAATAAGCAAAGCACCTAAAGTCATCCCATATGTCATCAAATACATCCCATGTGAAGTGATAGATAATCTAATTATTTAGCTTCTTCATTTTCCTTTTCTAGTACTTATTTGCACTGTAGGGTGAAAGGTAAATTAATTAAGCAGTAGCCCTTGTAACAGAGTATTCTTAGTGCCACCCGTAATAGAAAAGTAATAGCTTCACCACCTGCATGTACTGGACCGGTACAGTAACGCAAGTCTGTCTCACTCATCATGGTGTGCGTCTGTTTTTCTCGGGTGCAAGTTCACTGCGCTGGCATTCTGCCGGCTTGCATAAGATAACGTACCAATTTTCCGAAACAAGAGAGAAGAAGAAGAATAAGACTGGTGTACTGTCATAGTCGACTGTAATGGAAGTCCATAGTGGTCGTAGAATTTGTTCATTAAACTACCACTAATGTTAGAGCAAGGATGCAGAAGTGGAAGGTTAGATAGATACTGTCCTCAATAGTTATGTACTGTGCTTTCAATTTGCTACTTGTACTGTGACACAACTTTCGGCTCAATCACTTTGTGTTATTAATGTTAAGGAGCATTGGTTACAGACTATGTCTTTCTTTCTTCATATAGTTGCTCCTTCCAAATCGACATCACGGAGGGAGCAGGCTCGAATGGCCCGGCAACGGAGGCTGGATGCCACTGTCGCGGAATATCGGCGGCTGGTGGCCCTGGAGGAGTCGGAGGACACGCAGTCGACCGGTGCAACCACAACATCCTCGACTGGGACAGCTGCATCCTCCTCCGTGACCCCACGGGCTGCCAGCCAGCGCAGTGCTCCAGCGGTACGGAGCCGGGCTAACAAAGCCAACCGCCACCGCCAAGCAGCAAAAAGACCAGCTGCCCCCCACAGGAGCTGCAAGGCACGCCAGCGCCGCCTAGGAGTGAGAATGTCCTACCTGGAGCAGGAGGTCCATAGGTACAAGAACTTGGTGGAGGGCCTCCGCTTCGAGCATGCCACCCTCCGCAAGGAGTATGATGCCCTGGCCACAAAATTCACCAGCACCCTCCAGTAGTGGAGTGTCCCTTGCCCTTTTTTTAGAGACTTTTGGGGGGTGGGATTTGGGAGTTGGGTGCTTTTTGGGACTTTTCAAAGACAATCGTTGGGGTTAGGGAGGGTCTTGAGGGAGATTATTTTGTTAGGGCTACATAAATATACTTTTTTAAACTTTATCTGACCATACCTGTTTTTTACTGCTTTTCAGTCTGGTGGGTGGGGGTGTAACAGTAAGTTTGTTTTCCTGAAGAGTCCTAGGACTTTAGTAGTACTACCGTCAATCTCTCGTCTGGTCCTAATACTCCATTATACTACCTCCCACCAAACGCTTATCTTACCTGTAATTTGTGTTAGAAATTAGGGCTAGGCCCAGGGCTGGCTCCACATGAAATGGGGATTAAGGTTGGCAATCCTGGGCGGATGAAATTTCCTCATTGCGGTGGTACTAGTGGTGTGACACAGCGGCAGTTGCATGCCTATGGAAAAAAAGAAAACGAAACCTGGTTTGTCCTTACTGTAGCATTACAACGGTTACGGTACGCTCGAGAATATAGCAGGTGACAGTACACTAGAACAGTGCCACAATGTAGCCTAACAAATGGTAAAGTATTGCAAGTATAACTAGTACTTGCGTTGAATTTATTTGACATTGGCTCCTACTACTACAAGAAATAGTACTGAAGCTGAGTAAGTCTAGAATATATCCTCGTATTCCTTCACCAGCCTGTTGCTATGACCTTATCCTCCCCAGCAAGTGTGTGGAATTATTGATGTCATTTAGTCAGACATCAAGCAAAACCACACAGCCCGGGGGAAGAGGGTTAGGGTTTGGAAAATGGATGGGAATGGGGGTTTCTTTTTGGGTAGGTTTTGTTGAGAGAAGAAAAAAAAGCACAGCATGGACAAACAATAATTGAAGATAAAGAAATCTTTGGGTACAAACTAAAGCTAACCACATGCAGTCACACTCATAGAAGAAAACAATGGATACTGTATCTGTATTCTGTATGTTGTTGGAGTTGTCCTGTTGAATTTGGTAAGTAAGTTGCATGCAGCAAACAATTCCTCTTATTAGCGGCACTCCTCCATTCCAGCTGACGCTTCGTCCATCAATGTTGGTGACCACTGACAGAAGACACCCTGTCCACTGCCTGCCTGGCGGATGTTGACTGAAACCCGGCCTGTAATTATTGAACGGAAAACAGGAAGTGCTATTACAATACCACTGATAAATAAATATAAGGTATGTACGCTGTGTGGTGCAAAAAGTCACACTTTGATTTCCCTAATAGACAGTACAATATTTTTGAAATTGCGTACTCTGTCAGAGTCACCTTTTTAAGGATAAATAAGTATGGCCAAAATATTATAGCGGATCTTTCCCCTCAAGGTAGGTGTACTGTAAACTGTGTTTTAGAACAAAATTTGACCTTCCCAGCAATGCTCCCACCAAGACCCTTACTAAAGCCAGTCGCAAATGTAGAAGACCCCCAATCAGATCTCAAAAAACGAGGCCTAGCAGAAAAATGGTGACAAAACGTACTTTAAAAGTAAAAGTAGGCCCAAATACACCCTTACCCACCGTGGATTGTATTCAAACCACTTGCAAGCAAGCAAAAGTATCCATAGCCAGCATCGCTCCAAGAGTGCTCTAAAACCCCAGAACTGAGTTGCAATAGAACACCCCGAAACACATGCAATCCTGCTGCTAGGGCTAACCCTAACGAACCCTAAGTTACAAAAAGTGCCAAAAGGTTTTGCCTTATGGATTTTGTCCAAAACACTTCTATCCGGTATTAGACCTTCCCAGGAATGCCCCAAGACCTGCCAACCCACCCGCAAAAAAGCACGCAACAACACCCCCAAACAGCCAAAAAGCAAAATCTCATACTTACAATATCTCTCGGCCTTCGGTCCAAACGCGCTGTGCAGCTAGGTCATCATCATCATAACTCCACCACGGATTTCCTGAAAAGCAAATGCAATCAAGATTAGACTGTCGCAGCAGTGCTTCGACAGAGACCCCGCAACCCACCCACAAACACCAGGAAGCCCCCCAAAACGCTACATTGAGCAAGATGTCAGAAGAAATAGCAAAAAAAAGTCTTTTCCTTATGGATTTTGTCCAAACCACTTCTATCCGGTATTAGACCTTCACAGGAATGCCCCAAGAGACCCGCCAACCCACCCGCAAAAAAGCACGCGACAACACCCCCAAACAGCCAAAAAGCAAAATCTCATACTTACAATATCTCTCGGCCTTCGGTCCAAACGCGCTGTGCAGCTAGGTCATCATCATCATAACTCCTGTTTTCCACCACGGATTTCCTGAAAAGGAAATGCAATCAAGATTAGACTGTCGCAGCAGTGCTCCCAGACCCCAAAACTCACCCACAAACACCCGGAACCCCGCCAAAGAGCACCTCAAAGGCAAGCAAGTCAGCAAAAACGGCAAGAAATTTCAGCCTCATATTTGGTCCTAAACACTTTTATCCGTTATTAGAGCTTCACAGCAATGGGCCCAGAGCCGTCAACTCACCCGCAAAGAAGTAGAACACCCCCACAAGTGCTGAGTCTTTCTTCATTGGGCGTAATCCAGCCCTCTGCTTTGAGGGAAATAGGAGGAGGATAGAGGAGCATGTTCTTCTGAACTTGTGATTAACAAACAAAGCGGTTCTGTTGGGTAGCAAGAAAATTTCTTTGGAAAAGGCTTAGAACAGCTCAAAAGACAAGCAACAAGCACACAATATCTGATATACAAAGTTTTTATATATATTAAAAACCGAACAAAGGACAATATCCAGAAATTAATTCATTTCCTTACATTCCTAGTAATTGCATAGACTTTGTGAAAAGGTGACAATGGTGATTAAAGTGACAAGTGTGATGTATACAGTGACACTTATATACACAACAATTATTTACAAGGGGCGGTGTGGGGTTGGTTTGGAGAGGAAGGGGGAAAAAACGAGGTATTTTTTGTCGTTTAAGAGGCCAGTTTTTTAAAGTAGATATTCCAAGGAAAACAAAATGGTTATTGTCCAAGTTCCTGGAGTTTGTACTTGGCCAAAGAAAAAAGCGTCGACGTTTCGACCCTCGTTGCACCCCAGTTGGTGGTTGCGGCGGGTCTTTATCAAGACAGGGGAAGGGCTGGAAGGAAAAGGATAGGGATCAGAGAGGTGCTTGTAAATAGCGTCAAAATTGACGAGAAATGCTCAAGGTTACTTACACGGGGACCGGTCAAATGGAGAACGTATTCCAGAAGGTAGCCCGATGGTCAACCTAAATAGAAAAGGCCTTTTAGGTCCATGTGTTTGAAATACACACGTATGTCGGGCATTGGTCAAAAGGACATATTTAATGTGACTAGGTGATTGTGGAGCCAGGTAATCTGATTCCGTCTAGTTACTCGGTGTAATAAAAACGTGCCTCTGTGCTTTCAAGGGATGTGCCTAAGTGATTTGTAATTTATTAAAAACGGGTACAAATCCGATTTCGGAAATGAAACCCAAGCCCTAACAATGGGTTAAAATATTCCGGATATCACTAGGTAAGTATCCGAGTCCGAGGATCCACAGAACTCTTACCTCCGATGCAGTATTTATCTGCAATTAAGCACAGCTTGTGAACCTGAGGAATGTAGACTGCGGCACCTTCAAATCAATAAGCAAACAAGTGAAGACAGTTCTGCTGATGGGCTTGTTTTTGGGATTAGGTGATTAAAGTTTGAATTTAATTAACTGTGGAAAACAAAGAAAGACAGACACACAGGAATAAAAGTGAATAAGGATGAAAAAGAAAGTTATTGATTCATTGTCTCATTTTCAGGGCTCGGTGTCAGGGAATAAGAAGAAGATTTCGTCATCATACTCTGCGAATTCAGGCAGCATGAGGTCAGTGTCACCGAACAGAGAACAAATCCCCTCATCTACGTTGCCGTCCTCCTCGTCTTCATGCGGCGTGCTTTCTCGTACTTTGTAATCTGGTGGTATGGGGTGCTGATTCATCTTGATCATTGTCAGCCGCTCCACATTTTTGGGCGAGAGGCGGCTCCGTTTGGGAGTTACAATGCCACCAGCAGCACTGAAAACACGGTCAGAAGACACACTTGCGAGTGGGCAAGACAAATAGTTTATAGCCAGGTTGGAGAGCTGTGGCCACAATTGTTTTTTCCCATGCCAATACTGCAATGGCTCATCATTAAGAAAGACCTCTGTTGAGTCATTCAGATAGTCCTGCACCATCGACTCAAGGTCCTCAACGGTTCCTCCACTTTGCTTACTTTTTGCTGTGCCTGTGACATTTTTTCGAGAACCATACCCAAGCAAAGTTAGCCAATCCTCTACAGCAGCCACTGTTACTGTTGTGTGTGGTGCAGATGATCCGGTTGCCGGTGTCTTTAATGGCTGAGAGGTCACTTGTGCCACAGCCACAGGTGCAGAAGTGGATTCTTTTGACTGGGGATGGCCTGCTGATGCTGATGCTGATGTACTGCCTTCTCCTTCAATATCCTGCTGTTCTTTTTCAAAGCTCTTGGCTGACCAGGCTAGCCAACGTTTGTACTTTTTAACATCTTTATCAGCAAAAGGAAAGAATGCTTGGCCTGCCAGCGCCTTTTTGTAGCGTGGATCCAGAATAGTAGCACAAATGTAATGCTGTTCTGAGTTGATCTTTTTAAGACGTTCATCACCACGTAGGCGGTCTAATAATTTCTCCGACAAAATAAAAGGGTCTTTTTTTTTTTCCATCTTTTTCTAACTCAGAAGACACCGCCTTCAGTTGGTGCTCCAGCATGCACAACAATGGGATAGCTTGTCCTAAATTACAGTCCTCCTGGCTGACTGCACGCGTGAAGAACTCAAAAGGACGAAGCATGTCTGTCAGGCTTTTAACTATGTCCCATTGTGCCGCACCCATCCGCAGGTCCTTCTGAGCTGTACCCTCTGTTAAGAAATAGTGATCGAGTACCGTATACTGCTCATACAGACGCTCAAGCATGTAGAAGGTTGAGTTCCAACGTGTTGCCACCTCCTGGATGAGTGCTTTCACTGGCATTCGACGTTCAAGTAGCAGCCTCCTCAGATGCTTCCGGGCCTTAAAAGAATGGCTGAAATGGTTGCACATTTTGCGGCAGGTGGCCATTACCTCGAATGCTGTACTGTCTCTATCACTCAAGAATTTTTGAACTACCAGGTTGATACAGTGCGCCAAACACGGCACTCTGAAATATGCACCCATCGCCATGGCCTTAACTACATTGGCGCCATTATCCGTGGAAACATAACCAATCTGGCGTTTTTTTGGGGACAGCCAGTGAAAGACCTTTTTGTTAAACTCGTCCAAAATGTTTTCTGCTGTGTGACTTTTCTCCAAGCCAAACATGGCTAGTGTTGCATGTTTCCGAGCAGCTTTAAAAACTTGGTCCGGGTCAACACCTGCATTTAGCTTTGCTTTAACACCTGAAAAAGAGACCCAGTGTGCAGTGATACACATGTAATCAGCGCCTGCGCCACTGGTCCACATGTCTGTTGTCAGATGTATAGTGTGAACAGCACTCTTCTGCAAAGCTGCCCCAATCGCCTCCAGCACATCTTCATGTAGTGCTGGAACCGCAACTCTGGCAAAATAGAACCGGCTAGGAACCTTCCATTTAGGGCAGAGCGTTGCCACTAATTCTAGAAAACCTACCGCTTCTACAAAAGAAAAAGGGAGAAGGTCCACAGCTAGCATTTTAGCCAGCTTAGTGTTATACAGACGCGTCAGTGGGTGGTTGCGTTCATATGGCGCGTCTGAAGAAAACATGGTTCTAATGTTGCCCTGGACCAAGCATTTACGGGATGATAATGACTTCGTTGACGCAATTATGCTCGCTGGTGAACTTTTGCGCATTGGTGTCTCACTCGCTCCAACACTCTTAGTGTGCCTCTCATGGGGTGTGCTGCTGACAGGGGTACTGGGTGTAAGTGAAGTGTTTGACACGTCTTTTTCCTCCTCGTCATCATCAGATGAAACATCAACGTTTTCTTGACTTCCAGTTCGGGCTTCCTTGATCGCCTTTAGGTGCGCAAACCATTGGACAGTGTGCTGCCTCTTAAGATGACCTCTCTGGCCTCCGGTACCATAGTTGGTACCTGACTTACCACGACTAACTGCAACCTTACAAAGGGTACAAATGGCGAACTTTTCCCTTTTTGGGCAAACAGTAAAGAAGTCCCAAACTGGTGACTTGAAGTGTCTGTGGGGCCTGGAGGAGGCGGCGATACTGGTGGTGGTGGTCATGCTGCTAATGCCAGATGAAGTGGAGGATCTGGATTGCCCAACTTTTGTACGTTGTGCACTTTCACCGCCACTAATTAAGGTCGAGGTGGATGGAGGTCCCTTCTTGCCAGAAAGAAATATGGAAGCGGTACGAGTTGGTGTACTACTTAACTCCAATGATTGTGGTGGTGTTTCCACTGCCTCCTCGTCGACAACATCATCATCATCACGCTCAGCAGCTTTTCGGGCTAGGGTCAAAATGTCTGTTTGCTGCATGCCCGCTGGGGCTGCAGTTACCTGTATGATGACTGGGTCGTCGTTGTCAGAGTCTTCATCAGCAGCAGTATCCGCCACTTCTTGCTGAGCCTCATCATCACACTCCATAACTCTGAGACTTTGGACGAGCTTCCTTTTACGCTTAACTACCTTTGTCAGATCATGGTGTGCCTCACTCTCAGACGGCAGTGGTGCTGGTTCCCAATTTTGATCCGTATCATCAGAAGGAGGTGTGCTTGAAGAAGATGTAGACACCACCCTTGATCTCTTCCTTGCTAGGGGTGTGGAAGACAATGAATGATCATCAGGAGGAGTGTCTTCCTCAAATGATACCTCGCCTTGATTGTCGATTTCCTGATGTGCCCCTACTTCGGGAGGAACAACTATTGTGGGCACTTGTGACCCTCCATGCACCTCTGCTTGCGCTGCCTCTCCTTCCACATGTACTTGGGCTTGTACTTGCACATGTGATAGTTGTTGCGGCTGTGGTTGTTCAACACTCGTCAGATGAGCTACAACAACCTGTGTTGATTGAGGGACATTGCTGCTGCTTTCTTGCGATGAGCCAACATCACTGGTCGATGGTGATTGAACAACTATACTGGCTGCCTCTGCAGCACTCAAGGGCTTGGACTTAAGTTGGCGTGGTGGTGGTGGTGGCACTGAGCCCAATGGAGCGGGGGTGCTGCTCCCAGCTTGGTCCCCAGCAGATCCCGCTGCTGCTGCAGGCATACTTTTTTTTTACTCCCAAAAAAAGGGGCGGCCGGCACACCAGTCTCCTTGATAACTTGCTTCTTCTGCTCCTTACTGGCACCTTTCTTGCTAGAGGAGCTACGGGTAACTTTTTTTCGGGCCATCTTCTTCAGAGCAGGTCAGAACAGCAGGCAGCAGTTGCACGAGTTGCAGAGTTGTCTGTGTCCAGACGTGACGTTGCGTGACGTTATGCTGCACACACACACCGCTGCAGGACTTCTTCCTGGCACTGGTGGTTCTCTTGAGTCTTGTGCACCTAAAAGCAATGGAAGACAGAGGAACATCAGTTCAGTTATACACCCCAAAAAATCGACAAAACACAGAAAAATCAGCACAATCCCATGCCATCCATGATGTTTACATTGAAGACAACCCACAGAAAGACTAGGGCCATGCAAGTATGCAACACTCACTACCCCCGGGCATAATGGATGAAAAGTAGGCAAAATAAGTGCAGGCCTCAGACACTGCCTCTCTTCAAAATGGCCCCTTACACCCCAAGCCAGTCCACATCAACAGTACACCCCAAAAAAACAGAAAAACAGCCAAAAATCACCACAATCCAATGCCATCCAGGATGTTTGCATTAAAGAGAGTGAGACCTCACAGGCACACTCAGTCCATGCATCACTACCCCTTGGCAAAAGGCCACACCAGCAGCCCCAAAAAAACGACAAAAAACACAAAAAACAGCACAATCCCAGCCCATCCATGGCCTCAATGGTGTTTAACTTCAAGAGGACACCCCACAGAAAGACTAGGCCCATGCAACACTCACCACCCCTGGTCAAAGGACCCCACCAGCAGCCCCAAAAAACGACAAAAACGACAAAATTCAGCACAATCCCAGCCCATCCATGGCCTCAATGGTGTTTAAATTCAAGAAGACACCCCACAGAAAGACTAGGCCCATGCAACACTCACTACCCCTGGGCATAATGGATGAAAAGTAGGCAAAATAAGTGCAGGCCTCAGACACTGCCTCTCTTCAAAATGGCCCCTTACACCCCAAGCCAGTCCACATCAACAGTACACCCCCAAAAAACAGAAAAACATCCAAAAATCACCACAATCCAATGCCATCCAGGATGTTTACATTAAAGAGAGTGAGACCACACTACAGGCACACTCAGTCCATGCACCACTACCCCTAGGCAAAAGGCCACACCAGCAGCCCCCCAAAAAAAGACAAAAACAACAAAAAACAGCACAATCCCAGCCCATCCATGGCCTCAATGGTGTTTAAATTCAAGAGGACACCCCACAGAAAGACTAGGCCCATGCAACACTCACCACCCCTGGGCAAAGAGCCCCACCAGCAGCCCCCAAAAAACGACAAAAAACAATAAAATCAGCACAATCCCAGCCCATCCATGGCCTCAATGGTGTTTAAATTCAAGAAGACATCCCTCAGAAACACTAGGCCCATGCAACACTCACTACCCCTGGGCATAATGGATGAAAAGTAGGCAAAATAAGTGCAGGCCTCAGACACTGCCTCTCTTCAAAATGGCCCCTTGCACCCCAAGCACATGTTGCCTGTACCAGCCAGCACTCAAGATGGCCACCACCACCACCCACATGGCCAGTCCACATCAACAGTACACCCCCAAAAAACAGAAAAATTGCCAGAAATCACCACAATCCAATGCCATCCATGATGTTTACATTAAAGAGAGTGAGACCACACCACAGGCACACTCAGTCCATGCACCACCACCCCTGGGCAAAAGGCCACACCAGCAGCCCCCCAAAAACGACAAAAAACAATAAAATAAGCACAATCCCAGCCCATCTATGGCCTCAATGATGTTTAAATTCAAGAAGACACCCCACAGAAAGACTAGGCCCATGCAACACTCACCACCCCTGGGCAAAAAGCCCCACCAGCAGCCCCAAAAAAACGACAAAAACAACAAAAATCAGCACAATCCCAGCCCATCCATGGCCTCAATGGTGTTTACATTCAACAAAACAGTTGTATCATGCACCCATAACCAACCCTGGTCCTACTGGATACTGTGGCTACCCACAATATAATTTATTTAATGTTCTGAAAAAGTTCAAAAATTGTAGTTGCAGCAACTGTAATGCCCCAAACAAACTTACTTGTGAAAGTTGATTTCTAATCCAAAAGTGATCCAAAGAAAGTCAAAAAGGCCTCAAATCCAAATATCCAGCAGCACCCACAAAAAGTAATCCTTCCAGCTCCAGATCCAAATGAAAGTGACCAGGAGATGGACAAAGCACTGGGAGGAGCCTGCTGGACAGGAACAGGAAGTTGGAGACTGTGGGGCACTTCCTTCCCTCCCCCCCCAAAAAAATGGACTCCTTGCAAAAAAAAAGGCCATGCAAATGTCAACCTGAGGAGTGATTCTGATAAAAATCATCATTTTCTGAAGGTTTATCCTGTTTGCTGGTGGATTTCTTGTGCAGAATTGCAAAATCTCTATTTCGCGAGTGCGAGATTGTTCCTTTCCGCCGCAACTACGTGTTCGCAATTGCGAACTCTCGCGAGGTGTGCTGTGCAAGGTGGCAAGCCGCGATTACGTATTCGCGGGCGCCAAACTCCCGCGGGATCACGCAGCAAGATCCAAAATGGCGCGGCACTCGCAAAATATGATCGAGAAAAACAACTCGGCAAACGCTTAATGACGGAAAGTGAACGCCGTGCACCACGCCGCGCGCCGCAACCAACAAAAAATCCGCCGCGAGCGGATTCACGGATTTTCGACAAATTCGCGAGAGTTCGCGGATTGCGAATTTGCCGAAAATCCGAAAAATCCGCGAGCGGAGCGGATTTTACGCCCATGCTTAGTTACCATGTCGGTTGCGCCCTCTGTAGAAAGTAGTGGAGAGTGTGGCAGTGGCAGTACTGTCCTGCTCACCACCAAAGAGTAAAATTAAGAAAACCGAAGGGTTGCAGGAAAGGCCCCTTCTAAGGAGGGCATTAGAGCAGGTTAAGTGGTAGGAAGGGCAGGCAGTGTTTCGGTGGGTGAGAAAGACAGGTAGCAGTACACCCCTCGAGGGCTAACAGGACCTGTAGAGGTGCACTTGAGGAGTGCAAAGAATGCGAAGGTTATTGGGCCGGTGGCAAATGAAGAAGGCTTACAGTTGCCACATAAGTTTCTGAGGAGGCACAGCAGGTCTGCTGGTGTGGGGGGAATGTAGTTGCCCACCCACGTGGGATAAGAGGCATTTACAGTGTTTTTTGTTGCGTACATAGGGGCAGAACATAGGAATGCGGAGTAGGGCCTGGCACAAAGGAAGGGAGACCTGCTGACAGCAGCACTCATGTGTCCTCGGATGGACAAGGAAAGTGAGGAAGGAGTTCCTGCTTGGACGCCATTGAACACTTAGCATATGCAAGCACAAACACAGAGGACCGTGAGGCTGGGACCACCCCAAGCAACAGACTGACAGATAAGAACAACACATCAGACATGGAGGGGTCAGGGGTAGAGAGCAAAAAGGGCATCAAGGGGAGGATGAGATGAGTGTTGAGCTACATGGCAGAAAGGAAAACAGGCAAGGAGGATGAAGATGACAGGGTGGAGTTTGGGGGATGCAGTGGAGGAGGTCTAGGAGGAGGCTATAGGAGGAATTGGAAGATAAGGTAGCTTGGGATGGTTAGAAAGGGAGGATGGAGATGAGAAAGCAACACCCCAATGACAACAAAAGGGCCTGATAGTCTGACAGGTTATGCAGGCAGGGTAGATATAGGCTGCAAAGTGGAGAAGAGTTCATGCCAGCAGCTGAGGAAGTTCAGTGTGGCTCAAGGGCACAGTTCTGAAGTAATGGTACGGTCTGATGTGGCCGACCTGAGGTTGTTGAGGGACTCATTCAGAGCAGTGCAAGGAAGGCCTGTGACAGCCTTCCTGATAAAGATGACAGCAGTACAACCCTTTCATAATTCTTTTTCTTTTGATGAGTTTGGTGATGGGGTTGTTGGGGATTGTGAGGTGCCAGGGAGGAGCAGACAGGCTATGCAAAGGGGAATTCTAGATGATTGGGAGGAGATGGTATCGGATTATGATGAATAAGTGGAGGATCTGTGTTAGATCTGGGGGTCTCTAGTTGGCAATGGTATTCACCTTTGTCCAAATAGGGACCCTTACTTCTAAGTCAGGATAAGGGGATTACACTCCTTAATAACCCTTGCTAACCCCCTTGGTAGCTTGGCACGAGCAGACAGGCTTATCTCAGAGGCATTTGTGAATATACAGGGGAAACACTAAAGATGGACGCAACACAGGTTTTATAAAAAGAAGTATTCTTTATATACACTTAAACACAAGACCACAAACGACAAAAACCCACAATACTACACTTAAGATTTCTTAAAAGATGATTAAAGTCTCTTAGTTCAAGTTGATGATAGATGCAACAAAGTTCTCAAAAAGTACCTGTCACTAGGAGCATGCCCACTTCAGACCTTTCTAAGTGGGGCTTCAGGTGGTTAACATGCAGGACCCGCAAGGGCTTCCTGGGAGAGCGCAAGTTCACCAGATAGGTGACATCACTCTTGCACTCCACCACCTCATATGGACCGGTCCACCTGTCCTGGAGCACACAAGGCTCCACAGGGGCCATGACCCAAACTTTCTGTCCAGGTTGAAGCTCAATCAGAGTGGCATTCTGATCGTACCACCGCTTCATTTGCTCCTGAAATGCCGAGTCTGGTTCCTGAAGGCCAGCATGTAGCTATATACATCCTGGGGAGGTTTCCTGGGAGTTGCTCCCAGCCTTCCTTGACCAAACTCAAAGGTCCTCTTACCGGGTGACCATACAAAATCTCAAAGGGGCTAAACCCTAGAGACTTTTGTGGCACCTCACGGTAGGCAAACAGAAGGCATGGCAAGAGGACGTCCCACTTACGCCTCACTGGTTCTTCAAGACCCATGACCATGCCCTTAAGGGTCCGGTCCAATCTTTCAACCAGCCCATTTCCTTGTGGGTGGTAAGGAGTGGTGAACTTGTAGGTAACACCACACTCCTTCCACAATGACTTCATATAATTAGAAATGGAGTTTGTACCTCGGTCAGACACAACCTCTCTGGGGAACCCCACACGGGAGAAGATCCCCATCAGTGCACCTCCCACCACGGGGGCCGTCACTATCCTGAGCGGAATGGCTTCCGGGTACTGGGTAGCATGGTCCACCAAGATAAGTATAAACCTGTTGCCCATGGCTGTCTTGGGGTCCAGTGGCCCCACAATGTCAATGCCCACCCGTTCAAAGGGGGTACTGACTACAGGGAAAGGTTGGAGAGGGGCCTTGTGCCTCCTCCCATTCTTCCCACTTGCCTGGCAAGTTTGACAGGTCCTACAATGAGTATCTGAACTCTTCCGCATCTGGGGCCAAAAAAAGTGGGACACAAGCCTTTCAAAGGTCTTGTTCTGCCCCAGCTAACCAGCTAAAGGAACATCATGAGCCAAACGCAGTTGGAAGGATTTGAAGCGCTGGGGTACCACCAGCACACAGGCTGACCCAGGCTCAGCAACCTTAGGCTCGCTATACAGGAGACCATTCTCCAAGTAGATTCCATGGGATCCAGACTGATCACCTGCTGCCTGGTTTGTGGCCTGTTGCCTCAAACCAATAGAGAAGGGCACTTCTGCTGCTCTTCACAAAATTCCTCCCTGGAGGGACCCCCTTCTTGCTGCCAATGGGTCAGCTCAGGTAGGTTCCCCAGTTCAGAAATCTGTTCACCAGTGGGTTCCAGGGCATCCCCCTCAAGGTCTGCCTCCTCTTGGACCGTGGGAACAATGGGGGCTGGTTTCCCTTGCCCCCCACATCTTCTCTTTAAGGCAAGTCCCTGGGCCATACTTTCAGGCTCCAGGGTCTCTTGAACACCCTTAGCTGCCATAGACCGAGTGGTCACACATGCCCACTGGATCACTGACATAATATCGATAAAACAAATATCGATGTAACAAAATATCGAGTAAAAAATATAGAATACAAATATATCGAACTCCTATCTCCAAACAGGTAAGTGCAAAAATATCGAATCAAAAATATTGTTGTAAAAAATATAGATAGTCAAAATATCGAATGTTTTAAATGTCTTAAAAGTAATTGAAAAATAATAAAATATTAAATATAATTAACTTAAACATACTTAAAATACTTAAATAACCTTAAAATGAATAAATAATTAATTTAAGTTAAAAATAAATAAACATACAATTTAATTTTTAAATACATACATGTATATAAACATAATATTAAGAAAAAATATACAGTATTTTTACCGTAGATTAGCGGGACAGTAAAATTTAATATTAACACTCCACTGAGTGCAAAAGTAGAGAAAGTGTTGGATAGCGTAGGGGTAAAAATTACTATTCCCACTCCAGTGAGTGCAACAGTAGGGAAAGCGTTGGATAGCGGTAAGGTAAAAATAACAATTCCCACTCCAAAGAGTGCAACAGTAGGGAAAGCGTTGGATAGCGTAGGGATACAAATTACTATTCCCACTTCAGTGAGTGCAACAGTAGAGAAAGCGTTGGATAGCGGGAAGGTAAAAATTACTATTCCCACACCAGGGAGTGCAACAGTAGGGAAAGCGTTGGATAGCGTAGGGGTAAAAATTACTATTCCCACTCCAGTGAGTGCAACAGTAGGGAAAGCATTGGATAGCGGGAGGGTAAAAATTACTATTCCCACTCCAGAGAGTGCAACAGTAGAGAAAGGGTTGGATAGCGTAGGGGTAAAAATTACTATTCCCACTCCAGAGAGTGCAACAGTAGGGAAAGCGTTGGATAGCGTAGGGGTAAAAACTTACTATTCCCACTCCAGTGAGTGCAACAGTAGGGGAAGCGTTGGATACCGTAGGGATAAAAATTACTATTCCCACTCCAGTGAGTGCAACAGTAGGGAAAGCGTTGGATAGTGGGAGGGTAAAGATTACTATTCCCACTCCAGACAGTGCAACAGTAGGGAAAGCGTTGGATAGCGTAGGGGTAAAAACGTACTATTCCCACTCCAGAGAGTGCAACAGTAGGGAAGGCGTTGGATAGCGTAGGGGTAAAAATTACTATTCCCACTCCAGAGAGTGCAACAGTAGGGAAAGCGTTGGATAGCGTAGGGGTAAAAATTACTATTCCTACTTCAGTGAGTGCAACAGTAGGGAAAGCGTTGGATAGCGGGAAGGTAAAAATTACTATTCCCACTTCAAAGAGTGCAACAGTAGGGAAAGCGTTGGATAGCGTAGGGATAAAAATGACTATTCCCACTCCAGTGATTGCAACAGTAGGGAAAGCGTTGGATAGCGGGAGGGTAAAGATGACTATTCCCACACTAGACAGTGCAGCAGTAGGGAAAGCGTTGGATAGCATAGGGGTAAAAATTACTATTCCCACTCCAGAGAGTACAACAGTAGGGAAAGCGTTGGATAGCGTTTTTAGGTAAAAATTACTATTCCCACTCCAGAGAGTTCAACAGTAGGGAAAGCGTTGGATAACGGGAAGATAAAAATTACTATTCCCACTCCAGGGAGTGCAGCAGTAGCAAAAGCGTTGGATAGCGTAGGGGTAAAAATTACTATTCCCACTCCAGTGAGTGCAACAGTAGGGAAAGCATTGGGTAGCATAGGGGTAAAAATTACTATTCCCACTCCAGGGAGGGCAACACTAGGGAAAGCGTTGGATAGCGGGAGTGTAAAAATTACTATTCCCACTCCAAAGAGTGCAACAGTAGGGAAAGCGTTGGATAGCATGGGGGTAAGAATTGCTATTCCCACTCCAGTGAATGCAACAGTAAGAAAAGCATTGGATAGGGAGAAGGTAAAAATTACTATTCCCACTCTAGATAGTGCAACAGTACAGAAAGGATTGGATAGCGTAGGGTATAAATTACTATTCCCACTCCAGAGAGTAACAGTAGGGAAAGCGTTGGATAGCGGGTGGGTAAAAATTACTATTCCCACTCCAGAGAGTGCAACAGTAGGGAAAGCGTTGGATAGCGTAGGGGTAAAAATGACTATTCCCACTCCAGAGAGTGCAACAGTAGGAAAAGCGTTGGATAGCGTAGGGGTAAAAATTACTATTCCCACTCCAGGGAGTGCAACAGTAGGGTAAGGGTTGGATGGCGTACGGGTAAAAATTACTATTCCCACTCCAGTGAGTGCAACAGTAGGGATAGCGTTGGATAGGGTAGGGGTAAAAATTATTATTCCCACTCCAGGGAGGGCAACAGTAGGGAAAGAAGTGGATAGCGGGAGGATAAAAATTACTATTCCCACTCCAAAGAGTGAAACAGTAGGGTAAGCGTTGGATAGCGTAGGGGTAAAAATTACTATTCCCACTCCAGTGAGTGCAACAGTAGGGAAAGCGTTGAATAGCATAGGGGTAAAAGTTACTATTCCCACTCCAGGGAGGGCAACAGTAGGAAAAGCATTGCATAGCGGGAGGGTAAAAATTACTATTCCCACTCCAAGGAGAGCAACAGTAGGGAAAGTAAATACTTTATATATAATTATAAATACATTAAATATTAATACCAATTACAAATTAATCAAAATGTATTACCAATTTAATATATTATAATAATTAATCAATTAAAAATAATAATAAAAAATAATTATCAAAAAATAATTGCCTATTAATACAAATTAATTACCAATAACAATTAATTAATTAACAATTGAAAAATAATTAGGGCTCCCGGTTTTCCGTTTTTACGGATTTTTACATATAAATACAGACGGAAATCTATGTTTCCTTTGTCTGTATTTATATTTAGAAACGGCTAAATACTACTAAATTTTGTGGCTCTGCCGTCCGGTATTTTGCCTCCAACGTTCCAAATAAACAATGCTGCTGTCCCGTGTAAAAGGCAGTTCTTTACGTTTCTGTGTTTAAGCCTCTGAGCACGAGGGGTCCCATAGACACTGCCCACAGTCTAGTAAGAAGGGGTGAAGAGGGGAAAAAACAACAAAGCCTCGTTATCTAGTGAATGGTCTTTTTAAAGACCTGTGAAGTACTCAGGTGCGGCTGGCAGTCAATCACACTTTGAGATGTTTATCAGCATGTGGCTAAATGTCACCATATGGCTATACAAAATTCACATGCACTTTTAAAGACACATTTATCAATGAATTAATATGAAACGGAGGTCGCACAAATTCCCATTGTTTGAATACAATTATTTTTACATTTATCTGCCATGCTGAAGCAAATATGCTCAGCTTGAGCAGAAACATTCCCTCCCACTAAATAACACAGCTTCCTCTCTGCCACAGACACCCTCGCCGAGCACCCGTGTGTCGTGTCATGCACATCCTTCTTGGGAGAGAGGCACACATGCCGGTGTTGTCACACATCATCCTTTGGTTATTTAACAGGTGCAAGAAACTGAGCTGGCGCTTGGTATCACAAGACACATGCTCTTACATAATAGGGCGTTATTGTATTGACTGCTTATGGTGGATTCATCCTGTGAGGAGAGAACCTGTGACCGAAGGTTACACTGTAGTCTCGGCAGCAGACACGCAGCCTTCTGAGCTACCTCAACACAAACTCAAATGGATACTGGTAGTAAGCCATGTTCACGTCAGCGGGTTGATGAGCTCCTGATGAGCTCCTAAGCCGTCCTCGGGACTCTGATGCGTCGCATCTCGGGGCCTTGATGACTCTGTGCCCTGAATGGCGAATGCCACAAAGAAGAGTACGGAGTGCGGGGTGGCCATTGCTCCCAATGAGGTCCCTGGAGATCTCTCAACAGCTCCCTGCTAGTCCGTGTGTTAGATATCCTGATAGGCCAATGCTGGCAGGGCTGGGCAACCGCTTTGCTGTCATGTATGGGGACCTGGCCATCCCTTTCAGAGAATGAGTGTCCTGAGAAGATTGTCTATCCCCGAGGGGTCTGTCTGCCTCTGATGTCCTGGAGATTTCCTGGAAGACCACCCTCTACCCTTGCCCTGACAGCGGGACATCACGCTGTTAACAAAGGGCTCAATGGAGCTGCCCACGATCAGAGGGGAGACCACTCTGTAATCCACACTGCGGCCAGGAAGGTGTCTGAGAGGAGGGAGCTTAATACACAACGCTCCAGGCCCCTGCTCTTGGAATGCACATCTGGTGATGGTCCCCACCGCCACATCTGCATTTACAGACTCCAGGTCATTAACATATTTACACTTTTTTAACAAACTTGTTCAACGAAAAGACTTTGGATATGTCTCGACCGGGAATCTGCAGGTGGAGTGGTGATTTGCACAGCCCAGGGGGAGCGGTGAAACACGTCAGCCCGCAGGGTAGAGTGTTCCGTGGTAAAGACCATGAGCATCCCAATGAATCTGAACACGAGGAGGTAGCTTGTGCACAGGTTCAAGCACTGGCGGTTTCTGTTCGGCCTTTCATCCTTCAGAGGCCACATGAAAGTTTGGTCCGTTGTTTTTGGAGTCTTAAATGTTACACTATTGCCCTGTGTTCTGCTGACGCGACAGTCCTGTAAGCAACTGGGACCTATATGCAATAAAACAAAACCTGAAAAGTTTTTCAGAGAATTGTGAAACCATAGGTGGCGTGATGTGTTCTAAGCTCTGCGGGAAGGCAGCCTTTAGTAACCAAACTTTGGTCCAATTCTCAAAATCACGTCTTTTTTAAAAAAAAATCGAAAGCACCTTGCATACTATCCTACAAAGTCACTGGACTAGTTGAGAAGTGATATATATAAAAAAATGATTTGCAAAGCTAATCCGCCTGAGTTTAATATGGCAATGCAAGCATTAGCATTAGAACGAGATCTACAGTAGCAAACCAGCACTAGTATACATGCCTGGAGTTGTAAAGGTGAGAGAGGAATAGTCCACTGGGCGCAGCCAAGGAGTGATTGTATATTTTTGGCTGTGCTTTTAACACAGATCTAAACAAGCATTGGCAAGCCAATAGGTTGGGATTGCATTTTGAGTCCTGACTACAAAATTTAAAAGGCCCGCTGCAGCGATAATAAGTAGAAAACAATGATGTTCTGTATCTGTGTAATTAAGAATGTAAAATATGATGCTTTAGTGTGCTTCTGAGCTGTAAAGTGGTCTCTCCTGCATTTCTAAGCATGCACTCTATAAGAAGCACTAGCATCAGTTGACAGATGTTAGACCTGGCATCATTGGCATGAGTCTCTCCTCCATTTTTTCTGTTTGCCTCCTCTGTTACGATGTTTTTGCTGGTAAATGCTTTGGGCACTGTGCCACTGCTGATCAGTGCCACAGTGCAAGTGCTCCCTATGTGAAATTGCTGTATTGATTGAATTCCATGTTTGGCTTATTTGGTTTACTGTCAGTCCCTAGTAGAGTGCACCAGGAGTGCCAGGGCTTGTAAATACAAATGCTGCTAGTGGGCCTGCAGCACGTGTTGTGCCACCCACAAGAGCGGCCTAGTAAAAGTATGTCTGAAGGTCTACCATTGCTAGACCACGTGCAGTCTGGTACTGTCACGCAGACTGCGCAAGTACACCTACTTGCCAGTCCCTAAACCTTCCCTTAACTTCATGTTAGTCACCCCTATGGTAGGCCCACGGGCAGGGTGCATTGTAAGCATAACAGGTTATTACACCAACTTAACAGAACTAGCATTTGCAATGCAATAGGTCTCGCATTATTAAAGTTTGAGCTATTGGTGTTGCATGATTTAGCAATGCCAATAGCTCAAACTTTAATAATGCGAGACATTTTGCATTGCATATGCTTGTTCATTTTGGGGTGAAACTCTCGGTAGGCCGCTGCGGAAAGAGGTCTATTTATCGCAGGCAATGTACCCGATTTTGGAGCAAAATCTATAAGTAAATGTCACAAATCGTCTATTTTCATGTGAAACGCACATGGACTTTGAACATAAGCTCCGGTGTTGGGCCCCAAAGTGTCTACTGTCACTGGAAATTCACCTTGATTTCAGAGTAAACCCCAATTGAACGACTGAAATCCCTCCACTGCCCAATACACCACTCACCCACCTCCTCAGGCTGGTAAGGGCTGCAGTGAGTCTGTTGTCACGTGACATGCACTTTCATTTGGGGTGAACTCCCATCGCACACTGGATAAGTGACGCAGCAAGCATGTTACCACGTAAAAAGCACCTTAATTTCACTCTGTCACAATCGGTGTTTATGTCCTACAGCCTCCTTCCTGGGTAAATTTAAATAAATGTGCAAAAATACTAGCTGTTGCGTCGTCTTTTGCTTGTCGCAAAAATAAATGTGGATAAATACAGATAAAAATGTGCAAAAAATAAATATGGATAAATACAGAAGGAAACGACAAAAACATAAATACCATAAAACCGGGAGCCCTAAAAATAATTAACAATTAATTAAAAAAAAACAATCAATAAATTAAAAAATGTAATTAATTACAATTAAATTACATCCCACCCAATTAACCTATAAACCCATAACCCGCTACAGAAAATACATTAACAAAATGAACATAATTATCAATGAATCAATTAATAAAAATGAATTACCAATTATATTTTATTTAATTACAATTAAAAATTAATTAACAATGAATTCAAAATAAATACCAATGAATAAACTACAATATTTAATTAATTATAATTAAATTACTTCCCACCCTATTGCCCTATAAACCCACAACCCGCTACAGAAAAGAAATAAATAAAATTAACATTATTATCAATTAATCAATTAATACAAATTAATTACCAATTATATTTTAATTAATTACCAATTAAAAATTCATTAACAATTAATTCAAAATAAATACCAATTCCAATATATTCTGTCCATTCAATACTTTGTCCATTCTATATTTCGGATTCGATATTACTGCTATTCTATTTGATAGTTTTGTAGTCTATATTCTGTCCATTCAATATTTTGCCCATTCTATATTTTTAACTCGATATTTTGCCCATTCTATATTTTTTACTCGATATTATGACTGTATACCATGCCCACTCAGGCAGACCCAACATCTCTAAATGCGCCTTCCTCTCCACCCTACCCCAAGGGGAGCTTTCAAAATCATTGCCTAACAGACAGTCAACAGGCATGGATGGCCTCACAGCTACTTGAAGAGTACCAGATACCCCCCCCCACCCCACTCAAAGGGAACTTGAGCCACCTTGCAATGGCTCTCTGTGTTGTCAGAGGCAACAACTGGCGAAGAATGCATGCGGGACTACCTGCTCTTCAGAGACCAAGTGAGACTTGACAGCTGTCACACTTGCTCCTGTGTCTCTGAGAGCATCCACTCTATGGCCATTGATGGTCACCCACTGCCTGTATTTGTTAGTGTTCTCAGGCAGCTAAGTTTTAGGGACCATCTCAAAGTCTCCTAATGAGACAAGGGACATTTCTGCGGGACCCCACCCACCTTGGGCAACCATCTCCTACCTTTGCATCTGGGGTAGGTTACTAGCCTCACTGCATCTAAGGTGTCCAGTGCCTAGCACTGCAGATGGCCCACAGATACCTGTCCGGCCAAAAGGATCAAAGTGCTGCTGCTTTTTCATTCAGTCAGAAATTATTTTCGGATTTCAACCAGGAATTTATCAAACATGGCTGCCCACCCCCGCACACCCAGTGATGGAGCAGAGATAGACTGACCCCTCAGTGAGAAAGTAGTAAAGTAATTAATTTGCAGTGAGCCAGTTACAGCACATGAACCCCAGAGGTATTGAGTCTGCTATAGTACTGAAAGCAGTGCCCCTGCCCCTCCTTGCACTGCAAGGGTTTTGTTACTCACCTGCTCCACCTGTGACAAGCTTACCACTAATCTTGTCCTGATGGGAATGGGAATTGGGGTTTAGAATAATTTGGAGCCTTGCCCCCGGTCTTTTTGAGTGGGTGGTGCAGTCCAAGGACTACAGGGAGATATGGTTGGTAGGGTAGCTGGAGGAGGCGAGACGTTGTGATTATGTAACTGGATCAAGGGTTTCCTTTAGTGAGTAGGCGGGCATGTCGGTTACTTTAGGAGACTGGGTTCAGTTTCAATTGGCTTCATTTGGTTCGGGCCTAGGAAATAGAAGGGATGGAGTAGAGCAGGAAGATTAGTGACAGGTGTTACAATGGCTTGTGGGACTAACAGGAGTGTGACAGATGTTTTGTCTGCATTAAAGGAGGCAGGTATGGAAGATCTCTTGAGGCTGGGGGTTTTAAAGCAGGCATAGTTACCATTAAGCATGGGCGGATCTAGCGGATCTCGCGTACGCGAATTTGCGGATTTACGGATTCGCAATCCGCAAAATCCGCGAACTCTCGCGGATTAGCGGATTTTTCCTTTTTTTTTGTTGGCGAGCGTTCGCGAGGATTTGTGGACCATTTCGCAATTGCGAACTTACTTTTCGTCTCGCAACGGCGCGACTATGTTGTTTCTACGTCTGGTTTATCATCACAGGTTCACAGCACCCTCTGTTTCACCACTGCCACCCTCTGGTACACCCATGCCACCCTCTGGTACATCCTGACTGCCACCCATTAGGTTTGTTTATCACTGTAGATTATGGGGGTGAAAAAAAGCAAGCACACCGCCCTGCTTCAACTGCCATGAATTAATTTGGGGTTGATTAATGTGTCACTTTTTTTTAAACTTCCAGTCTGGCTGGCACCTGCTTCCTTCCTTATCTGTAATTTGCTTTCTGTTGCAGTGCAATTTTTTTTCACAGGACCTTTATGGTCTACTTGTAGCTATTCTATGAGCCTGCTGTTTGGGTCATAGCAGGGTCATGGAATAGTTGCAAATAGGCAACTGAACTCTGGAGGGGCCCCTCAGGAAGCACTAGAGTGAATGGTTACTAATGTTAAGTTTGAACTTTTGCACCTGCTGATTGCTTTCAGTTGAGCAAAAATCGTTTTTCTGCAATTTCGCGTCATTTGCGGGGCGCGAATCCGTGCGAGATCGATTTCGGAAGCCGCGAATGCGAGCGAATACACTTTTTTTTTGCGGCGTGTATGTTCGCGTGATTTTTTTCGTGTTCGCAAGGCGCTTGTAGCTATACGTTTGCGAAGTTACCCTAGCGGTCGTACACGGGCGCAGCCATCTTGTTTGCGTGACGTAATTCCGTTTCCGGCCGCTATGTGTAATCTCGCAAAGTGTGCTGCTCGCTAGTACAATTTTGCACGTGCTCGCGAGGAAAATCTCGCGCGAACTTACCCACGCGGTCGTGAATGGGCGCGGCCATCTTGTTTCTCATTCATTGCTATGGTTCTGGGCATGCTTTCTGTATCCTCTCTGAATCTCTGCCATCCTTTGCTTTTTTTTAAAGTTTATTTGATCTATTTTACTTATTATCTATCCCTCTATTTTTCTAGCTCTATATTTTTGTGTTTTCTGCTACTTTTTGTTAATTTTAAACTACTTTTTTAAACTCTTTTATTTTCTTCTTCCCTATTCTATTTCTTCTTTATTATTTAACTCATTTCTGCCCAGACCATGGTAAAGGGAGCCGGGAAGCACCCTGAGAAGGGGAAGGGTCCCGCACCCTGTGCCCGGCTCCTGTGCGGGCATTTGAGGGGGGAGCAAGTGATGCCACGGGAGATCTTTAGCGCGGAGGAGGTGGCCGCACTCATCTTCCACGTCCAGCGCCGCCTCCCCAAGACGATCCTGGGAGGCGGCAAGATCGCAACCGGCTATGGCATCCGGGAGCGCCGGAAGCGGTGGGAGAAGGTGTGCCGGGCCATGTTTAAGCTCTCTGGGGTCCGGCGCACCTATAAACAGGCCACCCACCGCTGGACGGATGTCATGGACCGGGAACGGGACTTGCTGGACGCGCTCGGCGTAGAGGTCCCCGGGCTTGGTGAGTAGTAGTAGCCATTTCTAGCTATTTCATCACTAATCTGTTTTATCCGGCTCTGTTATTTGCAAATCTTTGTTCTTTACCAAGAGCAATAATGCTGCCGATTACATTAGGTAAATTATATTTCAAAATCTTCTATGCATTTCAGGTGCACTGCTCTCCTTCTCAGTAGCCTTGCTTGCTACTATGCCTATTTGTTTTGTATTTTGTGTTCATTTCATTGGCCTGAGAAATTATGTATGAGTGTAGTGTAAAGAACTGCGTAATGCTAGACACTAAGGGTCATATTTTCAATTACCGGCGCATCCCTGCAAAGTAGCAGGGATGCGGCAGTAATTGTGCGCCATGCCACCACCACCCATTGGCCCAAAACGTCACAGAAGCCTTACGCATCTGTGGCGTAAAGGCGGCGCATTGCTGGAGTTGCGTGCCAACGATGGCGCAGCTCCAGAAATGCTCTGGGGTGCCCTATCTCCCCAATGCTGCATCAAGCCGTACGTCCGCTTCAAGCAGGCGCAGGGTTTGAGTCACGCATCATTGTCCTAAAAGTGACTGATTGACATCTTGTAGATTTCCCTCAGCTACTTTTAGGATTCGTTCCTGCGCAGGAACGCCCTCCCTTGCGCCGGAACGCCCCCTGATGGTGCAGGGCTTTACAACGTGATGCATCTCCCATATGCGTTTTTTTTTAAATATATACGTCGCACCATGGCGACTCTTTTGTTCTGCCGCTGCGTCACAAAAGTCACGCAACAATGGAGGAAAATGAGCCGCAAGGGACTTCTAAATCAGCCCCAACAGACTGAAGTCCAGTCCTTCCTTTAGACACATGGCTATAAGAAGAAATAGTGGTGGTGGTCGGTGGATTGATAGTTTGAGTATTCACTGATCTGCAAGCAGGGTGGACTTTGTCTGTCACTTTGCGTGCTGCGGACTTCTGCCTGCCAGGCCTAGGCAAACCTTTTTAGTAGTCTGTTTATTGAGTTACATAGGAACTTTGAAAGTCAACGGTCCGCAAATCAGGCAATACGAATAACGTAGTATACCATATGAGATAGGTCAATATATCCCGTGGAATAGTTGTCTATCTATTTGCTATTTCTCCAAAATATTTTGTTATAGTTCTTTTGAAATGTTTGATTTGGTTGACAAATCTCATCCATGTTTTCTGGTCTTTCTTTCTTTCATGTTGTACATCAGCTCCCCCCAAGGGCAAGAGGACACAGGAGGAGGGTGCTGTTCAGGAGGATGCAGGCCAGGATCGGGCAGGAGAGGGCTCCTTTGCTGGCCCCAGTAAGTTTTAATTTTAATAAAGAGTACATATTTTTTCCTAGCGTTCCTCATTCGATTTTTTCTAAATCGTCTTTGATCTTCTTGTAGACTGGATCTAAATTCTTATCCTGCCTCGACTATGACTCCCTGTGGTATTACTAGATTATTCTTATTAGTCTGTTTGTGTAGCTAACTAAGATTGCACATTTGGCAATTCCATTGGACTCCCATTCTAGTCAGCAATAGCTCTATGCACTGAGTGCACTCCTCTGGGATTGTCCATAATGTCTTTTCAAGTCTTCTAAATGTTTATGCTTTGACAATTGCCAACAATAAAAAGGTGAATGACCACCAAGAAAGAATAAGATACTACTTTACTTTTGTTTTGGATAGGGGGACAATCCATTCTACTACTGTTGCAGGGACAAATCTGCACAAACCGAACTATGAACACTAAATAGTGCATTGTTTATCAATTATAATAAATGGTGTTGGATCTAGCCCTGATCTCTTGACTCGGTGAGAGTATTCTGCTTAATTCAGAGACTCTGTCCATCACCACCCCTTGTTGTAAATATTTTTGTCCACCCTAAGCGTGGAAGGGTATACTCAGATGTGAGTCCCTTGCTCATTGCACCATCAGGATTCAAGCAAGCCGGGCCGAAGACGGCTGAAATGCCAGAAACCGGTCCCCGGAAGCTTGTTTCCTTCCCAGTGTAAGAATTGGCTTTTGTAGTCTGGTCTGCCCTGTTCCCATGATGCACTAGGCCAGGGACAGACTAATTTGCATACAGCCAGGTTCTGAAACTGGGATGGTGCAATGAGCTAAAAAACGGTGTTGGATCTAGCCCTGATCTCTTGACTGGGTGAGAGTATTCTGCTTAATTCAGAGACTCTGTCCATCACCACCCCTTGTTGTAAATATTTTTGTCCACCCTAAGCGTGGAAGGGTATACTCAGATGTGAGTCCCTTGCTCATTGCACCATCAGGATTCAAGCAAGCCAGGCCGAAGACGGCTGAAATGCCAGAAACCGGTCCCCGGAAGCTTGTTTCCTTCCCAGTGTAAGAATTGGCTTTTGTAGTCTGGTCTGCCCTGTTCCCATGATGCACTAGGCCAGGGACAGACTAATTTGCATACAGCCAGGTTCTGAAACTGGGATGGTGCAATGAGCTAAAAAACGGTGTTGGATCTAGCCCTGATCTCTTGACTGGGTGAGAGTATTCTGCTTAATTCAGAGACTCTGTCCATCACCACCCCTTGTTGTAAATATTTTTGTCCACCCTAAGCGTGGAAGGGTATACTCAGATGTGAGTCCCTTGCTCATTGCACCATCAGGATTCAAGCAAGCCAGGCCGAAGACGGCTGAAATGCCAGAAACCGGTCCCCGGAAGCTTGTTTCCTTCCCAGTGTAAGAATTGGCTTTTGTAGTCTGGTCTGCCCTGTTCCCATGATGCACTGGGCCAGGGACAGACTAATTTGCATACAGCCAGGTTCTGAAACTGGGATGGTGCAATGAGCTAAAAAACGGTGTTGGATCTAGCCCTGATCTCTTGACTGGGTGAGAGTATTCTGCTTAATTCAGAGACTCTGTCCATCACCACCCCTTGTTGTAAATATCAATTATAATAGGCGCAGGTAGACTTTCTTTCCACATACCTCAGTGATATCAGACTTTGAAGAACCCCCAATCTCCTTACTGACTAGATAGTGTGGCAGAGTCATTTAGCTCCCTAAGTCACCGATGATTGATCCCCAATGATCATTAGATTATCCTACGCAGGGCAAGAGTACGGAGTCACAGTCAAGAAGTGTCAGAGGCACTCATGCTTGCAAAAATTCCAAAACCTTTAGCTCATCCACTCTAGTCTGGAGGACCAAAAACCACAGAGTCTATTTAAGTTTAAAAGCTTTATTAAAACTAAACACATTTATTAAAATCAACTTTGTCATAAAAGTAAACGTTTAACTGAAAATGGAAAAGTGCTTAGTGCTAACGATTAATTGGACACATTTCTTGTGGTCGAGCTGAGCTCTCACCTGGTTTGAACTTGAGCTTGACCCTGATCGTGTTCTTAGAAGTCAAGCTTCTGTTAGGAGAAAAAGTGTTGTGTGTTAAAAATAAAAAGCAAGCATTTATCAGTTGTGTCAAAAAGTGCAGCAAGACAACAGCCTTCCCTGGAAAAAGGGACATTTTTACTGTAGAGTATACAGTTACAAATTATTACATTGTATTTCGTATTTTTTAACTTTCTTTATTCCTCCTAGACCAAATATTATACAGTAGTGAGTGGTGTATTCTAACATTCTAAAAATTTACGTTGTAGGTGGAACATCTGGTGGCGGGGCCAGTGCGGAGGTGGTGGATGAGGAGGACAACTCTTCTGGGGAGGAGGCGGTGCGAGTGGCGGACGACACCAATGTGCCTGTGAGGGTTGACACAGTGGTGGCGGGCACAGGTAAGCTATATATTCGAAAAGCGAAAGAAGGGTGTAAGTAAGTGTGGAAGGACGAGAAATTTTATGATGGCTGGCAAAGAAGAATGATATGTGTTTGCTTGGCCCCCGAGGTGGCTGGGAAGGAAAGAATATGGTATGGTGCATGGCTGGGTCAATAATGAAGCAAGGATGGGTGGAAGGACAACAGCCTGGGTGGGTGAAACATAAACTGTATGTGTGCATATACTTTGAATGGATGGATGCCTGGAGCATGGTATTATCTGACTCTTAGATAGCACATGTGTATCTAGAGAGAGTAGATGGTCACTGGATGAACTAAGTGTTACCTTGAAGAGCATGTAACACCGCACCCGCACGTCCGTTCCAGTGTAGGGAAGGCAAGGAAAAGAAATTGTAAATTTGTCCAATACTACCATGAATAGTAGCAATAGTTTGTATTGCAACTGCAAGCACAGCATATATCCGGTTATTACGGTGGACACTCCGTACCTCTCTTAATAACTTTAGTTTAGTAGTAGTACGTCATTCATGTGTGGGTGTATCACTGTTCACTCAATAATAAGCAAAGCACCTAAAGTCATCCCATATGTCATCAAATACATCCCATGTGAAGTGATAGATAATCTAATTATTTAGCTTCTTCATTTTCCTTTTCTAGTACTTATTTGCACTGTAGGGTGAAAGGTAAATTAATTAAGCAGTAGCCCTTGTAACAGAGTATTCTTAGTGCCACCCGTAATAGAAAAGTAATAGCTTCACCACCTGCATGTACTGGACCGGTACAGTAACGCAAGTCTGTCTCACTCATCATGGTGTGCGTCTGTTTTTCTCGGGTGCAAGTTCACTGCGCTGGCATTCTGCCGGCTTGCATAAGATAACGTACCAATTTTCCGAAACAAGAGAGAAGAAGAAGAATAAGACTGGTGTACTGTCATAGTCGACTGTAATGGAAGTCCATAGTGGTCGTAGAATTTGTTCATTAAACTACCACTAATGTTAGAGCAAGGATGCAGAAGTGGAAGGTTAGATAGATACTGTCCTCAATAGTTATGTACTGTGCTTTCAATTTGCTACTTGTACTGTGACACAACTTTCGGCTCAATCACTTTGTGTTATTAATGTTAAGGAGCATTGGTTACAGACTATGTCTTTCTTTCTTCATATAGTTGCTCCTTCCAAATCGACATCACGGAGGGAGCAGGCTCGAATGGCCCGGCAACGGAGGCTGGATGCCACTGTCACGGAATATCGGCGGCTGGTGGCCCTGGAGGAGTCGGAGGACACGCAGTCGACCGGTGCAACCACAACATCCTCGACTGGGACAGCTGCATCCTCCTCCGTGACCCCACGGGCTGCCAGCCAGCGCAGTGCTCCAGCGGTACGGAGCCGGGCTAACAAAGCCAACCGCCACCGCCAAGCAGCAAAAAGACCAGCTGCCCCCCCACAGGAGCTGCAAGGCACGCCAGCGCCGCCTAGGAGTGAGAATGTCCTACCTGGAGCAGGAGGTCCATAGGTACAAGAACTTGGTGGAGGCCCTCCGCTTCGAGCATGCCACCCTCCGCAAGGAGTATGATGCCCTGGCCACAAAATTCACCAGCACCCTCCAGTAGTGGAGTGTCCCTTGCCCTTTTTTTAGAGACTTTTGGGGGGTGGGATTTGGGAGTTGGGTGCTTTTTGGGACTTTTCAAAGACAATCGTTGGGGTTAGGGAGGGTCTTGAGGGAGATTATTTTGTTAGGGCTACATAAATATACTTTTTTAAACTTTATCTGACCATACCTGTTTTTTACTGCTTTTCAGTCTGGTGGGTGGGGGTGTAACAGTAAGTTTGTTTTCCTGAAGAGTCCTAGGACTTTAGTAGTACTACCGTCAATCTCTCGTCTGGTCCTAATACTCCATTATACTACCTCCCACCAAACGCTTATCTTACCTGTAATTTGTGTTAGAAATTAGGGCTAGGCCCAGGGCTGGCTCCACATGAAATGGGGATTAAGGTTGGCAATCCTGGGCGGATGAAATTTCCTCATTGCGGTGGTACTAGTGGTGTGACACAGCGGCAGTTGCATGCCTATGGAAAAAAAGAAAACGAAACCTGGTTTGTCCTTACTGTAGCATTACAACGGTTACGGTACGCTCGAGAATATAGCAGGTGACAGTACACTAGAACAGTGCCACAATGTAGCCTAACAAATGGTAAAGTATTGCAAGTATAACTAGTACTTGCGTTGAATTTATTTGACATTGGCTCCTACTACTACAAGAAATAGTACTGAAGCTGAGTAAGTCTAGAATATATCCTCGTATTCCTTCACCAGCCTGTTGCTATGACCTTATCCTCCCCAGCAAGTGTGTGGAATTATTGATGTCATTTAGTCAGACATCAAGCAAAACCACACAGCCCGGGGGAAGAGGGTTAGGGTTTGGAAAATGGATGGGAATGGGGGTTTCTTTTTGGGTAGGTTTTGTTGAGAGAAGAAAAAAAAGCACAGCATGGACAAACAATAATTGAAGATAAAGAAATCTTTGGGTACAAACTAAAGCTAACCACATGCAGTCACACTCATAGAAGAAAACAATGGATACTGTATCTGTATTCTGTATGTTGTTGGAGTTGTCCTGTTGAATTTGGTAAGTAAGTTGCATGCAGCAAACAATTCCTCTTATTAGCGGCACTCCTCCATTCCAGCTGACGCTTCGTCCATCAATGTTGGTGACCACTGACAGAAGACACCCTGTCCACTGCCTGCCTGGCGGATGTTGACTGAAACCCGGCCTGTAATTATTGAACGGAAAACAGGAAGTGCTATTACAATACCACTGATAAATAAATATAAGGTATGTACGCTGTGTGGTGCAAAAAGTCACACTTTGATTTCCCTAATAGACAGTACAATATTTTTGAAATTGCGTACTCTGTCAGAGTCACCTTTTTAAGGATAAATAAGTATGGCCAAAATATTATAGCGGATCTTTCCCCTCAAGGTAGGTGTACTGTAAACTGTGTTTTAGAACAAAATTTGACCTTCCCAGCAATGCTCCCACCAAGACCCTTACTAAAGCCAGTCGCAAATGTAGAAGACCCCCAATCAGATCTCAAAAAACGAGGCCTAGCAGAAAAATGGTGATAAAACGTACTTTAAAAGTAAAAGTAGGCCCAAATACACCCTTACCCACCGTGGATTGTATTCAAACCACTTGCAAGCAAGCAAAAGTATCCATAGCCAGCATCGCTCCAAGAGTGCTCTAAAACCCCAGAACTGAGTTGCAATAGAACACCCCGAAACACATGCAATCCTGCTGCTAGGGCTAACCCTAACGAACCCTAAGTTACAAAAAGTGCCAAAAGGTTTTGCCTTATGGATTTTGTCCAAAACACTTCTATCCGGTATTAGACCTTCCCAGGAATGCCCCAAGACCCGCCAACCCACCCGCAAAAAAGCACGCAACAACACCCCCAAACAGCCAAAAAGCAAAATCTCATACTTACAATATCTCTCGGCCTTCGGTCCAAACGCGCTGTGCAGCTAGGTCATCATCATCATAACTCCACCACGGATTTCCTGAAAAGCAAATGCAATCAAGATTAGACTGAAAAGCAAATGCAATCAAGATTAGACTGTCGCAGCAGTGCTTCGACAGAGACCCCGCAACCCACCCACAAACACCAGGAAGCCCCCCAAAACGCTACATTGAGCAAGATGTCAGAAGAAATAGCAAAAAAAAGTATTTTCCTTATGGATTTTGTCCAAACCACTTCTATCCGGTATTAGACCTTCACAGGAATGCCCCAAGAGACCCGTCAACCCACCCGCAAAAAAGCACGCGACAACACCCCCAAACAGCCAAAAAGCAAAATCTCATACTTACAATATCTCTCGGCCTTCGGTCCAAACGCGCTGTGCAGCTAGGTCATCATCATCATAACTCCTGTTTTCCACCACGGATTTCCTGAAAAGGAAATGCAATCAAGATTAGACTGTCGCAGCAGTGCTCCCAGACCCCAAAACTCACCCACAAACACCCGGAACCCCGCCAAAGAGCACCTCAAAGGCAAGCAAGTCAGCAAAAACGGCAAGAAATTTCAGCCTCATATTTGGTCCTAAACACTTTTATCCGTTATTAGAGCTTCACAGCAATGGGCCCAGAGCCGTCAACTCACCCGCAAAGAAGTAGAACACCCCCACAAGTGCTGAGTCTTTCTTCATTGGGCGTAATCCAGCCCTCTGCTTTGAGGGAAATAGGAGGAGGAGGATAGAGGAGCATGTTCTTCTGAACTTGTGAACCTGAGGAATGTAGACTGCGGCACCTTCAAATCAATAAGCAAACAAGTGAAGACAGTTCTGCTGATGGGCTTGTTTTTGGGATTAGGTGATTAAAGTTTGAATTTAATTAACTGTGGAAAACAAAGAAAGACAGACACACAGGAATAAAAGTGAATAAGGATGAAAAAGAAAGTTATTGATTCATTGTCTCATTTTCAGGGCTCGGTGTCAGGGAATAAGAAGAAGATTTCGTCATCATACTCTGCGAATTCAGGCAGCATGAGGTCAGTGTCACCGAACAGAGAACAAATCCCCTCATCTACGTTGCCGTCCTCCTCGTCTTCATGCGGCATGCTTTCTCGTACTTTGTAATCTGGTGGTATGGGGTGCTGATTCATCTTGATCATTGTCAGCCGCTCCACATTTTTGGGCGAGAGGCGGCTCCGTTTGGGAGTTACAATGCCACCAGCAGCACTGAAAACACGTTCAGAAGACACACTTGCGAGTGGGCAAGACAAATAGTTTATAGCCAGGTTGGAGAGCTGTGGCCACAATTGTTTTTTCCCATGCCAATACTGCAATGGCTCATCATTAAGAAAGACCTCTGTTGAGTCATTCAGATAGTCCTGCACCATCGACTCAAGGTCCTCAACGGTTCCTCCACTTTGCTTACTTTTTGCTGTGCCTGTGACATTTTTTCGAGAACCATACCCAAGCAAAGTTAGCCAATCCTCTACAGCAGCCACTGTTACTGTTGTGTGTGGTGCAGATGATCCGGTTGCCGGTGTCTTTAACGGCTGAGAGGTCACTTGTGCCACAGCCACAGGTGCAGAAGTGGATTCTTTTGACTGGGGATGGCCTGCTGATGCTGATGCTGATGTACTGCCTTCTCCTTCAATATCCTGCCGTTCTTTTTCAAAGCTCTTGGCTGACCAGGCTAGCCAACGTTTGTACTTTTTAACATCTTTATCAGCAAAAGGAAAGAATGCTTGGCCTGCCAGCGCCTTTTTGTAGCGTGGATCCAGAATAGTAGCACAAATGTAATGCTGTTCTGAGTTGATCTTTTTAAGACGTTCATCACCACATAGGCGGTCTAATAATTTCTCCGACAAAATAAAAGGGTCTTTTTTTTTTCCATCTTTTTCTAACTCAGAAGACACCGCCTTCAGTTGGTGCTCCAGCATGCACAACAATGGGATAGCTTGTCCCAAATTACAGTCCTCCTGGCTGACTGCACGCGTGAAGAACTCAAAAGGACGAAGCATGTCTGTCAGGCTTTTAACTATGTCCCATTGTGCCGCACCCATCCGCAGGTCCTTCTGAGCTGTACCCTCTGTTAAGAAATAGTGATCGAGTACCGTATACTGCTCATACAGACGCTCAAGCATGTAGAAGGTTGAGTTCCAACGTGTTGCCACCTCCTGGATGAGTGCTTTCACTGGCATTCGACGTTCAAGTAGCAGCCTCCTCAGATGCTTCCGGGCCTTAAAAGAATGGCTGAAATGGTTGCACATTTTGCGGCAGGTGGCCATTACCTCGAACGCTGTACTGTCTCTATCACTCAAGAATTTTTGAACTACCAGGTTGATACAGTGCGCCAAACACGGCACTCTGAAATATGCACCCATCGCCATGGCCTTAACTACATTGGCGCCATTATCCGTGGAAACATAACCAATCTGGCGTTTTTTTGGGGACAGCCAGTGAAAGACCTTTTTGTTAAACTCGTCCAAAATGTTTTCTGCTGTGTGACTTTTCTCCAAGCCAAACATGGCTAGTGTTGCATGTTTCCGAGCAGCTTTAAAAACTTGGTCCGGGTCAACACCTGCATTTAGCTTTGCTTTAACACCTGAAAAAGAGACCCAGTGTGCAGTGATACACATGTAATCAGCGCCTGCGCCACTGGTCCACATGTCTGTTGTCAGATGTATAGTGTGAACAGCACTCTTATGCAAAGCTGCCCCAATCGCCTCCAGCACATCTTCATGTAGTGCTGGAACCGCAACTCTGGCAAAATAGAACCGGCTAGGAACCTTCCATTTAGGGCAGAGCGTTGCCACTAATTCTAGAAAACCTACCGCTTCTACAAAAGAAAAAGGGAGAAGGTCCACAGCTAGCATTTTAGCCAGCTTAGTGTTATACAGACGCGTCAGTGGGTGGTTGCGTTCATATGGCGCGTCTGAAGAAAACATGGTTCTAATGTTGCCCTGGACCAAGCATTTACGGGATGATAATGACTTCGTTGACGCAATTATGCTCGCTGGTGAACTTTTGCGCGTTGGTGTCTCACTCGCTCCAACACTCTTAGTGTGCCTCTCATGGGGTGTGCTGCTGACAGGGGTACTGGGTGTAAGTGAAGTGTTTGACACGTCTTTTTCCTCCTCGTCATCATCAGATGAAACATCAACGTTTTCTTGACCTCCAGTTCGGGCTTCCTTGATCGCCTTTAGGTGCGCAAACCATTGGACAGTGTGCTGTCTCTTAAGATGACCTCTCTGGCCTCCGGTACCATAGTTGGTACCTGACTTACCACGACTAACTGCAACCTTACAAAGGGTACAAATGGCGAACTTTTCCCTTTTTGGGCAAACAGTAAAGAAGTCCCAAACTGGTGACTTGAAGTGTCTGTGGGGCCTGGAGGAGGCGGCGATACTGGTGGTGGTGGTCATGCTGCTAATGCCAGATGAAGTGGAGGATCTGGATTGCCCAACTTTTGTACGTTGTGCACTTTCACCGCCACTAATTAAGGTCAAGGTGGATGGAGGTCCCTTCTTGCCAGAAAGAAATATGGAAGCGGTACGAGTTGGTGTACTACTTAACTCCAATGATTGTGGTGGTGTTTCCACTGCCTCCTCGTCGACAACATCATCATCATCACGCTCAGCAGCTTTTCGGGCTAGGGTCAAAATGTCTGTTTGCTGCATGCCCGCTGGGGCTGCAGTTACCTGTATGATGACTGGGTCGTCGTTGTCAGAGTCTTCATCAGCAGCAGTATCCGCCACTTCTTGCTGAGCCTCATCATCACACTCCATAACTCTGAGACTTTGGACGAGCTTCCTTTTACGCTTAACTACCTTTGTCAGATCATGGTGTGCCTCACTCTCAGACGGCAGTGGTGCTGGTTCCCAATTTTGATCCGTATCATCAGAAGGAGGTGTGCTTGAAGAAGATGTAGACACCACCCTTGATCTCTTCCTTGCTAGGGGTGTGGAAGACAATGAATGATCATCAGGAGGAGTGTCTTCCTCAAATGATACCTCGCCTTGATTGTCGATTTCCTGATGTGCCCCTACTTCGGGAGGAACAACTATTGTGGGCACTTGTGACCCTCCATGCACCTCTGCTTGCGCTGCCTCTCCTTCCACATGTACTTGGGCTTGTACTTGCACATGTGATAGTTGTTGCGGCTGTGGTTGTTCAACACTCGTCAGATGAGCTACAACAACCTGTGTTGATTGAGGGACATTGCTGCTGCTTTCTTGCGATGAGCCAACATCACTGGTCGATGGTGATTGAACAACTATACTGGCTGCCTCTGCAGCACTCAAGGGCTTGGACTTAAGTTGGCGTGGTGGTGGTGGTGGCACTGAGCCCAATGGAGCGGGGGTGCTGCTCCCAGCTTGGTCCCCAGCAGATCCCGCTGCTGCTGCAGGCATACTTTTTTTTTACTCCCAAAAAAAGGGGCGGCCGGCACACCAGTCTCCTTGATAACTTGCTTCTTCTGCTCCTTACTGGCACCTTTCTTGCTAGAGGAGCTACGGGTAACTTTTTTTCGGGCCATCTTCTTCAGAGCAGGTCAGAACAGCAGGCAGCAGTTGCACGAGTTGCAGAGTTGTCTGTGTCCAGACGTGACGTTGCGTGACGTTATGCTGAACACACACACCGCTGCAGGACTTCTTCCTGGCACTGGTGGTTCTCTTGAGTCTTGTGCACCTAAAAGCAATGGAAGACAGAGGAACATCAGTTCAGTTATACACCCCAAAAAATCGACAAAACACAGAAAAATCAGCACAATCCCATGCCATCCATGATGTTTACATTGAAGACAACCCACAGAAAGACTAGGGCCATGCAAGTATGCAACACTCACTACCCCCGGGCATAATGGATGAAAAGTAGGCAAAATAAGTGCAGGCCTCAGACACTGCCTCTCTTCAAAATGGCCCCTTACACCCCAAGCCAGTCCACATCAACAGTACACCCCAAAAAAACAGAAAAACATCCAAAAATCACCATAATCCAATGCCATCCAGGATGTTTACATTAAAGAGAGTGAGACCACACAGGCACACTCAGTCCATGCATCACTACCCCTTGGCAAAAGGCCACACCAGCAGCCCCAAAAAAAACGACAAAAAACAGCACAATCCCAGCCCATCCATGGCCTCAATGGTGTTTAACTTCAAGAGGACACCCCACAGAAAGACTAGGCCCATGCAACACTCACCACCCCTGGTCAAAGGACCCCACCAGCAGCCCCAAAAAACGACAAAAACGACAAAATTCAGCACAATCCCAGCCCATCCATGGCCTCAATGGTGTTTAAATTCAAGAAGACACCCCACAGAAAGACTAGGCCCATGCAACACTCACTACCCCTGGGCATAATGGATGAAAAGTAGGCAAAATAAGTGCAGGCCTCAGACACTGCCTCTCTTCAAAATGGCCCCTTACACCCCAAGCCAGTCCACATCAACAGTACACCCCAAAAAAACAGAAAAACATCCAAAAATCACCACAATCCAATGCCATCCAGGATGTTTACATTAAAGAGAGTGAGACCACACTACAGGCACACTCAGTCCAAGCACCACTACCCCTAGGCAAAAGGCCACACCAGCAGCCCCCAAAAAAAGACAAAAACAACAAAAAACAGCACAATCCCAGCCCATCCATGGCCTCAATGGTGTTTAAATTCAAGAGGACACCCCACAGAAAGACTAGGCCCATGCAACACTCACCACCCCTGGGCAAAGAGCCCCACCAGCAGCCCCAAAAAAACGACAAAAAACAATACAATCAGCACAATCCCAGCCCATCCATGGCCTCAATGGTGTTTAAATTCAAGAAGACATCCCTCAGAAACACTAGGCCCATGCAACACTCACTACCCCTGGGCATAATGGATGAAAAGTAGGCAAAATAAGTGCAGGCCTCAGACACTGCCTCTCTTCAAAATGGCCCCTTGCACCCCAAGCACATGTTGCCTGTACCAGCCAGCACTCAAGATGGCCACCACCACCACCCACATGGCCAGTCCACATCAACAGTACACCCCCAAAAAACAGAAAAATGGCCAGAAATCACCACAACCCAATGCCATCCATGATGTTTACATTAAAGAGAGTGAGACCACACCACAGGCACACTCAGTCCATGCACCACCACCCCTGGGCAAAAGGCCACACCAGCAGCCCCCAAAAAACGACAAAAAACAATGAAATAAGCACAATCCCAGCCCATCCATGGCCTCAATGATGTTTAAATTCAAGAAGACACCCCACAGAAAGACTAGGCCCATGCAACACTCACCACCCCTGGGCAAAAAGCCCCACCAGCAGCCCCAAAAAAACGACAAAAACAACAAAAATCAGCACAATCCCAGCCCATCCATGGCCTCAATGGTGTTAAAATTCAACAAAACAGTTGTATCATGCACCCATAACCAACCCTGGTCCTACTGGATACTGTGGCTACCCACAATATAATTTATTTAATGTTCTGAAAAAGTTCAAAAATTGTAGTTGCAGCAACTGTAATGCCCCAAACAAACTTACTTGTGAAAGTTGATTTCTAATCCAAAAGTGATCCAAAGAAAGTCAAAAAGGCCTCAAATCCAAATATCCAGCAGCACCCACAAAAAGTAATCCTTCCAGCTCCAGATCCAAATGAAAGTGACCAGGAGATGGACAAAGCACTGGGAGGAGCCTGCTGGACAGGAACAGGAAGTTGGAGACTGTGGGGCACTTCCTTCCCTCCCCCCCCCAAAAAATGGACTCCTTGCAAAAAAAAAGGCCATGCAAATGTCAACCTGAGGAGTGATTCTGATAAAAATCATCATTTTCTGAAGGTTTATCCTGTTTGCTGGTGGATTTCTTGTGCAGAATTGCAAAATCTCTATTTCGCGAGTGCGAGATTGTTCCTTTCCGCCGCAACTACGTGTTCGCAATTGCGAACTCTCGCGAGGTGTGCTGTGCAAGGTGGCAAGCCGCGATTACGTATTCGCGGGCGCCAAACTCCCGCGGGATCACGCAGCAAGATCCAAAATGGCGCGGCACTCGCAAAATATGATCGAGAAAAACAACTCGGCAAACGCTTAATGACGGAAAGTGAACGCCGTGCACCACGCCGCGCGCCGCAACCAACAAAAAATCCGCCGCGAGCGGTTTCACGGATTTTCGACCAATTCGCTCGAGTTCGCGGATTGCGAATTTGCCGAAAATCCAAAAAATCCGCGAGCGGAGCGGATTTTACGCCCATGCTTAGTTACCATGTCGGTTGCGCCCTCTGTAGAAAGTAGTGGAGAGTGTGGCAGTGGCAGTACTGTCCTGCTCACCACCAAAGAGTAAAATTAAGAAAACCGAAGGGTTGCAGGAAAGGCCCCTTCTAAGGAGGGCATTAGAGCAGGTTAAGTGGTAGGAAGGGCAGGCAGTGTTTCGGTGGGTGAGAAAGACAGGTAGCAGTACACCCCTCGAGGGCTAACAGGACCTGTAGAGGTGCACTTGAGGAGTGCAAAGAATGCGAAGGTTATTGGGCCGGTGGCAAATGAAGAAGGCTTACAGTTGCCACATAAGTTTCTGAGGAGGCACAGCAGGTCTGCTGGTGTGGGGGGAATGTAGTTGCCCACCCACGTGGGATAAGAGGCATTTACAGTGTTTTTTGTTGCGTACATAGGGGCAGAACATAGGAATGCGGAGTAGGGCCTGGCACAAAGGAAGGGAGACCTGCTGACAGCAGCACTCATGTGTCCTCGGATGGACAAGGAAAGTGAGGAAGGAGTTCCTGCTTGGACGCCATTGAACACTTAGCATATGCAAGCACAAACACAGAGGACCGTGAGGCTGGGACCACCCCAAGCAACAGACTGACAGATAAGAACAACACATCAGACATGGAGGGGTCAGGGGTAGAGAGCAAAAAGGGCATCAAGGGGAGGATGAGATGAGTGTTGAGCTACATGGCAGAAAGGACAACAGGCAAGGAGGATGAAGATGACAGGGTGGAGTTTGGGGGATGCAGTGGAGGAGGTCTAGGAGGAGGCTATAGGAGGAATTGGAAGATAAGGTAGCTTGGGATGGTTAGAAAGGGAGGATGGAGATGAGAAAGCAACACCCCAATGACAACAAAAGGGCCTGATAGTCTGACAGGTTATGCAGGCAGGGTAGATATAGGCTGCAAAGTGGAGAAGAGTTCATGCCAGCAGCTGAGGAAGTTCAGTGTGGCTCAAGGGCACAGTTCTGAAGTAATGGTACGGTCTGATGTGGCCGACCTGAGGTTGTTGAGGGACTCATTCAGAGCAGTGCAAGGAAGGCCTGTGACAGCCTTCCTGATAAAGATGACAGCAGTACAACCCTTTCATAATTCTTTTTCTTTTGATGAGTTTGGTGATGGGGTTGTTGGGGATTGTGAGGTGCCAGGGAGGAGCAGACAGGCTATGCAAAGGGGAATTCTAGATGATTGGGAGGAGATGGTATCGGATTATGATGAATAAGTGGAGGATCTGTGTTAGATCTGGGGGTCTCTAGTTGGCAATGGTATTCACCTTTGTCCAAATAGGGACCCTTACTTCTAAGTCAGGATAAGGGGATTACACTCCTTAATAACCCTTGCTAACCCCCTTGGTAGCTTGGCACGAGCAGACAGGCTTATCTCAGAGGCATTTGTGAATATACAGGGTAATACAGGGGAAACACTAAAGATGGACGCAACACAGGTTTTATAAAAAGAAGTATTCTTTATATACACTTAAACACAAGACCACAAACGACAAAAACCCACAATACTACACTTAAGATTTCTTAAAAGATGATTAAAGTCTCTTAGTTCAAGTTGATGATAGATGCAACAAAGTTCTCAAAAAGTACCTGTCGCTAGGAGCATGCCCACTTCAGACCTTTCTAAGTGGGGCTTCAGGTGGTTAACATGCAGGACCCGCAAGGGCTTCCTGGGAGAGCGCAAGTTCACCAGATAGGTGACATCACTCTTGCACTCCACCACCTCATATGGACCGGTCCACCTGTCCTGGAGCACACAAGGCTCCACAGGGGCCATGACCCAAACTTTCTGTCCAGGTTGAAGCTCAATCAGAGTGGCATTCTGATCGTACCACCGCTTCATTTGCTCCTGAAATGCCGAGTCTGGTTCCTGAAGGCCAGCATGTAGCTATATACATCCTGGGGAGGTTTCCTGGGAGTTGCTCCCAGCCTTCCTTGACCAAACTCAAAGGTCCTCTTACCGGGTGACCATACAAAATCTCAAAGGGGCTAAACCCTAGAGACTTTTGTGGCACCTCACGGTAGGCAAACAGAAGGTATGGCAAGAGGACGTCCCACTTACGCCTCACTGGTTCTTCAAGACCCATGACCATGCCCTTAAGGGTCCGGTCCAATCTTTCAACCAGCCCATTTCCTTGTGGGTGGTAAGGAGTGGTGAACTTGTAGGTAACACCACACTCCTTCCACAATGACTTCATATAATTAGAAATGGAGTTTGTACCTCGGTCAGACACAACCTCTCTGGGGAACCCCACACGGGAGAAGATCCCCATCAGTGCACCTCCCACCACGGGGGCCGTCACTATCCTGAGCGGAATGGCTTCCGGGTACTGGGTAGCATGGTCCACCAAGATAAGTATAAACCTGTTGCCCATGGCTGTCTTGGGGTCCAGTGGCCCCACAATGTCAATGCCCACCCGTTCAAAGGGGGTACTGACTACAGGGAAAGGTTGGAGAGGGGCCTTGTGCCTCCTCCCATTCTTCCCACTTGCCTGGCAAGTTTGACAGGTCCTACAATGAGTATCTGAACTCTTCCGCATCTGGGGCCAAAAAAAGTGGGACACAAGCCTTTCAAAGGTCTTGTTCTGCCCCAGCTAACCAGCTAAAGGAACATCATGAGCCAAACGCAGTTGGAAGGATTTGAAGCGCTGGGGTACCACCAGCACACAGGCTGACCCAGGCTCAGCAACCTTAGGCTCGCTATACAGGAGACCATTCTCCAAGTAGATTCCATGGGATCCAGACTGATCACCTGCTGCCTGGTTTGTGGCCTGTTGCCTCAAACCAATAGAGAAGGGCACTTCTGCTGCTCTTCACAAAATTCCTCCCTGGAGGGACCCCCTTCTTGCTGCCAATGGGTCAGCTCAGGTAGGTTCCCCAGTTCAGAAATCTGTTCACCAGTGGGTTCCAGGGCATCCCCCTCAAGGTCTGCCTCCTCTTGGACCGTGGGAACAATGGGGGCTGGTTTCCCTTGCCCCCCACATCTTCTCTTTAAGGCAAGTCCCTGGGCCATACTTTCAGGCTCCAGGGTCTCTTGAACACCCTTAGCTGCCATAGACCGAGTGGTCACACATGCCCACTGGATCACTGACATAATATCGATAAAACAAATATCGATGTAACAAAATATCGAGTAAAAAATATAGAATACAAATATATCGAACTCCTATCTCCAAACAGGTAAGTGCAAAAATATCGAATCAAAAATATTGTTGTAAAAAATATAGATAGTCAAAATATCGAATGTTTTAAATGTCTTAAAAGTAATTGAAAAAAAATAAAATATTAAATATAATTAACTTAAACATACTTAAAATACTTAAATAACCTTAAAATGAATAAATAATTAATTTAAGTTAAAAATAAATAAACATACAATTTAATTTTTAAATACATACATGTATATAAACATAATATTAAGAAAAAATATACAGTATTTTTACCGTAGATTAGCGGGACAGTAAAATTTAATATTAACACTCCACTGAGTGCAAAAGTAGAGAAAGTGTTGGATAGCGTAGGGGTAAAAATTACTATTCCCACTCCAGTGAGTGCAACAGTAGGGAAAGCGTTGGATAGCGGTAAGGTAAAAATAACAATTCCCACTCCAAAGAGTGCAACAGTAGGGAAAGCGTTGGATAGCGTAGGGATACAAATTACTATTCCCACTTCAGTGAGTGCAACAGTAGAGAAAGCGTTGGATAGCGGGAAGGTAACAATTACTATTCCCACACCAGGGAGTGCAACAGTAGGGAAAGCGTTGGATAGCGTAGGGGTAAAAATTACTATTCCCACTCCAGTGAGTGCAACAGTAGGGAAAGCATTGGATAGCGGGAGGGTAAAAATTACTATTCCCACTCCAGAGAGTGCAACAGTAGAGAAAGGGTTGGATAGCGTAGGGGTAAAAATTACTATTCCCACTCCAGAGAGTGCAACAGTAGGGAAAGCGTTGGATAGCGTAGGGGTAAAAACTTACTATTCCCACTCCAGTGAGTGCAACAGTAGGGAAAGCATTGGATAGCGGGAGGTAAAAATTACTATTCCCACTTCAAAGAGTGCAACAGTAGGGGAAGCGTTGGATACCGTAGGGATAAAAATTACTATTCCCACTCCAGTGAGTGCAACAGTAGGGAAAGCGTTGGATAGTGGGAGGGTAAAGATTACTATTCCCACTCCAGACAGTGCAACAGTAGGGAAAGCGTTGGATAGCGTAGGGGTAAAAACGTACTATTCCCACTCCAGAGAGTGCAACAGTAGGGAAAGCGTTGGATAGCGTAGGGGTAAAAATTACTATTCCCACTCCAGAGAGTGCAACAGTAGGGAAAGCGTTGGATAGCGTAGGGGTAAAAATTACTATTCCTACTTCAGTGAGTGCAACAGTAGGGAAAGCGTTGGATAGCGGGAAGGTAAAAATTACTATTCCCACTTCAAAGAGTGCAACAGTAGGGAAAGCGTTGGATAGCGTAGGGATAAAAATGACTATTCCCACTCCAGTGATTGCAACAGTAGGGAAAGCGTTGGATAGCGGGAGGGTAAAGATTACTATTCCCACACTAGACAGTGCAACAGTAGGGAAAGCGTTGGATAGCATAGGGGTAAAAATTACTATTCCCACTCCAGAGAGTACAACAGTAGGGAAAGCGTTGGATAGCGTTTTTAGGTAAAAATGACTATTCCCACTCCAGAGAGTTCAACAGTAGGGAAAGCGTTGGATAACGGGAAGATAAAAATTACTATTCCCACTCCAGGGAGTGCAGCAGTAGCAAAAGCGTTGGATAGCGTAGGGGTAAAAATTACTATTCCCACTCCAGTGAGTGCAACAGTAGGGAAAGCATTGGGTAGCATAGGGGTAAAAATTACTATTCCCACTCCAGGGAGGGCAACACTAGAGAAAGCGTTGGATAGCGGGAGTGTAAAAATTACTATTCCCACTCCAAAGAGTGCAACAGTAGGGAAAGCGTTGGATAGCATGGGGGTAAGAATTGCTATTCCCACTCCAGTGAATGCAACAGTAAGAAAAGCATTGGATAGGGAGAAGGTAAAAATTACTATTCCCACTCTAGATAGTGCAACAGTACAGAAAGGATTGGATAGCGTAGGGTAAAAATTACTATTCCCACTCCAGAGAGTAACAGTAGGGAAAGCGTTGGATAGCGGGTGGGTAAAAATTACTATTCCCACTCCAGAGAGTGCAACAGTAGGGAAAGCGTTGGATAGCGTAGGGGTAAAAATGACTATTCCCACTCCAGAGAGTGCAACAGTAGGAAAAGCGTTGGATAGCGTAGGGGTAAAAATTACTATTCCCACTCCAGGGAGTGCAACAGTAGGGTAAGGGTTGGATGGCGTACGGGTAAAAATTACTATTCCCACTCCAGTGAGTGCAACAGTAGGGAAAGCGTTGGATAGGGTAGGGGTAAAAATTATTATTCCCACTCCAGGGAGGGCAACAGTAGGGAAAGAAGTGGATAGCGGGAGGATAAAAATTACTATTCCCACTCCAAAGAGTGAAACAGTAGGGTAAGCGTTGGATAGCGTAGGGGTAAAAATTACTATTCCCACTCCAGTGAGTGCAACAGTAGGGAAAGCGTTGGATAGCATAGGGGTAAAAGTTACTATTCCCACTCCAGGGAGGGCAACAGTAGGAAAAGCATTGCATAGCGGGAGGGTAAAAATTACTATTCCCACTCCAAGGAGAGCAACAGTAGGGAAAGTAAATACTTTATATATAATTATAAATACATTAAATATTAATACCAATTACAAATTAATCAAAATGTATTACCAATTTAATATATTATAATAATTAATCAATTAAAAATAATAATAAAAAATAATTAACAAAAAATAATTGCCTATTAATACAAATTAATTACCAATAACAATTAATTAATTAACAATTGAAAAATAATTAGGGCTCCCGGTTTTCCGTTTTTACGGATTTTTACATATAAATACAGACGGAAATCTATGTTTCCTTTGTCTGTATTTATATTTAGAAACGGCTAAATACTACTAAATTTTGTGGCTCTGCCGTCCGGTATTTTGCCTCCAACGTTCCAAATAAACAATGCTGCTGTCCCGTGTAAAAGGCAGTTCTTTACGTTTCTGTGTTTAAGCCTCTGAGCACGAGGGGTCCCATAGACACTGCCCACAGTCTAGTAAGAAGGGGTGAAGAGGGGAAAAAACAACAAAGCCTCGTTATCTAGTGAATGGTCTTTTTAAAGACCTGTGAAGTACTCGGGTGCGGCTGGCAGTCAATCACACTTTGAGATGTTTATCAGCATGTGGCTAAATGTCACCATATGGCTATACAAAATTCACATGCACTTTTAAAGACACATTTATCAATGAATTAATATGAAACGGAGGTCGCACAAATTCCCATTGTTTGAATACAATTATTTTTACATTTATCTGCCATGCTGAAGCAAATATGCTCAGCTTGAGCAGAAACATTCCCTCCCACTAAATAACACAGCTTCCTCTCTGCCACAGACACCCTCGCCGAGCACCCGTGTGTCGTGTCATGCACATCCTTCTTGGGAGAGAGGCACACATGCCGGTGTTGTCACACATCATCCTTTGGTTATTTAACAGGTGCAAGAAACTGAGCTGGCGCTTGGTATCACAAGTCACATGCTCTTACATAATAGGGCGTTATTGTATTGACTGCTTATGGTGGATTCATCCTGTGAGGAGAGAACCTGTGACCGAAGGTTACACTGTAGTCTCGGCAGCAGACACGCAGCCTTCTGAGCTACCTCAACACAAACTCAAATGGATACTGGTAGTAAGCCATGTTCACGTCAGCGGGTTGATGAGCTCCTGATGAGCTCCTAAGCCGTCCTCGGGACTCTGATGCGTCGCATCTCGGGGCCTTGATGACTCTGTGCCCTGAATGGCGAATGCCACAAAGAAGAGTACGGAGTGCGGGGTGGCCATTGCTCCCAATGAGGTCCCTGGAGATCTCTCAACAGCTCCCTGCTAGTCCGTGTGTTAGATATCCTGATAGGCCAATGCTGGCAGGGCTGGGCAACCGCTTTGCTGTCATGTATGGGGACCTGGCCATCCCTTTCAGAGAATGAGTGTCCTGAGAAGATTGTCTATCCCCGAGGGGTCTGTCTGCCTCTGATGTCCTGGAGATTTCCTGGAAGACCACCCTCTACCCTTGCCCTGACAGCGGGACATCACGCTGTTAACAAAGGGCTCAATGGAGCTGCCCACGATCAGAGGGGAGACCACTCTGTAATCCACACTGCGGCCAGGAAGGTGTCTGAGAGGAGGGAGCTTAATACACAACGCTCCAGGCCCCTGCTCTTGGAATGCACATCTGGTGATGGTCCCCACCGCCACATCTGCATTTACAGACTCCAGGTCATTAACATATTTACACTTTTTTAACAAACTTGTTCAACGAAAAGACTTTGGATATGTCTCGACCGGGAATCTGCAGGTGGAGTGGTGATTTGCACAGCCCAGGGGGAGCGGTGAAACACGTCAGCCCGCAGGGTAGAGTGTTCCGTGGTAAAGACCATGAGCATCCCAATGAATCTGAACACGAGGAGGTAGCTTGTGCACAGGTTCAAGCACTGGCGGTTTCTGTTCGGCCTTTCATCCTTCAGAGGCCACATGAAAGTTTGGTCCGTTGTTTTTGGAGTCTTAAATGTTACACTATTGCCCTGTGTTCTGCTGGCGCGACAGTCCTGTAAGCAACTGGGACCTATATGCAATAAAACAAAACCTGAAAAGTTTTTCAGAGAATTGTGAAACCATAGGTGGCGTGATGTGTTCTAAGCTCTGCGGGAAGGCAGCCTTTAGTAACCAAACTTTGGTCCAATTCTCAAAATCACGTCTTTTTTTTTAAAAAATCGAAAGCACCTTGCATACTATCCTACAAAGTCACTGGACTAGTTGAGAAGTGATATATATAAAAAAATGATTTGCAAAGCTAATCCGCCTGAGTTTAATATGGCAATGCAAGCATTAGCATTAGAACGAGATCTACAGTAGCAAACCAGCACTAGTATACATGCCTGGAGTTGTAAAGGTGAGAGAGGAATAGTCCACTGGGCGCAGCCAAGGAGTGATTGTATATTTTTGGCTGTGCTTTTAACACAGATCTAAACAAGCATTGGCAAGCCAATAGGTTGGGATTGCATTTTGAGTCCTGACTACAAAATTTAAAAGGCCCGCTGCAGCGATAATAAGTAGAAAAAAATGATGTTCTGTATCTGTGTAATTAAGAATGTAAAATATGATGCTTTAGTGTGCTTCTGAGCTGTAAAGTGGTCTCTCCTGCATTTCTAAGCATGCACTCTATAAGAAGCACTAGCATCAGTTGACAGATGTTAGACCTGGCATCATTGGCATGAGTCTCTCCTCCATTTTTTCTGTTTGCCTCCTCTGTTACGATGTTTTTGCTGGTAAATGCTTTGGGCACTGTGCCACTGCTGATCAGTGCCACAGTGCAAGTGCTCCCTATGTGAAATTGCTGTATTGATTGAATTCCATGTTTGGCTTATTTGGTTTACTGTCAGTCCCTAGTAGAGTGCACCAGGAGTGCCAGGGCTTGTAAATACAAATGCTGCTAGTGGGCCTGCAGCACGTGTTGTGCCACCCACAAGAGCGGCCTAGTAAAAGTATGTCTGAAGGTCTACCATTGCTAGACCACGTGCAGTCTGGTACTGTCACGCAGACTGCGCAAGTACACCTACTTGCCAGTCCCTAAACCTTCCCTTAACTTCATGTTAGTCACCCCTATGGTAGGCCCACGGGCAGGGTGCATTGTAAGCATAAGGTAGGACAAGCCTGACAAGGTTGGCATGTCCTAATAGTGAATTACAGCCATATTCGTTTTTCACTAGTGTAAGGTAACCTGCTCTCCATCAGTTAGAATGGGCTGCCAGGATTATTAATGCTATAATCCTAGCGGGCTCGGGGAGCATGGTGCAATGTCGAGTTTGGTATCCCTGAACTCAGGGTTTAATAACGCATCCGTTTGTGTGGATGGTTTTTGGACTCTGTGTTTGAAAATAGCACTTTTAGAAAGTAGCTATTTTCTTGTCTAACTCTCTACCGGTCTCTGCTGGTTCTGGTGTGGAGCTGGGTGGCTCCAGAGGTCTGAATGAGTCAGTGTGGGATGAGTGGGACATTTGCATTGAGAGTAGGGGAAGAGTAGCTCCTGATAGCCTGCCCTGCCTGATACAATGCTGGCTCCGCCCCCCTGCCGGGCGGCTGATGACTTTGTGCCTGCCTGGGACTTTCCTGGCCCCCCTCCTGCCGGGCAACTGATGGCCCTGCCCCGACCAGTCACAATGCTGGCTCCGTTCCTGCTGGGCGGCTGAAGACTCTGCCCTGCCCAGTGAATAGGCCAGGTGCCTCGGCCTGGCAACACCCACAACAAACCCGAGATGGGGGGAAATTCCCCTGCATGGACAAAGGGATCAAAGCCAAAAAGGGGTATAAGAGAAGGACCCCTGAACCAAGAATTTAGATCACTTCTGACAAGGAAACCTGAACCAAGGACAAGAAGCCTGCTGATCTAAGGACTGCCTACCCCTTCTGCCAGAGTGCTGTTTGTTGGGGGAATCCTGCATTGCTTCTTTATTTTTGCCAAGGAACCAGGAGAGAGGAACTGTGTGTGTACTCTCAATCTTTGCTAAGAAAATCTCCAAGGGCTGGAAGAGTGCCAGTCTCCTGTTGAAGTCACAGGGCTAAAGGACTTCATCTGCTTAAAGTGCTGTTTGCTGGAATTTGGGAATCCAGCACCTCTGAAAGAATCCAGCAATCTCGACGCCGACGGACGCCGCCGAATCCAGCTCGACATCGTGAGTAACGGCTCCAGTGTCCCGCACCTTCGACGCCGGCCGCCGGGCCCGATCGACGCCAGTAGCGACGCCAGTGAGTAGCGAGTTCGGCTCCAGCTCCAAGTGACCTCGTGTCGGCACCGCTGCTGATCGCATCGACTTCGAGCCCTCTCGACGCCGTGAGCGCTGCTCACTCTTGCAACATCGACATCGACGACGCCGTGTCCTGCTTCACCTCGTGAGCGCTGCTCCTGCCTGACTTCGGTCGACGCCGCTGCAGATCGCCCCGACTCCGAGGCCCGATCGACGCCGAAAACGCGACGCCGGACATCTCGACGCCGCTGATCATCGAGTGCTTCACTTTTTCAAGGTACTGTGTTGTGGGGGTCTGTTTGACTCCGGGCTCGACGTAGCGCTCCTCGCGGTCAACGCCGAACCTTTGGATTAACTTTGCCTCGACGTCGTGTGACTCCCGTGTGGGTTACATTGTTGCCAAGAACTGTGTTTTAAAGAAGAAGAGTTGCTTTTGATACTAAAGACTTTGTGCTAAGAAGAAACCGTACTTGAACTATTATTTTTCCTTCCAAGAGTATTTATTAAGATTGTGGTATATTTTTGTCGTTATTTGGTCTTGTGCTAAGCCTTATATAAAAATCCTTATTTTTATAATACTACTGTGTCGTGTCCATTTGTAGTGTATTCACTTTATTACTGTATATGGTCATAAATGCTTAACGCACTGCCTCTGAGATAAGCCTGTCTGCTTTGCCAAGCTACCAAGGGGGTGAGCAGGGGTTATCTAAGTGTGTGATCCCCTTGCCCTGACTAGAAAAGGTGTGTCCCTATTTGTCAGAAGTGTATACCTCTGCCAACTAGAGACAGCCGCTTCTAACAACAGAAATACTGCTCGGTTCGGAGCAGCAGTCCAATCTGTGTATATATATTTTTTTACTTGGTAACAATAGGTATAGTACATCTGAGTCATAAAGCCATACCTAACAGGTTATTACACCAACTTAACAGAACTAGCATTTGCAATGCAATAGGTCTCGCATTATTAAAGTTTGAGCTATTGGTGTTGCATGATTTAGCAATGCCAATAGCTCAAACTTTAATAATGCGAGACATTTTGCATTGCATATGCTTGTTCATTTTGGGGTGAAACTCTCGGTAGGCAGCTGCGGAAAGAGGTCTATTTATCGCAGGCAATGTACCCGATTTTGGAGCAAAATCTATAAGTAAATGTCACAAATCGTCTATTTTCATGTGAAACGCACATGGACTTTGAACATAAGCTCCGGTGTTGGGCCCCAAAGTGTCTACTGTCACTGGAAATTCACCTTGATTTCAGAGTAAACCCCAATTGAACGACTGAAATCCCTCCACTGCCCAATACACCACTCACCCACCTCCTCAGGCTGGTAAGGGCTGCAGTGAGTCTGTTGTCACGTGACATGCACTTTCATTTGGGGTGAACTCCCATCGCACACTGGATAAGTGACGCAGCAAGCATGTTACCACGTAAAAAGCACCTTAATTTTACTCTGTCACAATCGGTGTTTATGTCTACAGCCTCCTTCCTGGGTAAATTTAAATAAATGTGCAAAAATACTAGCTGTTGCGTCGTCTTTTGCTTGTCGCAAAAATAAATGTGGATAAATACAGATAAAAATGTGCAAAAAATAAATATGGATAAATACAGAAGGAAACGACAAAAACATAAATACCATAAAACCGGGAGCCCTAAAAATAATTAACAATTAATTAAAAAAAAACAATCAATAAATTAAAAAATGTAATTAATTACAATTAAATTACATCCCACCCAATTAACCTATAAACCCACAACCCGCTACAGAAAATACATTAACAAAATGAACATAATTATCAATGAATCAATTAATAAAAATGAATTACCAATTATATTTTATTTAATTACAATTAAAAATTAATTAACAATGAATTCAAAATAAATACCAATAAATAAACTACAATATTTAATTAATTATAATTAAATTACTTCCCACCCTATTGCCCTATAAACCCACAACCCGCTACAGAAAAGAAATAAATAAAATTAACATTATTATCAATTAATCAATTAATACAAATTAATTACCAATTATATTTTAATTAATTACCAATTAAAAATTCATTAACAATTAATTCAAAATAAATACCAATTCCAATATATTCTGTCCATTCAATACTTTGTCCATTCTATATTTCGGATTCGATATTACTGCTATTCTATTTGATAGTTTTGTAGTCTATATTCTGTCCATTCAATATTTTGCCCATTCTATATTTTTAACTCGATATTTTGCCCATTCTATATTTTTTACTCGATATTATGACTGTATACCATGCCCACTCAGGCAGACCCAACATCTCTAAATGCGCCTTCCTCTCCACCCTACCCCAAGGGGAGCTTTCAAAATCATTGCCTAACAGACAGTCAACAGGCATGGATGGCCTCACAGCTACTTGAAGAGTACCAGATACCCCCCCCCACCCCACTCAAAGGGAACTTGAGCCACCTTGCAATGGCTCTCTGTGTTGTCAGAGGCAACAACTGGCGAAGAATGCATGCGGGACTACCTGCTCTTCAGAGACCAAATGAGACTTGACAGCTGTCACACTTGCTCCTGTGTCTCTGAGAGCATCCACTCTATGGCCATTGATGGTCACCCACTGCCTGTATTTGTTAGTGTTCTCAGGCAGCTAAGTTTTAGGGACCATCTCAAAGTCTCCTAATGAGACAAGGGACATTTCTGCGGGACCCCACCCACCTTGGGCACCCATCTCCTTCCCACCAAGGGCTACACTGGCCATCTGTTGGCATGGTGCACGGGGTGGCACATACTGTCCTTTCTGAGGACACTGGGGATCATACCAACGGTGTCCTACCTGCTTACACTGAAAGCAGGTAACAGGCCCCCTATGAACAGGCTTACCTGTCGGGGGTCCTGACTTCTTCTCAGAGGGAGGCTGGAAACCCTTACCTTGGGTCCCTTGGGAATTACTTTGGGGACCTTTTTGGACTCCCTCTGTTTACCCTTGTCCGCCCCACTCTTCTGCTGGGGACCCTGCCCACCTTTGGCGGAGTCTCCCACAAGACTCTTGTGGACCCTGGTACTCACCCAGCGGTCCGCCTCTTCAGCAAGCTTTCTAGGGTTAGTCAACTTGCAACCAATAAGGTGCTGGCGTAGCTCTGGAAAACAATTAGCAGACAAGTGCCCCCTAGCAATCAAATCATAGAGCGCTTGAAAATTATCAACATTGCTACCCCTCACCCAACCATCCATAGATCTGCAAAAGAAAGACACATATTTTACCCAAGTGGTTCCCTCCAGTTTCTTACAATTCCTGAACCTCTGTCTATAGAGCTCTGGAGTTAACCCATACCTTTTCATCAGTGCTCCTTTCAGGTGGTGATAAGACATCCTATGCTCACTGGGTAGGTCTAACAGAGTATCCCTCCCCTCAGTCAGAAAGCAGCCCCACAACCCCGCTCCCCAATCCTTCTCAGGGACCCGGTTGGCCAACATTGCTATCTCCTAGGCTGCAAACCACTGACCAATATCTTCATCTTAGTGGAAATCTTTGATGACATCCTTGGAAATATGTATACTGCCTTCTGAAGGCACAGATGGTGCCCTGGCACCAGAGGGGTTGATTTCTAATCCCTTGGCCTTGATATCTAACTACCTCAACATTCTCTTATGCTCCATTCTCATTCTCTCCCTTTCCAAAGACAACCTGTTATTCTCTGTTTCCCTCTGACTCTCCATCTTAAGCTTAGCCATACCCAGCTTGTGTGCCCTACTTATCTCCCTGTCTTCCAACTCTCTGAGTGACAGGTCTTTGGAAGAGATGCTGCTACTAGGTGGGAACGGCACCCCTCCCCTTGCTGGAAATTCTGGCCCATCAATTTGCCCATTTGCATCCCCAACAGGCCCCACCACAAGATCAGGGACATTTCTTGCCTCTACCCAGGCCCTCAGCGCCTTTTGGTAGTCTTCCTTTTTAGAAATGCCTGGTGTAGCAACTTTCTTTCCTGCAGAGATACCTGAGCTGTTTCCCAGTGTAGGTTTCTAACCTCTCTTCCTCAAAATCAAGATCCAAAGAATCAACAGATGCTGGTTTACTCATGGTGTAGTAAAAATTGGGAGTTTTCAGGAAAAACTAACAGTCCAAGGAAGAAGGATTCTAAAAAATAGTATGTGGTCGCGTTTGGTCTGCACTCACTAGTAGTGTACACCAATCACTGTATATGAAACACAATTGCAAGGTCCAAATCCTCACAGCTGACCACCAATGTTAGATCTGGGGGTCTCTAGTTGGCAATGGTATTCACCTTTGTCCAAATAGGGACCCTTACTTCTAGGTCAGGATAAGGGTATTACACTCCTTAATAACCCCTGCTCACCCCCTTGGTAGCTTGGCACCAGCAGACAGGCTTATCTCAGAGTCAGTGTGTTAAGCAGTTGTGAATATACACAGTAATACAGTGGAAACACAACAGATGGACACAACACAGGTTTTATAAAAATAAGTATTCTTTATATAGACTTAAACACAAGACCACAAATGACAAAAATCCACAATACTACACTTAAGATTGCTTAAAAGATGATTAAAGTCTCTTAGTTCAAGTTGATGATAGATGCAACAAAGTTCTCAACAAAGTACCTGGATTCTTAACGCACAGTGAACAAAAGGCTCGTGACCCAGGGGAACGGTTACGTCCTTCCAAAATGCTTGCACATAGTAGGGGACTCGTCGTGAGCCTTACCTGGGCGGAGGTGATGTGTAGATTCTCGGCTTGCGGGCCCGTTGCGGTGTGCAAGGTGGCGCCTTATGCGATGCGATGATCCAGTTGTGATGCGAGAAGATGGCGCCCTTGATCCGGCGATGCGATGACGATGCGAGGACGCACTGGCAGCCTTGAGACGACTCTGTACTTTGGAGCCGTGACAGGTCCTGCGACACGCTTCTCCGGTGATGCGATGGCGACTCTCACGATGGCGTCACGCTTCTCCGGTGATGCGACAGCAGACCGCTTCGATGAACACACGCTTCCAGGGAGATGCGGCGAAGGCTCGCTTCTCTGCCGTTGCGATGATTTCAGTTGCATTGGCAACACGCTTCTTCTCGATGCGTCGCGCTTCCAGCTCCCAGCGGCACGCAAGTGTCTGGAGTCAGAATTTCCAGCAAGGAAATTCAGGAGCGAGCTGGAGGTGAAGTCTTTTGTCCCAGAGACTTCAGCAGGAGGCAAGCACAGTTCAAGCTCTTGGAGAATATTCTGTAGATGAAAGTCCTTAAAAAGTTCTTTCTTATTTCCCTTGGCAATGAAGCAACCACTGCAGGCCAACCCAGCAAACAGAACACTGGCAGAGGGGCAGTAAAACTCCTGCAGCTTCCTTGGTTCTTCTCCTTGGCAGAAAGGTTTTTTGTCCAGAAGTGATCTAATTTCTTGGGATCAGGGTTCTAATATTTAGACCCCAAAATCCTTTGTTCTCTGAAGACAGAGAGGCCTCTGCCTAGTCCAAACCAGTTCCTGAGCACTTTGTTTACATGACTCTCTTCTTCCTTTCACTGTACAGGGCAGAGACATCAGCCACCCCACAGGAGATGGAGCCAGCACAGTGGAGGGAAGATACAGCTCTGGAGCACTCTGTTGACATGATTCCTCCTCTCCTTTCACAGTGCAGGGCAGATACATCAGACAAGCCACAGGGGGTGGAGCCAGCATTGTAGAGGGATGGCCCAGCCCTATTCAGGTCCCAGGTGCAACTCCTCCCTCCCATCTAGATGCCGATCTTTCTATTCACCACTGGGCTGCCCCAGCCTGTCTCCAGGAATCACCCAGCCCTGTCACTCACAAACCCAGACAAGGAATATACAACTCAGCAGAGGCAGGTTCAAATGGTTAGGCAAGCAAATACCTTCTTTCTAAAAGCGGTATTTGCAAACACGGAATATTAAAATAAACTTTACTAAAAGATGTATTTTATTATTCTGAGTTCAGGCATACTAAATTCGAATTTCTACCATGTTCCCAGAGTCAGTTAGGATTATAAGAATGTAATAATCTAACTGCCCATTCTGGCCTATGAGAACAGGTAGCCTTCAATAGTGAAAAACGAAAATGGCTGTAATTCACTATTAGAACATGTTACTCACATCAGAGCATGTCCTACCTTATACTTACAATGCACCCTGCCCTTGAGCCTACCATAGGGGTGTCTAATATGAAGCAAGGGGAAGGCTTAGGGACGGCAAGTGGGTGCACTTGGCCAAGTCGACATGGCAGTGCTAGACTGCACACAGGCCTTGCAATGGCAGGCCTGAGACACACTTTACAAGCTGCATCTGTGGGTGGCACAAACAGTGCTGCAAGCCCACCAGCAGCATTTGATTTACAAGCCCTGGGCACACATGGTGCACTGTACTAGGGGCTGACAGATAAATGAAATAACCCAATCATGGAATAACCAATTAGTACATACATTTAACATAGGGAGCACTTGCACCGTGGCACTGATCAGCAGTGGCACAGTGCCCAAAGCATAAATTCAGCAAAAATATATCAAAACAGAGGTGGCAATCCGTCAAAAATGGAAGGGAGACTCACACCAATGATGCCAGGTGTAACAATCCGGAACGAAGGGGAGGTAGTTGACATTCATTCATGGGGAAAAGTGAAAAGGAGGAAGAATATAAAATGGTGGGTAGAAGATGTGGGGATACAGAAGAGGCTTCAATGTTTTAATGTGGCACTAGAGATTGGTATGTGTTAGGAGATGGGATGTGCAATGGTGGTGAGGAAACTGCAGCCAAAATCTAAGGAGAAATGGAAAAACATGGCTAAATAGATTGCTTAGGTGCTGGCCCCAACCTTGTGGTCAAATAAGAAGGAAAATGTCAGAGAGGTGCCTTTGAGAATGCAGTCTGCTGGTGGTAGGGGTCGAAGGAAGGAAGAGTTAAAGAAAGTGTGCCTATGGAAGTATACATATGTTTCAGATATAGGTACGGAAACTGGGGGTGATGATAAATTGACGAGTGATGATGCACTTGATGTAAGCCCTGCCGCTTGAAACCAAGCCATTGCAGAGGTAGGGTCTGATTCTTCTGTAGCTGATGTTGCTGGCAATGATGGTGTTGGCTGTGAGACAACAGCAATGTCCTCACTGGAGGTTGAAGGCTGCATGCCAGAACTTCTTCCTGGGTCCCTGACTTCCAGTCGTTCTTCTTCCAGGTCTGTCACTTGATCAACAATCCAAATTATGTAAAGTGAAACACCCCCTTCTGAAAAAGGAATGGAAGATGCCAGGACTTTTTTGTACAGTGGATCTTCAAGCACTGTGGCACATATGTAGTCTCTGGAAGACACAGCCTCTCTTTACAGCCTTGGATTAATAGCTAAGCGAAGGATTAAGCTCTGAACTAACTCATATGATTTTTGGTTCACACCAGCAAAACTTTGCAACACCTTTTACAACTTATCCTGTAGCAGGTGCAACAACAGGATTACTTGGCTCATCGTACTGTCCTCCTTGCTGACTTCCCATGTGAAAACCGCAATAGGAAGTAGCATTTGTGTCAGGCATTTGACAGGTCCCCATTTGTCCATCTCCAACATCTCCAACATCATGCTTTTCCCAGTTGCATCCCCTTCTCTTTGAAGGACATAGTAGGTGATCGGTCTGTACTGCTCAAACATATGTTGCAACATGTAGTAGATCGAGTTCCAACTTGTTGGCGCCTCCTGTATGTGGGCTTTAACCAATACTCTATTAGCATGTTCAATGACCCTCAACTGCTTCTTGTCTTTAAAAGAATGATTGAAATAAGTGCAGATTTTTTGTCAGGTGGACACTATGTTACTGACAATGCCTTATTCTTTTAGGAAGTCCTGTACAATCAGGTTGATGTAATGTGCCAAACACAGGACCCTGAAATATCCACCATCTGCCATGGTCTTACCTATATTACTGCCATTGTCCATGGCAGAAAATCCAATTCTGAGACCTGCGGGTCAAAGCCATTCAAACATCTTGCTATTAAACTCTTCCTAGCTGTTTGTAGCTGTCTGGGATTTCTCCATTGTTAACATAGCTACTGTTGCATGCTGCTGAACACCCTTAAAACTTACTTCAGTGCTGAGACCTGCACATAGTTGTTGCCTAAGCCCCACAACAGAGGTCCAGTGTATAGTGATACACATGTAATGAGTTTCTTGACAACTGGTCCACATGTCTGTTGTCATGGGGATAGTGTGAACAGCACTTTGCTGCATAACTTGGCCAAATAATTGCAGCACATCATGATGGAAGGCCGGAACAGCAACTCTGGCAAAATATGTCCTACTCGGAACCTTCCATTTCAGGCAGATGGCCGCCAAAAATTCTAAAAATTCCACTCCTTCCACAAAAGAAGAGGGGAGGAGGTCCAACACTAACATTTTAGCCAGCGTGTAAATGTGTTGTTGGGTGGTTGCTTTCATAGGGCTCCTCCTCCCTTTACATTCCCATAATAGTAGGTAGGATTTTTTTCTTTTGTGGTGCCACTGACACAGGCGACACACGCGACCTCTGGAGAGAACCAGGAGATGGTTGACTCAATGTTTGTCTTGCGGGAATCACTGTATGAGCGGGGTCTGCATCTTATGCCATTTGGAGGTTACTTATGTGGGTGATGCTGGTACACTACAGGAAATTGGTAAGTTTTGTGTACTGGTGTCATCCCTTTCTTTCTCACTATGACTACCTTCTTCTTCTATCACTGTGATCTGAGTTGCTTCCCCTCTCTCATTACTATCAGGAGCAGATATCTTTTTGAGGTGTTCCTCCCACCGGACTCAATGATATTTTTTCAGATGGGACACTTCAACTCCAGTACTGCAGTGTGATCGTGACTTACCTCTACCTTAAAAATAACAATCTTTTGATTGTGAAGCCAGCCGACAAGGGAGGCGGTATTGTTTTACAGGATAAAGATAAATACCGCAAGGAGATTCTACGGCAATTAGATAATCAGGCACATTACTGCAGGCTTCCTAATAATCCTACAAGAGAGATCCAAGAAATGATAACCAAGGTTACAACTGAGGCTCTTAACTGCGGATATCTTACCAACAAAGAGTTCCAGTTCTTGAATACAAAGTCTCCAAGGACACCGGTAATATATACATTGCCAAAAGTACATAAAAATGAAAAAAATCCCCCCGGAAGACCAATAGTCTCTGTCTGTGGCTCGGTCCTTGAGCCCTTAGGCCACTATGTAGATTATTTTATAAAGGAATTTGTTCCAAACACTCAGTGCTACATACGAGACAGTATGGGGATGATCAATTTGATCGAAGATCATCCCTATGCTCCCACATCTGAGGTACTTTGTACCTTAGATGTGGAATCTTTATATACTAATATTCCCCAAAGAGACTCCCTTTTGGTTATAGAGAAAGTGCTGAATTCCAGACCACGCCCACATGCAGTACCAACTTTGTTTGTCTTGCAATTACTGGAGATTTGCCTCACAAAAAACTTTTTCATGTTTGAGGACCAATTTTATGGCCAAGTAAGAGGGACATCGATGGGAGCAATTTTTGCTCCCAACCTGGCGATTCTTTATATGGACCACCTGGAATGTCATCGGATCCTGTCCTCTGTGAATCCCTTCCACAGTGCTATTGCACTGTGGAGGAGATATAGAGATGACATTTTCTTGATTTGGGGCGAATCTATGGATCTTCTAGCTCAGTTCCACCACTGGCTAAATAACAACTCTAATGGCCTGCAGTTTACCCTATCCACTAACATACATGAAATATCTTTCTTGGATCTAAACATTTTTCATCATGAGGGAAAACTGATTACAAAACTTTACCGAAAGCCCACTGAGCGCAACACATTGCTCAGTTATCAGAGTAACCACCCTAGGGCCTTACGCGACTCTTTACCCTTCTCCCAATTTCTACGGTTGAGAAGAAATTGCTTCCAGAAAGAAGATTATTTCAGAGAAGCAAAGACTTTATCTGCTAAATTGCTAGCAAGAGGGTACCCTAGAAGACTGATCCGACAATCTCTTAAGAGGGCGTGGTACTGCCCACGAGAAACATTGCTCGAGCCAAAGGAGAAAGTTACACAGAACCGCATAGTGTGCGTTACAACCTTCTCACCAATTTCTAATGCTTTGAAAAAAGTGTGAGTAAACACTGGCATACACTTAATGTAGGGTCCCTCAATTTGGAACGCCCATTATTTGCCTTCAAGAAGTCAAAAAATATTAAGGAGCATTTAGTAAGGGCGGCTTTGCCATCAGAAAAAATTGGGAATACACTGGAGGATATATGGGGCCTCCCACGTTTAACAGGTCATGCTCAGTGTGGTTCATGTATCGTATGTGAGAGCACAATAGAAGGAAAAGACTTTGTGTTTCAACAGTTAACTTTCCGTAGACAACATTTTACAAATTGTAACAGCTCTAATGTTATCTATGCGGTTTTCTGTCCATGTAATTTAATATATATAGGACAAACTACACAAAAAGCCCGCCTCCGTATTGGACAACACAAGAGCCGGATCCGGTGCAAAACACCTAATGCACCGCTAGTGGATCATTTCTCAGAGAAAAACCACAGTGAATCCGAACTGAGATGGACAATCATTGATGCAGTAAAACGCCCTCCAAGGGGAGGTGATATTGGCTGTTTACTTAATAAGGAGGAATTAAAATGGATCCTGAGAACCAAAAGTATCCATACTGGCCTTAATCGCTTGGAGGATTGGACTTCATTGCTCTAATACCTATTGAACTCTGATACTTGACATCTGATATAAAGCTCTTGTTTGGTCTGCTTCATAATTTGGTCCAAGTATTTTTGCTGTTTCAAATATATGGTAATGGTTTAATGTGATTATGGATTTTTTGTCAATGTATATATATTCCGTAGACTTGGGTGCTTAGTTTACTGAGAAAATTGATATTTAGATTCGTGCAATATGTTTAATTAAGGGTAATCTTCCTTGTATTTTAAATGTAATTGGTTAATGTGCTTCAAATAACAGTAGGCTAGGACTTGGAATAGGGCCACTCATGAATGCTTGGTTAGTTATAATTCCCACTACAAAATGGCCACCTAAATTGAAAGCTCTGTCCCCACTGTGGGATTGGTATTTTTCATCCCCCCCAATAAAGCGACTGCGCAAACATTCCATCTGTTTGATAGATAGCTTAAGGTCAGCCTGGTTAATTCGACATTAAGGAGGCTGCTAGCGCCCATACGTTATTATAATTTGGCTTTTTATCGTTTTTCACTTTTGACGCACGAAAAGTTGCTGCAGTATAATGCTCAATTACTCTTTTTCTTCTATGGAAGATGTGTTTATACCTCTTTACAAGATGGCACCCACTAGGACCATTGGTTGTCCCTCCTTTATTTTTGCGCGTCACATGATTTCCATCATGTGACATCTGGCGTTGTTCAAACAACGTACTCTGCCGCCGTGCACAGATCGAGTATTTACTCGCCGGATGCATCAGATCCCCTATTACGGGTGCTCCATACTTTATTTCTGGTAAGCTGCGAGTCCATCCGAGCTTATAATTAATTGTCAATGCCCAACGATCAATATTTTTACCGATTCTGAACGCCCCACGCGGCCTGTTTCATTTTGTTCCCTAGATTTATGACCGGATAGCAATTAAGTAAACACGTGGGTGGAAGCCACATTGAATTACTGTTTTTCCGCTGGTAAACATACAAAGACGCACAAGACTCCCCCCTTTGGGGCCGCTTCCTTAATTTATTGGTAAGACGAACTTCGAGTATTTCATTGTTCGTTATTAAACTTTGTGAAGTAAGATAAATTGAGCACGCTTTGCATTATTTCCCTGCAGGAGCGCAATATTAAGGCAATTGTTTTTTTGGCCGACGATACTGTCCCACTATCCTGTTAATAAATCTGAGAAGCCCACATTCGGTAAGCCATTCGGTGTTTTTTACTTTTTTTTACTTCTTTTACATTTTCTAATAACTAATGACCACGCATGTATATCTCCCTCGGACTTACAGCCTCGCTCTTATGCTATTCTAGATGAGAACTGGTTACCCTCCCTCAAATAATGTTAGGAGAGTGAAACACAACCAGAGGTATGTGGCGCTTATTTACTTTATGCTTTAAGGGTGTGCCCTACATCTTTTCTGTGCCCTACTTAAGTGGTCCATTCCAAACTAGGATATAGGAATCCCTTTTATAATTGATATCTGTACGTTCCACGTATGGATGCTTACATAGCTATAAATACTGAGATGTTTAGATACTGACTTACAGTGCTAGGTCATATGTGCCCTTGAGTCCCTGGAAATCCACATTATGAGTTGTATATACTTCAGTGTACACGGTTTGTTTTCTTCTGCTTTTTTAATGGTTTGTTATTGATGGTAATCTTGATAAGCACTAATCCTTGAATTTGTCTTTTTTCTTTCCCATTTCTGCTTGTATTGTGTTGTTTTCATTAATTGTATGTTTTGGTGTTATTTATGTATGGCTAATTTTTTAAATATCCAGTAAAGGCATGCATTGATATGTCCTGATGATGGTCATGTATCAAATAAGGATCGAAACGTCGTCAACACTTTTACACCTGATGATTTGTATATTTCTCTATTTGGAAATCACAGAAAGTGTATTCAACTAATTGTCTGTTCTAATTTTTTGCTCAATTTACAGACATTTGCCCTGCCTTGTATTTGTTTGTTTGTTTTTTGGTTGTGTATTTGTGGCAGCTGGACACAGGCTTGTGTCCCACTTGGAAATTGTCAGATATTTTGCCACATTTGATTGTATTTATTATTAAAATATGTCCGGCTGGACATTGAACAAAGATTCCAATTTTGGTCTATTTGTATCTTCGTTTTTAAATTGACATTGAAATTTGGGACCACTGTTTTTTTAAATATTACCTCTACAAGCAGCCGTATAGCAAATGGAGCACATAGCAATGATATCTTCCGGCTTGCGAATCGTAAAGAAGTCCCAAACTGGAGAGAACTCTTTTTAGGATGCCGCTACCTGAAGAGCACTAGGAAGGTGGGTGTGTCACTGGCCTCTCTGTAGGGCGTACTTCAACTGTGGTCGTGGTGGATGCAGGTCTTGTGGGGCTCTAACAAATATGGAAGCCAGCAGTGATGTTGGTGGAACCACATCCTTCTGAGCAGGTTGAGTAGGAGGGGTCATCTTGGTGTCCTCTGTGCTACCCGCCATACTGACAATCACTAGCTTGTCATCATCACTGTCATTTTGCATAATTCTAAGGCTTTCAGGAACTTTCCTGTTCTCTTGCCTCTTGAGACGGGTCTCAGATTCGGCCGGGGTCCAATCCATGTCTAGATCATCATAAGGGGGGGCTTAAAGAAGATGGTTATGGTATAGTGGGCTGCATCTGTTCTTTGCTGTCCATGCCTTTGCCCTTGGTGGCCTAGTGGCGGGTGTCCATTTTGTGTAGTAATCAGTGTCCTTTTGTCAAAGGCATGCATGTGTTGTTCTTCTTTGTTGTCCTTGCTGTTGCCCTTGGTGGCCATGTGGCCGGCAGGCATTTTGTGTAGACAATGGGCCACCAAAACCCCTTGTCCTTCTAAGCCCCCCTTGTTCTACCCTCATCAAAGTCATTCCTTGGGAACATGCTGCAGCGGCATTCTCATAACTCTGTTTTCTCAAGTAATATAATCAGTGAACCTTGATGAAATAGTATTTATATAGTGCTTACTGCCATTAACACTCAGGTGCCCTAGCTAATGATGACTCTTTATAGGTGGTGGTTAACTAATTAAGTGTCTCTTGGCACCAGACTTGACAAACACCAAAATAAAATGCAAAAATGAATTGTTAGTTTTCAAATAGATCCTTGTCACAGCTCATTATTCTATCTGCTAAGTGACTCCATGTCACTTGCGTCGCCACTTTTGTGTCACGTACACATTCAGCGCACCAAGTCCAATTCGGGTTGTTTTGTATTTGTTTACCTACAGTGCTGATACAACAGTATATGTATTATTTTGATTTCAATTATACGATGCCATGAGCACATTTCCAAAATCATTTCCTGAGGCTCCTTATTTCTGTTCAGGTAATGCTCTATGCATACATGTCTAATTGCCATTTAGAGTGATACCAGTTGAGATATTGTTTGCTTATTCTCATGTACCTACCCTAATCTCAACGTGGTTTATGCGTCTTAGTCCTGTAGTTAAATACAGATTCCATGTCATATGTGACATCTTCAGACTATCAATGGCTTTTAATCCAACAGCTCATTGCATCCCGAAGTTCTAATGCATTTTTATAATAGTAAAATATTGCTACAAACCCTAGAATACAAGGAGTAGCCGAAGGAGACACATGTCAAACGGAGTCGCTAGGCAGCTATGTCATCTCCTTTCTTACTATTTCTTCTCCTTGCTAAATATGAAAGTGTACTTTGTGACACTAGAGGTTTCCCTGCTTTCCTCGGTACACGAAGTGGCTGTTGGTGGAAAACCTGAGTGTGTTTGCTACTGTTTTAGATTAAAGACAATCATTCACAGGATTTGTACATTCTTTAAAGGTATACTTTGTCTAATACCTGTAGCTAAGTGCTGGCATTGATCATTGTCCTCGGGGCCCCTTCCCACAAATGGCTTTAAAGCCAGGAAGGCTTATGAGGTTTACAGAGATTGTTATCATGCTGATGCAATTGCTTTTGTAGCATTGTGCCTGCCAGTGTGAGACGATAATATAATAATTAAGTTATTATTTTTATTTCTTTTTCAAAAATGTCCTTCACTGTCCTACCATCAAGGACAAATGTCCCATGATGTTACTTTCTGTGATGTCATAAATGTTATAGATTATGTGATGTGACTTATGGTGATGTCAAATGGGGAGGGGGTTCAAAGGGTAAGTGAGTTCACTTCCGCTACCCCAGTCATTGTGTTGAAATGACTGCCCCGCCTCCCTGCACTGTGCATGAGGAAGCCAGGCTCCTTCACTTGAGGTAAGGGCAGGTGCTACAACCAGCTTTGGGCAGTGTCCATGCAGGACGTTGGCAGCACGAGTCACGGAAGTGGGTGGTGGCCGCTTAAGAAACATTTTGGCCACTGCTCATTTTTGTTAAGTATGCACTGGTTACGCTGCCTTTTTCTCGTTCTCAATAGCTAAAGGGAGAGGTCACAGTACGTCTCTGCTGAGCCAGCCGAGCTCTGAATTGTGAAGTACTCTGAGCGCTGCAGCCAGCCTCGGTCTGCTGCTGCACCTCTCGAGGAAAGGGTAAGTGGAAACTTCCAGGAGTATCAGAAAGCTGCTTACTTCAGGTACAGAGAATCCCTGTCCTGCCATAATCCCAAACGTAAAGCGGGTAATACTATAACCTTGTATTGGCCCTGCGGGCAGATGGGGAGTTCAGCAACGCGGCCAGCTACAAAAGAACATTCTTGAAAAGTGATGTGTTTAGAATTAACTCACATTGTGACATTTTAGTTGCTGCCCCGTGGCTTTTTGTCTCGCACATTTCTGCTGTTTTGATGCCTTCACCTGTCATCAAAGACACAGTGCTATTAACTAACTGTCCTTGCAAGTTAATTTTGTGATCTTGGGCTCAATTTACTATGTATGACTTAGGCTCACCACTTACAACCCAAACTTTATCTTCTAACTCCTTTATCTTCTAACTCCTTTTCTTAATGCTTTTCTTTTAGGTTATAGATTACCTCTGATAAATAAGTCTGTTTAACAAAGGTTCCACTATTCTAATAATAACAATAACGAAAAGCACATACACAGAAATTCATTACTAAATCACTATTATCCTTCTCCTACATGACTGGCTTATTTTATATTTGATGCTGTGAATTGTAAGCAAGAAGAAAAAACTATTTACAATATCAAATATGATAAAACCACTTATCTGTATGCATAAAAATGAGTTCTATCAATAACAGTACACATGTGTGCTTCCGCTTAAGAATAGAATGCTTTGTAAGCAAGAAATAAAGGTAATTGCCTCGATAGCACAGACTTTTAAGTATTATTCAGAAATGTTATTATACACATGTATAGATTATATTATGTATATATGTATATATTATGATATATCCGAGCATACTGAACCTCTCCCTTGCATGCTTAATCTACCATACCTAATTTGCAAAACGTGCCTACCTACCTACCTAGCATACCTCACTAGCACACCTAATCGATCATACCTACGTCTATTCTCTTTTTTTTATTTTTTTTTTTTTTATTTCAAGAGTTTTTATTAAGAACATTTTCATTACAGTACAGTAGTGATGCTAGGGCAGTACATTAACGCCTTCTTGGTTACATTAGGCTTACTGCTGCAAAGGCTAATTTCAGCTGTGGTTATGTAGAGCCCCAAGAAGAGGGTGGGTGGAGAAAAGGGGGTGAGAAGAGAGGAAAGGGGGAAGAGCTGAGGATAAGAGGGACTGGGGGGGCCATGCTTGATTGTGGTCCTCTTGTAGTTTGTTGTTTGTGAGGCCTAGTGGACAGTGCGCCTACGGAAGTTTGTGCGACCCCAATTGTGCATCTAGTGCGGCCCACATCTCAGTCCTAGCTGTATGATTGGGCGAAAATATTTCTGTGATGTTGTCGGCTCCTCTGAGGAAGGTGACCCAGTTGACCCATCGTTTGATGGTGGCTTTGGCCGTGTTTTTCCAATTCGCTAAGATGGTTTTTACTGCCGCAGTAAGTAGGAGGTCCACTAGGTCTCTGTCTTCCCTACTTCCTAGGTCTGATGCCATGAATGCTGTGGCTAGTCCTACGAACCCTGGCTGTATGCTCCTCCCCATTACTGTGTTAATGAGGTCTCTCACCTTCCCCCAGAATGTTTTGACCTTAGGGCACGTGTCAAAATGAGATGTTCTAGGTCCCCTTTGCTTTTGTGGCAGTTCCAGCATGTATCGCTCTCGCGTATACCAACTTCTGCTAATCTTGCTGGGGTCCAGAATGCTTTGTGTAGGAGCCAGTATTTTGTTTGTGCTAGCTGCGGTGTGATTTTGTTTTCTGTGGCGACTCCCACAGTCGTGTTTTTTCCACCTCACTGAAGTGTCTGCTATGCATTGTTTCCCAGAAGGATAATGTTTTGGAGTTTAGGTTGGACGTTTTGGGGCTTAGAAGCTTGTATATGTGAGCTGTCTGGTGTCCGACCTTGTTGAGGTTGGTCAAGTAGTTTAGAATGTGAGGTGTCGTCTTAGTTAGGTTCGCTTTAGTTATGGCTGTCCTTATTTTGAGGTACGTTTAGAGTTCTATCTCTGGTAGATTATGTGTTAGTTTGAGGGTGTTAAAAGTAAGTGGGGTGTTATTCTTTTCTAGTTGTGATGGAGTTGTGATTCCCTTCGTGAGCCAGACCTCGTAGTTTAATGTTCGCCCTTAATATTGTATTCTTGTGTTGAACCATATTGACTCCCATTTGGTATTTCTGATACCTTGCTCCATCCGTTTGTCCACCCTTAGCAGGGCTGTTTTGGTGTTCCTGATGATGGGATTGGTTGCTGCTGGGTGTTTGTTTGCTGTAGGTATCGCTATGGGGTTTAACCCGTCTAGGATGTTCTTTTCTACCTCTAGCCACACTGGTGCGTAGTCTTGTGTTGGGGCGATCCAAAAAATACCCTGCTTTGCCAGGCATGCCATTTGGAAGGTTTTGAAGTTCGTGATGTTCAGTCCTCCCAACTTTTTATTGAGTCGTAGTTTCTGTAGGCTGATCCTGGGTTTCTTTCCTTTCCATACAAACTTATTTATCATGTTGTCGAGCTTCTTATGGAAATCATCCGTCATTGTCAGTGGTAGCATGCTTAGTGTGTAGTTGACTATTGGTGTTATCATCATCTTTATTGTTTCCACTCTGCCCCACCAGCTAATGTATTTAGGGGACCACGAGTCTAGTCTCTCCTTAACCTTCTTTAGGGTGGTCTCTTCGTTGTGGTCAAGGGTTGCTCTCAAGTCTCTGCCGAAGAGGAGGCCCAGGTATTTCAGGGGTTTGGTTTGCCAGGCTAACCCCGAGGATCCTAAAACTGTTTTCGTTGTATGGACGTTCATGGGTTTGCATTCTGATTTGTCCCTGTTCAGTTTATAGCCTGACGCCCGTGCATATTCTTCTATGGTATCCATTAGTGCCGCGATGGAGGTGGTTGGTTCTTTTGTCGTGATTAGTACGTCGTCAGCGTACGCTGCCAGTTTCACTGTGTTGTCTTTTATTTGGACTCTTCTTATGTTTGGGTTATTTCTTATCATGACTAGCAGCGGTTCTAGTGCCAGCAGGGACAGGGCAGGAGATAGTGGGCATCCCTGCCTTGTCCCCCTTTCTAGTATAAATGGCTCCGATGAGCCCCCATTCACGACTACTCGGGCCTTGGGCTCTTTATACAGTGCCATAACCATGTTCCTGTATTTGGTACCTAAGCCAAATTTCTCCATGCATCGGTTAAGGAAGGGCCAGGAAAGCCTGTCGAAGGCCTTTTCCGCGTCCAGCGCGATCATGACTGCCTGGTCAGTGCTCTGTGCCGTTTGGTTGATGAGGTGGCTGAGAAGTCTGGTGTTGTCTTGAGATAGCCTGTTCTTAAGGTAGCCTACCTGTGAGTTATGGATAAGGTCGGGCAAGAGCCCGTTGAGTCTGGTTGCGAGGATTTTGGCGTAGATTTTGCAGTCTACGTTGATGAGCGAGATTGGCCGGTAGCTCTGCGGGTATTGAGGGTCTTTGCCTTCTTTGGGGATGACTATGATATTTGCCTCAGCCATAGAAGCAGTCATTCTTCTCTCGCGGATGCAGTGAGTGAAGACTTCTACTAGGGTGGATTTGAGCGGCTGTTGGAATTTCTTGTAGAAAGCTGCCGTGTAGCCATCAGGCCCTGGTGCTTTTTTTACCTTGAGTGCTGTTATTGCCATCTCTATCTCTGTTCCTGTGATGTCTCCTTCTAGTGTTTCTCTTTGTTCCGCCGTTAGCGTGGGTAGGCTAATTTTGTTTAGTAGGTCTTCCCCCCGTCTGCTACTAGGTTCTTGTCTGCCTTGTACAGTTCCTCATAGAACTGTTTGAAGGCTTCCAAGATCCCCTTGTTGGTAGTTTGTGATTTGTTTGCTTTGTCTGTTATTGCAGCAATTGAGTGTTGTCTCTGTTTTGCTTTCAGGTATGAGGCTAACGCCTTCCCTGCTTTGTTGGCGGAGCAAAGGTTTATGGATTTGTACTTGTTGATCCATGTGCCAGCTCTTTCGCTTAGTATTTTGTTGAGCTCGTAGTTTTTCCTTGTTAGGTCTGTCAGTGTGTTTTTGTCCGTGAGGTTTGCACAGTGTCCTTTTTCTAGGTCTCTGATCTGTTCCTCTAGCTCTGCTATTTTCTTGTTTCTTCCCTTGTTCATTCTGGCTTTGATGTTTATTAATTTGCCTCTTAGTGTTGCTTTTAGGGCGTCCCAGAGGGTGCCTTTGTTAACTTCTGTGTTGTCATTGAAGGTTAGGTATTCCTTAATGGTTCCTTCAATTTCCGTTATATTCTCTGGGTGTTGCAGGATATCACTGTTAAGTCTCCATCTGCGGGTCGGCGTGTCGTTGTGTCTGCCACTTATTGAAAGGGAGATGTGTGCGTGGTCTGAGATGGTGATTGGGGCTATTTCTGTTTGGTCAATCAGGTGTGTGTGTGAGGCTGACATTAGTATGTAATCTATTCTTCTGTATGAGTTATGTGGGTGTGAGTAGAAGGTGTATTTCCTGGCAGCTGGATGTTGCAGCCTCCAAGGACTGTTCCCATGAGGCACAGAGTCAGACTGATTTGCATATGGCCATGTCTGAACTGGGGTGGCAGAGTGAGCTAAAGAACGGTGATGGATTAAACCCAGATCTGTTGACTGGGTGTGAGTGTTTGATTGGTTCAGATGCTCCGTCCATCACCACCCCCTTTTGTATCGCTTTGTTCGCCATACGTTGGCAGGGTATGCTCAGACGTGAGTCCCTTGCTCACTTTGCCACTGGATTCAAGCAAGCCTGGCTGAAGACGGCTGAAATGCCAGAAACCGGTCCTAGGAAGATTTTTTCCGGTCCAGGGAAGGCATGGCTTGGCAGTTCGGACTGGACTGTTCCCATGAGGCACAGGGTCAGACTGATTTGCATATGGCCATGTCTGAACTAGGGTGGTAGAGTGGGCTAAAGAACGGTGATGGATTAAACCCAGATCTGTTGACTGGGTGTGAGTGTTTGATTGGTTCAGATGCTCCGTCCATCACCACCCCCTTTTGTATCGCATTTCCTTTGATGCCAGCCTCAAGGATGCGCTCAATTGATATCCTCTGTCTTCTGTTGGAGGAGCTGCATGTGTGTGGACTTTCGCATAAGGTTGGGTTGGTGCAGATATGTGGTGTTTCCAACACAGATACAGATTTAGTATATTTGTCTTTGCTTTTATTTGACGCCACAGCTGATAACTATTATAGGCACATTCCCCGACTGAGGGGCACAATTTGAAAAGAACGAGAAGTATTAGAGGGCGTTGCACCTCAACTCAGTTTTAAATTATGCCAGCGCCTTTAAATGTACTAGGTAAGTAGTTGTCTGTCCTACCTCTACTTACCCAGGAGGTCAGTAACTGTACACTTTGTTCTCATCTGCTATCACACTTATACTATAGGAATACTCTCTGTTTGGTCCGCCCAGAACTTCAACTTAATGGCGTGCAGCCTATTTGAAATTTGACAGCCTAATTGAGAGGTCACGTGGCGTAATTGAAATAGCACATCCTACATTACCCTTGGAGTGTACAAATTAAGCAAGACCTATCGACTGTGTTGCACCCACAACAGCTGGCCGGCGAGGCGGTGGTGTCCTTTAAATGTGAATGTGTGGTTTACCGCTCTTTGGATGTAAGTGCCCAATCATTACTCGATAAACGCCTGACCAGATGTTCTCTTATTTGGCCCTTGTGCTCCAGTCGCCTAGACCTGTTATCTATTGCTCCATTAGACAGGCAATCTGTTTTTGGCTCTTGTCAGAACTTAGTGGAACTCTGCAAAAATAAATCGGAGCTTACGATATTCCTGCAAGCAAATTAACACCTAGCTTTTTCCGCCAATATCTGTCTTTTTAGGATTCATTGTTTCTGGTGTTGCCAAAGAATCCCTCAAGTACATAGAAACCCCTTAGTGCTATAAACAAACAAGCATTGGCAAAGCCAATAGGCATCGCCTTTGGGACCTTATAAGTGTTTAGCCATGCACCACTTGATGTTGTTGCACCAAGGATATTGTGCTGGATAACTAAACACTTATAAGGTCCCAAAGGCGAGACCTATTGGCTATGCCAATGCTTGTTCTATGCTGCAGCACACATAGAAAAAAAGAAAAACGAGGATAAATAAAGCTATTTCTCCTTGTTGTTCCTCCCTTACGGCAACGTACGTTTTTGGCGCTGTCTCAGATTTACAATTTCTCGTAAATCTGGGGCAGTGTCAAAATGCCATGGATGTTGCTAGGAACGTCCCCAGAAAAACCCATTGCACGCCCCTTAACGCAAAAAACTGCGTTAAAGGGGACAATATTTACGAGGCAGCATTAAGCCAAAAAGGTGGGTTTGTGCTGCCTCACAAATATGGAGCAGGCTCCTGTGCCACAAAACGTCACAGAAAGTGATGTTCTGAGGGCGCAAGGGGCCTCATGGACCTGAGTCACTACGCAACTACCATTTTCTCCTGGTAATTCTGGTCACAAAACATTTATGGGATCACCAGGAACCAGATTTCTTTTAAGGTTTTATAATCCCTAAAAACAGACCCAGTCAGCATAAACCAGGCACAATACCAAGCCTCCTCCCACCCTACCAGCCTTTTGGATGTCCCTGCCTGTCGTGAAACCTCCTGATTACAGAACTGGCTACAGCAACCCGTTCTCATGTGTGACAGGTCCTAGTCAGGCACGTGTTAATTAGCCTTTCCAGGCTGGTGGCAGCAACAAATCCTTCTGACCTCGCTCAGGACTCCCTCACGGTGACAAATCAGCATAGCAGCACTGACGTCGGCTGGGATTTGTATAATCAGGCTTAGGCTTGTCTGAACACCGCGAGCGGGCGGCAGTCACCTGTCTCACTTCAAACACCAGCACAGTGATGTAGAAGGCGGGCTTTTTCTTCACTCCCGGCAGGCGCGAGCTCCCTTTCTCACTGTTTTCTTCACAGCCTAAGCAGACTGCTGACGTGTCATCTCCTTAGTCACCTGCTTGATCCAGGACACTCGGTGCCTGCCCTAGAGCTGGACGGCAACAGAAAATCCTGCGATTTGCGGAGGAGGAGTAAAATCCATGGTGTGTGTTAACCACTGGCTGAATTTTCTTTACCCAATATCCTTATGGGGAAAAAAAATTCCACCATTGAATATACCTCCATACCTGGCAATTCGTCCTGAGTTCTAATTATTTTCGAAAGTTTGGGCTCTTGTCTCCACTTTCCATTGAGTGGACAACATTTTAAAGTTTACGAGCCTCATGGACAGGAGGATAGCCCACTTGCCCACTCGGTCTGTGTATGGGATGGCCGCCACCCTCTGGTTATAGCTCACCTGCCAGATTTAGAGATCCCCGATCTCTGAGCCTTCAATGGAGCATCCACTATAACGGTGGCTCTGTTAAAAGCACTAATCATTTCTGAGCAGCCTTATATTTGTTGCATTGCCAACAAAGTATTTTTTGCAAGAATGAAATCTCAAAGTGAGAGATTGTTCAAACAAAATAATGGCCCTGACTGATGTTTTTACCCCTGCCTGGTACTGGTGTGCCTCGCATGGCTGTCCTAAGCTGGGAAATCTAGCGTTAGTAACCACCTTTCTCCCCTAAAATGGGGAGCAAAGTGATCCTGTGATCCTGTGGCGGATCTGCGACTGGACTGAGGGGTTCACCAGTCGAACTCTCTGCACCAAACCTTTGGTTCTCCCACCTCTAATTAGACCAGGGTAACCACGAATTTGGCAGAAGGATACACAGAGTTCTCAAACTCTAAATGAACCCCTATATTTTCTTTGAATTTGATTTAGCAGTCTTTCTAGGGGCTACGGTGAGCATACGCAAGCCTGAGTGCGCATATGAAAAGGTTCCACTCCACACTTACATATGGAATGCTTTTTGTTATCAATCACGTTTGATGACCAGAAAAGAAGCCATGTTATGTTAATTCTACAGTGCCAAACGCTGCGGGCAAAGCAAAAAGTAAACATATTTACATTGGTAATTTGCAGAAGATCAACCACCGAAAACGAAAAGAGAACATGCATTCTATCTCTGCAAAAGACACACCCATCATCCATTTACTTAGCTCTCTTTGTCCTTTGCTAAAGGGCAGGGGCGGTGGGTGACATTTCAAATTGGTGGGGCGCGAAGTGATTTGCATAGAGCACCGTAGCGAGCGAGCGCAGCGAGCGAGCCCGAACCCCAAAAGGTTTTTTTTGGGGGGATAACCCCCCCCAAGAAAATTTTGAAAAAAAGAAGAAAAATCGTGCATTTTCAAGCAAATTTGAGAAAGCAGGAAGGTTAATAAAGCAATTGTGAAAGTGCAGTTATTACATTAATAGATGGCATAACATAGGTAGCTGCTTATTCAGTATAACCACAGAGCTTCATTCATTCCGTCCTATTACGCTCAGGTGCTGAATTCAGACTATAAGACTTTCATGAAAATCTCAGCTCTAAGAGTAGAAGAAGTTGCACAGCAGTTGGGAAACAGCCTTCACAAAGCATTAGGAAAATGAGAGGCAATTACTTGAAAGCAAACTGAAAGCAATGCATCAAGTAGTAACTTGAAGCAATGCATCCAGCAAAACAGTGCATGCAGTCAACCATACAAAAGTAAACTAAAGCAAGTGTGAACCTGTGAACCTTCACTTTGAAAGCAGGGTGCTAGTCAACAGGCCAGTCACATACATTTAAACTGAAGAAGAGTACACCTCAGCATGCAGGCACCAACATAAAAGCACCAAGCAAGTAAAACAGTTTATTGAAAGAAAAATGACTGGTCTGGGTCTGGATCTGACTTGGTACGAGCAGGATACAAAAAGTAAACGAGTAGGTGGTAACCCACTTCAAGTGAAGAAGCTGTAAGGAACCTAAGCGCACTGGTGTTGATACCAATAACAGGGCAGCTCTGGCTTTCTCAGGGTGGGTGTCAGCTGTGTGATGAAACCAGCATGTGAAGCAGTTACCTCAAACAAACTAAAACCAATGCACTCATCAAGACAAGGAGTTACATGAAATCAAATAGAAAACCACCATCAAGCCAGGTAGTCACCTAAAGGCAAATTGAAGTGACTGCACACTATGGGAAGTGCACTTCACCAGCCAGCCTATTACACTAAAGGAAAATAAAAGCAATGCTCCCAGTAAACAAGACAACGTAAATTGAAAATGTTTCCCAGCAGGACCAACAGTCACAAAAAGTAAAGAAACAGAATGAAGTCAGAGGCACTCCAGGAAGCTGAAGACATGGTTATTTTAAACAGCGGCTATGTCACCTTAGCTTATTGACGCGCGTATTAATAACGCTCATATTCTTAATAACGGTCATATACTTAATGTCAGTTGATTGAATTGTTTATAATGCATTCATTAATACTGAAAACGCTCAACAAAGCTACAAATAACGTAAATCGTGCACAATGTCAATATCATCATTCCTTTGTTAATGCGATGGGTGGATTGATGGGGAGAGGGTGGGTGGATGGATGAAGGGTGTATGGTAGGACTGGTGAAAGGCTGGCTGGATGGATGAAAGGGTGGGTGGATGACAGATGGCTTGCTGGCTGAATGAAAGGGTGGCTGGATGCATGGACGGATGAAAGGGTGGGTGTGTGAAGGATTGGTGGATGGCTAGAAGAAATGGTGCATGGATGAATGGATGTTTCAAAGGGTGGATGGGTGAAGGATGGCTGGATGGGTATGTGGATGGATCAAAGGGTGGGTGGATGGATGAATGGGTGGATAGTTTGCAAACAAATACTTAATAATTGCTTCATGTAAGTCTGTACAGGGTGGATGGATGGAATTGCAGGCACACAGCAGAAAAGAAAAATGCACGTTAGAAATCAGATTATAAAGCTGATCACATTTTATGCACAGCGAACCAGACTATCTCGAACACTAATGGTATTTACATAGCGCTTCGTACCGCTTTGGGTGGCGTACAGGTGCCTTATCGAACTAGTAGCAAGCGCAATCTGCTAAATGCGTGGCTGACGAAATATGCACCAATATAAATTGCACTTTAGGGAACAGATTTTAAAGCCAATCACAATTCATGCACAGCGGACCAGACTATCCCCAACAGTAATGATATTTACATAGCGCTTCATAACGCTTTGGGTGGCATCCAGGTGCCTTATAGGACGGGCAGCAAGCACACTCTGGGAAATGCGTGGCTGGCTAAATACGGACGGATATGGGATATGTATTCTTGTCTTTTTTACAACAATTTCATTTCAGTAGGATAAAAGAGCAGTTCACACATGAAACAGAGGGGAACAAAAAACAAAACGCGTTGTCGGGGTGTGCGATTTCGTGGTCTGCGAAGTTAAGTACTGCCCAATAGCAATCAACGTATTGGCGTTGCAACAACTGCCTCTCCCTCCCTCTGTGTCACTCCATCCCTCACCCCCTCCCTCTGTGTCACCCCCTCCTTCTGTGTCACTCCCTCCCTCTGTGTCACCCCTTCCCTCGGTGTCACCCCCTCCTTCTGTGTCACCCCCTCCTTCTCTGTGTCACCCCCTCCTTCTGTGTCTCTCCCTCCCTCTGTGTCACCCCCTCCCTCGGTGTCACCCCTTCCTTCTGTGTCACCCCCTCCTTCTCTGTGTCACCCCCTCCTTCTGTGTCACTCCCTCCCTCTGTGTCACCCCCTCCCTCGGTGTCACCCCCTCCCTCTGTGTCACCCCCTCCTTCTGTGTCACTCACTCCTTCTGTGTCACCCCCTCCCTCTGTGTCAGTCCCTCCCACGTTCTGTCCCCTCTTCCCTCACTTCCTCCTACTGTCCTTCACCTCACACGTTTCTCTTCCACCGAGCTATCTCTTCTCCCTTGCTTGGGTCACTCTTTCCCTCAACCCCCCCCCCATGTTTCACATGCTCTTCCTCTTCCTTCGTGCCTGCCCTCCCCTCTCAGCAGTGACCTAGCTTCTCTCCTCACCCCCTCTCTCTCTCTCTCTCTCTCTCTCTCTCCCTCTCTCTTACATTCTCTTATCTTCTCTCTTCTCGTCCCCTTCTCTGCACGTCGCCCCCGTCTCCCTTTCTGCATCTCGTTCTCTCCGTCCACGCTCTTATCTCGTTTTCCTCCCTCGGCCCCCTCCACTTCGCTCCCGCCTCTCGCTCTCTCTCTCTTGAGCCCCACTCTATTCGATGTGAAAGGTGACGATGAGAAGGACTTTGCGATGTAAATTAGTAAAGTAAATGGTGGACACCTCACTCCTTAGCATGCCTGCTCGCATGGGATGGCTGCTACTTAACAACACTCCACAGCTAAAATGAATTGAAACAGTCACTCACTGTGGAAACATGGAACCAGAATCGGGCACCGCCGGCGCCAACGACCAGTCCTCCTTGGCTTGCGAGATGAATGCCGGGCCACCCCCACGCGCGGTATCCAATGGGATGCTGCGCCAGTGGACCAGCCAATCCTGGAAAATGGGAAGTACAAACCGAAATCACGTGACACATGGTGGCACCAGGTGAGTTGGTAGGTCTGATGGTGTTGCACTCATATTGCATGTATCATCTTAGTGTCCCTTTGCAGGGGCATAGCTTGGTCATTATGTATGGGGGAGGGTGGGTCAGCTTCAGATTTCCCAACTATTGTGCTGATTATTCGAGCAGCAATGCAGGAGGGGGCCTTATGGATCAGTAGGAAGGGAGAGGAGTGCGGATTGTGAGGACTACTTATCACCCTCATTTTGTAAAATCACCGTTTTTAAGACCTTTAGGCAAGAGTGTGTGTGTGTGTGTTCTTGTCTGCATGTGAAGTGAAATCCAACAAACACTTCACCATACCGAACTTAAAGCACTTGTACCAATCTATTCAATACAGAATACATTTATATGGGGGAGTGTAACCACCCCAAACACACCCTGCAGCTACGTCCCTGTCCCTTTGCTCAGACTTGTGCTCAGTACCACGTGCAGGGACAGCGCTAAGGGCTGAATAACAAAGAAGGAACCTTGAGAGCGAGGACTGAAAAGGGGAAAGCACGGAGTGAAGATGAGGAGATGTAGCAACGCGGGAGTAACAGAAAGAGAAATAACATCAGAAGATGAGAAGTACGAACTACAAAAGAAAACAAATAAAAAAGGAAAGATGCAGAAGGGAGACAAAGGAAGAAGGATATATGGTAATGAAAGAAAGCGAAAAAAAAAGGGAGTTAGGGTGCACACATGAAAAAAGAATGACAGAAGTTGAAATAAGGTTGAGATGTATTAAAAGAAAAGTTCAGAAACAACCCAGTGAGTGATAAAAGGAGTGATAGTGAAAGAGAGTTCTAGGGTTCGCAACGGCATTCTCGCTCACGCTGTGCCTTTGAATTTAACTCTTCTTTCTCCCTTCGATATTTTTATCCTCTCATCCATTCAGCACTCTATTCCTTCCCACTTAATTTTCCATCTTTCCATTCATCCTTTCACCGTACTTTCCTTTCACACTTCCTCCATTACCTTACCTTACTCTCATTTCTTCGTTCAAAGCGCCTCTGCTTGTTTTCTTGCTTTTTCGCTTCCACTTTCTCGCTGTACCTTTCTGTTTTGTTCCCTTTCTGATACTCATAGTTAGCTGCTAAAAAATGACTCACTGCGCCCCTAGCTAGTGCCTACTTGTCAGGGGTCAGGCGACTGTCAACCCTCTTTTCCTCCACCACCCATCCTCACTGCTGGACACGGCACTGGAACATGGGCAGGTAGTACTAATTAGTGTAGTATGTCTCTAGCGCCTCATGCACCAGACAAGGCGCCGAAGTGCACCCAGGCGCTCGAGTAAGAGGCTGCCATGTCTGTGGTGCGTAGTTGTAAAGCATGGTTTTTAACGTGGCATGATTGTGAATAATGTTGGTGCGGTCTGGGTGGTGCATCAAAAGTGTCACCGTGACTTTGTGGCTGTCCCATCTAAACCAGCGTCCCTAAACTCCTGTGCCCCTCATCCAGTGCTCTTGAATGCACCCTTCCTGCAAGGGCCTCCGTCCTCCACATGTAGCAATGACATCACAGCGCCTGTTGCCACGGCGACAGCCGTTGACATCAGTGCAGTCCACATGAGGGAATTGCTGCTGGGGGTCCTAGTGGTGATAGAACAGGGGACCCTCGCATGTCTCTCCTACAACTGATGGTTTGAGGGTTGTTGCCTGGCGACGGTCTCCTCTCCCTTTCATGTTTATGGAAAAGGAACGTTGATTAATGGGGCTCTGGGCGCGTTTTTTATTTCACACATTTCAAATAAAACGAACACAAATAAAATAAAGACAGGCAGCTTGGTCTGTGTTATGTAAATGTAAATGTAAATGTAGGCGTATTTGTAAAGCGCACTGATACTCCGGAGTGTCCTGGCGCTGTACTCATACCGCTAGGGAACCCTTCCTGGTTTTTCCCCGTGAAATGTCCACTCCTGGGCATCCCCAGGGTGCAACCAGGCATCCCTAGCGCTGTAGGGGGCCGTTGTGGAGATTAAGCAAGCTATTGCCCAGAGTTGCAGCGTGGGACCCATGCTTAGAGTAGGCACCGAGGCGAGAAATCAGGTCCGAGGAATTATGAGCCCAAGATCTGCCGATACCAACCGAGGCTGGAATTGAACCCTGGTCCCGGGCCAGATCTCTGCATCAGGGTCTGCCGCTCTAACCATTGAGCCACACTTCTCCACAATATTTTGTTATAGCTTCCCTCCCCGTGTGGTTCCCAAACTGCAGCGCTGGGACCCGAGTATGCACAATGGTTGTCAGTGCAGGCGATGTAACGTATCACTGAGCATCCCCACTACACACTGTGCACACTTTTACTTTCTGGAACCTAACACTGATTCAGAGAGCCACAGAAACGTACCCGTTCTGTGTCTCTCGGCCCTGCAATCGATATTTGCATTTAGCTAAAAGAATCCTGAAAAAAAAATCAAGCTTGCCACTCTTGTTTGCTGGTAGTAGGGTAACCCGTACCTTCTCTGCAGCCACAATTTCCCTTGACTCACCGGAGTTGGCATGACAGAGATGTGTTGCTTTGGTGAATGTTTGAATTCGCCTTCTGAATTCTGAGCAATATGACACTACTCCGGGTTCCTTTTTTCGGTCTCATGAAAGTCGCTATAATCCATTAAGTGCTCCCCCGCGCCTCAGAAGATTTCGATGGGTCCCAACAGGGCGACAGCTAGACAAACACTGTACGGGAGCCAGTGACAGACTTCACCCCCAAGCGCGGCATCCACTGGGATGCTGCGCCGGTGGACCAGCCAATCCTGGCACTGCATTCAGCGCCAGGATTGGCTACGGAGGCATATTTGCTGCTCGCCCTGTCGGCCTTTCTAAACCCGGGCTGTGGCAGCAAACAAGTACCCCTGGGTCCCGCTGGGGAACTTACAGTGCGCATGCTTGAGAAAGTTTCCAACTTTCCCAAGCATGCGCACTGTAAGTTCCCCACTACGGTCTGCTGCAGCCTGAGTGTGTGGACTGTCACTCAAGCTGCAGCAGGCCACGCCCACCCCCCCTGCGCAACCGGCGGCTGATTTGTTATTTATACTAGTAAGTAGGATTGCTCGGCGGCCGCGATGCGTCCATGTGGGCTGGTGGGGCTACGCCCCTACGCCCCAATGGACGCACCGCTGCTGCTAAAGGGTGCCCTGCACACTATGCATAGTGTGAGGCCTGTTTCCGAATGCTCTTCAATGATTACATAAAACATAACACACACGAGCACTATCTTGAACAGCGGTGTAGATGCATAAGAGAAACAGCATGTGACTCGCAATTAGGTCACAGATTTAGTTGGAGGGGTGAGAAATTTGCATAGTTACCTTTTTTCTTGTAGTCCACAGGGGGCATATTTCTTTAAGTTCTCTTCTTTCACATAAAAGTAGATGGGCATTAGTCCATCTGGCTGTTTTGAAAGGTTCTTTTAAGATTGCATCAAAAAAGAGATTGATCTTTTGAACAAGAAAATGAAAAGAACGAGAGTACTAATCTATGTAAACTGAGTACCTTGGAAGAACCTTTAGATAATGGATTTGAGATAATGAAAGGTCAATCAAGTAAAGTAGCAACAGGAACGAGAGTACTACTCTATGTAAACTGAGTACCTTGGAAGAACCTTTAGATAATGGATTTAAGATAATGAAAGGTCAATCAAGTAAAGTAGCAATGGCAGTGACATCTGTAAGGTAAGCATTGATTCAGAATAATCACTCAGACATGGCATATCAACTTTAGTTTACCTGTGAGGACCCCCCAAGCCATCACATACATCTTCTTTATTTAGTATCCATCGGTGCAAGATACCTATTCCAAGTGTGGTGTCCATGTACCTGTGTGTCTCTTTCCCATGGAAGTGATACACACTATATGCAGTGCAAACTTTTGAATTTTCACTGACAGGTCAGTATGGGAATGAAACAAATGATAGGGATGGAAGGGATCTTCTTGTTCTTTTTATGAAATGGAGGCTTCCAATGCAGACTATGATACAATTGCTCTTTTCAAAGAGTGCTGTTGAACCTGAGGTGGAATTCGTCTTTCTCACCTCTCACTGCTCAGCCAGTCCTGGAAAAGAAAATCACAGTGTCCTCTTGGGTTAACTATCCATGACGTGCACACCGTTCCATTTAAGTTTATTTACAATAGCTGGTGTAAGACACAAACCACACATATATTTAATTTTTTTTAAAAGTAGCCATATCTGTTTGTTGTTTCATGTATTTAATCAGGAAAGTAGACTTCATCCTAAAACTCAGGGGGTCACTTGAAGGGAGATTCCTTGTCACACTTGTGATGTCAGACAAATTGCTCATGGTTGTGTCTTTATGAGCATTATTGAGTGTTTGTTCATTTTAATCATTGGTTTAACATTTTAATCATTGTTAATATCTTTTTGTTTCAGGGAGAGAGTCTGCTCGTCCTGACTGTGACAAATGCCCCAGCTAACCTGAACACATGCTCTGAAGACATACTGGGGATATCGGTTGAATAAAAATTGGGTCAAATGTTCTCTAAGTGCACCAATCAAATTCCATTGTCTAGAAAATGATCTTAATGTTGAAGATTGTCTGCTGAACAGTCCCTTGCCAAAAGTCTCACTCTCTCAACAGCCATGCCTGAAGGTGTACATTTACTTACATACCTAGAAGATGAGGAGTCCTTACTAGAGGATAAGGATGACTTGGGATCTCCCAATGGGGCTATTCTGCCATCTCCAGTAACAGAGAGAACTAGGGATGTCCCTCCTAGCCTACGACTATCATGAGAAGGAATGCTTTGCATGCCTTGATTTTCTGGAGAACTTGGAAAATCCTCAAAATGGGAGGAAACACATACATCAGATCCTCTGGTAATTTGAACGACATTGCGTTCAACTTCCATCCTTCCACTCAAGGACTGATTGTGTAAAAAAGCAGACTCAGAGCATTGCCCTTGCTGGCAAAGAGATTCACTCATTGGGGGAAAAATCTGACTCAGATTGTCTGCTGTCCAATTTTCCCTCCACAGGACATAAACTGCTCTCAGGGGTTCCAAATTGGATTCTGCCACATAACAAGACTGGACTCTGCAACCCCCTTGATGGTTCAGGTATTCTAATGCTACCTTGTTGTCAGTTCATACTTGAATATTACGGGAATCAATCAATCAGTCATTTATAAAGCACAGCTCAGCACCCGTGAAAGTATCCGGCCCCTGAGGTTTAGCTAGTCTCAGTCGAAAAGGCAGGTCTTGAGTCCCCTTTTGAATTCTGCCAGGGAGGGTGATGTTCCAGGTGGAGGGGTTAGTCATTCCAAACCTTGACTGTCATGTAAGAGGAGGAACGACCACCACTGTAGCTTTGTCGGATGCGGGGGTGTCAGCGAGGGCCATGGTGGTGGAGCGTAGGTGTCTGGCAGGTTGGTGGAATCTCAGATGGTGGTTGATCTATGCTGATCCTTGGTCATGTAGGAACTTGTAGGCATGTATGAGGATCTTGATATGGCATCTGTTCTGTACAGTGAGCCAGTGGAGTTTCCTGAGGTTGGGGGGTGAAGGGGGGCCATGTTGGGAGGTTGAGGATGAGATGAGCTGCTGTGTTCTGTATGGTTTGGAGTCTCTTGAGGAGCTGGGTATTGATGCCGGTGTAGAGCCCGTTTCTGTAGTCCAGTCAACTGGCGAATATGGCCTGGGTGACAGTTTTTCTGGTTTTGATGGATCTCCATCTGAAGATTTTTCGGACTGTGCAGTGGATGTGGACGCAGGAGGAGGCGACTGCGTTGACTTGGTGCTTCATTGTGAGTTTGCTATCAAGGGTGATGCCGAGGTTTTGGGCTTGGTCTGTCAGAGTGGGTGTGGGTCAAGCCCTGGGGCCACCAGCACCTCTGTCTTGTCAGTGTGTAGCTTCAGGCAGTTGGTCTTCATCGAGCAGTTAATACTGTAACCTTGTATGTGCCCTACTGGCAGATGCGGAGTACAGTAACGCAGCCAGCTCCAACTGAACTTTCTTGTAAACTGATATGTTTATACATAACTGATACAATGAAATTATAAGTTCTGACCTATGGCTTTTTGTTTCAGAAGTTTCTACTGTTTAGATGCCTTCACCTGTCATCAAAGACACAGTGCTGTTCCCTAATTGTTCTTGCAAGTTTATTTTGTGATCTTGGAGTCCCAATAGCCTGTTGTATTCAATGTTTTTTGTTTGTTTTCGTAAAAATGCAAGGAAAATAGTTGAGCTTTGTCAAAAGTATCTACTATGCAATATTTTACTGTTTATGACTTAGGCTCACCACTTACAACCAAAAATGCATCTTCTAATTCATTTTCTTAATGCTTTTATTTGAGGTTACAGATTACCTCTGATAAACCAGTCTGTTTAACAAAGGAGTAATTATTCTATTAATAATAAGGAAAAGCACATACACACACATTAATTACTAAATCACTATTACCCTTCTCCTACATGACTCGATTTTTCATATTTCATGCTGTGAATTGTAAGCAAGAGGAATACACAATTTCCATTGTCGGAGTGGGTGTGGGTCCGAGCTCCTGGGGCCACAAGGAGCTGTTCAACAGGGAGGTGTTGTTCCAGAAGATCAGCATCTTCATCTTGTTGATGTTGAATTTTAGGCAGTTGATCCTCATCCAGTCGGCGACCATGGTCATGGTGTTGCAGAAGTTCATTCTGGTAGTGGAAGGGTCTTTGGTGAGTCGGAGGATGAGCTGGGTGTCATCAGCGTAGGATATGATGTTGAGTCTGTGGGTTCAGACAATGTGGGTGAGGGGTGTCATGTTGGTGTGAAAGAGTCTGAGGCTGAGGGATGATCCTTGAGGTACACCGCAGATTATGCTTTTGAGTTCCGAGGTGAAGGGTGGTAGACGGATTTACCGAGTTCGTCCTGTGAGGAAGGATTAGATCCATTTGAGGGCATCCCCCTGGATGCCGGTATGGTGAGTCTGTCGATGAGGTTGTGGTGTGATACAGTGTTGAATGTCGCTGAAAGGTAGAGGAAGATCAGAGCTGCTGTTTCAGCAGCCCTCTCCAGAGGCAAGTAACTCTCTTTAGAGTTAAGTGAACTGCTTTCTGTTCTCAGAAATGTGAGGAACAGGAAGCCTGTAGCTGATTACATTTTCTGTGAATTGACTATGATTCCAAGGTACCCCTCCATCTCAGCTTGCTGGCTTCCATGGTGACCACTTTCGTTGGAGTTATATGGAATAGGAGACGATCCTCTGAGTTGTTGTGAAATGGCTACCTGTTGACTGTATTCATGTGAACGAGGAAGCCAATTGCTTAGTACGTTTTCATGTTCCTAAAGAGGTTTTTCACTTTGGCAAGGCTATCCGTCCTATAGACTAACACTAAGTTGCCTTATACTTAAAAAGTGATACATTCAGTTTAAGAACAGATAGAGAAATACTTCTTCCATTCTTTGAATTGTAGTTTAAAATCCCCTGAATTGATGAAGCCGGCTTTCAAGTTACTTATCTGAAAATGCCACTTAAATTTGATATTTTTCTACCTGAATCAAACGTGCTTTCTGCTAGTGTACAGCCCACATAGATTTGAGCATGAGCACACTTTATGCCACACACTATGTTGTTCCAGCCTTGGTTTTGAAGCAGTTGACATTGTTGACAGCGCCAGCGCTGGGGAAGATTAATACATTCATTTGCTTTGAGTGATGTTCTGGAAGACAGCCCTGTAGACCTACTTCAGTGATGATTTAGGTTTATGAGTGACAGAGAAGAGGTGTACTGCCATGCGAGGGCTAGAAAGTCAGCCCCCTTACTTGCACTTCTGATGCAAGTGACAGGTGGAATTATAGGACCAGTTTGCTTCAGGTAAGAACTTGAAATAACACACCATTTGTGACGTGCAGGGACAATGATGTGGGTGTCTGCGCAGTTCTGGCTCTTGGGGTTATCATTAAATATGCTATGTTATGTGTGTTTTTAAAGTGCACTATCACCCGCTAGAGTATCCTGGCGCTGAGCTAGTGTGAGTGTGTAGTCTCGCCTTGGGCGGGTGGGGGCTAATTGAAGAGCTAAGTTGTTAGCTTTTTGTAAAACTCAAGAAGTGAGGAGGTGTCTCCACACTTTAGGTGCGATGCATGAGAAGGCCATGCCCCCAGATCTGTTTCTGTATATGCATGGGATGTGTGTGAGTGTGAGTCCAGTAGAGGGTAAGTGTCTGGTGGCTGGTAGAAGGATTTCTGACTGTTCAGATAGGTGGGATATGTGTTCTGTAGTGTCCTGAATGTATGCATGAGAAATTTGAAATGAACACATTTGTGTATCTGGAGCCAGTGGAACTCTATACCATGTGGTGTGATGTGTGTTCTGCATAGGTAGTTGAAGATGAGTCTGTCTACTGCTTTCTGGATGGTTTGTAGTCTTCTGGTGGGTTGCCTGGTGATTCGGGCCAGGGCCGGACTGAGAACCAAAACCGGCCCCGGCAAAGTGCTCGGCCGGCCCCCTGGGGGTGCGACTGAGCTCTTTGCCGGGGCCTTTTTTTGGCCGATTTTGTTACAGGGCCCCTTTTGCAGCTATGCTGCAAAAACGACCCTGTAACAAAAGCGGCCCCAGGGCCCAAAACCGGCCCGACCCTTGCGGCGCACCGGGGGATTGCCCGGTGCCCGCAAAGGCCAGTCCGGGCCTGATTCGGGCGTAGAAGGTGTTTCGGTAGTACAGCTTGCTATCAGCAAGGGCAGGAGTGACATATGTCCTGGTGTTGCCTAGGAGCTTTTAAAGATCTTTCTCAACATCTAAAGGGTATGGAAGCAGGATGCTGTGACAGCATTGATTGGTGCAGTCATGTCCATGTTGTTGTCAATGATGATCCTGAGGTTCCTGGCATGTGAGTGCAGGTGTGTGTGGTTCTAAAGTCGATTGGTTCACCATGGCCAGTATTATTCAATGTGTCTGAGGGGCTCAATGGGCATGTGAGTCCACTTTGAGTGCCCTCTGGGGACAATGGTATACAGAAGGGGCTGCCGATACTTGTGCATCCCCTTCTGTAATACAGATAGCGCTGGCACACATGTTGCGCCAGCGCTATCTTGAGAGGGTGTTCCCTCATTTGTATGGGAGCATTGCCCCATGCAACTGAGGGAATCACCTTACCTTTGTGTCTGTGCCATATTGCGACATGTGCGCAGAGATAAACATGCTTTTTAGAGGTGCACTGAAAGTGTGCCACAAAAAGGTGGCACACTTTCAGTGAGGCTCCTAAAGGTAGCCCTCTGGGGGAAAACGGGGTCCCATGGACCACTCAGACATCCCCCTACAGGCAGATGCAGCCACTCATTACACACAACTGCAAGGGGATCTCTAATCCCCCTTAAAAGTGCAAGTGGGTTACCATCTGCACAGTGAAACATGCTAAATATTTCACTTTAATGCTTTGCCCTAGGGGCAGCACAAGTTCGTGGCTGCCCTGGGAACAGCGCATTTATTCTAATACATTGCATTTTCCTTGCTTGGGCACAGTGCACCTTTTAAAAGGTGACCCATGCCGCAAACAAGGGAAGTGCACCGTATTTATAATACGACCTTGTGGATTCCCATTGTGAGGTGTTTTTTTATGATCACTATAATAAATCAAAGAACATAGAGTGAGGCCAGTTTGTGAACAACAAGGAGGGCAATGAGGATTGAGAGGAGCAGGAAGCAGAGAAGACATTGATTGAGGTGTATGAGCTGAGGGGACAGTATGTGTACAGAGGTTGCAGGAGTAGAGGTTTGGCAATGCAATTAATGACATTGTCCAATACTAAAATGGACCAACTCTCCCACATGTGAATCCCATTCCACCTGCATTTCTTTCTAATTAATATTCTTTCTAATTAAAATTCAAGAGTGGGTCATGTGATCCAGTACCATCAACAATTTTGTGAACCTACTACCCATATTTGTTGGTACACATACTCTTAGATACATATGAAAAGAGTTAGCCGCCTCCCCAGGACAGGTAGCAACAGAAACATCAAATGAAAACTATTTAGTTGATTTCCATGTCACCCTTGTGCAGAGGTGATGCCAATGAGCTCTAGAAGGAACTAATGTATAAAAAAGTAAACACCTTGACTAATTTAGGTTTCTGGTTGGCAGACGTATGCACCACATCCAAGCAGGAATCACAATCCTTAGCAGGGTAAGTCAGATACACCCCTTAAATTAACCGAATGGAAGTCAGATATACACCTTAAATAACTCTGTGGAAGCTTGGCACTGAGCAGTCAGGTTTAACTTAAGTGGCAATGTATATAGTATTCATTCAACACTCCAAACAGTAAAACAATGAAAACACCAAACATAAATATACCACACCTGGTTAGAACAATAGAGCTTAATTTAATGAACAAAACAAGAGCAACATGACAAAAGTCCATTAAGTATAACCGGATTTATGAATTTTCAAAGGATGTTGTGAAATATAGTGCTTTTAAGCTTAAAGGGCCAATAGAGCCATCAGGTCGCGCTAGACCGGGGCCAATCTAAATGTTCAGTCCAACTGCAATGGAGAGCAGGCTGGATACAGGGACCAGCCTTGGCCCACTGAAACAGTAGCTTTGTTCATGGTTGCATCGACGGTGAGGATGGGATGAGAGGAGCAAAGGAGGTGATGCGTCGGTATTGATCCTTGAAATGTATGGAATGCGTTGGCCTGAGCTGGGCAAAGCTGAAGATGTGTCGGGAAGGGAGGCGATGCACGGTGCTGTCAGTGATTCAATGCAATTGATTTTTACAGCAGCAGCAATGCTTTGGTGTTGATGGAGATGCGCCAATTCCGAGCAGTGCAATGACATGGATGTGTGGATTTCTGCTGGATGAACACTTTATACCAACTTCCAAGGGTCCAGGACTGGATAAGCACCACTTGGCAGGGCAAGACTCACAGTTGGAAGAGTCCAGGTGCTTTAGCAGGGTTGTGGAGTTGTTTGAAGTATTTTGTGTCCCTGAGACCTCAAACAGGAGGCAAGCAGACAAGCCCTTGGAGTCACTCTGGGTTCAAGCAGTGTAGATCACGTCCTTCTCACACAGACAAGGAGGGCAGAATGCAGATCAGCGCAACAGAAAATCAGTTCTTCTAGATCAGCAGTCCAGATGAGTGGCAGACTTTCAGCAGCACAGTAGTTCTTTTTGCCGACTGAGTATCCACATGGTCAGAAGTGTAATGAATTGGTAGGGTCGAGTCAAGTTTTTACACCCAGTGATGCCTTTGAACTGGAGGAAGCTTAAAAGAGAGGCTTTAATGTACACATAGAGCCTCCCTTCTTGCCCTTGACCAAGACTCACTACAGATGGCTAAGCAGTCCTTTGTGTGGGGACAGGATACAGCCTATTAAGATGTAATGTGAGCATATGCCCAGATCCTCCCTCCCATCCTGCCCAGGATGGGCCATCATAGTTTGGATGGTCCATCAGTTACAGCGTCCTTTGTGAGTGGCTGTATTGAGGGAATGAACAAAGCCCAGCTGCCACCCACCCCAGATGTTTATTGGAGACAGGCATCAGGCACACAGGACTAATAGCAGACAAATGCCATCTTTCTAAAAGTAAATAGGTGATGGTGTCAACAAGGAATTTGTTTTAAGTAAAAATGCTTCAACTAATGTATTAACTACACATGATGTCCAAACACAGCATCGTTAATCAATTGCTTATTACATATTTCATTTATCTAAAAAAAAAAACAATTCAACAGACAAGTGTATGTCTTACTATTATATTTATACTAAAAATCACAAGCAAAAAATAAGAGGTTTGTGAGAAAATCACCACATACATTGATAACAGACATTGTAATTATTATCTATATATGCCTTCTATTCATCAATGCATGAAAACCCATTTCCCAAGTTGGGACAAATGAGTCTGTCACATAGGAACTAGACATCAAAAATTAAATTTAATAATAACTAAAAGGAAAGTTGGGTTAAGTGTTGACGTTTCTGTCTCTGTTGTTATATGTCTTTGAGACCATCTTCATGACTGTAAACTTGTGTAAAGATCCAAGACTCCCCTAAAAGATTTTGTTTAGCATTACAAGGTTTCAAAAACCTTAACTAACAAGAGCTATATCTAGACTTACACCCAAAATATGGTGATAGAAATATTCTTTAAAAGTTGTGCGGACAGGATATCCTCACCTCGTGACTAATTGTTAGAAATGGGGTTAATGGTTGGATAGGGTATGCGCTCAGTCTAACATAACCCCTCACCAGCCTAAATCCAGGGGAGACCAATCAATCCCCTGTTGGACTTTCCTGAGTGGGGCCATAGAACATGGACCCTAGCCTGCAATAGCAAAGGCATATTCCAGTTCCACGCCTGAACCCAGTTAAATCCCTCTGTCCATACTCTCAGGGCCCAATAAGCTAACCCATGGGAAACACTTCTCCTCACCTGGGGACCCCATCTGTGCAGCTCTTAAACTTACTTTGCTCATAGATGTGTTCCAGCAGGCAGACAGTACTCACATGGCCCACTTGGGCAACACAGTGGTGTGGCCCAGTCCACCCCTGGGTGTGACTCCTGTCCTTCTCCCGGGGGCAAATCTGTCCAGTGGGAGAGCAAGCCACGGTGGCCACTGGCAGCTGTCAGTAGAAAGAGCCAGGCCTTATGCCTATCAGGGCTCTCTAACCCCTGTGGCGTCAGACAGTAGCCCCAGGTGCCTGGAAACCTTTTTTTTTTTTTTTTAAATTATTTTATTTATAGAACTTTCAGTTACAAGTTACAGAATCACTAGCATACCCCTTCCCCCACCCGTCAATTTGACAATAAATTCCCTTCGCATCAGACACCTGTCCTCACCGTTACCGATAGTTATACAGCCTTTGAGCCAACAACCCACTGTGTAGGGCAGGCGGCGTTAAAAATACGAGTGAATGCAATTTTACATTATCCTGGAAGCGCCCGTTAACTCCAGTGTCAATATTCGCAGCGTCCAGCGCCAAAATCAAAATCGTGCTCAACCATCCAGTTCTGACAGACTAGCAGTGAGTTGCAGATACCCTGTGACTCCGCCGCTAGTGTGTGTCTTTGTCTATATGTGTGTCCTTTGTCCTTTTTTCTTTACAGGGTCTTTGAACCTTATTTTTGGTTCACCATCACCCTCCTATGTACGGAATAAGTTTTTCCTGACACTCGACGTCCAACTGTGATGTTATGTTTTACAATGTCTTTGTTTATCCCACAGGTTCTGTACCATTAACGCCAATTGGGCGCAACAGAGCTTTTTCGCAAAACAACATCAATAGGTACATTTCACCTTTTTATTTTTTGTAGAGTACACTTTTACATCTACACCCCATGTGAGTAAGGTGAGGATAGTTGTGCATATCCTCGTCCTGAAGAAGGAGTTTCTACACTCCGAAACATGTCGACGCACTTCCGAGGTTGACATACCCTAAACGTATAACAGACAACCTCATCCTGCACCCTTTTAACGATACCAACTGAGGGCGTAATAAAAACTTTTATTATTTTTTCTCCTACGAGCCAGGTATCTTTTAACTATCACTTTTCACCTCACCACTCACTTTTCCTCTCACACACACAAACACATAGTCCACTTTCAGTGCTCCTACGTAGTCGTGAGTCGTAGCACTCCGCATCCCGTAGAGGGGTGCGAAGGCGCCGATGATGAAGCATGACACCAAGGGGCCTGTTGGTGTGTGATGGGTATTCAAAACAACACTGTGTGCTCCCCACCATTGTAGGGATCACTACCACCTCTAGAGTGGATTCCATTTTGTTTATGTGCTATTGTCCTGGTCCTCATCTGGTCTCCTGGGGCTGTTCCTGTGCACCTTAGTCCACACCTTCAACGATTTTTGGAGCTCCTTGGGGTCAGTGAAGAAGTGCGAGTGTCCTTGTCTATTGATTCGCAGTTTGGCCGGGTAGAGCATGGCGTAATCAAGCCCAAGGTCTCGGAGTTGCTTCTTGCACGGGGCGAAACGACACCGTTCCTCCTGCAATTTCGCAGTAAAGTTCGGGTAGATGGAGATCTCAGAACATTCAAACTGAAGCTTCCCTTTCTCTTGGGCCACCCGCAGCGCCATGTCCCTGTCCCGATAGTTCAAAAGCTTCGCAATAATTGGTCTTGGGGGGGCCCCCGTGCGCGGCCTCGGGCCTAAGGTGCGATGCGCTCTTTCCACAATAAACATAGGTGAGAAGATGACGTCTTCCAGCAGGGTGGTCAGCAGTTTCTCCACAAAGAGCTCCATCTTACCAGTTTGCGTCGTCTCTGCAATCCCTGTGATTCGTATGTTGGAGCGTCTCGAGCGGGCTTCCAAGTCTTCTGACTTATCGTGGATGACCTGGAGAAGTCTCCCGATCTGCTTTCGATCATTATCGAGTTCCGTCTGCGCTTCTTCTACGTCGGTCAGACGCCTCTCGGACATGTCAAGACGCTCCGCATGTTTGTCCACCCTCTCTGACATGCGATACGTGAGGGCGTCGATCTTAGCGCCATGCTGTCCTGCAGGCCCTTCTCCATGGTCACCAGCAGATCTTTAATGTTTTCATACATGGAGCCCTCCTGGCCCTCTTTCTGCTACGTCGGGTCAGGCTCCTGAGATGACGGAGTCCGCGACTGCCGCTGGTCAAACGCTAGCTTTGTTTGTGTTTTGTTGCCTTTTCCCATGGCGGCCCGCTAGGTTGCCGGGGCGGTAGGCCCCACAGCACGTGGTCAAGGGCTCCCTGCGATGCAGTCCGGCCGCTGGTCCCGTTGCAACTTGCACCGGTAAGCTCGTTAGGACGCCCAAGCCTCTATGCCCGCAGACCGCAAGGTCGCACCTTGAAGTGTGGCGTGGATAGCAGTGTGTCCCCACTTCGCCCGCAGCCCTTCTCAGTCGCTGGGCGCTGCTCGTCCTTACTGCGCCACACCACAAAGTATGCCAAGAAGGCGGGTAGCCCGGCCCCACCGCTGCGCGTAGCTCTCCCTGCCCACCTGTGTGTGTCCTGGGCTGGATGGTGACAAGGCTCTACGGGTGTTCACTGCCGCGCAGATCCTAAGGGTGGGTACACGCTTAGCTCCTCGCAGCAACGCCATCACGGGAAGCAATCAGCGTCTCTCTGTGGGCCGATGGACGATGCCACCCAAACGCAGGCATTCGACGCCTAGCCGGCACTCCTTCCCTTAGGCGCCCATCGAAGGTGCAGGCTCCCGCTCCGGTGAGTGTGTCTCTTGGAGGATCTTTCTGTCCACCGGGCCCGCCGGGACCTATGTGCCAGCTCTGGCTGCATGTCGGTGCACGCACGCCGGGGAGTGGGTCAGGCAAGGCCGCTGCTTCACGGCCCAGTCCTTCGGAGCGCTCGATCATCCGGAAGCCTCGATTCAGCGGTCGGGCGCCACCGCAGCTCCCCCCCCCGTTGGCAGCAGTCGCTGGGGGTCTCTGTTCTCGCTCAGGCCCCACTGTTAATAGGATTTATTTGCAGGATCGTGGGTGACTGCGCGGAGCTCTACTTTCAGGCGTCCGCCATCATTGCCGGCTAGCTCCGCCTCTGCCTGGAAACCTTTGTCCACTGTCCCTCCTGCCATGTCAGGGATGGCAGCCTGACACTAGCCTTTAAGCATTTAGTCTGGACAGGGGTTAGGGGTGAACTTCCTACTCCCTGCACCCTTCCTGGGGCTCTGCACCCTCCCACCCAGAGGGTTACCCCCAGAAGACAAACTGGTAGGGGCACTGCTAGAAGTTGCCCCTTCCTTCAGGTTAGGGGGGGACACTCTGAGCCTGGCCCTTCAACCGAGGGTCTGTGCCCTTAGGGTGGACTTGTGCCTGGCAAGCTAAGACTCCTGGGGGAGCACAACCACTCCCAAAGGGAAACACAGTCCTCATGGGTTATATGAGAACCTACCTGGGGCAGGTCTCCAGCCTCCTGTCCATCTGACAGTGCACGAAGACCCCAAGGCTAGAAGAAGCTTCCCCACGGTCTGTCCTGCAGTGCTCTGACCTCAGAGCTGGCAAACCCTGGCCCACTGGTCCTCCCACTGGGGTCCTTCTCCCCCCTTATCCTCTGCTCTGGACTCAGGCATCCTCCAACTAGGAGTGGTGCTGCCAGACAAAAGAACTGGTGGGACGCCTGTGACAGCAACCCCCCAGCTCACCTGACTCACTGGGATCCCCCTCAGGGGATAGCGTTCACAAGACAGACTGGGTCCCCCTCCTGGTGCTCACTCATGGAACCAACCAGGTTCTAGCTTTGGGTTTCGGGCACCCTGAGACTCAGGCTAACCCCACTCCCTCTACTCAGAGACAGGACATGGGACCCATCATCCATCCACTACACTCGGACCTATCTGGGTCACTAAAAACCTCCATAACTCACCTGGTTGGGGACGACCTGAGTTCAGTCAGTCAGTCAGTCAAATACCTTTATTGGGTTTAAATAAATCATAAAAGTAAGACATTCACACACAATAAATGCAAATATTTCATCTCAAATTAATACAATAAAATATCATTTGACTCAGATAAACCACAATTTCTCATAAGATTATTCAAATACAAAACTCTAAAAATCTACAAATATAAACAGGAGATGTCAGTTTTGTTTATGATTCATACCGTTTCCTTATTATGAAAGTATTCCTGATAAAATGTACGACTACAGTGCAAATTGCTTCATTCGATAAGGATAATAAAAGATTAAAACCCTCCTGATAGTTGCAAGGATGAGCTTTTTTAAAAAAAGGAATAGGGAACCGGGCCCTTGGTTCCCTATAAAGTCCACAGAATAGAATGAGGAACAAGGTGCTTTGTTTTGTTGAATTGTCACACGGCAGGGAGAAAGATTCTAGCACCAACCAGCCTGTTTAGGAAAGGCCATTAAAAAGTGCAAAGTGCAAAGTCGAAATCTAGTCAAGAAAAATCTAAAATGTGTGTTAATAATAAAAGACAGGTAAAATTGGGGATGCGAAAAGCGCTAGTTAATGTATGGTTGCAGCCCTACTATCCTCCTGGGTTTATCATGCTCATTATGATATGCGTTTTTAATGATTTGTTTTGTATTTGGGTCTATGCTGTCCGATTTGTCATAAAAATGGCCACGGCCTATTTCTTTGAATTTTCTCTTTATGTAACTGAGCCATGGAATGGCCTCGACATTGTCCAACGTCAGGTATTCCCTGACAATCTCCTTTGTTAATGTTAAATCTTCCGACAGCCAAACTTTCACCCAGAAGATTAGTGGGGCAATGCTAATCCAATCCGCAATGAAGTCAACCCCTACCTCAGTGTGACAAAATACTGAAAGGGCACTTTGGGGAATCATCAATAGTCTCTTTAGAAACTTATTCTCTAATATTTGGAGTTTTGAGCTTTTATAGTATCCCCATACTCCCGCCCCATAAGTGACAATAGGCAAACATTTTGATCTATATAAAGTTATCAATTCCACTACCAGCTTATGGCCCAATTTACTCGCAAAGCGGAAGAAACCTTCCACTGCACAGCTAGTATTCTGCACCCTGGATGTAATAAGCTGTTCCCAATTCAATTTGTCATTAAAAACATTCCCCGAATAGTTAAAATCTGATACCTTGTCAATTTTCTTATCGTTTACCATAAACTTCTTGATTTGGTCTGACTAGGGCACAGACCATAATATAAGATTTATTAAAATTTACCTTTAGGTCCAGAGCTGACATAAAATTATTAAATACATTCAATGACTTCTGTAAACTGTTAGTAGTTGGATTGGATTGGATTGGATGCGGATTTATAGAGCGCGTGGTTACCCGGGAGCGTCCCAGCGCTATAGAACCCAGACTACTGAGGACAGAAAGTGAGGTTAGGGGCCCTAAGGAAACAGAAAAGTTTTTAAAATCTTCCGAAAACGAAGGTGGCTTGGTTCAGCACGAAGCTTCATCGGAAGCGAGTTCCACAGTGTTCCGGCATTTATTGAGAACCGCCTTCCTCCTGTACGAGCCCTCTTTACTCTGTGAATTTTAGCTAAGCACTCGTGATCTGAGCGGAGTGGCCTATTAGCTTTGTAAGGGAGCACTAAGTTCTTCAGAATGGGAGGCCCCTTGCCTTGTAGTGATTTATGGGCAATACAAAGGGATTTAAACTTTATCCTTTCGCGAATAGGCAGCCAATGCAGCGTTTTCAGAGCTGGTTTCGCTGATGACCTTGCTAGAGTGCCTGTCAGCAGCCTAGCTGCAGAGTTCTGAATATATTGCAATTTGTTAATTGTCGCTTCTGGCGCGCCCAGGTACAGAGCGTTACTGAAGTCCAGCCTTGACAGGATCAGCCCTTGAATTAGAAGTTTCTTTGAGAGAGAGGGAAGAAGAGGAAGAACCTTCCGAGCTGAGCGAAGCAAGCCAAAACAAATGCCAGCAGTTTTCTTGGCTTGAATTTTAAAAGAAAGGTCCTGATCAATCCAGACACCTAGGGCTAGATGTAGGTAAATCATTTTTACCGATTCTAAAATACAGAATTTTACCGATTCGGTATTTTAGAATCGGTAAATCTGATGTAGGTAAAAATTTGGTATTTTTTACCGAATCGGTAAGATGTGGTATTTACTGATTTGGTAAATACCGAATCGGTATTTGCCATTGATTCCTATGGGTCTTGAGGCCCATAGGAATCAATAGCAAATACCGATTTGGTAATTACCGAATCGGTAAAAATACCGAATTTGCTTGGGGGACAGGGTGTCACTTTGACACCCTGTTACACCCCTGTTTCTGGCCCTTAGGGCATGTATGTGTGCCTCATGGCACAGGTGTACATGCACAGATGTGCATGTACACAGGAATTCGTTATTTACCATGCAATAGTATTACATGGTAAATAACGAATTCTAAAGGCCCTGTAGCACTGTTTAAAGTCCTACCTACATAAGAAAATACAGATTCGGTAATTTTACCGATCGGTAATTTTACCGATTCAGTAAAATTACCGATTCGGTAAAATTACCGAATCTGTATGTTTTTCAAAGCCCTACATACCAATGTCCAAATACCGGTCGGAAACAGCCAAAAATCGGTATTTTCGGCCATTTCCGACCGGTATTTGGACACCTACATCTGGCCCCTAGACTTTTAATTTCATTTTTTGGGAGAGGAAGGTCTCCTATGCAAGCCGGCCAAATAGCCTCAGGCAAAGATGTCATCTTGTGCCCCAGAAGCATTAGCTCAGTTATTGAGCCATTTAATTTAAGTGCTGACTTGCTCATCCACGTGTGTATTTCAGAGAGGCATGAGTGAAGATTTCCAGAGCTTTGGTCCAGTTGGGTAAGTGAGATGACAAGTTGTGTGTCGTCAGCGTAACTCACTATTTTTATCCCAAATGGGGCAACCACCTCCTCCAGTGGGGACATATATACGTTGAATAGAGTAGGGCTCAATGAAGAGCCCTGTTGTACACCACACTGGAGGGGGATCAAGCTGGATCGTGCATTCCCTTCCCAAACTTGGAAAGTCCGACTATTAAGGAGGGAGGTTAACCATGCCAAAGCAGTGCCTGAGACTCCGATGTTAGATAGGCGCTGAAGTAAAATGCGGTGGTTAACCGTATCGAAGGCCGCACTTAGATCCAGGAGGATCACTGCCACTGATCCTCCTGAATCCAAGATGCACCTCGCCTCTTCTATGACTGCAATAAGGGCAGTTTCTGTTCCCTGACCTGGTCGGAAACCTGTCTGCGAGCTCCGAAGTAACTCAGTGGATTCCAGAAAGGAGGATAGTTGTTGGTTCACCATCTTTTCGGCAATCTTGCTGAGTCCTGGTAACAGTGATATAGGCCTGAAAAAGGACAGTTCCGAGGGGTCCATCTCGGGCTTTTTTAAAAGGGCTTTTACAATTGCACCCTTCCAGCTAGGGGGAACAATGCCTTGGCAGAGAGAGGCATTAATTAGGTCAGTGGCGAGGGGAGCGATGGTAGCAGAAACTTGTTTAAGAATGTACATGGGTCCGGGATTGCTCGGCGACCTGCTTTTCATTGCTGCTAGACTTTTTTGCACCTCTTCCACTGCGACTGGGGCAAGAGTGTCCAACTGTGGGCCAGGCACGTGAAACTTGCCACAAAAGTCTGGGATGTCTTCGGATTGCGGCAGAGTTTTTATGATATTTTTGATTTTTGAGTCGAAGAAATCCGCAAGCTGATTACATTTAGCTCCCGAGATGTCCGGGGACAAAGGGGGGACAGGGATCCTTAATAGTTCTTTGACAATCTGGAATGTCTCTCTAGATGAATTGGAAGAGATTCTAATTCTCTCTTCAAAAAAAACGGTCTTAGCGTTTTTGAGGGAGACTTTGTAGGCTCTAATCGCCGTGCGGTATGCTGCTTTACTGTGATCCGCCCAATCTTTCCTCCAGATACGTTCGAGTTTCTTACACCCTTTCCTTTGTGCTCTCAGTTCCGGGGTATACCACGAAGATTTGGACACTCTACCCTTTTTCTCAATTCTTTTCCTCGGCAGAACATCGTCCAGTGAGCTGTCAACCCAGCTCCTGAAGTTTTTGTCCACCACCACAATATCAAGATTATTTACGGGGGCAGTTTGTTCCAGTTTATACGTCCAGTTTTCAAGAGGAAGCTTGGACCAAGGTCTATCAAAAGTCGGAGTTCGGGCGTTAAAGTAAGGCCATTAAAACCGTGTCATCCGCATATGACGAATATGGGATTGGATTCCCCCCCCATTCTAGGCAGATCTAACTCCTGGTCTTTCAGGGCAGATTCAAGGCCATTAGTGTACAAGAGGAAGAGGAAGGGGCAATATGCACCCCTGACGTACTCCCTCCATGGAGACAATGGGCCCCCCTTCTTTCACCCCCTGGACCATATCGTATGGACACCGTAGTGGATGCATCCAACCTACATAATAAAGTGACCAGGGGTTCCTCAAAGCCCATGACCCCCATCATGACCCACAGTTTACCCCTACTGACCGTGTCAAAAGCACTGGACAAGTCCATGGACGCATGGTGTAAGGACCCCTTCCTTGCCTTCATGTACTTGCCCATGATCAGTGCTAGGTTTAGGGATTGTTCGTTTATCCCCATACCTCTTCGGAAACCATATGGGTTAGGGATATCATACCTTCTGAGTCTGCCCACGTCTCAAGGCACGCTAAGATCATTCTCATTAACACCTTGACCAGGGCGTCAATTAGAGAAATGGGCTTATAACAGGCAGGATCATCCTTCTTTCCATTTTTATACACAGGGACCACTATTACCTCTTTCCATGATAGTGGGATTGGGCCAGTTATTGCGGCTCTGCAGACATTTGTCAGAAGGGGTGCCCAAAGATGAAGGTTACTCTTTAATAGATCGAGGGGCAACCCATCCAGGCCTGGAGCTTTTAGAGGTATCCCTTTTTTAAGTGCCGCCTCCACCTCGCTCACAAGGAGTGAGGTGCTCAGATATTATGTTAAGTGGGACCTCCTGACTTGTTTCCAGATTAGTAATACCATTCGGATTAAATATTTTAGTGTAATGGGATTCCCACATATTACTTGGTATTAAAATATCCGTGGCCTTTGAGTCCTCAGCGAACAAGGGCCGATATATTATCTCCCAAAAGCTTTTAGAGTCCCTTAGTGCACTTGCTCTCTCTAGGTCCTCCCAAGCCTTTTTTCTTATATCCTGTTTCCTCTGTGTGACTATGAAGGTATAGGACTGCCTTGCGTTCCTAATAAGAACTCGTTCTCGTGGGCTGGTATTCAGAGCCTTCTTTAGGTCCTTTTTGGGCCCTTGTACACTTGGCATCAAACTATTTAGTGCCCTTTGGTTCCCTTGATGCCAGCTAGCTCGTCAAGTTATTTGCTGCATCTCTACAAATTTCCTGGAATCCATGCACAACCATTTCGGGGAGAGAGTCATGATCAAGGCATTTCAAGATATTGTATAAATTTGCCTTAACCCTTTTCTCCACAAATTGAATGGAATTTGCATTTTCCATTTTATTCTCAAACTTTGATTTGAACTTTAGTGAAGGGGGCGACCATCACCTTCCTTTTCTTGAGCAACTACATGTAAGGAGGCAATGAGCGGATTGTGGTCACTAGCATTGTTTGGCTCCACCTCAAAACCATCTACCAAAAAGGCCGAGTTTTTAGATATTAACATGAAGTCAATAACACTTCCCTTTCCTCTGCCCATATAGGTGGGATAGGGAGTTTCCGGATTGCTAACCACTGTACCCATAAAAAACAAATAATTTGTGACAATAATATCATTTAAGGCCTCTCCCTGTGGAGTATGTAAAAAATGGGTTAAGGGTTGACCTTCAGTATCTGTTAACCGGCATTCTTTTTCTGCACTGTGCCTACACAGAGTGCAGTTAAAATCCCGACCAAATAGATGCACAAGGGTTGCCACATCCCCACAGTTTTCTCAATTTCCTCTTTGAGATTTACAATGTCACATCTATTTGAATTGAAGACATTATAGTACCAGTTAATTAAAATAATTTTTACCTGTAACAGATTTGAAATCAAGATCAATTCGTACCACGGTGAGTTAACATTAATAGACCCATACTTTACAGAGATCAAAGTCGCCAGGCCTCCTTTCACTCTTCCAAAAGGCGAAGTGATTGCATGCACATTAAGGGAACGGTAACCATCCAATTCAATATTCTCCCTCGCCCATGTTTCCTGGAAACTGATAATATCCATGGCTTTTACATACTTTAGCCAACTCTCATCCTTAAGTTTTGAGGATATGCCTGTGATATTCCAGGAAATAATTTTCAACTGTCTGGTTATACAGATTCCTTCTCCCATGCTCTTCCCTGTTACTAGGTGTTACAGGATCTAAACCAGTCCCTCCCCTGCCTAGATCAAATAAGATAGAAGGGCCTGTGCGGTCATCCTCTATCGACCGCCTCTCATCACTAATAGATGTGTATGGAAAAGTGCATATGTTGTTGGCCAAGTGGTGTAACCCCTTCCTATTTCCTTCTATTCTATTTACTGAGCAGTGTTTTCTCTAGGTCACACTTGTATCCCTATCAACTCTCTTGGGTTATCTGTTTATATAAATCTGGTGATAGTCAATCAATGTCTCTTAAACCCGACAATACCTCAAAGCGGTTGGGGCAGGCTGAGAAGGGGGATTCTATATAAAGGGCGCTGGCAGGGCATAAAGCCCCCCGTTGGGGGAGGATAAAAGTAACCCAAGGGGTGGGATTTTATGTACTGTGAGGGGGAATCTCTAGCATGACGTAAAGCAAGTTCCGCCCATCTGTTATAGTTAAAATTCACAACTACGCAGTCACCTATGATGTGCTTACCCCAGTTTACCTGGACCTGTGTGTTATTAGTACACCAGTGGATAGATGTATTCATAAGGCTCTGACAGGTTTCCTGCTGGCCCAAATAAGGGCTTGGGACACCAGTCAGAATCAACGTGCACAGAGTACATTCTGGAGGAAGGTCTAGGACCGTATTTCCATCCGGGCGGGTTTGATCTGGGCCCCTACTAGGCACCTGTTTGGACCCTTTTGTCCCACTTGAGTCCCTTTCAGTGCTCAGGGCATTAAGGTTCCCTTGAGCATTGCTGGACCTCCACCCTGTGCCACCCTGTCCACCTGCCCGAATTTGCCAACCAGTTTGGGAGTCTGTGTGGGTAGTGTTATCATGATAGTTACGTGGTATGTTAGGTTCTACTCTTGGGAATGTGAATCCATCTTTAGCTAATCTCTCATTCTCATTACCATTTGAAGTAGCATTGGAAATAACATTTTCATCTTTATCTGTCGGGCAATTGCCCATTGGACATCCTACCTCCTGGAAGGTACAGAAGGTCTCAGAAATACAGAGGGAGAGAAAAGAAAATAGCAAATCTCTCTATTGGGACCTAATAGTGTCCTCTTTACATGCCCAGAATACACAGTTAATCTGGAAACAACCAAGAAAACAAAAACAAAAACAAGAGAAGATGCACAAGGAGAGGAAAAAGATACCCATCAGCCCACTCATAAGTGGAATCTCGTCATCTGGGTATATGTTGGTAAATGGTGTCCTCTAGGGTCTGCCTTGGAAACAATCCATAGGACTGCCTAGTGATGGACCCAGAACATTTCACCAACAGATGACAGAATGTGAGCGGGAGGGGTTGAGGTTGCAGTGCTCAAAGAAAAAGAAGAGGAAAAGGAAAATAATCCAAGTGATTCTAAAAATACCTACGATGATGTCATGAAATACTTTATTAGGGCTGACCATCAAAGTGGTATGGTTAAAAACAGTATGCTGATAGCATGTAAGGAATTGCTACCCACCAATGTTGTTATTCGGTCAACATGTTTCAGCCTCAAGGGCTTTCGTCAGGACCTATGGTGCTACTGCAACACTTACTTAAGTGATGTGAAAGTGGGATCTACATCTGCTTTCCAAACTGAAAAGAGTGTATCTTCTCCCTTATTGTGGGGAGAGAAAACCTCACCTCACCTGGCCACTGCTCAGGAAGAAAGGGAGGCCACGCACTCTCCGTCGTTGCCTCGGAGTGAAAACTGAGCCGAGGGGGAGGCCTCCGTCGTTGGCCTCCGTCGTTGCCTCCGTCGTTGGCCTCCGTCGTTGCCTCGGAGTGAAAACTGAGCCGAGGGGGAGGCCTCCCCCTCGGCTCAGTTTTCACTCCGAGGCAACGACGGAGAGTGCGTGGCCTCCCTTTCTTCCTGAGCAGTGGCCAGGTGAGGTGAGGTTTTCTCTCCCCACAATAAGGGAGAAGATACACTCTTTTCAGTTTGGAAAGCAGATGTAGATCCCACTTTCACATCACTTAAGTAAGTGTTGCAGTAGCACCATAGGTCCTGACGAAAGCCCTTGAGGCTGAAACATGTTGACCGAATAACAACATTGGTGGGTAGCAATTCCTTACATGCTATCAGCATACTGTTTTTAACCATACCACTTTGATGGTCAGCCCTAATAAAGTATTTCATGACATCATCGTAGGTATTTTTAGAATCACTTGGATTATTTTCCTTTTCCTCTTCTTTTTCTTTGAGCACTGCAACCTCAACCCCTCCCGCTCACATTCTGTCATCTGTTGGTGAAATGTTCTGGGTCCATCACTAGGCAGTCCTATGGATTGTTTCCAAGGCAGACCCTAGAGGACACCATTTACCAACATATACCCAGATGACGAGATTCCACTTATGAGTGGGCTGATGGGTATCTTTTTCCTCTCCTTGTGCATCTTCTCTTGTTTTTGTTTTTGTTTTCTTGGTTGTTTCCAGATTAACTGTGTATTCTGGGCATGTAAAGAGGACACTATTAGGTCCCAATAGAGAGATTTGCTATTTTCTTTTCTCTCCCTCTGTATTTCTGAGACCTTCTGTACCTTCCGTGTGTTTTAGTGTCTAGTTGGGGGACTAGGTACCAGTAGGTCTATAATAATTTTTTCCCCTCGGACCCCCCCTTAACCGTTTATCTCTCCATCCTACCTCCTGCCCAACTTGCTTAGCCAAACACCCTGTTGCCGCCAGACACCCTAGCGGTACCAACATTTGACTCAGTTGATCTATACAGTCTAAGTGAAGTAATAAAGGCTCTAAAGGATCTGTCACTATTTTCCCAAGTTGGGCTACCACCATATCTACATTAAGCAGGGATTTTGTCTTTTCCGGCCCTACTCCTCCCCCCCGGCTTTTTCCCACAGAGCCCGGGAGATTTTGCTTTATCTGCTTATTCCTGTACAACTGTCCCAGGGTCCGCTGTTCAAGTCCAGTTGGATCAATGCGCTTCCTTTTTCCCCCAACTGAGTTTTGATCTCCCTTTATTGAAGGTATTACACTATCCAAAGCTTTAGGCTCATCACCCAGAGGGCCCTGGCTCAGGATGATGACGGTGGGTGAGAGAAGAATTGGAGCTTCGTTATTCCCAATAGGGGAGTCAACATTTACTGTTCTTTTGGGGTCCTCTGTACTTGCTAGAGTGACAATCTGGGCAGGGTGCATATTAACATCTTCGATGACAGATGGTGGGGCCAGCGATAATCTACCCTCCGCTAGTTCAATTTCTTTGTTTAGCGCCCCCACTGCTTTTTGCAAGAAGTCATTTAATGTACAATGAGAGCATTTCGGCGCAGGGGTAGGTTTTTTACTTCCCATTTCACCACACTAGTGTCATCAGACAATGTTACAGATTTTCCACAGGCTTTACACTGAGCTCCTTACTTATTTGTTTTTTATACTTCCGTTATCAGGAACCAAGGGATGTTGCCTAGCCCAGCCCAGCCTCTCCCTGCCGCGGACGGGCACAGACCGGCCTGCTGTTGCCCGGGCTTTGCCCAGGCGCGGCCCATGCTGCAGGATACTGGTACAAGATTTAAGGTGCCTCTGGGTGCAAAAGCTGAGGCGTCATTTGCTGCCCCTCGGGCTGCTGGGGGCTGTGGTCTGGTGGAGCTGCAAGGTCCTGTTAAGCCGTTCCCCTCACGGCGCTGCTCTCTCGCAACCTGAGTTATCTCCTTCAGGCTCTCTCTCAAAATCTTCTCCAGACCCTCTGGAATCCACCAGAAGGTCTGCCTCCAGTGCAAGCTCCCTGGGGTCAGAGAACTCACATTCCACCGAGTGTTGGCATAGCTCTGGAAAACAGGGATTGAACATATGCTCTCCAACAATTGAGTGACAAAGCCCCTCACATGTGTTTAACATCCTACCCTTCACCTCACCATCCAGTGCCTTCCAAAGGTACCCCACATCACCCCCCTGAGTTTGGCAAGACATTTTCTGACCGTTTTTGTCACTCACTCCACACTTCTGGGTGGTTTCCATACTTGCATACCATGACTTCTACCATGGGTGAACCCCTGCACCTCTCATATAAAGTTAGTATAGTGTCCCTTCCACTACTAGGAATATGATCCCCTGTACCTGTTCCCCAATCCACCTCAGGGACAGGAACTACCTCATAAACTTGAACCCCCTGGTGTATGTCAACCCCCTCTGTCAAGTTAAGCACCACATCTCGGGGCGCGTGTACTTCTCCCTCAGCACTAGACATCACATTTTTGCTGCCACCATCTGAGCTGGACACTGCACTCATGTATTCCAGCTTCAGCTCCAACTCTCTCATTCTCATCTCATGTTCAAACAGCATTCTCTTTTCTTCCAGGGAAAGTTTCTGCTTCTCTAAAGCACCATCTTTATCCTGTTCAAGCATTCTGAGCTTCTCAAGATCCCACTCATGATCCCTGGCTCTCTGCCTGTACACCAGCTCTTCTGGGGACACACTTCTGGAGGATACAGTGCTGCATGCCTGGAGGTCTCTCCCCCCACAGGCAGATCCTGAGCTTCAAACCCCCCTGACTGGTTTTCCTCTCCCAGTTCCACATCATCATCCTCAACCCTCCCAGCTTGTTTGGCTATCCAAAAGGCCACCAGGGCATCCCCCTGTTCCCCCTTCCAGGAGGAACTCCTCATATGACAACCATAAGGAACTGCTTTAAGTCATTCACAGTGTAGGAATACAACTTAGGAATCTCAAATGCACTTTCTTCTACAACTACTGGGTCACCCAGGTGAGACATGACTGACTTTCAAGGAGGTCATAAAAATAGGAAAATGTAAAACATTATATGGTTGCGTACCGGTCTAAGTGCAGAGTTTGCAGTGCAACAATGAGTTACTGTGGTACTGCGCAAATGCAAGTCCTATCCTCACCGCTGACAACCAATGCTTGAAATGGGGTTTCTGGTAGTCTAGGGTATACACCGAAGTGAGCCAGAACCCACCATTCTAGTCAGGGTAAGGGAGTTACACACTCAAGATAAGCCCTGCTCACCCCTGTGGTAGCTTGGCAGAGCAGTCAAGCTTATACCAGAGGCAATTTGTAACGCTTTTATGCAACGCACACACACCAGTGACCCACTACACACACCACAAATGAAACTCCACACAAGGTTATATAACATTGAACCTATATAGTGCGTAAAACACATAGACCACAATCACATATACCATAAACACTTTGCCACTAGCAATGGCGAAAACATTATAGTTAGTGCAATAAAGTCAATACTTATAGGTTGTACACATCACAAAAACACCCTCATTGTACATATTTCACAAATACTGAAGTATTACTCGCTATTTTGTTAAAGCAAGACAGAAACAACATATATCAATACAATCAGGGCAGGTAATGCAGCATATAAAGAGAAAAATCTATTATTCACCATACTCCACATAAGACCATAGGATGCAGCCCCTTTGGTGCCAACCACATCCGAACATACCGTTCCAGTACAAGGCAGATATTTCAGGGTATTGGGCCACCTGATGGTGCGGACTCCTCATGTGCCCCAACTAGCCTAATCTTAAGGTTGGAAAAGTGGTTTGTGGTTGAATTTTGGGTCCCCAAAAGGAGACTCCAGTGTTTGCAAACGATCTTCTTTATTCTATTGGACAAAGTGTCATAAGTAGAGATACACACTAGCATACTAACTATCACACTTCAAGAGTGTGTTCCTGGCACTTAGCTTCATGCACAAGGTGGTGTAAAGTTTATTATTTTTTGCTTTAACTACAATAGCCCAAAAATGTATACTGAAGTTGCTATACTCTATAGTAAATTTCAAATTTGGATTAAGCCTATTGATCCATTCATGGGAGTTGAGCAGGAGTTGTGTTTCCTTTCCATATCATGCGGTTTCTGAAAACAGAAAGATAATTCAGACTAGATTAAGCAGTATGAATGGATTGTGAAATTTAAAGTTTGTTATATTGAGAGCGCATTTGTCCAAAGTAAATGGACTTGTGGAGTACTCTCTAGTAATGTTATGCTCCCGTACTTAAAAAATTGTGAAAAAGGAAGGGGAGCACTCCTATTGAACTTTTTCTAAGATGTTTTAAAAATATTTATCTGGCGTGCTGTTAAGGCCTGCACACTGTCCTAGTGTGCTTTGAACTAAATAGTGTGAATGTCAAGTGTTACCACCTGGCCTCTACGCACTGCTGCCTGGCCAACTCCTGGCTGAAAAATAAACTTAATACCTACTAACTTTGTACATAGTAATCCATGTTAAATCATCACAAAAGTAATATTCAGTTTTTTTCTTTGTTCCACAGAGCCACAACAAAAAAGTTTTAATTATACATGCAAGAAATACTTCTTTTTCTCAATGCATTCACAATAAATATTTACCATGAACTAATACATTCAAAGAACTGCCCAATGCATTTCGGGCTGTGGTTCTTTAAATGTATTAGTTCATTTTAAATATTTATTGTGAATGCATTGAGAAAAAGAAATATTTCTTGCATGTATAATTAAAACTTTTTTGTTGTGGTTCTGTGGAACAAAGAAAAAAAACGGAACATTCCTTTTGTGATGATTTAACATGGATTAATATGTACAAAGTTAGTAGATATTAAGTTTATTTTTCAGCCAGGAGTTGGCCAGGCAACAGTGCGTAGAGGCCAGGTGGTAACACTTGACATTCACATGCTCCCGTACTTGTCACGTCCTTTCCAAAAAATAGTCCATAATCTTCACTAACACTGTACTACATGCACACGTTTTGTGCAATAGATGACACAAAACAACGTTTATGGTTCTTAATTAAGACCTTATTGTGATTTTAATAGCGGCATGTTCCTTAAAAAGGACTAATATATGCAAAGCTCTGACCACATTATTAGATGACAGCAATACAGAGAAGACATATTATTGGAACATTGCACATTTTGCCACTTTTCCTTATCAAAAAACTAGCTTACCCGTCGCGCGTTGCTGCGATCTCAGAAGACAGGAAATTCAAGGAAACTCGTTATGATAACATTCAATTTACATTGTATCATTTTATTGAAACTTATTCACTTTAATATGGAAAACATTTCAAAGTGTCGTTTTAATTCTATTTATTTATTCGAGTGCTTGTGGATACACTTTTTTTGTTTTTCCGTTTGGTGCGTACATCAGTATTCGAAACATTATGAGGGTCCAGGGGGGCCGATATTTAAAAGTATGTTATGCCAGAATATTTTGCGGTAGTGTACTCAACAACTTCCCAAAGTTTCATGGCAATCGGATGAATGGTGTTTTAATTCTATTTATTTATTCGAGTGCTTGTGGATATACGATTTGTTGTTTTTCCGTCTGGTGCGTACATCAGTATTCGAAAGATTATGAAGGCCCTGGGGGGCCGATATTTTAAAAAAGTTTATGCCAGAAACCTTCGGGGGAGTGTACTCAACAACTTCCCTAAGTTTTATGGCGATCGAATGAATGGTGTAGTAATGCATAAAGGACAAACAGACAGACATTCGTTTTTATATATATTGATAAAGATGGTGACATCTTGATTACAGTCAAAACCAAGTCTGTTCTGAGTCAAAAGTGTCTACATCTTGCAGGTGTTTATTAAATATCGTGATGACCCAAATAAAGCCTGTTTTGACTGTGAAGTCTATACTTGAGTTAACCTCATAGAATCTGGTGGAAATTGAGAAGGTGCTTTTCTTTCTTTTAGGACACTTCTTGAATATTGAACCTACCCCATTATTGCAAGGGCGATTGCACATATTATATTCAGTGCAAGTATGGCTCTTATGATATGACCCCAATTAAACATAACGATCAGACAATGTAGTAACTCATTATTTCTTGCTGGCAAGTCACAGATTCTTTCCTTCACTCTAAAATTGACAAATCCAAGTTACAAGTGGACTCACCAAGCAGTAAGTCACGAAATACATACATATTCTTTAATTTCATTCACATGACACGAGTTGAAATGCTATATTCTTTATCATTCCTTATTTTGAATTTCTTCTTCAATTCAGCAAACTCTTTATCCTTGATAATAATTTTGAGAAACACATCTGTGTAATGCTATATAATTAGTCCATAGGTGATGGTATCCGATCAGCACAACTTTTGAAATAGATTCTATCACCATATTTTGGGTGTGTGTCTAGATATAACTCTTATTAGTAAAGGTTTTTTTAACTCCTTTTTTCTCTAAAAAATGCTTCTAGGGGGTCTAGGATCTTCACACAAGTTTAAAGTCCTAAAGATGGTCTCACAGATATATAACTTCAGAGACCAGTCTGTCAATGCTTAATCCAACTTCTCTTTTGGTTATTGCTAAATTTAATTTTGGATGTCTAGTTCCTATCTGACGGACAGAGCCATTTGTCACAAGTTGGGAGGGAGGTTTATATGTGTTAATTACCAGTAAGCCTACATATATATTATCTGCAATGGCTGCTATCAATTTATGTGGAGATTTTCTTATGAACCCTAATTTAATGCATCTGATTTTAAATATAAAATCAATAGTAACACACACAACCATTTCTTAAAATGTATTTTTCTACATAAATTAAATATATAAAAATATGGACCGATACAACACATCCTAGGTCTATGGTACACGGCTCAGGCGGACTAGGCTGATGAGGAGTGATAACACAACTCACTCCATTATGGGATGCGAAATGACTAGGGAGGCTCAGGCAGAGTAAAGGTTTAGAGCGGTGGGACGATATCAGGATATAGACTGTGGGAGATATGTGGCAGAAAGGGGAAGTGATTCTCTTCGAACAACTTAGACACACGTACGGATTGGCCCCCACGGAACGATTTAGGTATACACAAATACGACATGCCCTGATGGAGGTGCTGCCGGCAGGCTCGGCGGTCCCGTAGGCATCCCCCCTAGAGGATAGACTGTTAACGGATTACATGTCGAAGAAGGCAACCTCCCTCACCTATCGCAAACTTGTAAATAACTTGCCTGACCCAGTGGGACCCCTCAGAGATAAATGGGCTCATGACCTAGGCGACATGGATGACTCGGAATGGCAGGAAGCAATGGCGTTCCCAAGGGAGGTGGGTATATCCTCAAGACTTAGGTTAGTGCAACTATGCATACTACACCGCTCCTGCTACACTAGGTGCACACTACACAAAATAGGGAAGGTGGAGCATCCCTACTGCCTGCGGGGATGCGGAGAGGAAGGTACAGTTTTTCCACACCATATGGGACTGCCCCAAAATAGCTGAGTACTGGATTAAAGTGATGCGGACCATCTCACAGGTAGATGGGGTCTCACTGCTGCCGGAGTCTAAGCGTTGCTTGTTAAACATATGGGAGCCAAACGGCCTTACACGCATTGGACAAAGTTGGGCTACGTAGGGTATGATGATAGTCAGAAGGAATATAGCACAAAAATGGGGGGGCTGGAGGTGCCGACCTTAGGGGCATGGAGCAAGGATGTGGATGCAGCCATGATTGCAGAGAGAGCGATATACCATGCTAGAGGTTGACCGAAAAAATGGAACTTATTGTGGGGTGCATGGAATACGTCCAGGGGTGAACTGTTTGATCCATTATCAGACTCGGAGGACAGTGATTCGGAATCGGAAGAGGTCTAAAGTCATAATGTTGGAGACGGGGCGGAGGGTTGTGACTACTGTAAGAAGGTTGATTCGCACATTTGGGAACTTGGCAATTGTGTCCAGAGCTATTGTGAAATGCTGTACTGCAAGTTTAAAGTATATTTCTGCAAACTGTATGATTTTCATGAAAACGAATAAAAAAAGTTAAAAAAATATATATATATATAATATGCGTTTGATTCATGATGCTATGTTTAGACCTCATGTGTAGTTGATACATTGGTTAAAACATTTTCATAAAAAACAAATCACTTGCTTGCACCGTTACCTATTTAATTGTCAATATCCAAGTCCACAGGGATATATATGGTTGCCTTTACATGTGTAACAATCTTTCTCAAAGAGGCATTTTTTAAATGTGTATGATAAATTCGACTTTTCCATAAAAGAGGATTTATCATTACAATTCCATAGGCACTAAACATGATTGCTCTACCTCCTTCCAATTGTGAATTACACGTATTAGTTGTGACAAGGAATCCCCAATGTTAACCTAAAGGAGGGGTAGACCTCAAAGTAGTAAAAAAAGAATGTAGGGGATTTTCACTACCAAGACATGTAAATATTAAAAGTATATGTCCTGACTTTTGCTTACACAGTGCCCTGCCCTATTGGCTACCTAGGGTCTACCTTAGGGGTGATTCATATGTAATAAAATGGGAGTGACAATGGGTTTAAATGCCAAGTTGACATGGCCGTGTAAACTGCCCACAGAGGGTCTGCAGTGGCAGTCTTAAGACATGTTTTAAAAGGCTACTTAAATAGGAGGCACAATTCATGCTGCAGGTCCACTAGTAGCATTTAAGTTACAGGCCCTGGGCACATAAAGTGCAATTTACTAGGGACCTATATGTAAATTAAATATACCAATTGTGGATAGGTTGATAAAACCATGTGTAGGGATAAAGCACAAGCACTTTAGCACTGGTCAGCAATAGTAAAGTGCTCAGAGTCCTAAAACCAACAAAAACGGGTAAGGAAAAAGTGAGCAAATAGGCAAAAAGCTTGGGGGAGGTCCACCCTAAGGCGGACAGTAGTAAAACAGATATACTCCAACAGCTGGGTTACAGGTTGTGCAAAATTGTTGGACAAACCACTTCATTGGACTTGTGTCACTAGTTTGCGCTGCATGAGAATAGTGTTAAGAAGCAAGACAAATGTTTGCACATTAAAATCCTCTTTTTAGTGCTATTTACAACTGCAGTTAGACTGCTTCCTGGTTCAGTGTCCAGTTCATAAAACAGTTGCACTCTGGCAGGAAAATTACCCTCGGTTTTTTTAATGTACCCAGAGTTGCGGAAAAGGGATAACTCCACCACGAGGAAGCTTGCACGAAACAAAGATAATTATGAAAATAGAGGAAATGTTTTCGTACAACAATGCAGCATGAATATGATTAATGGTGGGCCCCAGGGGAAGCAAAGTCGCAGATTAGTCTTCCCCAGGGGTCTTTCGCGCAGGAAGGACTAGGCTGGGGTTAAGGGGTGGGTTTAGGGAGGGGTATCAGAATGCAGGGGAGGAAGGCGACTTCCTCTGTCTGTAGTTCGGCACCATCGGGAGGGATAAAGAGTTAATTGAGGAGCCTTAGGAAGCGTTTATTAGGCTTGTGGGTTTTTGGGTAGCGACAGACTGCGGAGCAAAGGCCTTTGGTTCTGCTGGCCTTGAGTGAGGGCGTGCTGCCGGTTCTGTGGAGGCTGGTTGTGACACGATGTTGGAGGTGTCGGTGGAGGCAGTGAGGGAGGCCCTGTGTGTGGTAGGCCACGCCGGCCGAGAGGACCTACTTTGGTTAGAGGAAGCGTGGGTAGGGCTGTCCCGGGCAGCGCATGCGGTGTCTGCCAGTGTCGCGGCGGCAGTGGTGGCTTGCATGGATGAGCCACCACCGGTCAGCAGAGGTATGTCTGGGAGGGGGCGGGCGGGGCGAAGAAAGAGGCGGCGCAGCTCGGCGGCCAGCGACGGAGCCTGCCTCCACGTTTGGGAGAATGTGCAGCAGAATTGGGCGGGCGCCCGCAGGGGGGGGCAGGCCCGGCGGACTCCCGGGCCTTAGACAGGGCTTAGATGCTGCTGGTTTCGAGGCAGAGGGGCGGGGGACTGGGAACCCATTGCCGGTGGGTTGCAGGCAGGGCGGGAGGCCGGGTGCACTGGAGCTGAAGGGTGGGCCCTTAGGGTGTGGAAGTGCGGCAGGTGCAGTCTAAGGACACAAGGGGAATGGAGCAAGGCAGCGAGGAGGGGCAATGGGTAGACGCTCCCAATGACCTCTCCAGTGGACCTCGGACGGCCTGGTCAGGCACAGAGGAGGCCCGGGGAAGGGGCAGTCAGGGAATTTGCAGGTGCGGCAGGGGGCCCAGGGGCAGGCCCACATTGTGGCAGCACAGGGGGAGCCGGGGTTGGGGCAGGGGATGGGTGCTGCCCTTTCCCTGTTCTCCCCAGATGGGAGGGTATGTCCCTTGAGGAGAAGATCAGGGATCAACACTGCATTATCTGGAGTCGGAGGTGCTGTGGGTGGCTCTGTGTGAGGCCAGGGGCGAGGAAGGCTGGGATGATGGGGCGGAGGGGCCCCCTACACTCATGTCTGGGGAAGAAAGGTGGGCTGAGCAGGAGGAGCGGGAGACGGAGTCCAAGGGCAAGTGGGTGTGGGTAGAGGAGGACAGCCAACACCAGTCAGGGGTAGGGATGGCCAGGACGGCTCTCAGGCCCAATGGTGCCGGGGCCCTCCCAGAATAGAGCTACCTGGTGGTCAGGGAGATCCAAGCTGGCAGAGGTCAGCAGAGAGCTGAGGGGCCCGGCGGGCTGCAAGGCGGCCCCGGTATGCCAGCTGGAAGCAGCAGGGGGGTCTGCGGTGGCCTTCCCTCCATCACGGGAGTGGGCAATGGCGGCGTGTGTGGCAGGTTGAAGTGGAGTGCATAAAAAGAAAAGCAAAGTTATGAAGAGAGCGGTGCAAGAGGTGCCGTGGACGTCTGTGGAGTTGGAGCCTGAGGTGCATTTGGATTATGGTACAGAGAGCAATAAGTTGGAAGAAGGGGAGATGCGGGATGACGATGATGGGACGAGAGGACCTGAGGGGGCTGGGTAGAAGAGCAACAGCAGACTTGGTGTTTTGCAAGCAGCAAAGACGACGAGAGGCAAGGCAAAGGCGGACAGCCCAAGGACGAACACCGGCAGAGGACGGACCGGAGAGACGCAGACTGCCTTGACAGGTGAGGGGGCATTGTGGGCGGCTTGGGACAGTGGGCCGAAGGAAGGGAGGAAGAAGGCCTGCAGGTCCGTAGGTGTGGGTGATGGGTCAGTGAGAGATGCCATATCGCCACCGCAGGGCACGGCAGCGGCAGCAGGGGGGACTAAGGTGGGGGGACAAGCAGATGACGGTGGCAGGTGTACAGACTGACAAGTCAGATGGGAGGAGAAGGGTGACAAAGGGGATGACAAGCATCACAAGAAATTGGCTTACATGGGCCTGGCCATGCCGCTGGGGTCGCATTTGTCGGACTAGAAGAGGAATAAAATCTGGAAACACGAATATGTGGACGTGTTTAAACTTCTGCACAGAGAGATACAAGTGAAGGAGGGCTCTAAAGAGGAGGAATGGGAGCTCACAAGGTGGTCTAAGGTCCCCGTGAATATGGAGAATTGGACGTCGGCCTTTCTCATTATCCCATATCTAGTGTGAGAAACATCTGGACAGGGCCATGTTGTTTTCAAGCCCAACTAAACGTATACGCGCAGCGTCTAACATTGTAGAAAAACTTTATTAAATCGGCAGTACTTCAAATAAGGTTGTTAAAAGTGTTATCTTTGCCTATTATAGTGACAGGAGACATAATAACGACCTGGTATTTAACAACACAACCCACTGATCTCGTCAGTTATTGCCGAACAACATTGTGGTAACTCAAATACAAGCAAAAAGCCATAGGGGTTTCTTTTCTTTACTGAAAACCCACCTTAGACATGGAAAAACATTGAGGTGTACTGGCTATTGTGTATACTGGTATACTTCATGAACATTGTGTGAAATTACCCACGGTCCATAATATTATGTACAACCAGGGGCTCCTAATTTACATTTGCTAAATCATGTAAATGTCTCTGTATAACCATCCTACTATATGCTATCTCAAAAATAAGAGAACCTCACCTTAGAGATCCTGTTAACTCGGGGGTAACGAGTGTCTAGTAATTATAATCAAGGTTCAGCAGTATGGAGCAGACTGATAGACATAACCCCTAGGAAAAAAAGGGGGGGGGGTTGGTGGAGGTCTCTTTTACAGGGAGAATGGAAAGCAGGAGCGTTAGGGAACTGGAAAAAATCATCAATGTTATTGATAGATGAAAATTACCGCCGCATCACAGACCCCCAGGGTATATCGTCATTCAGGCCCTGTGTGTGCGTAGAAAGACGGTAGATCCATCTTTGCTCTTTCTCAAAAATGCTGTTTTCACTAGTGTGATTGAGTTGCTCTATTACAGTCCATCTAATATCGTTGGGACAATGGCCACGTTCCAGGAAATGAGCAGTCAGTTTTGTAGTGCTCCCGTCCGGCACCTCATATTACTGCGGTGCTCTCCGATACGCGTTTTTATTTTCCTCGTGGTCATTCCCATGTATTTAAGATTGCAGGGACAACTAACAAGGTAGATGACATTACTTGAATTACAATTTGTATGTCCTCTAAGATGCCAGAGTTTGCCATCCTCCAAAATCAAGTGTTTTAGTTGCTGTTGTGAGGTGGCAGACGCTGCATCCGCCGCATGGGAAATGGCCTATCACAGGGGGTAGGCCCCATGTGGTGAGTACATTATTGTCCTGAGTAGTGTGGTTAATTCTGGGACGGGTATGTACAAGAGCATCTTGCAGACTTCTTTTGCGTTTATAGGAAAACAACGGTTTTTGCCAGTTGCGCCCATTGCTGCTAAGATTTCGCCAATGCTTGCCTATGCAGCGACTCACTGCATTTGATATATTGCTGTAGGTCGTAACACAGGTCAACGGTGTCTCGGCTTCGTTGTCTTTACTGTAATTTTCCAAAAGAGCTTCCCTGTTATTGTTCTTAGCTCTCTTACAGCTTTTCTGTAGGATTCTTTTCGGATAACCTCTTGTCAGTAGCTTGTTAGTAAGGTCTTCCGCTTGTATATTAAAGTCACTCAGGTTACTGCAATTTCTACGAATGCGTAGATATTGGCCAAAAGGTAAATTTTCCCGCAGAGAACGCGGGTGAAAGCTAGAGAAAAGGAGCAGGTTCTTTTTGCTCGTAGGCTTGTAATAAGTTTTGGTGGTTAAATGATAGCCTTCCCTGGTTATTGTGACATCCAGAAAGACGATGGAATTGGGGTCATATTGATGGGTGAATTTCAGGTGAGGGTCACATGTGTTCACCCAATCAAAGAAGGCTAACAGACTTTCTTCAGAGCCTTGCCAAATTAAAAGCACATCATCAATGTACCTCTGCCACAGGGTAACATTGAGAGTGTAAGGGTTGGTGGCAGCCAAAATATGTGTCCTCTCAAAATTGTGCACGTACAGTTCTGCAATGCTAGGGGCAAAAGTACTGCCCATTGAAGTACCCATCTTTTGTAAGTAGATGGTGTCCTCATATTGAAAAAAGTTGCGCTTAAGAACTAGGGTGGCACATTCAATGATAAAAGTTCTGGAGGTGGTATAGTCCCAGGTAGTCTATTCAAGACATCTGCCAGCACTTTTATAGTTGCATCCTGCGGAATGCAGGTATATAAGCTTTCAATGTCTAACGAGACAAGAAAGCATGGCTCTTCAGGCATCACGACGGTAAGTAGCATTGATAGAAGACTTTTGGTATCTTTAATGTAGGTACTGGTGGACTGTACCAATGGTTTAAAAAAGAAATCGCAGTACTTAGAAATAAAGACAGAAAAAGGTCGAGACCATTCCATGACAGAATATATACTGTTTAGGTTGTGGACAAGGTCAAATATTGTCATTTGAGCGTTTTTCAAAGAATTCTTGCTCTCTAAGAATAGTTCTACTTTAAGCAGATTACTTTGTCCCAAAAAAAGTTCAATTTTGGAAAAGCCAAATCGCTAAAAAAAATAGAGTTCTAAAGTTGGAAGTTTTGTTATGAAAAGTGAAGGTTGAATACAGAGTCCCGTAGAATGCTGTGTGCTAACTTCAAAAGTCATTCTCGTTGTTAGGAGAAAACATCAAATCTTCTAAGCTGGCAAAGAAATCGTCTACTACAGTAGGTGAAAGTTGGACTACTTCATTAAGTAAATCGATAGCACAAAAATGTGAAGCATCGCTGTCAGCGTTAGCCGCATTAGCAATGTTTGTCGGAGATGAAGATGGAGGTGGTACCCGTGTGCCTCTTGATCCACGTATCTCACCGTCAGCAGATTGCGTCTGTGAGATCTCAATGAATGCCGCCATCAGGATTGGTAGCCGCTGGGGACAACACGATGCATGGGCCGTTACTGAACCAAGCAAGGTATAAACATCCGTTGGCAGTGCTGATGGAAGTGTTAGACAGACGTCCAACACGCATTCTTCTCCATATAGCAGACATCGTAGAACAGGTAAGATGCAATCTTGCCAGATTGGTTGGAATGATGGGATCCACGTGGTATTCAGGTCTCTTACCTGAGCCAGGCCCAGGATCTGTATCATGCGCTCATGACACTTCATTGCCAAGAGAGTGTTCTCTATGGTAATCTGGGTGTCGCTGCTGACCAAACTTGCCATATCAGAGCAGAAGGAACAAGATTAGTATTCCTGCTACGAGTAACAAAATTAGAGGCAGGCCGCCAAACACAGAGTGCACGAAGTTTGGAAAAATGCAGAGGACTGCTTCAAATGGTGCTAACAGTCCCGAAAAAACTGTATAAATTCATGTACAATACCACTGTTATCAGACATGTTTAAGATACGACCTAACATTTCTATGAAATGTACGGGGCAGTTTATGGATAAAAGGGCATGTATCTCTGCAGAGGACCTTGCAACTTGTAGTTCATACGTCTCTTTAGACGAGGTCAGTGCCACAGTTTTTTGTAAAAGAATGGCTTTCATTCTGCTTAAAGTATCAATTCGATAAGAAGAGATGTTCAGTAAAGGCCATAACGGCGACTCCCCATCTGTCTTAGCTTTAGGAAACAATGCTTGCACAACAAGTGACCCGGGCTGACACAGTTACGAGATAGGCTATTCCTGGCATCATTCCACCACAGTTGTGATCATTCAACATTATATAGCTCCCGTTTGAAAGATGCCTAAAATTGGATCTGTCACTGCTGCTAGAGAACCTTGCAGGTGGCAGGATAAGTTGTTCGAATAACCTTCACAGGTTCCATGTAAATTAATAACCTGACATAAAAGTGTACCACTTAGTGCAGTTTTACATTGTGTACCACTAAGAAATACTTATTTTCCCCCACTCCAAAATTTGTGTGTGTATGGTAATTCCCAGGTTGACTTTATGTATTCCTTACCCAACCTTTCATACACTGCAACTGGTATATGTTTTAAACAGTATTGAAAATTGAAAATTGTGACAGGCAGAGTGATTATCCCGTGTATTAGCCATTCAGGTTTTTCTGAAACAGTCAATGGTAATCTTTCCAGTTTTTCAATGCTCAGCACCGTATAGTGTGCTCCTCTTTGTGCCAAAGTGATTTGTTTGTCTGTAAGGTTAAATACAGAAAACAATGACGTGATGTTGATTGGACGCCATGACACATATCCAGAACAAAGATTTTGCAACGTCCAGCCTAAAAGCATTATAGAACGTAATTGCGACTGTCCATGCTGTAGCATGAGCAAGTCCTGTTCCATTATGTCTATGGCAGAGGATACTATGCTGTCCAAAGAATAAATTCTGGATGACAGGGTTGTTAACCCATTGCCAATTACAGAGAGTGCTTTCTCTAAATTAATACAATCAATGTATTGTATTCTTTCTGCAGTCTCTGCCTGTGTCGCTTTCCAAGCTTCATTAGAAATAGCATATATACATGCGTGTATGAAACTTTTATTATGTCGTTTCGCAGGACCTTGTAAGAAGTCCCTTAAATCAACTCCATATCAAAGTGTTGTTTAACCTCTGTAAGTGTGGACTTTTGTAGCCACTCAAGGCACAGTTTTCCTACACTGAATGTTGTTAATATACCTGGACATATCTTGGATCTGGCCTAGCTACTGTAAATCCTTGTGTCTTGTTCAGGAATCTATCTTGACAGTTATTCGTGTCTGTGGGGCACATTAACCATTTTTTCCAATCAGGATCAGTTCTGTTTTAAAAAAATAATAATTTTACGTCGACCCCTCCCTCTGAAGTGTTTTTACTATCAGGTGTAGGTGTAGGTATGGGCGGTTTGTTCAAATCTTTTATCTTGGCCAGGCCAAGGCAGGATGTCTGTTGAACAGTGTTGTTTAAAAACATTATTTGTTCAGGGATAATGCAGGCTCGAAATAAATCTTCCATTCCCAGCACTTGCCAGTCTTTTGAGCCCCAGACAATTTTTGTTTCTATGTTGTCACTCCAAAAGTCGAAACCTAATGAGGACAGCGGGGCATAAAAGGCTGATGAATAAATTTGCTTTTTATTGGTTAACATACTTTTCATTCCTGTCTTATTAACATTTTTAAAGTAAAACGTTTCCAGATTTGTGGTATTAAAACCTGAGAAGTATGGAAATTTGTCATAGAATGTTTTTGAGCTACCTTTTGGTGGCGTTGGACGATGTTCCCATTGATTAAAAGTATAAATATTCCTAGGGTTTGCAGATTTGTGCAAGTAATGATGACCATAGTGATTATACCAATACATTTGTGCATAATCTGATGAACCTTCTAAGTATTCTTGTTTTGTGAATTTAGCAAGACATCTCTAAATCTGACATCATATTATTAAAAGTCTCAAAGTCCCAATTATCAGAAAACGTGCTGGATGAAACAAAGTCACTCAAGAATACCTTAAATTGATGTAGAATCTTCAACAGCTCTGCAGGGCCATAGATATCATAATCAGTTTTGTCCCATGCTATACCCCCAGGTATAGGAATGGCTGTGATATTCTCTGATGTCATGTCTCTTTGTTCACGATGAGATGATTTGTGTGGCTTCAGGAGCAAGTTGATGTTCTTTCTTTCTGTGTTCATTTTACTATATCTTCCAATTATCAGCATTCCCAAACTTAGGGGCCTATTAGGATGGCGGGCGGATTGCCCCGGCCAGGCTGGCGGTACCTACCGCTGGCCTGGCGGGGGCAATCCGCCCGCCATCCGCACAGAAATGACCCCCCGCCACATTAGGATGGCTGGGGGGTCCGCGGCGGACGGAAAGACCGTCCGCCGCTTTTCGCCTCGGTCGCCTTGCGACCGGGGTGGAAAAGGTCTAATATGCTGCCATATTAGGATGGGCATGCGGAGACTCCCTGCGGGGCCTGTTGCGGGCCCCCTGGGACTACAGGGGGTAGGGGGTGCACATGGGGGTATCTATGGTACCCCCCCGCATTTCAAAGTGCAACATGGCAGGCACCGCACAGTGCCTGTCATGTTGTGCTTTGAAACGCACAATATGCTTTTTTAGCATTGCAGCGGGCGGTGCTTTCAGCACCGCCCGCCGGAATGTTAAAAATGTGGGATGCACCCACCACTGTGGCGGGGGAACCTAATTCCAGGGACGGGACCCCCGCCCTTATGGTGGCCGGTCCCGTTGTTCGACAGGATGGCGGGCGGACAAAGTCCGCCCGTCATCCTAATAGGCCCCTTAATAAAAGAATTAGCCAAAGTAGGAGAAAAAGTATGCCTAGCACAATCCAAAATTCAATCCATGGTGAAACCAGATACGCTTTTTCGAATTGTTGAAAAAGTTATGTTACTTGATCTTTAAAAGTTTTATTTGCTGGCATTGTTTCAGGCTCACTGGGATCCTCAGAAAACATATCAAAGTTAATGAAATAGCCAGAGGCAGTTCTGTCAATTGTTGAAATTACATCAGCATTATTTGAAATCACTGGGGCTACCGGATCCTTTGTCATATCAGTGTAGTCAGATGCTACATCACTGTAGATGGGAGTGTCTTGACGAACTGTTATTTGGGTCTCAAGAGGCACAAGTTCCATTGCTTTATTGCTTAGTCTTTCTTTTCTGATTGCAGATTCTTCAAAGGTGATGAGACTTTCAGTTTGAACCTCTTGCTTAGTAGCAAGATTTGGTCATCTGCTACATCTTTGGAGTCCACTGGGCCTACTACCTATGATTGGCCACATCATGTGGTTTTACCAGGTCGATGGATACAAACCTGTTCTCCTTTCTTCCAGCAAGGGGCGGCAGTAACATTGTTCTTGATCCGTGGATTGCTAGCACAGGTACTGGTTTTCTGTAAGAAGGCCCAAATTCCTTCTTATCCGCGATCTTTTCTCTGACTAGATCCCTAATCTTTGGAATCCAGACAGGCCGTGCTGGGACGGGTGGTTCACCTTCAGTGGTCGTTGGCTTCTGTATTGTGTTGCTTTGACTTCTCCTTTTCTCGTTTAAGTCCTGCAAAACAGCCAAACGGTCTTTGATATCAAAGGGTTTTTGTTCCACCACTGAAGTGTGACGATCACGTTCCTGGACAAGTATTCTAGTACCAAAAAGGATTACATATTGGGTGATTCCACCCAGAGAATTTCTTGGCAGATTATTTAGACTACGTTGGACACTTATTAGATGTTTGACCCATCCGTCACCCGAGCCTAATACCCTAGCTGTGATAGATTGCTTTATGTCCCTGTTTTTTCTTTACACTACAGAATTTCCCTCAGGATGGATTGGACTCGAATACCGCAATGCAATGCCCAGATTGGCCATGGCCTCCTTGAAAGCTTTGGAGCTTAATGCAGGATTCTGGTCAGAATGTAGCGTGCAGACTGCGTATGTGCCAATAAAGACTCGCAACTCTTTTATAACAGTTCGGTCGTCAGCCGAGCGCTGAGGCCACATCCAAATGAATCTGTCCTAATAGTTATGGGACCGCATTTTTCCATGGGGACGTCTGTGTGTAGATAGTCTAATGCTGTCTAACAAAGGTGTCTGTACTGGCCTGGCTACACTGTAGTCAGAAATCTGGCGGTGTTCTCTGCTGCGATCTCTGTTGCAGTCAGGGCAATTAATTTCAAATTCATAAATGTGGGTATTCATTCCTGGCCACCAGTATGTCTCTTTTAATTTTAGTATAGATTTAGAGATCCCTTGATGTCTCAGACCCTCTCGCATCTGTGCTTCTTGTATCAAAGCTCCTCTACGTCTCCTGTTTGGAATTACTCTATCCCCCACTCCAGGGATTCGAGCAAAAGGAACGGAGTTTGCATCAATTATGTGCTGCAATATGTGCATTTTGTACTGCAAAGGTTTTGCCGCAAGAGTTTAAATGTCTGTAGTCCAACACTAGACGATATGTATTGACTGGTTTGGAGACAGGAAACAAATGTTTGTTCATTGATGAGGTGCATGTTTAAATCACCCCTTGGTATTCAAGTTGATCTAAGATCTCCCTGACCTGTTTTTTTGGCTTCTTGCTTAACTGGATACTGCCTCTGTGCAGTTGGTTGAGTTTTTAACTGGATTTTGTGGTGAGGGGAATCCTCATCCCATCCCACATGATTTTTATATAATGCTGGAGCCTGGGCTACAGCCCATTTTCTGGCATAGGTGTATTTTAAGTGAATTGGAATATGATTTGAGAAGGCTGGCATAATGATGTCTTTGCCGTGTGGGCACTCCCTAACAAATTTTGGTGGCCAGTCTTTTTCAGCTAGAAGAATGACATAACCCTTAGAGAGCTTCTCCCAAAAGTGTGCTCTTGTTTTCCTAGTTATGTCCCCATCCATCTGGAGCGTTACTTCATATAACTTATGGGGTACACTAACTCTGGTATCAGCTGTTTCAACTTGAATGTACTCATTCAAGTCCACTGTCTCCAGATGATCCTTCAAGATCTTGCGAGCTATGGTGACTTCTGCTGCTCTGTCCAGCATTGTCTGGGCCCACTCCCCGTTCTTGAGTTGTGTCCTCAAAATCCTCGGCATGTCTGATTTTTAGACCTGCTACCTTCTTTTTAGTGAATTGGGTTTTCTTATTTTTTGGAACGTGTTGATCGTCTTTGGACTTCACGCTTTCTTCTTTGTGTTCTGACCCTCCTCTTTTTTCCGATTTCTGTGAGGAAGTCTGAAAGGTACGAGAGGAACGTGTATCAGTATCTTGATATCTATCAGGTTTTCTCAAATTATCCCTGTTCCTGAGGTATACCTCTTTTAAGAGGGCTCCTTTTGAGGAGATCTACCTCGGGACTGAGAACGCTTCTCATTAGAAGTTTGTTTAGTATTTCTCCACTTCTTTTTAGGAGTAGTGAGAGTGTTTTTAATAAAGACCTTTTCAGGACTTTCTGTTAGTTGGGGCTTAACTGGTTTCCCATCCAAACTATCTCTACCTAGTTCTTCGTATGATTTTTCAATTATTCTGGCCAGTTCATATGGTTGCTCAGTTATTACAATTTCTCTTATTTTTAGGCGGATCGCCACGGATGCTGCTTACCCTTTAATTTGAGCTAATATTATAGCTGAGACCTGTTTGAAATCTCTCAGTAATTTCATACCCAGATTTAAAGCAGGCTCTGCCCCGTATTAATTTTGAATCTGTTTTAGGACGTCTGGTATCACAGATGGAACACCATGTGTTTTTGTGTAAATTGCAGCAAAGACTGTACCCCAAGTGTCGCAGTCCTCCAGGTGTGGTGCGATCCCCATTGGTAAACAGATTGTTCAAATTCTGTGTTTCTCATGAGATGTACTGTCAGGAAATACTGCCTCGATTTGAGTAAATTTTTGAGCTATCCAGAATGGAATTTGTTACCTTTTTGCGGGTAATTTACCAATGACTGATTGTATAGTCTGTGGTGTGATTTTATTTGTGTTCCCCTGGTGAGGAGTTTGCTGTTGAATGCTTATAGGAGGTTGGACTGTTAGAGTCCACATGACATATTGAACCAATTGTCTATGTATTTTGATTAATTGTTTTAGTTGAACTAATAGTTCTTCACTTGACATTTCTTCAATGTCAGGCTGTGGTGTATAACTGGCTAGTACCGGCCATGTCGCTCCTGGTCTACCTAGTGGACGAGCATGGTAACGTGATTTTGATGTTGTAGAGCACCTTTAAACCAGAGCTGATGCTCTTGGTAAGTTAATGGAATTTCAATGTCCTCAAAAGGAACGTATTCCGTTGGAGGTTCCTCTACTTCGTAGAAATGGAACACATTTGTTACTGGATTTGCTTCAGAAAAGACAATCCATGAATAGAATGCCTCTGTCTGCCGATATTCATGTGCCTCTATGACAAAAATGACCCTGCCACCTCTTGATGATAGGTCATTTGGTATTAGCTTTATAGTGATGGTTTTCCTTAAGTTTTCCTGGATCTTTATAGCATCCGGGTCATTTTGTTGGAAACCTGTAACGTCTAAGCCCGGTCTGGCTGCAGCTGCAGCTCCACCGGTCTTGTTTTCAGTAATTTTTTTGTTGACTGAAAGTTTGCAGAGCAAGTTTCAAGGAAACAAAGATAAGGTGCACAATATTTTGGAACACTGTATCCTTCAACGTTGAATCAAATCAAAAACTTATAAATAAGATTTTCGTCCTACTCAGTAATGGGGGATATTTTATCCTTTTAACCATCCCAGATGTCTATTGGAGTATTTTAAGGGAAAAAGGGGTCTCTGTGAACAGCATGGCTGAGTTACTCTAGTATCTAGCGTTAAATTAGTGCCTTAACAAACGTTGGGCGCAATGTAGTGTAGTTCCTATATTACCAATAGGCTCTGCGCATTGGAATAATATATCCCATAGATTTGACGTAGGACTTAGGTCGACTAGGTCTCTATCGAATATATTGGACTTAATTGTGAGTGCCAGCTAGCTCAGAGGTCACTAAAACCTTTCTCGAATAAACCAGAAGGGATTCGTTTCTGACAACCGCATAAACATGACAACTTTGTTTCCCCAAGAATAAAACTGATCTTCAGAGTCATGGAAACAATAGATAGATATTTTACTCAGTCAGTCGTGCATGCTTCGTTTCATCAGAGGTGCAGAGAAATAGATAGACGGGCGTTTTCAATAAAAAGGGTTTTATTGAACAGTCTTCTTTCTCAAGCAAGTAAAGTGAACTGCTACAATCGTAATACTGGTTGCAAAGTATAATGTGTACAGTTAGAAGAGTATTATAAAATAATACTGTAGAAGCATTGTGTGGTTTCAAGACCATAGATAAATACATACATAATTAACAAAGGCTAAAAAGTACTCAACTGGTGCTTCTAAAATACACCTACCCTAATGTACCTAACCTAAATCTAGTACGAGGGAAGAAGTAAGTGAGGTGTAGCATAGGTTTAGTTTGTCTTTGCCAAGAATCTAACCAAGATTTCTCTTAGGGTATAATCAGCTCCATACCTTGGTTTTAGAATGAAGGAGGTCTGGTATCTCTGTCTCGGGCTCGATTTCCCCACACTCCGCGAGGGGAGCTTGGAAACACTGGAGCTGGATTCACAGTGAGAGAAAGGACAGCTTCTCTGTCAGTGCGTCAGCTGGAGGGTCGGCTTCCTTTGGGACTTGCTGTAGCGAGCTGCGTCGGGCAGGTAGATAGTTGAGCTGGTCCGAACCACCGTGTGTTTGCTAGGGCAAGTGTAGGCATATTTATACCTTGAAAGTGCCTAGTTTGACGTAAAGTCGGACATAATAACGTCATCAAAGAACCCCAAGGGAATGGTAGTTCTTTGAAAACTCCATGATTTCTAGGATAAATCAATATTCAAGCAAGGGTATGTCCCTGACTGCTGAAGCCGAGTTTTCCAAGAAATCGTTGTGGCTTTTTGGAACTTGTGGAAGTAGCCATGCCTTTATTTGGACTGCATGGGTTATGTCTAAACATGGGCATGAGTTCTATGCCTATATAAGGTCAATGTGATTTATACCTATATAAGGGCATGAATCGGTAAATTACGCTTGGATTCTAAAATGCTACACATAAGGGGGGGATCAACTGCCCATTGCAGTTTGAAGATTTTGGATGATTGGAGTGGGTACATCCTGTATACTCCACACAAATAATAGAGGGGAGCAACGACTGCGCACCCACCAACCCAACAATGTGGATATGCAATTTGTGAGGTATGGAATAGAAGGAATATATATTCATATCTGGCTTCCAGAATTCCCACAAATCAACCAATGGCCATTGTTGAGCTAATCTGCCAACATATGTGCATTGGAGGTCAAAGTTATGTGGTGGTAGTGGAGGGAAGGAGTGATTATATGTGGCATCTAGAACACTGTTCAAATAACCCCCAATAAGCCAGTGCGGAGCACTCCATCATGATATCATGGAAAAAGGTGGTCCGCTCCGAGTTCAGGGTATAATGCAACATAGAAGAATGGAGCGACCATCTAGGAGGCATGTCACTACATAGTATTGTGCCCTCTGCTACAAATGGGGTCCCAGGCCTGACCTATATCAACCGTCCTCGGGCATAGGTGGAGTAGTTGGTGGCAAATACCTGTCCACACCAACGCTGTTGCAGCTTGGTATATTCTGTGTGTATGAGATGAGTCTACTGTATTACACTGTTATGTGTCGAGTGACGCTTCAGGTAGGAATAGACTGAGTAGCGGCACAAGTCCATATGAGTGCCCCTCGCATTCCCTGTAAGTATATTAAAATGGGTCATAAATGACAGGATGTGTTGCTCATGTTCTGGTCGCAGCACATGTGTCAGCTAAAGTGTAGTGGGTAGTTGTGCATTAGAATAGCTGATATCACTGATGACATCTCAAAAGACATTGCTGATGATATCACTAATGACATCATCCAGTCTAAAAGATAATCAGTGTTAAACATATATACAAGGTACTACAAAAAGATAAAACAGTATACGTTCTGTACTTCTAATGTATACTATTCCTAACATATATTATGTGAGTGGCTGTGTGATTGTATATAGCTGTGTGTGAGTTGGTATCTGAGTACCTGTATGGGTGTGTGAGAGGGTGTGTGAGTGGCTGTATGGGTGTATAAGTAGGAGTGTGAGTAGCTGTGTGAGTGAGTGAGTGGCTGTGTGAGTGACTGTAATGGAGAACGAGTGGGTGTGTCAGTGCTACATGGGCGGGTGAGTAGGTATCTGAATGGCTGTATGAATGAGTGACTGGATATGTAAGTGGTTGTATGGGTGAGTGAAAGGCAGTTTTGGTGGCTATTTGGTTGAGTGAGTTGGTGTGTGGCTGGCTATATTGTAGAGTAAGTGCTCATGTGAATGAAGCTTGAGCGAGTGAGCAGGTGTTTGAGTGATTGTATGGATCTGTGAATGGGTATGTAGTTGGTTGTGTGGGTGAGTAAGTGGCTGTGTTAAAAGGCTGTATGGGTGAGTGATTGAGAAAAGTGAATCTATGAATGGCTGCATAGGTGTATAAGTGTGTATGTGAGTAGCTGTATGGGTGAGTGTGCGGCTGTGTGAGTGGCTGTATCGATAAGTGACTGGTTGTATGAATAGCTCCACGAATGAGTGAGTGCTTGTGTGAGTACTTGTATGGGCCTGGGAATGGGTATGAGAGTTGTTGTGTCAGTGAGTGTATGAGAGGCTGCATAGGGGTGAGTGGGTGTGTCAGTGCTTCTGTGGATGATGTCATCAGTGATGTCATGTAAGATGTAATTAGTGATGTCACTGACCATGTCATGAGTGATATAATATGTGAGGTTATTAGCATTGCATTGTGGAGGCATAAGTTATACTTAGCTCAGCTAACTATAGACTGCTGAATTTCATTGATTTTGTACAAGAGAAATCTGAGCCTAAGTGTAATGTCTCTGTAACCTTTGTTTTTTTTCTGTGAATTTCAAAGGTGTTTTAAATTCTGTTTCCCAGCTATAACGTCCCTGTAACCTTTGATTTTTTCAGTGAATTTCTAAGTTTTTTTTAATGTTATTTATTAACTATACCGGCACTGTAACCTTTAGGTTTTTTAAGTGAATTTCCAAGGTTTTTAAAAATATATTCCTTAAATGCAGCCACTAACCTTTGGCAGTGAATGTATGAATGAGTGCACGAGTGTCTCAGTGAGTGTGTGAGTCTCTGACTGTGTCTGTGTGAGAGTGTCTGATTGGGTCTGTAAATGGGTGTGTCAGTGTCTGAGTGCTCTCTGTGTTGCCCTCCTGCTCACTTTTCTGCCCTCTGTTTTGCCTCTTTCTGCTCGTTGCTGAACTTTATTTTGCCTCTTTCTGCTCATTTCTCATTTTAATCATGCCTCTTGCTGCTGGTTTCCAACCCTTATTTTGCCTCTTGCTGCTAGTAGTCCATTATTTGGCCTCTTTCTGCTTCCTTCTGACCTTTATTCGCTCTCTTTCTGTTCATTTCTCACCTTTATTTTGCCTCCTTCTGCTCATTTCTGATCATTATTTTGCCTCTTTCTGCTAGTTGCTGCCCTATATTCTTCCTCTTTCTGCTAATTTCTCCCCTTTATTTTACTCTTTCTGCTCGATGCTCACCTTTATTTTGCCTCTTTCTGCTCATTGCTGCCCTTTATTTTGCCTCTTTCTTCTTATTGTTGACTTTTTATCCTGCCTCTTTCTGCTCGTTTCTGACCTTTATTCTGCCTCTTTCTGCTTGTTTATCACCCATATCTTGCCTCTTCCTGCTCTTTGTTGACTTTGTTCTGCCTCTAACTGCTTGTTTCTGATCTTCATTATGCCTCTTTCTGCTCATTTCTGTCCTTCATTTTGCATCTTTCTTCTCTTTTTTCCTTGGACCGTGGAGAGAGACTCAAATCCTCAGAGTTCCAACTGGCTGCATGACCCCTGCGGGAGCTGGAATTGCTGTAGCACAGCAGGAGCTGTTGGAAAGGAAGCTCCCCCATGCAGGAGCAATTGTTTCATCTCTTTCCCAATACATGGTGTAGTAATGCATACAGGACAAACAGACAGACAGACAGACAGACAGACAGACAGACATTCGTTTTTATATATATATAGACTAGGTTCTAACTGTAATGCCCTTCTGTGACTGCATGTAGGTGAAATATATATTTGCATTCTTCCTTTTTTTAAAACATTTTTTTATTGTTTTTGTTGAAAACTAAGACAACGTCAAATACTTTGAAGATGACAGTGACAGTGTGACAGTGACAGCGATAAGTCAACAGCAGTGCTCAGCGTCTCACACAGCATTGTCAAACACAGAAAGCTGAAAACATAAACAGTGGAGTTTTTAAGTTCTAGTAGTGTACCAGGTAAGTGGGGCCTGGGTACCATTACAGGTGTGAGTTACGATTGTAAGAGCGCAGCTGCTAGAGAGGTGACGGGAGATATCTTTCCATCAGCTCCAAATACGTGTTAGCAAGGTATGATTTTACTTCCCATATCTGGCGGTCTTCTCAGAGCTTCCCTAGTGATCCCCACAGGTGTCCCCCCTGACCCCAAAAGGATGGGTGAGCCTCAAAAAGGGGGCCTTAGAGAGTATAAATATCTCTCTGGTCGTAGATCTCGGAGGAGAACAAGGTCCTACTGATGGAGCGGGATAGAAAACAGAAATCTGTTTAAACCCGTGAAGTCACACTTCCATAAATAAATTAATAATGCTAACAATTTGTGCTGTGTGTATAATAATTCAACCTAGTTTAAAGTTGCATTTTCACAGAACACGTGGGAAACTAATATGTGTGCTCATAAATGTGCATTATGTTGCATTCTTATGTATGTGGAAAATAATAAATTAATCTTGTCTATTGTCATGTCATAACTAATAGCAGCTGTTTTTAAAATAATGGCATGTGCTTATTTTGCTTCCCTTGTCTATGTGATGTCATTTCTACTATTCTAGGTGCACATAAGGCTTTATGGATTTATGAAGACTGGTAGATATAAAATGCTGCTTTATTTGTGCTTTACTGCTAGGTAATTTAGACTAATGGGTTAATTATTAGCAATGATGGGAGGCAACAGAACAAACTGTATTTCTTTCATTAATTATTCTTTGTGTTTGTTTATATAATAGTTTTACAAATGAAGCTTAGAGATGGCTGCAGGAAAATAGTACACTTTTAAAAGTGGCGCAGGGACGGTGGCGCAGAAAATTGACGCTCTTTGAAAAGAGGCCTAATGATGAAAATGGCTCAAGTGAAAATAATTCCAAGAAGGATGGAAAAGGCCTCTGAGCTTTTATTTTGAAAGGTTTTGGATTGAACTGCTAAAAAGATGACTTTTTGGAGAAATTTGCTAACGTTTGCTAACGTGCCACGGGAGTTCAGAGCTGACTAGCTCAAGGTTAAAAGGAAGCTGTCGCTACAAAATGTAGCAGCCTAAGGAAGAACTGCCAAGACTTCTAAATGAACAATGAACTAGTGAATTTGCCCGGGCATGTAAGAAGGAGGTGTCACAGTTTACTGTGGTACGAGGTGGCTCAGCCAATGGAGAACTAGAATTCGTCTGCTGGAATGTGAAAAATAGTTAGCTCAGCTTAAATTAGGGTATAAGAATAGGTTCAGAGAACACATAGTTGGCTTACGCTCGAGAAATCTGGAGGACGATGTTATGCTGATGGACTTTACACGCGAGGACAGGAGTTTTTATTAATTACTTTATTACTAGGTGATGAGGGTAGAGACAGAGATATAGTTAGGATTTTGGAAATGCTTAATTTTACTTATTCCTGCTAATGAATAATAATTCTTGATTTATGCTCTTTTTATTAATACTGAATAAATCTTTTCTTTATGACATTTTCTAATGCTTGTTTAATAAAATACCAAAACCTACGTTTTTCTAGATGTGTTAAAATAAACTTTCTAAAATGACAAGCTGGTCTTGATTATTGCAGATGGTTTAAACAACTATATTTAGATCTTATCGCCTCATGATTCAAGCGCTCTATTGTTGTTATGGGCCTAGTGTTGTAGTGTAAGTTTTGTGGTAGTAAATAGTGTCATTTGTGCAATATTTTGGTGAGAGCGCTGGATCAATTTCTGGTAGCCATCGGACGGTTTATATATGTTGTTTTTGACATACATGTTACATGCATGATACATATATGTTGGTAAATTCATAGGATTAAGTTTTAACACATGTTGAGTTTGTTTATTTTGTGCTATGTGTGTACCGGTACAAAAACTGTGTGATGAGAAAGTAGTCATGCAGAATATCTGATCTGTTTCTGTGATATCGCCGAGTATCACTGTTGGTATCGCCGTGTACCAGAAGTATTGTCGCCGTGCAATACAGTGTTGTCGCCGTGCAACACAGTTTTAGGGCTAGGTGTGAATCTTGTAATAGTGAGGGTTTTCTAAGAAATTAGAGCAGCATGAGAATAGGGACAAAGCGCCTTCCATAAAACTCACTGTGATAAGAGTATTAGTTATATTCGAGCTTGAGTGAAGGGCAGGGTAATGTCGGTGCATGATTATCTATAAACAGGTTAGAGTCCTGTACGGGTACATGTTTTATATCTATAAACAGGTGAGAGCCCTGTACGGATAACGGTGTTATTTTGCTAACGGTGCATGATTTCTATAAACAGGTGAGAGTCCTGTACGGATTTCATGTGTGACTGAAGTTAGGGAATTTTCAGTGTGAAAGTGCGTGATTGTTTTGTAAGGTATGTTCAAGTGGAACTCTTAGATACTGTCACTTCGCGGTGCGTTCAGAGGAAAATGAGTTCATATTTTTACGTGTTAGAAGGGTAGGGTAAGAGTTGCTCTACTGGCAAATGGAAATTATCCTTAGTGTGAATAGCGCCGACTATTCCGAAGTGTGGATACTTGAATGTATGTAAACTATCCTAATTAGAGAAGCAGACAGATGAGTTTCGTTTTATGTATTCACTAAAATGTACCAAAAGTAATTCTAAGGTACTTAGGAAAGTTCAGGATAAAGTCTGTACCATTCTAAGACTTTTTATGATGTTGTGCAGTGTTTAAATACATTTAAAAGCTCTGCACGCTAATAAAATTCAATTCAAAGGTGTTCAGCATAGTTGAAAAGTATAAAAAGGTGAACTGTGCTAATTTAAAACATTCAAGAACATTTTAGAATGTTCTGTGTTAATTAGGCTATAATTAAGGTATTCCACGTTGTTAAACTTTTTTAAGTAAGTAAAAAGCGATTAGTATTCATTTTATAAACATTCCACGCTTTAAAAATAATAATAAATTGTTCTCCCTAGTTTAAAACGATTAAAATGTGCCCCGATCGAAAATTGTAAGGGAGGGGCTGGTTTTACGAGTAAAAGAGCGTGTGGGGAGAGACAGAAGCTGCAGCAGCTGCTTACGTCAGAACAATCGCGCTCTGATTCGTTGAGACCTAGGGCTCGTCATAGGGAGAAGACGCTCTGATTGGCTAAAGACGTCAGGAGTGTCTGAGCAAAGCCGTGCTCTGATTGGGCTAGAGCGTCGAGCTATAATTCACTGAAGAGTGTTTCTATTGTTAAGAAGTAATTGCGCATTAATGCGCGTCACCACAGTTATTAAAATTGTTTAAAAAATTAAATGACCCCGTTTTCATTTACTCCCTCACTAGCTATAACTGCGAGTGTTTTAGCTGATAGAAACGGCTAAGTAAACGTTTTATAAAATATTAAAAGTTCACTTCATTTGGTAAACGCGAAGAAATAAGAGCCGGAGCAGTTGTGTGAGCTCAGAGCTACTGTGTTAATTGGATAGCGGTTGCGCGTAATTGACTGCTATTTACCGAAAATTTTGGTCTTGAAAAGTATTCTTGAAATGAATACCCACTTTAGTTTTAAATTACTTCTTTGCGACGCTATTATCTGAAAAGAAGAGCGTAGCGCACTATTAAAAATCAAATTTTGTGAGGGAGGGGCTGTTTGCCGAGAGAGAGGAGCGAAGGGGAGAGCTGCCAGCTGCAGCGGCTGTCTACGTCAGCCGCCGCGCTCCCATTGATTAAAACGCCGTCGCGTCATAGCAGGAGCTGCCCTCTGATTGGACAAGGCTTCGTGAGTTTGTAGGAGCCGCGACCAGATTGGTTGAGGCTCGAGTGTGGGCTTTGTGCCTGCCGAAGAAGTGTAAGTGGTCGTAGCTGATGCACGTTACCACTATCCATAAAATTATACATTTTAATTTTAAAGTGTCCCCGATAAATTTTTCCTTTTTCCATTATTATAACTGTACTATTGTGAGTTTGGTACAAATTTTGTATAAAAAAAAAAAAAAAAAAGGGGGGGGGGGGCTGCTTGGAGAAATCTGATGAGTGTTGTTGATGGCGACAGTCAGCGAGTGTTGTATGTATTGCTAAGAGCCGTAACAGTCGTGTGGGCCACCGCGCTTCGATTGATTGAGGCTTCTGGAGCATCGGGGCAAGGGAGAGTTTTGATTTGCTGAAAGGTCCAACGAATGATAGCAAAGCTGCCCTGTAATTGGTTAAAACATCGATAACAACCCTGGGATTGGCTGAGACGAGTTACCATTTAAAAACATTTATGAGAGTCCTCTGCAGTTGTGTTATTAATGTCACGGCTAATAATCATTGTAGCAACTGTCAAGGAGCGTTGTGAAAATAAATTAATTGAGCGCAAGAGGTGTCGGAGAATAAGAGCAGAGCCGCTCTCTGGTTGGCTGAGATATCGTATTACAGCGTCAGAACAGAACTGCACTATGAATGGTTACCGTGGTGTCATAGCGGAGCTGCGCGATGATTCGCTGACAGCGTTTCTTTATTAAAGTGATAACGTTTCAATTGAATTATACGTGTCAGTACTTGCCAAAATAATTAAATTTTTAAGAAAGGCTACTGATTAGAACACGAGGGGAGAGAGCTTGGAGTCACAACGGGAGGGTGTGTTAGAGCCGCTTTGCCCTGATTAGTAGAAAGTGACCAGTGCGTCATAAACAGAGCCGCGCTCTGATTGGGCGAGGCTCCGTGAGCACCGTTTTGATTGGGCGAGGCTCTCCCATGTGTTAAATAGCTACGGCTTGCTTTGATGAAACCGGTGAGAGGAAAAGCGTGTAATAACTGATGTGGTTGAGCGAGTGCACTCAAATTTAAAAATTACATAAATGAAATAAATTAAAAGAGACTGCGCGCTTTATTAAAATACTTCCTAAAACAAAACACGAGGGGAGAGAGACTACAGCAGCAATATAACGTTATAGCCACAACTGTACTGTGATTGGATGTGTTTGCAAAGGCAGCATTCTGATTGGATAGAGCATTTTGCAGCAACAGTGCTTTGATTAGCTGAGGGATTTGTGAGGCTATGATTGGTTTAGACATCGCCACAAGCACATTGATCGGACGGAGCTGTTGAACGAGGACATTACTTGACGAGTGGTTTCCATTAAATGAGTTTTCCTTTTTATGTGGCGGCGGTCGGGGATCTTTATATGATATGTTTTGGGTTCTATTTGTGAATGAGGGGCTGAGCTAGGGAAGAGAGAAAGTACAGCAACCATATAAGTGACTGCAGCTGTGCTATAATTGGTTGAGGCAATTTATGGTCACTCTGTGATTGAGTGAAGCGCTACAGTAAACATTTTATTATGAGAGTCACCGTTTTTGATTGCTGTTGTCACTACAATCACACTGTTAATTAAAGGGAAGTGTGAGACAAACATTACACGCATTTCATAAGGGAAATAGCTAAAATTTAGAGGAGAAAGTCTTCTATAACAGTAATAAAAGAAAGAACAAGATTGGGCAATATTAGTAACATTGTATCACATTTGGTGTTTTGAGATTTTTAAATCAAAATTAAATTATTAGTTTAAAGAAATTAATAAAAGGAGTCTCAAGGTTTTTGCAGTTAAACATTTTATTTAAATTAAGGCAAAACAGAGTAGGTTTTCTTTTTCCACAGGTATATGTTGCAGAAGGTGTGTAAGTGAAAAATAAGTACATTTAAAACACATGTGATTATATGTTGGTATTATTTTTATAAATAAATATATTACATTGCTACTGTTATTGCAAATTGATGTTTTTCTTTACAGGTTAATTAAATTTAGTAATACAGGTAAATTAGGAGATATATTAAATTGACCAAATTATAAGATTTTCTATACCTGATAGTGTTAAATTAATTAATTAATTGATCAGCAAGCGCTGCAAGGCAAATTTAAGAGTACATTTACCAAATTAATTAAAGAAAATGTCTTCCTTGTATAAGAAAATGAAAAGGGTTGTTGCCAAATGCGAGAGTAAATTAAAATTTCCCAAATTAGTGAAAATAAATAATAAAGGTGTCAGAGTAGAAAATGTTGATCAGTGTAAAAATAATGTTGTAAATATGGATCAGAACAGGAATTCAATAAGACCCCCAGAACAGATTGATGTAACGCCAAAAATGCCAGATCAGATTGATAGAATGTCAGCTCAGACTTCTTCTGAAAATGATGCAACTGAAAAACATAATGAGATGCTTAGTACTTCTGGAATTAATATTCCTGATCATGTAAATTCATCAAATGATTTAAAGGAGTCCATGAAAATTATGGAAACAGAGATAGTCCCTGTGCTGGGAAAGGATGAAATTAGTTCCACAAATTTAAAGGTTCCATTAACTGAAAAGGTTTATTCTATTGTATTTGAAATTGAATTAGTAGGGATTGCAACCGAGCAAGAAACAGAGATGACTTCGGTTTTAGCAAATGAGAAGTCTGATACTGATCTGATTAAATTGACACAGTCTGATGAGTCAAAATTATGCTTAAATGAAAAAGAGATTGAAATAAATGAGCTGAATGAACAGTTACAAATACAGCGACAGGTAATGATTCAGCAGATTGAGATGGCTTCATTGCCATTACACATTTTTGTTAATAAACAGACAAAGAATACAGATACAGAATTAAATAAAGAACAAGAAAACAGCCCAAGAAGATTAAATACACTTCCAAATTGTTGGAATAAAATTGATGTTCTTTTAAGTGAAGACATCAAAGTAAAGGACGCAATTGATCAACAGATTAAAACATTGACTTCTGCAGGTTCACTTTTCAGAAATGCAAATTTAATTAAAAGATTGATTGATAATATTCAATTGGCAGAAAGGTTTGCTGTCGTGATATGTACAGCACACAAAATGAATGATGAACATGCTTTGAGTTCACTAATACTAACATCTGTAGTTGAAACATGGCAAGGAGTCAAAGACTTACAAGATGATGCAACTCATGAGGAGAAAAACACATGGTTGAGAAACACATGGTTGAGTACAGATTTTAGACAGCGAGATGAGGATGAGATTTTGTCACACAAAGATGGTGGAGTAGTTTTACCAAACAGCATGATTACTGACATGAACAAAATGTATCATGGATTTACAGAATTTCTTTACCAGAGGTGTCTGACTTATCAGCAAGTGAACACAATTAAGAGATCAATTGTGAGATTGGGAACAGAATTACAGGAGAGTGGTTCATTGACCAAATTACAAATGGATTTCATTGGGATGGCACTGAATGACAAACTGTGCTACATTTTTGTGATTTTCTGTTTGATTACAAAATGGTTTGAAACATTTCAGATGCGACATGATGATGAAATTACTGTTGCAAAGTTATCAGATAACAGAAGACATATTGAAAACAGATTGCTCCATTGTACAGATGGAACAGAAATTTCAGATGTTGAGGAGCATGAGAATGTTACTATAAAAAACAGAGATGCAAAAATGTGCCTAGCTGCAGGTACAAAGTGGACAGATGTCCTTCCACTTGTTTTGATGTTTCTGAGAAGTACTACTGATAAAAAGACAGATTTAAGTCCACGTGAGATTATGATGGACAAGGTCATGAGACAGACATTTATACCAGAGAAAAGAATGATGCCTATCAATGATAGCATCAATTTGGAGAATTTAAGGAATTTATCAGATGAAATGATTTCTGTGTTTGATGAAGATGAAACTGAAGTACAAACAAGAGAAAAAGAGCAAGTACTTGAATTGTTACCAGGAAAAAGAATCAGAAAAAAGGTTCGTCTTAAAAGAAATTGTCTAGCGCCAAGGTGGCAGAAAAGGAGGTCAGTCAGTCTTGTCACGACAAATGCAGAGAAGTGCAAAAGACTGAAGAGGTGGATTGACACTGGCCATACTTTTTGTGTAACTACACCTGAAAATCCTGATGAGGATAGTGTCACAATTGATGATTCAGATTGTGAAGAAGAGCCTGAAGAGAATCCAGATCTTGAAGATCGACAGGTTGGTCGACATCTGGAGAGTTTGATTGAAAAACAAGCCTTGAATGAAGAAGACTTGAAAGTTGTGACTGAAGACTCAGAAAATGATGGAGATCTGCTAGAAAAAGAAGCAGAAGAAGAATGTGATCAGATTGTGATTCAAGACCAGGAGAGTATTGAAAAGCAGAAAAGTAGCTCTGAAAGCAGGAACAAGAATTCTGAAACTGGGAAGTTGAAGGTAATTGAAGAAGAAAATGAATTGCCAAGTACCAGCTGCAAAGATGATGTTCCTAACGGAGTGAAGCTGCTGAGTAAAGAAGTACCTGAGTCCAGAAGGAAAATTTCTGACAATGAAACTGATGAGAGTGATGAAGATTCTCAGATAAGAAAATTCAGAAAAGGAGCTTGGAGAACAGAATGTAATGTGACCAAGCAAAAGAAGAAATTTCCAAGAAAAAGTGATAACTGGCCAGAAGAAAACGAAGGCCTAAAATTCAAATTGAGATACAGATCAAAGAAACAGATTGATGAAAAATCAAGTCAAAGAGATTCTGTAAAGAAAAGTGAGGCAGGAAAGAAAATAGAAGGGATACCTGTAGTGGAGGTAAATAATGAGAGTCAGAAAGAGATTGAAAACAAAAGTGACAATGATTGAAGTGCATACCTGTTAAAGTTTTTTAGGTTTCTGTTTTTGGCATAAGGCTGAAGAAAATGTGTTAGATGACACAAGGTCGAAGAAATTCTGTTAGCTGAAAAATTAATTTGTGACATTAGGTCGAAGAAAAACTGTTAGAAGGTTTGAAAAAAAAAAAAAAAAAATTTGAAAAAGGGGGGTGTTAGAAATGTTTAGAAAATTTAGGTAAAATTTTTAAAATTTTTGTTTTATTTTTCTTTGCAAGCTTAATGAAAATATAATTCTGCTTTGGTTAATTTAGGTTATTGTTCTTTTTGAAATTTACAAGGAGAAGTTTTAAGGTTAATATGACAAGCAAGATACTGACATTTTATTAGTTATAGTTTTTGCATCACTTTTATTGAAGCTTAGTCGTATGTTACACAAGAGAAAGAAATAGAACTAGAGGGGTTTCTTAAAACTCAATATGAGAATTGTAGATAAACTGATGAGATAAGTCTTTAGAAATACTAACACAGGTGAAATTGAATCGTGTTCATCTTAGATAAATTCTTTGCTAAAATTTTGGGTGGTGGTGTGGTGATTTGTTAATCACCAGATGAGGGAGTTGATGGAGCGGGATAGAAAACAGAAATCTGTTTAAACCCGTGAAGTCACACTTCCATAAATAAATTAATAATGCTAACAATTTGTGCTGTGTGTATAATAATTCAACCTAGTTTAAAGTTGCATTTTCACAGAACACGTGGGAAACTAATATGTGTGCTCATAAATGTGCATTATGTTGCATTCTTATGTATGTGGAAAATAATAAATTAATCTTGTCTATTGTCATGTCATAACTAATAGCAGCTGTTTTTAAAATAATGGCATGTGCTTATTTTGCTTCCCTTGTCTATGTGATGTCATTTCTACTATTCTAGGTGCACATAAGGCTTTATGGATTTATGAAGACTGGTAGATATAAAATGCTGCTTTATTTGTGCTTTACTGCTAGGTAATTTAGACTAATGGGTTAATTATTAGCAATGATGGGAGGCAACAGAACAAACTGTATTTCTTTCATTAATTATTCTTTGTGTTTGTTTATATAATAGTTTTACAAATGAAGCTTAGAGATGGCTGCAGGAAAATAGTACACTTTTAAAAGTGGCGCAGGGACGGTGGCGCAGAAAATTGACGCTCTTTGAAAAGAGGCCTAATGATGAAAATGGCTCAAGTGAAAATAATTCCAAGAAGGATGGAAAAGGCCTCTGAGCTTTTATTTTGAAAGGTTTTGGATTGAACTGCTAAAAAGATGACTTTTTGGAGAAATTTGCTAACGTTTGCTAACGTGCCACGGGAGTTCAGAGCTGACTAGCTCAAGGTTAAAAGGAAGCTGTCGCTACAAAATGTAGCAGCCTAAGGAAGAACTGCCAAGACTTCTAAATGAACAATGAACTAGTGAATTTGCCCGGGCATGTAAGAAGGAGGTGTCACAGTTTACTGTGGTACGAGGTGGCTCAGCCAATGGAGAACTAGAATTCGTCTGCTGGAATGTGAAAAATAGTTAGCTCAGCTTAAATTAGGGTATAAGAATAGGTTCAGAGAACACATAGTTGGCTTACGCTCGAGAAATCTGGAGGACGATGTTATGCTGATGGACTTTACACGTGAGGACAGGAGTTTTTATTAATTACTTTATTACTAGGTGATGAGGGTAGAGACAGAGATATAGTTAGGATTTTGGAAATGCTTAATTTTACTTATTCCTGCTAATGAATAATAATTCTTGATTTATGCTCTTTTTATTAATACTGAATAAATCTTTTCTTTATGACATTTTCTAATGCTTGTTTAATAAAATACCAAAACCTACGTTTTTCTAGATGTGTTAAAATAAACTTTCTAAAATGACAAGCTGGTCTTGATTATTGCAGATGGTTTAAACAACTATATTTAGATCTTATCGCCTCATGATTCAAGCGCTCTATTGTTGTTATGGGCCTAGTGTTGTAGTGTAAGTTTTGTGGTAGTAAATAGTGTCATTTGTGCAATATTTTGGTGAGAGCGCTGGATCACTACCCCTTAGAATTATGCTCATCAGTCTGTAGACTTGTAGGGGGATGCAACTGGAACCAAGGTGTCATACAGGGTGGGTGGTCCTCGTTTTTCGCTACTATGTCCTTGATGTAGGTCTTCCAACACCCACATCCTGGAATCCCACCACCCTCTGGTGCATAGCTGAGTGACAGCATCCACTTCTGTACATGCCCACTCCAGTAAAGTGGTCAGCCAGCGCTGGACATCAGGGGTTTTGAGCACCTTCCACGATACTGCAATTATTCGCTTAAAGAGGGCAAAGGCAAGGTCAATAAATCTGTGCAAGTGTTTGTCCACTTTAGCCAATGGGGTGGATTCCGAGCAGCTATGATCAGTGAGCACATTAGTGCGTGTTCTGCGAGTTCGGCAGGAATGCCTATAATCTTCCTCCTGGATCTCAGTAGCACCAGGCACTCCCAGACCATGTGGTAGAATCTGACCACAGGCGCCCTACATCTAGGGCAGTCATGGTATGTTGCAGGTAACATGCATTTAATGCGTTGTGGTGTCAGATATGCCTGATGTAGGTAATGAAACTATGTGACACGAAATAGTAGGTTGCAGACTACCTCTTTCACATGCTGAGCGCCCGGACCAGAACTTGTCTGACAACGGTTGTAGGAGAACACTGTTCTACCTGGACCACCCCCCTTCAATTACAACCAAGTGAGGGGAGTTCAGTGCTATGTAGTAAGATATAAATAGCATGTCATGTGCCTCCACCAGACAGAAGTGTGTGTAGTGTTGGTGATTGGGGTGGTTCCACCTCGCCAGGTTCCCATGTGGTGTGGATCGTGTGTTGTATGGTGTGGTACGTCAGAAAGTGGCCCACCCTCATACCATAAGTGTCCATGATGTCTTGGAAGGCCATGAGGACACTGTCATGAAAAAAGTCCCCCAAGCAGTCAATCTCCACCTCCCTCCATGGTGCCTTGGAGAATCTCCAGGCCACCTCCTGGAGTCCTGGTGGTTGCCACAACAAGATTAGCAGGGAATATGGCATAAGGGGCATTCTGCTTTGTACATATCTCAGCCAGCAGGGACAAGCCACCATCATCTGATGTGTTTCCCATTGCAAGAAAACTCCTGGGTCGGACAACCATGGATGTATGCAGGTCCCCTCAAGAATCATGAGGATGTCCCCTCTCTCAGGGCAAGTGGCCATGTCCAACCATTCTAATGGCCATTGCAGCTGCACTGCTTCATAGTACAGTTCATAATTGGGGGCACGGAGTCCACCCTCAAGAAAAGGCTGCTGGAGGATGGAGAGGGATACTTGTCATCTGCCCATACCCAATTTCAACTGCAGCAGGAGGCTGTAAGCACTTGGAAAAATCACCTGGAAAGTTAAAGGGACGGAGCTGCAAAAAAAGTATAGGAGGTGAGCCAATATAAGCACTTTAGAGATCGCCAATCGCCCAGTGGGGAAAGAGGCAAAGACAGCCAAAAGGGGTGGGATTTTGCAGATCAAGCCAAGTGTGTTTTTCTACATTGCCATCTTTGAGGTCCTTGACAGCATGATATATCCGGACACCCAAGTACTTGAACGTGCCTTAGCACCATTTGAGCTGGAGTTTCAGTGAAGTACCCCTGTAGGGTTCCGGAGTCAGGGACCAAGGAAACAAGCATGGCTTGGGCCATTTTACTCTGAGGCCCAAGGTGGCCCCAAATTCCTCCAGCAGCACAATCAGGCCCAAAAAGGACGCAGCCACATCCTGCAAGAAGACTGCATAGAGTGAAACAATATGGTTTACTTCATGCACCAGAATTCCCCATTGTTGCACATGGAGGCTATATTTATAAGCTATAGGTTTCATGGCCAGGGCAAAAATCATCGGGGACACGGTGCAGCCCTGAATAGTGCAAAAAGAACTATTAATAAACAGAATGCAGAACAATGTCATACATTCACCCCAGTACAGAGATCTGGGCCTAAATCCATCGTTTCTTTGCTTACTAAGCCATTACACTTTGGACCATGCCATATGCAGATCAGTCTTGACCCTGCCCCCAATGGGAACAGTCCAACCCGAACTTCCAGGCCAGGTCCTCCCTGGACTGGAAACAAGCATCCTAGGACCGGTTTTGGGGTTTCACCCCTCTTCAGCCAGGATAGCTTGATTCCAGTGGCATGGAGGACACGGGACTCACGTCTGAGCATACCCATCCCACTCAGGGTGACAAATGCAAAAAGAACTATTGATGGACAGAATGCAGAACAATGTCATACATTCACCCCAGTACAGGCTGGACTGTTCTCATGAGGCACAGGGTCAGACCGATTTGCATATGGCCATGTCTGAACTGGGGTGGCGGAGTGAGCTAAAGAATGATGATGGATTAAACCCAGATGAGTTGACTGTGGGTGAGTGCTTGCAGTTTTCAACACTCCGTCCATCATCCCCTTTGGTTTTGCTTTGTTTGCCCTAAGTTGGCAGGCTATGCCCAGACGTGGGTCCCTTTCTCACTTCGCCTCTGGATTCAAGCTAGCCTGGCTGATGATGGCTGATTACCCAGAAACCGGTCCCAGGATGCTTGTTTCGGGTCCAGGGAAGACATGGCTTGGCAGTCCAGGCTGGACTGTTCCCATGAGGCACAGGGTCAGACTGATTTGCATATGGCCATGTCTGAACTGGGGTGGCGGAGTGAGCTAAAGAATGATGATGGATTAAACCCAGGTCAGTTGACTGGGGATGAGTGCTTGCAATTTTCAAAACCTCAGCCATCATCCCCTTTGGTTTTGCTTTGGCAGCCCTGACTAGTGCCTCTCTGTGTTGCAAAACTGTCTGAAATCAGCTGGCCAGTACGGACGCGGGCCCAAAGACTTATACATGGTATGAATTCAGCCAATATATCCCGAGCCGAAGCCAATGCCTTACAGGGCCATCAATAGATAGTCTCATCCCAAGGTGGCAAACACATTCTCTCTCTCTCTCTCTCTCTCTCTCGCTTGCATAGGGGAACTCCACTGACTGACACGACTCACAGCACAACCACTCATTGTATGTGGGGTCCACTTAACCGCCCAACCAGACTCCCGGCTGCCCAAACAGACTGCCTCCACCTATCCTCCCATAACATGAATTTCCGTTTTTGAGGCAACCTACATAAACTCTTAGCAACACTGACAGAGACTAGCATAACTATCCTTGGATCTTCACACAGCTGAAAACTTGTCTCCACACCAGATATCGAGTAGTAAGGAATGTGAAAATAATTTATCTACATCCTCCATTGGCCTTAGGAGATTCTTTCCCGCTTGCAGTGGAGCACCCGACATCAGATGACCTAGACTTAACCTATTTTATTATTTATTTGGTGTATCTTATATAGCGCACAGCTACCCCCAACGGGGTGTCCCGGCGCTCATGTGCGATCTTTAAGCTGAATTAAATGTTTTTAAAGGGTGGGTTAACAGAACAGGAGAGTTTTTAAGGCTTTCCGAAAGGGAAGTTCTTCCTGGATCATCCGGATGGAGAGTGGGAGTTTATTCCAAAGGGCAGAGGCACATACTTGAAAAGTTTTCCCGCCTGAGCGGGTTTTTTTGAATCTGGGAGTGGTAAGATTTTTAGAAGAAGAGCGAAGGGGCCTGGAAGTACTGTAGGGGAAAGGCAGGCAGAGAGATAGGCAGATCCCCTACCCCTTATTGCATGATGTGCCAGTACTAATTCTTTAAATTCTGCCCTTTGTCGTATAGGCAGCCAATGTAGTCTACGGCGGTAGGGTGTGATGTGCTCACGGAGGGGGATGCCACTGACCAGCCGTACTGCAGCGTTCTGGACTGTCTGGAGTCAATGGCAAAGACCAGCAGACAGTCCCGTATATAGGCCATTGGCATAGTCCAGGTGCGAGGTGATCAGTGCCTGGACTATGGTTTTCCTGGTGTTGCTGGGTAGGAAATTGATGAATTTCTGCACCATTCATATTTTGGCGAAGCATGCTGCAGAGACCGTGTTTGTTTGTTGTTGGAAAGATAGGTTGGAATCCCATCTAACCCCTAGATTTTTCACCGATTCTTTGGGCTGGGGAGGCGGCGCTCAAATCGAGAGGCCACCAGATGTAGGGGTCCAAAGGGGATGGCTGGTGAAAAAATAGCACCTCCGTTTTCCGGCATTAAGCCAGAGAAAATTGTTGTCCATCCAACGGGCGATGGTACGCAGACAGTTTTTTAATGGATCAATGGTGGAATCGGTGGTACTATTGAACGAGAATAAGAGTTGAATATCATCTGCGTAGTAAGTGGCCTTTATTCCAGTTTGGGCGATGATATCAGCAAGGGGTGAAAAATAAACGTTAAATAGGAGGGGACTCAATGAGGAGCCCTGGGGGACACCCCACCGAAGAGGACGACTGTCCGAGGTATAGGGAAGGGTAAACACTGCCTGTGTCCGGTTGGACAAGAACGATGACAACCATTTTAAGTCCGTACCCTGGATACCTTTAGTTTGTAGGCGATCCAGGAGGAGGGGGTGGGAGACGGTGTCGAATGCTGCCGACAAGTCGAGCAGCACCAACACCGCTCTTGATCCCTCGTCCATCCTCCAGCGTATGGCATCAGCCATCTCGATTAGTGCTGACTCAGTGTTATACCCTGGTCTAAAACCATGCTGAGAGTCGTGAAAAGAAACCGTGTGTTTCTAAAAAGCCTGACAGTTGTTGCTGGACCAGTTTTTCGAGTACTTTGGCAGGCGCTGGTAGGAGGGAGATAGGCCTGTAATTGGAGGGTTCACTGGGGTCGGCATAGGCTTTTTTTAATATGGGGACCAGGCGAGCCTGTTTCCATGAGTCTGGGAAAACGCCAGTATGCAGAGAGTCATTCCAAATCCCATTCAGAATAGGGTTGAGAATGGGTGCCAAGGATTTATATTGCTTGGCAGGCCAGGGATCAAGAGGAGAACTGGATTTACATTTTAAAAGTTCTTCAAAGGATTGATCCATGGTAATCTCTTTAAAGTTGGAAAACGTACAATCTGATTCAGTGGAGCCATTATTGATTGCACAGAATTCTGGTTCAGTATTACTGGGAAATGAGTCGTATATAGTGGCAATTTTATTTTCAAAAAAGTTGGAGAGACTATTGCAAAGTGTCTGAGATACTAGGGGAGGACGTTTTAGAGCCAAGGGGTCGGTGAAGGCTCGGACTGTATTAAATATATCCCTAGATGATCCCTGTGCACGATTGATTTTTTCTTCCAGAAAGGTTCTTTTATGTTCAATTATTTTTTTCCTGTATTCTTTTTGGGCAGATTTATAAAGGAGCTTCTGATCGGGGGAATAGGTTAATCTCCAGCGTCTCTCAAGGAGCTTACATGTCGATTTGCTTTTTCGAAGCTCGTCGGAGTACCACGGGGCAGAAGGGGCAGAGCGATGGGTCTTGATGAGTCTAATAGGGGCGAGGATGTCGATGGCAGAAGAAATCCAACCGTTGAAATTGGTCAGTCTGGTGTCTAAATTAGAAACTGTATCCAAAGGATGAGTAGGGGAAAGGTGAGCGGCTAGGCTATCAGGGGAGATTAGACTCCAGTTTCTGCCTAGTGATTTGGCCGGGCGTATGTGGCGGTCTTGTTGGCGCAGAGAGAATGAGAAAGGAATAAAAAAGTGATCAGACCAGATCACCGGGAGGGGTTCACTTATAGATAGTCCCTCTAAGTTGGTACAGATCAGGTCAAGCGTATGACCGGCCTTATGTGTAGGACTGCAAATAAGTTGGTTTAGACCTCCATCTGAAAAGGTGGAGAGGAAGTTAAGTGTAGTAGGGTCCGAGGGATTATCGACATGAAGATTAAAATCTCCGAGTAGGGTGAAATTCGCATAACGTGATGTTGCTTGCAGAGCATAGTCTAGAAAAAGTGGTAGGTGGGAATTTTGGAGTTAGGGGGGCAGTAAACCAAAAGGCCGGAAAAGGTGAAATTGGCCGCTATTTTAATACGAAAGGGAAGTGCTTCAATGCGTTCGAGTTGTTTTTAAGGGAAGGAAGAGATAGTCCAATGGGATCTGTGTATTATGGCAACTCCGCCTCCAGGGCGAGAGCCCTGTCTATTAGCACAGAATATACTATAGCCAGGGGGTATGGCTAGATTAATAGCGGGATTAGTTTCGTCCCCTAGCCAAGTCTCAGTTAAGAATAGAAGATCCCACTTGTCCTCTTCCAACGTTTGGGCAATGTCTAGAGAGTGTTTTGCTAAGGAGCGGCAATTAATCATACCAGATGTTATGGTTAATGTGTTTGTGATGGGGGGATTAAGTGTCAAGGGCCGAGTAATAAAACATTTGTGCCTTGAATCATTCTTAGGCACTCCTGGGCTGCAGGATGTGAAGTGAGAGCCTGAGAAATGATGAAAGCCGAGCTGCAATGAGTGGGCTTAAGATTCTTAAGAGTTGCACTGTCATAGGAAATAAGAGAAGGGGGAGTCGAAAGTGCATCCTTACTTGCGACTGCGGACGCTTCCTGGTAGCGGACGGGCGCAGACGGGCAGGACTCTGGCACGACTCCGGAGGCTGCGCGGAGGCATTGCCTTCGGTTTATATAGTGGTCAATAGAGAGCGTGTAAACGCTGCCCCAAACCAAGATGGCCGCCAAAGTCGATTCAACCTGCCCGAGACTCGGCTATCTCAGCACCCAAATCGGCTGAGGGTGTTCCGAGTGGCAAGGGAGAGTCGGTAGTGCTTAGTAAGTCAAGCGGGGGGCAGGGGAATGCTTACCACCACTTCTAAGTCAAGCAGGGTAAAACACACGAGGACATACAAATTTGTTCGGGCAGTGCTGCAATGCTTCGTGGTCAAGCTGAGTGCAGTGATGTTAAAAGCTGAAGGTTCAGCGACCTACTACCTTGGTCCCTGAACGTGGCACTCATTTGACCTTCCCTCCACACTGCGAAAATTCCCATTTTCGAGCAGTACCTGGTATCCTGTTTCAAACCTCCCTCATACCATCAAACATATAGACTAGACCTACCATCTCTGCAACCATACATTACTTGTGGCACTCCTGATGAAGGCACCTTTAGGTGCTCAAACGCGTGTCGAGAATTCACATCTCACAGCCACTTTGCACTAGTCCTTGTTTTAATATGTTTCCAGTATCAAATTTTCGTATTCTTGATTGTTCACTAAACCATCATAATCAATCATGAATGTATAATATTAACTGTGTAACAGATTCTGTATTCAAATTCATCATCAATATGCATTTCTTTTTTAACAAACATATGAAATTTTGTATGCTTTAACAAACTCATTCTTTTTTACACTGAGTTCTTAATTATCAGTTGTTTCTTGATGAAAAAAATGTTGATGTAATGTTTATCGATTGAACTGCCTAGGAATTTTGTTCACAATTGTAGCTTGCATAAGGCGCAGCAGCCAACGAACATTGAAGACGGTGTTGCGCCAAGGTATAAACCCCGACTGATCCTCATGTACCAAAATGCCAATATATAAGCCAATATATATGCATTCTTCCTTAACAAAGCACATCTCAGTCGCAAAAGGAAGAGAAAGATTATTTTGTATGTGTTGCTCGTGTAATAATCTCTTTTCATTCTGACGTCTTTAATAATTACTCTGCTTACAAGCACCTTGCACACAGATAGTCATTGTCCATTTAGTTTTTAAAAATAATGGGGCATATTTTCAAAGAAATGACGGAGCACAGCGTTAGCCTTCTCGGCTTAACGCCGCACTTCACCACTTCTGAAACTCAGGGCTGCACAATATTTACAACAATATGGTGCAGCCCTACGTTTCCCCTCGGGCTAATTTCCGCTGCCTATCCCAATGCAGGCACCCGGGCACCATAGTGTAACGGTGGCTGCGTTATGGGAAAAGTGTCCCTTCCTGCACATAAAGTGGCAGATTTACAAGCGCCTTGTGCCACTTTTACATCACTTTTCCCATGTTAAAAATTATGCAAAAGTGGCGCAAGGGCCTTGTAAATAAGCCCTAAACAGTCCTAATGACGATTTGTGTCTATGTGTGCTGTTTTGTGCAGCACACGTAGAAGTTGCAACTCGGTATATTTACAATGATTGTTTATATGCAGGAAAGGACACCTTCCTGTACATATCATGCATGGTGTTTTGCTGTTTTTATGTGTGCTACACAGTGAAGCACACATGAAACAGCAAAAACGAGGAGAACTAAAGCATTTCTCCATGTTGCACCCTGTTAAGACCAGGTTTCCCCTCGTCTTAATTTTAGCGCTGCCCCATATTTACGCCACTATTGGAACTATGGGCCAGCGTAAAAATCAACATGTATTGCAGTGGAATGCCCATTGCCCACTCCTTTCACGCTAAGTATAGCTTGAAAGGGTGTCCCATTTACAAGGTGACAAAGCCGTATCACCACCACAACGTCAACAAAAAGTTCTCACATGTAGGCCACTCTTTCCACACAGTACGAGTATTCATTTTTGCCGTTCACTGGAAACAGGCCCACAAAGAATTCAGTACTTATATAGACTCATGCTATAGACTTTTTATATTGGAACACTATGCGGTCAATTCACAAAACCAGTTATGAGTATTGAAGTAGTAGTAGTGCCATAAAAGTACTCTTAAATTCTTTTATGAATCATCCCCAAAATACCCAACTCTCTAATAATAAAAGTGCAAACAGGACACAATGCTTTATATTCCTGCTAATTGTATAGCAATAGTCCCATTCTAATTTAAGATGTTGTGGGGCTATTTACCAAGGTTACAAGAGTACTATTTTACATATTTCAAAATGCCTATGTGAATTATTGTCCCCAATATGCCCTCGCACTGTGAATCATACAGGTTGTAATATATGCATTCTCTGAGTGATCAGACTTATCCTCCAGCCAGGACCAATCACAAGGTGACATCGATCGACAGGAAGGCTTTGCGGAATAGGTGAGTCTTCTGCCCTTTCGGCTACTATAAGAAGTCTGCTTCTAGGTCAAGCGTCAGGAGAAATGAGATCTATTGGGTAAAGCCCTGTGAGTGGAAAGGATTCTCTGACTACAATCAAATATCTGGCAAAATACAGTGGGCCTCCTTTATGAGAAATGACGCATCGCTGCGTGAAAGCAGCGATGCGTCACTTCTCAGTGCGCACTCCTTGCGTCATGATTGATGCGTCATATTTATAATATGACGCATCGTGTCGCAAGGAGTTACAGATACGTCAGTATTTCTGACATATCTTTAGGCGCAAAAGTGACGCATTGCTGGAGTGTGTCACAGAAGTGACACAACTCCACCATTGTGTACTTTCACATGGGCAAGTCCCCTGTTGTTAGTGCCTGCGACAGTCTTACGCCTGCCATGAAGCAGGCGTGAGATTTTGACGCATTAGCGGGCAAGAAATGGTGCAGTGAAATCTTGTAGATTTCACTGCGTCACTTCCATGACCCTTTCTTGCGTTAAAACGCCCCCCTTGCATACATTGGGCCTCATTTATGAGGCTATGCGTCACTTTTACGCCGCTGGTGCGTCACGTTTTGTGACGCACCAGTAGCATAAAAAATGCGCCTTGTTGCGCCATATTTACAAAGTGACGCATCTAGGTAGATGCGTCACTTTTTAAACCCCTGCGCCACATTATACCTGCGCCAGGTATAATGTATGCAAGGGGGGCGTATTGACGCAAGAAAGGGTCGTAGAAGTGACCCAGTGAAATCTATGTGATTTCACTGCGCCACTTCTAGGACACAAATGCGTCAATTTCTTACGCCTGCCTCACATCAGGCGTAAGACTGAGGCAGGCCCTTTCACATGGGGCTTGCCCCATGTGAAAGGATACATTGCTGGATATGCGTCACTTTTGTGACACACTCCAGCAATGCGCCACTTTTGCGCCATACAGATACGTCAGAAATACTGACGTATCTGTAACTCCTTGCGCAATGATACGTCATACTGTAAATATGACGCATCATTGGTGGTGCAAGGAGTGCGCAGTGAAAAGTGACACATCGCTGTTTTCACGCAGCTATGCGTCACTTTTCATAAATGAGGTCCACTATACCTGGAGCAGGTATAATGTGGCGCAGGGGTTTACAAAGTGAAGCATCTACCTAGATGCGTCACTTTGTAAATATGGCGCAATAAGGCGCATTTCTTACGCCACTGGTGCGTCACAAAAAGTGACGCACCGGCGGCGTAAAAGTGACGCACAGCCTCACAAATGAGGCCCAGTGTATTTGCAAATGGGAACGGCTACGCTCTTTGCTAAGCAGCCCTTTGAGGTCTACCCCAATAAACAACTTATGCCTAATGCTTTACTCCCACCACTTTTAAGTTGTATTGCAGCCTTGTCATTTAGTTTTGCCATGTTAAGTCTATTTTTTTCATTGCAGGTGAAAAGGCTACATGTCAATCATGGGCAACTTCATAGCACTTAGAAAAATTCTTAAAGGTACAGATCGGATATGTGGAGCTTATCAATTACCTAGTTTCTGGATTGTTATATTTTGTGCTAAACAATGTATTATCAATTGTATGCATAGAATGTTCCTTTTGTAGTTACAGAAGAGATGTAAGCTGCCAACTCCTTCAGTGTAGCTTATCTTAGGTGGGCGTACGGGTACGATACAGCGTTTCCTCTTCTGCCTCATAGTCTCAAAAACAACTTCTCCAAACAATGATTGAGGGGAAGAAATTTCATAGGCTGTGTCTGTAATACAATTCACAGCAAGGTATTCAACTCTTCTGGGTTGATTGGCTTCTGTTAATTTTGTATGCCCTGACTAGGTGTTATGGTTTTGACTTGGGCATAACACTGATTTGCCACTTATATCTGGCTGTTTTTCGAAATTGTTGTACTGGTGTGTTCTTATATTTCCCTCTTGTTAAATTTCCTATAATGTCCACTTCACTGGATTTCAGTTTCATCTGCGGAGGGTTTCCTTCATGGATTGAAACTTCATTTTCTGATGGACTGCTTGGCATCCGTTGACAACATTTGTTACTGGAGAGTTCTGTTGTCAGCTTGGATACCTTCAGCCCTTGAGTTGTATGAGCAATGTTTAAGGAACTTTGGAACTTCTACAATTTACCTTGATTGTTCGGAGGCAATCCACTTAAATTTCATCTGATAAATATTGCCTAAATACAATATTGAGGTTAAAATGTTCTGACTACAACCATATTGTGGGCCAAAATATCAAAGCTGTGTGTATCATTGTTTTACTTTTCTAATATCAAAGTTCAAAATATCATATATTCTATTACAATTGTTATAGGATTTATTGTATTGCATTATGTTTTTCTTTTATTATAAATGTTACCGTATATTTTATTTAAAAACAAATAGTTTACATCAATGTATATATTTTCCGGGTTGAATTCATTAGGAGATTCAGTGAGTGGTGTATTTTGGATTGCATATGAATTAAGGTTAATTGATAATATGTTAAATATTGTAATCATTTTTTTAAAAAAATGAAACTATTTTATTAATGATTTCTTTGAAAAATAAAATGATGTATACAATTTAAATTTTAGAGTGTGGAGTTGATAGGGGGATTATATATATCTATATATATACAGATATGTGTTTGTGTGTATCTATATATATAGATATGTATATATATATTTATATATATATACATATTCAATTGACAGTAATTGATTAATGCATTCATTCTGCAGAAACAATTTCAAAATAATTAATTGTAATTATTTATTGTAGATGTTTTTTTAAAGTGTGTATATTTAATACATGATAGTAATTAGTGGGTTGTGGGGTGTATTGGGAGAATGGTTGGGGTTTTTTGTTTAATTATTAGTCATTACAAATTTAAAATAAATGTTTTGTTTGTTCTCAACACTTGCTAGGGTGGAGTCAGCATAGTGAATTTAACCTGTGACTCACAATTTATTTATTTCCTCCAATGGTAACAGGATTGTAGTTATTGTATTTTATTTGGTTTATATTTGTTTATTTTTTTGATGTTTATAGATTGCAGTTAGATTAATATTTTTACTTCATTCTTGATTTTTATAAGATGCTTTGAGGGTGTTTAGACCTATATATATATATATATATATATATATATATATATATATATATATATATATATATATATATATATATATATATATATATATTACCTACTGGCGATAGCCAGTAGGTATATATAGTTAGGACCTAGCTAACATAGGAAATCCGCAACATTCTATTGGGAATAACTTTGGCGCCGGTTGAGGAATTTGAGTGTAATTTTCCAAACTTTAGGCCAGCTCTGCTTCGCTTCTTCTCTGGAAGTTTCGGGGAGATTCTTCATGAGGGGGCCTAGAGCAAAGGGGTGTCCCAAAACGTGTTTTCCCCATGTTAATTTCCATAGGACGAATAGACAAGGCTACAGCCCGAACCGCTGAATGGAATTACACCAAACTTTGCAAAATTGTAGGGACTGGTACTCAGAAGTGCCTTTTCTATATTTGGTGAAAATTGCTCCAGTGGTTTTTATGAAAATTAACTTCAAAAACACATATATATCTATATAAGCTTACTGTAAGCTTACTGTAAGCTTACTGTACTCTGTACCTTCCAGAGTTCGAGCTGCATTCTGATTGGCTGCCAATGTCTGTCATCACTCCAAAACAGAAATTGTTGGCAGCCATCTTGTACCTCGGTAGACTGAGGCACAGGAAAGCAGAAAAACAAACGTGTAGAACTCAAAAAGGGGTCAGGGTAGAAGCACCCTGACCCCCTAGGCCTGCTCAGGGGTTCCCACAAAGACCCCCAAGGCCCCAAACAATTTTGAAAAATCGTGGGGTACGCGTGAGATCTGATTGGCTGTCAGCACTTCATCCAAGAAGTGTTGGCAGCCATCTTGGGACCAATATACATGATAGCACCTCATTAAAAAGCATTGTAGTTAATAGAGGGTTTTAGGACTTTAGTTACATTATAAATCATTTGTTGATGGTACCATTCTCATTTTAGGAATTGTGGTTTGTTCTAAGGTGATTTTACCATGTGAAAAAACCTTCTGCTGGGATATCATGAATCATGTTTGAAAGAAAACTATTATCTCATGCTTTTCCCACAGTGGTTTGGAAGGGGATCTATAAGCTAAACTGTAAGCATATTTTCTGTAAATTCACATTATCTTTCTCAGTCATGTGAGAATGAAGTCTGACATTCTCAGTAAAACATGTACATCCAACAAGGACAGAGACTGTCAGTTGATTCTATTACAGGACCCGAGGCTTCGGATTATGCTTCTCTTTCTTATATTTGCCACTCACAGCAGCCAATGAAAAACGTTTTGTATGCAAATAAAAACTACATTTCCCATGATGCTTGTACATACATCACATCCTGTATAGCCCCATAAGAGCTGCTGCATCCTGTGTCTCCTTCTCTTTCTTTGCTGCTCACGCAGACAGTTAAGTGCTCTGAACATGAAGTCATGATCGTAATTGATTGTTGATTTATCTTGATGATGTGTCGATTATGTTTGCGCTTATATCGCGCTATGTTGCATACTGGTGTTTGGTATGGGTATTGGCTGTCTAGGAGCCATTATGTTTTTCCTTGTAAAATGCCTTGCTTTATCGATTGGCGCTTGCTGGCGCCATTGTTTTTAGGCTATTGTTGGCTTCGGAAGCTCCCGCTGGGAGCAGTGTGATTTCGTGGGGGAACTCCCACTGAAGCATAGTATGTGGTTACCTGGGAACCCCTCCGGCACGTTTTCACTTTCTCGAGTGCCGCTGGTGATTGAGAGGGTTCCCGCTGGGAGCGCCGTAATGACGATGTGCTCCCGCCCTGAGCAGAGTTTGAGGCTTACACCGACGGCCCGTTCGGTTTTCTTCCCATTTCACTCCCCGCTGCCTCTGAATGCCGCTCTGCGCTTTTGGCCATTTAGACCTTTAGTGTGCGAGCGCCGTCATGTATTATTATTAACAGTGGTTTTTCGGCAGTGTACTTTCAGCGCGGGTGGTCTAATGAGGCGTAGTTGTGTCCCGCTGACCTCACAACCGCGCTGCACTCGGTAGCCTTCCCCCATTGACAGAGTCCACAGACCCTCTCAGACTCACGTGCCTATTGGTTTGCACTGAGTCTATGTGGCCGAGGGGCAAGCATATTGACTATTATCCAGAGGTTCAGGGTTCGATTCCAGGTTCTTCAGGTTGTGTTTTTCACAATTACAAAATTATTTTTAAATTACAATTCAGATTGGTATTAATCGGATGAATGTTTCGGTGGTTGTACTGTAATGGTTTGTGTGCATGTGCTAGCGCTATTGGTTTCACCCACCAGAGTCCACAACGCGATCTCCCGCGGGAGTGGAAATGTCACGCAGGGGATATCTGCGACATGCCTGTTGGACCTGCGCTTGATTTTCATGACAAGGCCTGGCTTGGCCGCACACTGAATCGAACGCTCCTTCAATACTGCGCTGGCGTCACAACGCTACGAAATGAGTCATGGTGGCTTGTGTATAGGTTTTTTGGCTCAGAGATTTGGTGTTTCCATGATTATGATTGCTGACTTAACACTATTTCTGTCACTTCCTTAGGGTTGTTCTGATCATTGCGCGGTCTCGCGCCTTCTCCGCCAAAGGCTTTCCCTAGTAGCCGAGTGCGGTTATGGAGTCATAACGCTCCGGTGTGCGTAACCCATTTGGGCACAATTTTTGGCTTACTTTGGGCACATTGGCCTACGCACGTCGCAGGCGTCCCTTGTTTGTTTTGTTTGAGGTCTCAGTGCCTCCTGCTTACCTGGGCAGATTCCTGGTAGCCGCCAGGCTTTAACAATAGGCTGGCCCTCGGAGTGCGCACACGCTCCTTGTATTTTACAAAGACTCCCGACGCCCTCTGGGCTGGTATAATGACTACAGCTTTGCTGAGGAGCCGATGCATTATTCATTTCTCTGTCTTAGTGTGCACAGGGTTGGCTCCCCCTCGACTCCTCCATTGCACTGTGCCTTGCACTTTCATATATATAGAATACAGATGACCCTTGAGGATGATGTTGGAATATATGTATGTATATATATATATTTCTATATTGGAGGATGACAACTACTGATAGGAGCGCAAGAGCCTCCTGAACTGATTATGTTGACACCCAGGTTCTTCCCGTTCTGTGTGGTCAACAGGGCCTCATGTATGACGTTACCTAACTCAGGGTGACAGGGCTTGATTGACGCCCATTTCGTTCTGCTACCACAAATCCTTCAGCATGCGTTCGTTTTTTGTCTATTTACTTATTATTTTTTACGTTGTTAGTTATTGTCTTTATTTCGTTTTTCCTCTTTTTCCTCGTCGTCTCAGAAAGGGATTCCCAGATTTGACAGGCTGCAAATCAATGTCGTAGCCAGCCACGCTCGGTGGTAGGCGTCGGTATGACGCCTTTGCGCCGGATCGCCCGAGAGGCGCAAAGCCATCGTAAGGTTGGACACCAGGACACCAGAGGCCCCTATGGGACAGATTTATTATCGTTGAGTGTATAAAGGGTAGACGTTTTTTGCTTGTGGTCGCATTCACACTAGTGGGTCGGTTCTTTTCCATCGTGTTTCCGCAGTTTCTGGCATATAGCGTTCAGGAGAGAGTCTGGTTCTCTCCTTCCCTACAAGGGCAGTTGTTCCGATGGTGGTACTAATGGTTGATGCGAGGGATAGGCTATCCCTCCTCAGTTCCCTATTACCGTCCGAGTACCGTGTTGTTTTATCTCTCAGGTTAATTGGATACATAGAGGTATGGTTGATCTATCGTAGCAGGCCTTGGCCTCACAGTTCCAGACATCGGCGGATTGATGTGTTGGGATTGCTCGGTTATACCCTTCATGCATTTGGGGCCTTTAGTTTAGGTTTCCAAGTTTATCTCAATCCTATGCGACTCAGTGGTTTTATCCCCACTTTACAATGCGAGGATGACTTTTCGATGGTATTAGTACGAGAGTTTCCCTTTGGGTGGATGCCTCGGTAGTGGTGTGTTGGGCACCGTCATTCAAACAGTTTTTCCGACCCCTCCAGTTATTCGGGCTCTTTGTCGTGCACGCCTCTGGAGGCTTACTGTTCAGCTTGCACAATATCTCGACTGCGAGTACGATCAGCGGATATGGGCATATAGGTCATCTTCATAGTGGACTAATTCCAGGACTCAGGCCATTTTGCCGACGATTTCATATTTAGATTGTTGTGGTATACCTCCTTAGCCTACATGGCAGTAAAGGTTTGTTCCATCTGGTTTCCTGGTATTTCTGACAACTGGTCGCATCTTTCGTGCAGGGCGGACTCCATTTTGGAATCCCAATGCCCCTGGGTCGGCGGAGGACGGCTCGTTCTCCCGCCTTTTCTTGCAATTTTTCCCCTTTTCTAATGTAGTGACACTCAGGTAAATCAAGGCAGATGCCTTATGGTTCACCAGAGAGCTACGGCCCGCAGATTCATCGTTGCCGTTTAGTAAGCGCGGGTCCGGGTTGACACATGGCAATGTGGTAAGAACAGTTTTCCTGGGTGTATGTATTCCGACTTTGCTTTATTACGATCAAGTTTCTGGTATCTACAATACTTTCTTGGTTCTCGAACGCGTTCTTTTTCGTATTTCTGGGACCTTTCATTCCCTGCAGACGTTTCGGTGATAGAGGGTCGCTTGTGGATATGTACGCCATTTGGCGGCTTGTGAGGACTGATTTCTTCTGGTGAATTAGTTACCAAGTAATGTACGGGGACTTCAGTAACGTCTCCTTATAACGTCCATTTGGCCGTTTTCCTGCGGCTCTTCTCGGTTCAGGGCAGGTTGCTGAACTTGCGTCGGGTTTCTTTCGAATTCTTTTGGTGGCATAAGTTTCCAAACGGGACATTAAATATTGTCAGGCTGTGTTACGAAGCATTCCACCTTCGGGGGTTCCTATGGCAAGGCAAGCCCGCGTTTTACAGGTATAGTATGTACTATAAGAAATTGCCCTGTCAGCGAACTGCATGTGGTCAGGGCCTTGTCACACGACTTTGCACTTTATGGGTGTTTCTTCACATGCCTCATGGCTTACAACGATGATTCTCGGAATTACCATCTGATTTTTACGACTATATGTTCATATGATTGTTGATGATTATTATCATTTTCTATGTGAGTACGAGGCTATTACAGCCGATGGTTGAGGGCCTTTGGCCGGAATGGGTGTTAGAACCAATGGTGATACGCAGTTTGCTCAAGTACAATACTTATCATTCTTGTTTGGATAATTCCCATTGTTGTGCAAGTTTTACCTTTTCTGATGGAGTTTCTCAGACTCTATTTAAACAGTATATTATGTACCGGTGGGAGATTTAAGACTGTAGTTGTGTTACTAAGCGTTAAACTAGCATAATCCGAAGCCTCCGGTCCTGTAATAGAATCAAAAATTAGCTAGCATTCGCGCCAAGAATTTTCAATTCTATTAAGGACACGGAGGCGAGGATTATCCCACACGGTTTATTACAGTATTGGTAATAATTACCCACCCGCATGTACTTGATATTCTGTATCAGCAGAAGTTACGGGTTTTTCCTGTCTCATTCCTTTCAGCTTCGAGTAAAGAAGAAGGAGCAGGTGTTCTTCTGGCTTAAAAGACATGATCCTTCCAGTTGACGATGGTTCGCCATGTTCAAGGATGTTTATTGAGACTCATATCCCGTGAAAAGGACTGGATTTATTGATGTTTGTTCTCCATGTTGATGGATGTTTATTGAAACTCATATTCCGTAAAATGGACTGGATTTATTAATGTGTGGACTGTATATGTTCGAGCAAAGAAAGAGGAGGAGACACAGGATGCAGCAGCTCTTATGGGGCTCTACAGGATGTGATGTATGTACAAGCATCATGGGAAATGTAGTTTTTATTTGCATACAAAACGTTTTTCATTGGCTGCTGTGAGTGGCAAATATAAGAAAGAGAAGCATAATCCTCGCCTCCGTGTCCTTAATGGAATTGAAAATTCTTGGCGCGAATGCTAGCTAATTTTTGATTCCTTTGTGTTCTACTGCAGCCTCCTAGAGTGTTCTAAAGAACAACTAGAGCGCTAACAGTCCTACTTATTACAAAGGTATGGCACACCTGAAGCCATCTTGATTGGAATAAAGTGGTAACTCTTAAAACATTTAATTTAAAAATGAACAAAATGAGGGGGTTCATTTTGCCATAGAACGTATGATTAGTGCTTCAGAAAGAAAAATTAGGGCACAGTTTGAGTGACTTCTCAAATCCTCTTCTATTTCATTAAAAAATTCTGACATTCAGTCTCCCAAGATGGCCACCAGAGACAAAAGAGCCCAAATGTAGCCCAAATATCACCCAGATGTAGCCCAAGTATAGCCCAATGACAGAATGTCCCAGAGTGTTCTAAAGAACAACTAGAGGGCTAACAGTCTTACTTATGACAAAAGTATGGCACACCAGAAGCCATCTTAATTGGAATGAAGTGGTAAGTCTGAAAACATTTAGTTTAAAAAGGAACAAAATGAGGGGGTTCATTTTGCCATAGAAAGTATGATTAGTGCTTCAGAAAGAAAAATTAGGGCACATTTTGAGTGACTTCTCAAATCCTCTTCTATTTTATTAAAAAAATTCTGACATGCAGACTGAAACATGCACTTTGAATACCAGCAGCAGACTTCCCTGGTGAGCAGTAGCTTTACTACAGTGATCTAATGAGCAACTAGAGTGCTAACATTCAGAATTTATGGCAAATGTGTGATACATCTGAATGCCTTCTTGATGGAACCAAAGTAAACAAGCATTGAAAATGCATTCAATCTCGCCCTCGTTTAAGTTAAAGCCATTCTGTTTGTAATGAGGTGGCTTTTCAGCTTTGCTTTTATTAGTGTTTTTAAAACTTTCATGTAAATAACATGCATATGTATGCATATATGTATGCATGCATTTATATTTGTATTTATATAGATATGCAGATTATATATGTTTATATATGTATGTGTATATATATATATATATATATATGTATATATATACACACATAGATATATATAAATGCATATGCATATATATGCATATATATGTGTATATGTGTGCGTGTAGAGAGAGGTAGAGAGGTAGAGGTGTAGAGGTAGAGAGGTAGAGGTAGAGAGGTAGAGGTAGAGAGGTAGAGACTAGTAGAGAGAAGTAGAGAGAGGTAGAAAGGTAGAGAGTAGGGAGTGAGTAATAGAGATTAGAGAGTGAGTAGTAGAGAGCAGTAGAGAGAGTAGCAGAGAGTGAGTAGTAGAGAGTAGTAGAGTGTGAGTAGTAGAGAGTGAGTAGTAGAGAGTAGTAGAGAGTAAGTAGTAGAGTGAGTAGTAGAGAGCAGTAGAGAGTGAGTAGTAGAGAGTAGTAAAGAGTGAGTAGTAGAGAGTAGTAAAGAGTGAGTAGTAGAGAGTGAGTAGTAGAGAGTAGTAGAGAGTGAGTAGCAGAGATAGAGAATAGTAGAGAGCAGTAGAGAGTGAGTAGTAGAGTGAGTAGTAGAGAGTAGTAGAGAGAGAGTAGTAGAGAGTGAGTAGTAGAGAGTAGTAGAGAGTGAGTAGTAGAGTGAGTAGTAGAGAGTGAGTAGTAGAGAGAGAGTAGTAGAGAGTGAGTAGTAGAGAGTAGTAGAGAGTGAGAAGTAGAGTGAGTAGTAGAGAGTAGTAGAGAGTGAGTAGTAAAGAGTGAGTAGTAGAGAGAGAGTAGTAGAGAGTGAGTAGTAGAGAGTAGAGAGTAGTAGAGAGTGAGTAGTAGAGAGTAGTAGATAGTGAGTAGTAGGGAGTGAGTAGTAGAGAGAGAGTAGTAGAGTAGTAGAGAATGAGTAGTAGAGAGTGAGTATTAGAGAGTAGTGGAGTAGTAGAGAGTAAGTAGTAGAGAGTAGTGGAGAATATTCCAAAGTTGGACACAGCACCACTTGCACAATAAGTCCAATCAAATCATATAACTTAGAGCCCTTATTGAAGCGCTGAATCTTGGTGTATATTCAAATGCTTTTATTTTCCTTAAGTTTATGTACCACAGCCAGCCGACGCATTTCGTTCTGTACAACAGAACTTCTTCAGGGCGTTCTTATTTCCTTCAAGTTATGTCGGTATCCTGTTGTCATATAACTAGATATTTCTTCCAAATGTTAGACGAGACGTGAGTACATTCTTATTCAAAGTGACTAGGTATCAATTTTACCCACACGATTCGGGCAGACTTGCGTAATTTATAGCAACCTCAAAGTCAGTCTTTCAAAAATTCCAAAGTATAGGACATGATATTCCAAATCCAAATGTTTCTCAAGAAAAGTCATTTTCAATCTTTCAGAATATCGGCGTTTAGGCTTTTATGACCCAGGGACCCCCAGTATGCAAGGGGAATTAGTCCCCCCTCTGCAAATGCGCCAGTGGCCTGCGTTGCAGAGAGGTGTAAAAAGGGGCATAGCCTCATTACACCTCTGTGCAATGCAGCCCCCTGGCGCATACCTGAGGTTCCAGGTGGGCTAGTTGGCCCCCTGGGACCCATAGTATGCAAGGGGAATTAGTTCCCCCTCTTCAAACATGCACGGGGGCTGCATTGCAGAGAGGTGTAAAAAAGGGTGTGGCCTCATTACACCTCTCTGCAATGCAGCCCCTGGCGCATACTGGAGGCTCCTGGTGGGCTAGTTGGCCCCCAGGGACCCCCAGTATGCAAGGGAAATTAGCTCCCCCTCTGCAAACGCGCCAGGGGGCTGCGTTGCAGAGAGGAGTAACAAGGGGCATAGCCTCATTACACCTCTACAATGCAGCCCCCTGGAGCATACTGGAGGTTCCAGGTGGGCTAGTTGGCCCCCAGGGGCCCCCAGTATGCAAGGGGAATTAGTTCCCCCTCTTCAAACATGCACGGGGGCTGTGTCGCAGAGAGGTGTAAAAAGGGGCGTGGCTTCATTACACCTCTCTGCAATGCAGTCCCCTGGCGCATACTGGAGATTCCTGGTGGGCTTTCAGTTCTTATATAGTTAGGAATTAGCATTAAAAAAAACTTTGAAATTCACTGAAAAAACATAGGTTTCAGCCCTTATATAGTTAGGAATTAGCATTTAAAAACCTTGCAAATTCACTGAAAAAACCATAGTTTTCAGGCCTTATATAGTTAGGAATTAGCATTTAAAAAACCTTTGAAATTCACTAAAAAAAACATAGGTTTCAGGCCTTATATAGTTAGGAATTAGCATTTAAAAAACCTTTAAAAATCACTAAAAAAACTATAAGTTTTAGGGGTGTTATAGTTAGCTGGACATTTCACTCATACAAAACCATTGAAATTGCTCCTATATAGTTAGTTGTACTAACTATATTTCGCGCACCCGCAATCCACTGCTGATGATGTCACATATTACATCATTCATGACATGGTCAGTGACATCACTGATGACATCTCAAATGACATCACTGATGACATCACTGATGACATCATACACGTGACAATCACATACACCTTTTCATACACTAGTAAAATCTTTCATCACTCTTTGTAAAATACAGAGTATCATATTTGAATCCATTGTTACAGCAATACAAGTATCTAAAAACCCACTCAGTGATTCATAGATGTATACACACATCTAATCATTTACCTGTAGATTCACTCATACATGCTGTCAATGAACAATAGAACACTATCAAAAATACTTATACACCTAAATCGACATTACACACCAGCACACATCCTATTCACATATGAAGTCATCCTACTCACTTATGCAAACAATGGATCATACCTACATATTTACTTAGCTACACACTTATACAAACACAACTTCATCTATTCATTTAGATAGTAAGTCATACTTAGTGAATTATAAAATCATTATTACAAGTATAAAGTTATCCATACAGTCACTCACACAATCATTGAGTCTTATGTATACTTATTTATATACAACAACTGACACATACACTGCCTTTTATTTTTCTAGTTTGTTGGACATGTACCATTGAGAAATATATTTGCTCATCACCACACCCATAAAGATATTCACTCACCCAAACAACTGTTAGAACATGTAGTTTTATCTTCATATATCTAGTGAATCAACTATTCACACATCTTTGGGCAGTCACACACCCCCCATCGAACCACACACACATTCACTTTTCCATACAAATACTCAGTTAACTAATCAATAACTAATATAGACTTTCACATAGCTAGTAACCAACTGGAGAACCAGTTTACACAACAACTCACAAAGTGATACAGATATTCAAACAGTTTAGTAACTATCCACTATATTTAGTGAGACACTATAAATTGGTCAAGTAAACAGTCAATTACACTGCTACTAAATCCTCCATCCAAATATTTATTTTTATATATCCACTCATTCTTCAATGCAAATTGCTATATATATAATGCATATTTAAATAACGAAGCAAACCACATTCACTGGAGGATGTCATCAGTGAAGTCATCAGTGATGTCATTTGAGATGTCATCAGTGATGTCACTGACCAAGTCATGAATGATGTAATATGTGACATCATCAGCAGTGGATTGCGGGTGAGTGAAATATAGCTAGTACAACTAACTATATAGGAGCAATTTCAATGGTTTCGTATGAGTGAAATGTCCAGCTAACTATAACACCCCTAAAACTTATAGTTTTTTGAGTGAATTTTAAAGGTTTTTTAAATGCCACTTCCTAACTATATAAGGCCTGAAACCTATGGTTTTTTCAGTGAATATATATACATATATATATATATATATATATATATACTAGCAGCCCATCCCGACGTTATCCGGGTATGAATTGCTGCCGGCCAGTAGTATAATGTTTTGTAGGATTTCGTTTTAATAGCATTTGTTATCTGTGACAGGCCTGTGAAACGCTCCGATTCACAGTGCACTGCTGATGCACTTAAGAGTGCGCGTTCAGTTGTGTGTGAACTCGAGTTTCCCTACTTTATTTTTCCTTGCAATATTATATAGCGCGAACTCGACAACATGGCATGAGCACAATTTACATTACAGAAGAACACATTCATTTGTGGTAGGGAGACAAAGCGATTTGCCTGGAATCACAGGATGTTGAGCTGATGCCGAGATTCGAACGTAGCTCCCCAGCTCTAAAGTTCGCAATTCTAGAACTTGTGGCGGGAGGTGTGTCTAAAATTGTATGTCGGTGCTGGCCATCAATGAGAGGGACCTGTGCATTTTTCAAATCGGTGGTGAAAAAATATGAGTATGCTGCTGGAGATGTGGGCCGCCGTGCCAACAATGTACTTACCGGGGGAGGGTAAACACCCATTATTCCGCAACTTTCTTTCCGCATACCATCACTCCGCATACTTTCATTACGAAAGTACCATGACTCCGCAATGCCAATATAACGCATGGCATTACATTTTATATGCTTTTACCACGCATACATTTACAACGAAATTCGTTGTAAATGCATGAATGGTAAAAGCATGTTTTTTTTAATGTTTGGATAAGGTAAGTATGGGTATAGGGGTATATGTTTTGGGGTACTGAGGTATATGTTTTGGGGTGTTTGGGTATTTCAAGGGTTCAGATATGGTTTTGGGTTATGGGGTACAGGGGTAGTTTTAGGGTTTAGGGATAGGTATGGGTTTTGGGGTACAGGGGTATTTTTAGGGTTCAGGGCTAGGTTTGGGTTTTGGGGTATAGGGGCATTTTTAGGGTTCAGGGGTAGGTTTGGGGTTTGGGGTAGATGGGTATTTTAAGGGTTCAGGGCTAGTTTTGGGTTATGGGGTACAGGGGTATTTTAGGATTCAGGGGTAGGTTTGGGTTTTGTGGTACAGGGGTATTTTTAGGGTTCAGGATTAGGTTTGGGTTTTGGGGTACAGGGGTATTTTTAGGGTTCAGGGGTAGGTTTGGGTTTTGGGGTACAGGGGTATTTTAGGGTTCAGGGGTAGGTTTGGGTTTTGGGTTAGATGGTATTTTTAGGGTTCAGGGCTGGTTTTGGGGTACAGGGGTATTTTTAGGGTTCAGGGGTGGGTTTGGGTTTTGAGGTACAGGGGTATTTGTAGGGTTCAGGGCTAGGTTTGGGTTTTGGGGTACAGGGTATATTTATAGGGTTAAGATGGGTTAGTGTTTAAGGGTGTTGGGGTATTTTAAGGAGTAAGGGTGGGTTATGATTATGGGGTGCAGGGGTATTTAAAGGGAGCAGGGTGGACACCCAGAGCTGGAATGTACATAACCTTGGAAGAAAAAACAATGAAATATTGGGCACAACGCTCGCTTTTTTTCCCGTAATCCCGCGCCCCGCACACGCCCACGCCCCCAGCACACGCCCACAGCACAGGATATGAGACATGGCATGGAGGGCGGAACGTACCACACACCCCCAGCGTCCAGCGTTTGTCACGCCCCCAGCACGTGCCCACACCACAACACAGACACGCCCACAAGGGACTACTTTGCTGGCACGGTTCTTTTACCTTTTAAATGTATATGGTCGGCGTCTGCATAGCCTATGTCCTTCTGCTGCAACTGCCCTTTCCAACGCTGTATTGGGTGTTGTGATTAGTGCTGTGGTTCCTGAGATTACCCGCCTCAAAGGTTTGGGCTCTCTCTTTATTATATTAGTATATATATATATATATATATATATATATATATATATATATATACATATACACACACTCAAGTCCACAAACACCCACAAGGCAGGGCGCACCCACGGGTTGGCATCTGTGAGATTAAGGAAGAGTCCATCACATCAAGCGACAACAGTTACCTGACGCGCTTCGAGTTTGCACTCTTCTTCATAGGTTTCACTGCTTACAAAATGACTGCCATCAAAATGATGTTTCCAGCTATCTCCCTTTATTTCCATAGCAACAATCAAACTCAGGTGAGTAACACACTGGTGCATGATGGGACTGGAAGTCCATAACAATCTAACCCCAGTCGGCTTGTGGCAGCCAAATTGTACCATATCACTGTTCAATCGCTGGTGTGCCTCAGATCATCTTTCACAATTATCTTTTCACCAGTTCGTTTGTTCCGCTGATAATCAAACCAGCAGCAGAACCGCCTTGACAAGCAGCGGTGCGCCCCACAGCCGGGTCGGCTGTCACATATTCAAGTCCACAAACACCCACAAAGCAGGGCGCACTCACGGGTTGGCGTCTGTGAGATTAAGGAAGAGTCCAGCACATCAAGCGCCAGCAGTTACCTGACACGTTTCGAGTTTACCCTCTTCTTCATAAGTTTCACTGCTTATAAAATGACTGCCATCAAAATGGTGTTTCCAGCGATCTCCCTTTTTTTACATACCAACAATTAAACTCAGGTGAGTTAAATACTGGTGCATGATGGGACTGAAAGTCCATAACAATCTACCATATCACTGTTCAATCGCTGATGTGCCTCAGGGCATGTTCCACGACTATCTTTTCACCAGTTTGTTCGTTCCGTTGATAATCAAATCAGCAGTATCTGTGAGATTAAGGAAGAGTCCAGCACATCAAGCGCCAGCAGTTAGCTGACGCGTTTCGAGTTTACACTCTTCTTTATAGGTTTCAATGCTTACAAAATCAAAATGACTGCCATCAAAATGGTGTTTCCAGCGATCTCCCTTTATTTCCCTACCAACAATCAAACTCAGGTGAGTAACATACTGGTGCATGATGGGACTGGAAGTGAGGGATGTCACTGACCTGACCATGTCATGAGTGATGTAATATGTGACATCATCAGCAGTGCATTGCGGGTGCGAGAGTTATAGTTAGCTGAACTAACTATAACGGGAGAATTTCAATGGTTTTGTATGAGTGAAATGTCCAGCTACTTATAACGCCCCTGTAACCTATGTTTTTGCAGTGAATTTCTAAGGTTTTTTAAATGCTAATTCCTAACTATAACATGCCTGAAACCTATGGTTTTTTCAGTGAATTTCAAAGGTTTTTTGAATGATAATTTCTAAATAGGCCTACAGAGCTAGGACATGTGAAGAAAGAAGAGAAAACGCACAGTAAGAAAAAAAAGAAATGCAGAAAGAAGCAACAGAAGTCCTCAAAGAAGAAGAAAAGTGCAGGAAGAAGGAAAACATGCAGAAAGAACAAACAGAAGAGCAGAAAGAAGCCTTGCTGCAAAATCATCCTGTACCTTCAACTTTTCCAGATGGATACTGGTGGTAGCGGAGTCTGACTAACCAGTACTAAAGCCGGTGCTATGTTAAAAGACACTTAGAATACAATGAAAACACCTACCTACACTAGGGAAAACTATGCGTTGGGGTCCCCCTGTGATTAGCATGACCTCCTCTATAAGCCCCTAGTATATAATAGAGCAGGGGGATTAAAACTGCCTCCTAAAACACGCCACAGGGAGTATTTGCACACGTCACCTCAGGCCCCGTCCCCTCCCTTCACCACTGCGCAAACACGCTCTGTGGCCGTTTTAAGTTGGGGATTAAGTCCCCTTGAATCTTGAGGGTCCCTAGGGTCCAACTAGCCCACTAGGTACCTCCAGTAAGCGCCACAGAGCTGCGTTGCATAGAGGTGTAAAAAGGGGCACAGCTTACTGGAAGTACCTGGTGGGCTAGTTGGCCCCCAGGGGCCTTCAGGTTTGAAGGGGAATTATTTCTCCAACTTAAAACACGCCACAGAGAGTGTTTACACATATCACCTCAGGCCCCGTCCCCCGCCCTTCCCCACTGTGTAAACACACCCTGTGGCCGTTATAATTTGGTAGATTAGGTCCCCTTGAATCCTGAAGGTCCCTAGGGTCCAACTAGCCCACTAGGTACCTCCAGTAAGCACCACATACGGGCGTTGCAGAGAGGTGTAAAAAGTAGCACTGCCTGGACCACCTCCCTGCACCGCAGAGCAGTGGCGCTTACTGGAAGCACCTGGTGGGCTAGTTAGCCCGCGGGGTCCTTCAGAATTCAAGGGGAATTATTTCCCCAACTTAAAATGTGCCACAGGACGTGTTTGCAAACGTCACCTCAGGCCCCGTCCCCTCCCTTCCCCACTGTGGCCGTTTTAAGTTGGGGGATTAACTCCTCTTGAATCCTGAGTGTCCCTGGAGTGCAACTAGCCCATCAGCTACCTCCAGTAAGTGCCACATAGCTGCGTTGCATAGAGGTGTAAAAAGTGCCACGCCTGGACCCCCTCTCTGCAAGGCAGCCCCGTGGCGCATACTGGAGGTTCCTAGTGGGCTAGTTGGCCCCCAGGGACCCCCAGTATTCATGGGGAATTCGTTCCCCATCTGCAAACGCACCAGAGGGCGCGTTTGCAGAGTACTTCAAAGAGGGGGCGTGGCCTCTGGCACTAATGCCGGTCTTTTATTATTTTTTTATTTTAAGAATGGGGGGATGTGTGGCCCCCCTTCTTTTTGTAATGTATTTGTCCTGGGGAACCCATCCACCAGGGTCTGCCCCCTATTTCCTAAAAACAAAACGAAAAATCGGGAGGCGGCCGCGTGGTCCACCCCGAGGCCATAATCTGCCCTGGGGACCCCATCCCCCGAGGCATGGCCCTTTTTTTAAAATGATTTTTTTGCAGGGGGGCTGCCTTGCCCCCCTCCTTAGGCCATATCAAAAAAAACCCTTTCAGGCATAGAGTGACGCATAAATTATGCAAAAAAGAAGGAGAGAACTCTGGGTAGTTCTCGAGTTTACGTGGAAAGCAGCTCCTTTTAGGGCACTCCCAACACCAGCGACACTCTAGATCTGCTCACTTCAAATGTCTGTTTTTCTATCAAAGTCTTGAAGCATAGGATTAGCAAAGTGCCATCCACGCCGAGATAGAAAAGAAAAAAAACTGTGCTGTAGAAATGGCAAAAGACTTTGTTCTTTTCTATCTCGGCGTGGATGGCACTATGCTAATCCTATGCTTAAAAACTTTGATAGAAAAACAGACATTTGAGGTGAGCAGATCTAGAGTGTCGCTGGTGTTGAGCGTGCCCTAACAGGAGCTGCTTTCCACCAAAACTTGAGAACTATCCAGAGTTCTCTCCTTCTTTTTTGTATAATTTATGCGTCACTCTATGCCTGAAAGGGTTTTCTTTTGACTTATATTGGGTGCTCCCTTGTGTCTGGAAAAGCTATACCTCTCTAAAGAGCTCTAATTAGAGCAAAACAACACTGTGTTAGGGGTTGCTTTTACTCATTTCAGATTGGCTTGAGTTGGTATTTTACCTTTTCAAAGCTGTAATACTGTGCCTAGAGATATAAATGGCTTTTGTCATTTTACAGCTCGGCAAGGACAGCATTGTGCTAGTCCTATGCTTAAAGACTTTGCTGTAGAAATGGCAAAATACTTTTTCCTTTTCTATCTTGGCGTGGTTGGCACTTTGCTAATCCTATGCTTAAAGACTTTGATAGAAAAACAGACATTTGAGGTGAGCAGATGAAGAGTGTCGCTGGTGTTGCTTTTGTGCATTTTTTGCATCTATATATATAAAAACAAATGTATGTCTGTCTGTCTGTTTGTCCTGTATGCATTACTACACCATTCATCCGATCGCCATGAAACTTTGGGAAGTTGTTGAGTACACTCCCGAAAAGGTTTCTGGCATACATTTTTTTTAAATATCGGCCCCCCAGGGCCCTCATAATCTTTCGAATACTGATGTACGCACCAGACGGAAAAACAAAAGATCGTGTATCCACAAGCAGTCGAATAAATAAATAAGATTAAAACACCATTCATCCGATTGCCATGAAACTTTGGGGAGTTGTTGAGTACACTCCCGTGAAGGTTTCTGGCATAATCTTTTTTTAAATATCAGCCCCACAGGGCCCTCATAATCTTTCGAATACTGATGTACGCACCAGACGGAAAAACAAAACATTGTGCATCCACAAGCACTCGAATAAATAAATAGCATTAAAACAACAGTTTGAAATGTTTTCCGTATTAAAATGAATAAGTTTCAATAAAAATGACAAATTGTAAATTGAATGTTATCATAACGAATTTCCTTGAATTTCCTTTCTTCTGAGATCGCAGCAATGCGCGACGGGTAAGCTAGTATATATATAATATATATATATATATATATATAGGACCTGGTGCAAGGCACAATACTCTTTATTGCTCTTGACGTTAGGCGCTTCGACAATGAATGTCTTGATCACACGAAGAGCCATTCAGGAACTGCATGCAGAAATCAACTCACGACATGGACAAGGGACTACAGTGCATCACTCTCACAAGGTAAAACATGTCGGCCATTTTGTAACGTGCATCTATAAGTAGAGAAGCATTCGGTCTATTATTGCTACGGGCATAGTTGTACCTCGCAGAAACATTATGACAGAAAATTATAAACAACTGTCAGTATTTCGCAGTAAAGGTCTTTTGTCAAGTAAGGTAAGAGGGAGCCCGGGCCCAAGTTTTTCATATCTGTGGGATCTGCTCCTTTAGTATAGGAACAATAATCGCTCTCTTAAAAGCTCTGGGGACCAGCCCAGACTTGATGGAAAGGTTAAGGAGTGACAGTACTAAGTCAGCAAAGCCGGTACATAGCGCTTTTATGACCTTTGGTGGGCAAATATCACTTGGTGACCCTATTTTGGCTTTTGTCAGTAAATTGACCAGGTTCTCTTGCAATACTTGTGGGAAGCAAGAGATTGTGTGATTATTCCTAGCACCTAATTGTGTATTATTGCATAAGGGACGGGAAGGAATGCAATTTTTAATAGCCTCAATTTTGGTAACAAAGAAGGTGTTGAGCGAGTCACATAGATTTTGAGTAGGAATGACTTAGAGGGTGAATCTGTCTTGTTGAAGAGGTCTGAGACAATCTTAAATATTTCTTTAGATTTATTAGAGGTGTTCATGATTTTGCTTGTAAAAAAGTTCACTTTTGTTTGCCTTAAGAGAGATTTACACATTTTCAAATATTGAATATACTTAATTTTAAAATATGGCGAGTACTTAGAACGCCATTTTCTCTCTGCTTGTTGGAGCTTTATTTTTGCTATTTTCAGCTTGTCTGAAATCCATTTATTAGCCGCATGTGTTCTTGATGGCCTAGATCTATGGAGTGGAGCATGGTCATTTCTGGCCTCCCTCAGCCAGCTCATGATTTTATGCTCAAAAACCTCAATATCCTCATTGGGTCCAGGCAGGGACCTTCTTAATGCTTGACAGAAAGCTGAGAGGTTGACCCAAGCCCAATTTCTTGCAAAGATCGGCGGTCGGGTGGGAGGGCTAGGCAGGGACACTAAAAAGTAAATGAGATGGTGGTCAGACCAACCACAAGGTGAAATACTCAGCTGTCTCACCGGGAGGCTGGTAGTCCACTACTGAACCAAGATGTGTCCTTTGATGTGGGTTGGGAGATTCATTAGCTGTTCCAAGTTTCGATCACTCAGGACCGCAGTAAGATTTATACCTTGCTGCCCCCCTCTGGTATTATTATGTTCATTTTCTGTCTACATTTTTTCCTGGCAAGGTGTGGACTCGTTCATTTCTGAATGACGGTGATCTTGAAGCAAGCATGCTAGAGGACCTCTAGCTTTTTAAATCTTTCTCAAGGACCTTCAGCTTACACATGCATTGCATTAATTTGCAATGGTTTGCTGGTGTTTATGTGACTAGTTTATTTCCAAAACCACTTAATGACATTATGTCAGAAGTGACAAATCAATATTCTTGTAGCGGGTTAGTACTTAGGCGGCGGGGTTATCTGATGATTCATCATAAATCTGCAATTTGATTTGCTGACAATGTAATTCTTTTCTCACACTATCATGATTTTGTAGTTTCAGTGCTTTCTTATGGACAAGATAAATATATACCCCCTTGAATATGGGGGTGAGCCATGAGACTCTTTGCCTTCTATTAGAGATGCTGCTGATGTCTTACTGTATTTGCTGCACTACTGAGACTTAGGGCCTGATTTTGAGTTTGGTGGTACGCGCAGGAAGACTGCCAAACCCATGGTTAGACCACCCGCCGGAAATACACAGAGAAAATGGTCTGAAACAAGGTTGCATTTTAGCCCCTCATCTGTTAATCTATTTATGGCCGATCTTTCACCCAAGCTGGACCAGACGAACTTACATCCACCACGCTTAGGCCTTCTACAATTAATGCATCTATCTTACCCGGATGATATAGTTTTGTTAAGTAAAACAAAAGTAGGGCTTCAAAGGGGGATTGACATATTGAGCAATTTCGGGAAGGACAACTTACTAGAAATAAACATAGCGAAAACTAAGGTCATGACAATAAGTCACTGCTTGCAGGTACGACAACAAATCAAAGTAGGCAAAGTGAACTTGGAGGGAGTCACAAATTATATATACCTCGGTCTAAATATTGACAGCAGATTTAATTTTAAAACACATAATGATGGTTTAATCAAGAAAGGAAATGGATTGATATATACCTTTTGCTCAATAGCGAAGTGTTTAAGCGGTCCATCGTTTAAACCATTACCGGCTGTTGTTAAAGCAAATCTCTTGCCGACTTTAGCTTATGCTACTGAAGTTCACTTGGCCACTGGATTCAAGATAGCCTGGCTGATGAGGATTATGAATCCGAAACCGGTCCCAGGATGCTTGTTTCCGGTCCAGGGAAGACATGGCTTGGCAGTTCGGGCTGTACTGTTCCCATGAGGCACAGGGTCAGACTGATTTGCATATGGCCATGTCTGAACTGGGGTGGCTGAGTGGGCTAAAGAATGGTGATGGATTAAACCCAGATCAGTTGACTGGGGGTGAGTGTTTGATTTGCTCAAATGCTCCGTCCATCATCCCCTTTTGTATCACGAAGTTCAACAAGGTAAGGAAGCAGCAGTCCTTGAGAGAATGCAAATCAAGGCATATAGAACAGTTTTTGCTTTACCGAGAAATTCCTCTCCAGTGCAGATATGCCTAGAATTTGGTTTAATGCAACAACGTCTAGCAATAATGTATGCAACAATAAAACTATGGTACAAAATCCGATTAAACTGTCAGAATCTGCTTAATAGCGCTATTTGGGAAGCAAAAAGAGAATAATATACGATCAGTTTATCATAAGTATTTGCAGTTATCAATAAAGTTAACAAAGGTGTCATAGTTATGGAACCTGAACTTACCATTCACAACATTTTGAAAACTAATAAATAAAGCAGCAAAAAGAGGACAAAATTATATTCAGGAAGCGCTCTCATGCCTGGATGGTACTGTAATTCTATATGATTTTACAACCAGCGGCTTACTTGGACATAACGTATGCCACACATCTAAAAAGGAAATTGCTAGCAATACGTCTTGGGGCACTACCGACTAATTAAAATTAAATCGTCTTTTATTGTTAAAAAATCCTTTTAAAGATAGGGGCATACGCACCTGTAGATCAGCTATACTAAAGTGTCTTGATCCATATGACCCGCAACTTAATTGTAGACTGGTAAAGTTTTTACTTTTAAATGAAAAATTAATTTGTACTGGTACTTTAAATGGTATTTTACTAAAGAGATGAAACCTCTGATAATTGTTTAAATATTGTTTTATCTATTTGTAACTGGTTCTTCAGCGGACAACTAATAAATCTAACATGTATATGCATTGGTGCTAATACTGTCTTGAAAAAGCTGTAAGGTTTATTAATGGTAATCAAGATTTTAATGTGTACAGCTAATTTTCCTTTGCAGACTGCTTAATTTTATTGGAATTGTTATGGTTTTAATTAACTTAAACAATAAAGACTACTACTACCACCCGCCGGATTACAAGTATAATCCTGGGCGGGTGGTTGGTGCTGTGGCTGAATTACAGTGATGCATATCTAAAGCACACAGACATGCACCGCAGTGAGACCGCTGCAGCCCACACCTGCATGATATGGAACGCACAATGTTGTGCATGAACTGGGGGTGCAAATGTACAGGAGGGCACAACATATGCCCCTCTGCATGCACCTCTTGGCCCAGGAGCGTCAGGGAGCCCTGTTAGCACCCCCTTAGTTTCCTCATCAAGGAGGGTGGTGAAGAAACTCATAATATGCTCAGCGATGCCGAATCAGCACTTACTTCCTCTGACAGCTTAGCCACCATAGCAGGATCATGGATCCCCGGTGGTTGCAGTGGTCCTATGGCGGTCCAACTGCCATAGTCGTAATATGACAGGTGGGCCGCCAGTCTGGTGGTTTACAGACCCCCACCATGACTACGGCGGTCCCAAGGACTTCCGTAGTTGTAATTAGACCCCAAGTCTAGTTCTGATTTTGCCTATTGTTCTGCATTGTTTCATTTACTAAGAGCCTTCATCGCAGTAACTTCATGCATTTGAATGAGACTATTTTTGTCCTCATACTGCCAACACTCTTGTTAGGATTCCTCCTATCTCTCTATACAAACCTGTACCAACCCTTAGAGGAAATAGAGAGAACAGAGCTTCCCCACAAAGATAATACTGTTTCCATTTCCATCTCCTGTTCACTTTGGGGGCACCGGAATGTTACTGAGGAGGCCAGGACCAACAGCATGCTTGGCTTAATCATAGGACTAACTTGCCTTCTTCCTCCAATCCGTCAATGCAGACCAAATCCTAACTTTACTTCTTTGGTCACACGCCATGTCTGATTCACTGGTGTAAATGATATTCTTTAAACATTCAGCAAACGTTGGGGGAGTTTTTTATTTCCACAGCCTACATATCTCTCGTCTCGCAAAAATTATCACATAAAACGTGAACTTTGAACTAGGTGCATTCGACTGATAGTCATTCGTAAGACTTAAAAACATCAGACTGGTACTTACTTCCATTGGTATCCCCAGCACTTCTTCCAAAAAATTACATACCCTCATCCAGTAGGGTTTCATTCTTGGACACTCCATAAACATATGTATGTCATAAGCTACGGGATACTTACACCTTGGGCAGTTATACTTGTTACCTGTGATTTTAGATAACTTTTGTGGAGACCAGTAGACTCTGCAGGCTGTATACAAGTGATTCCTATTAAGCGATGCTGGTTTTACTACAGCCAGCAGCATGGCAAACAAATCCAACCAGAGTTTATTGATGTCTTCATCTCTGTATTCTTTACCCCAAAGATTTATAATTTCATTTTCTACATTATTCTCTGTGTCCAAAAGGGGCCAATACTAAAAAGATATTTCCTTCTTCCACTTGTCTGTTCTGGTTACTTGATCCAGTTTTTGATTTTCCTCCTCCTCAGGCCAGCTTTGAGTTGCCTACCAAGAGGCCATCTGACAATATTTAAACCTCCTCCATGTCCCTCTTGTTAGGTTATTTAGTACTTCGCAACTTACTAAATTAGATTCCTTTTTTAGATCTCCCCAGTAATTTATACCTCCCGTTCTCAATGGCTGACTAAGTTGGTCTCTCATGCATTCAGGGGTGCCTGGGGAGTCCTGATTGGGGCCTGTGCTGCATAGTATGGAGTCTTCATTCTCGGTCATATATAGACCCAAGTCTCCAATGCCGCCCTTAAAATCTTTAGCCTTACTTTCTTGTAGAACTTCGGATCTCCATACTTGCACCACATCCTTTAACATACCCTCAAATAATAATCCTAATGATGAACTATCAGTCTTACTAGGCAACATTCAAATTTTTTAAAAGTGGAAGGCATAACAATAAGTTAGTAAATCCAGTAGTGCCAGCCCACCCACGGCGAACCCTCTTCTAAGCTTTTTCCAAGCTATTCTTGGGCCTTTTGTCGACCAAATAAAGCTACTTATTTTTCCTTGTAGCTTGGCTATCTCTTCTTTCCTGAAGGACAGTGGGATAGAGTTATACAGGAAAGTAATTCTTGGTAAGATAATCATTTTTAACAGGTTAACCCTCCCGTAGATATTTAAAGAGAGAATTGCCCATCGTAGAAGTGAACTCATTACCTCCTTACTGACTCTCTTCCAGTTAACTACTGGAATATCCTCCAGTTTATGAGTAAGCTGAATCCCTAAATATCTCATTTGGTTTTTGACCCCCTAGCTTCTCACCCCCTGATTCCACTCCATAATTTCTGTTTTTTCCCTATTGATTTTGTACCCCGAGACCTCGCCGAATCAATCTGCCTTCTCCATTAAACTTGGAATTGCTTATTGAGGATTTGTCGTGTATAAAAGCAGGTTATCTGCATATAGAGCAAGTTTAATTTCTAACTCGCCAAAGCTAAAAGGAGAAATTGATGTATCTGCCCTGAGCCAGTTGGCAAAAGGCTCAATGTACAAATCAAACAAGAGCGGGGACATGGGACACCCCTGCCTAGTGCCTCTTGTAATGCCAAACCAATCTGTTAAGTCCTAATTCACCAGCACCTTTGCCCTGGGACTAAGGTAAAGGTTTTTTACCATCTTAACCAGATTGTTCAGGTAGCCAAAACGTTTTAGGGTCTCCCATAAGTATGCCCAGTTCACTTGGTCAAATGTTTTGGCAGTATCTATTGCTACTACAGTTAGTGGAGCCTTTCTTACTTCTGTCATATCTATGGATCCCATTATCTGGAAAGTTAGTTTGTTGAACGGCCTCCCTGGTATAAAGTCCCTCTGATTGGGTGAACTACCCTCTTTATTACCTTTGCAACTCATGATGCCACTTTGCCTGAGAATTCCTTGTAATCTGTATTTAGCAAGGATATAGGTCTATAGGAGTCAATCTTCTGGGGATCTTTATTCGGTTTTAAAATTACCGTGACTGTAGCTTCAGCACATGAACTAGGTGGATTTTCCCCTTCTGTATATATGTTATTGAACAAGATTTTTAAAATTGGCACAGCTTTGTTCAAAATGCATATATACATCTCTACTGGCAGACCATCTGGGCCTGCGGCTTTTCCCCTTGCCATTGTTTTGCACTGTACCCTTACTTCTTCTTCAGTGATGCCTCCCGCCAGAAATACCTTTTGTTCCTATGTCAGTTGGGGGAGTGTTATCAATTTTAACCACTTTGGGATGTTCTCTTGTCCTGGCAATATAGCCTCTCTATACAATTCACTCATAAAACGTTGTGCTTCTTCATGAATAATTTGGTCCGCTTGTATGGTTTCTCCTGACCCTCTTTTTATTAGGTTCTTTATTGTATTCCTTGCCCTGTCTGCCTTGGCTTTCCACAACAATAAGGAACTACACTTCTCCCCATATGCAAAATGCTGAAGGTTGCTTGTTTTCCATCTATCTAGAAGCTTCTTATCTAGTTGTGCCTGAAACTCAGCCTGCAAGCCCTCCAGCTCTTTCGCTAATACTGACACTGTACTCAGATCTTCCTGTAATTCTTCTTCTTTTCCCTTAATCTCACTTATTTTTCTCGCTTCATCCTGTTTCTTCAAGGTATTTCTCCTCACTGCCGTAATAGACCTTATTATCCCCCTTAGATACGCTTTAAAAGCCTCCCAAACTATCTGGTCCTTAGCTGTGCCCATAATAAATTGGAAGTACTCATCCGTCGTTTCCCCTAGATCGCAGATCACTTCTTCGTTTAGTAATATTGTCCTATAAATTGTCCACCTTCTCTGCGCCTCTTTTTGCTGCAATCCCAGAGTCATGGCGACTGCTGAGTGATCTGATAATATAGCGGGGATATGATTTATCGACTCAACCTCTGTAAACAACTCCTGATCTATAAGAAAATAATCAGATCGTGAATGGTGCCTATATTTCTTGCTGTAAAAAGTAAAATCTCTGGTTTCCCCTTCCTTACTTCGCCAAATATCCAACAGGTTAAACTCTCTCATCATATTTTTTGAACTTGCTTAAGTTTTAGGGGGACTATTATATTTTACTTTTGAGGTGCGGTCTATTTCCTTATTAAACACTAAGTTAAAATCACCCTCCATAACGATCGGCGCCGTTGTGTCTAGCAAACTTCAAATTTTGAGTTTGCTCCCGGATTATCTTCATTTGGTCCATAGTATCCTGCACAAACCAAGGGTCTATCCTGAATCGTTATAGTAGCCACCAACCATCTCCCTGGCAGGTCTGTCTCATGTTTCACTACTTTTATTCCTACATTACTTCTTATGACTAATGCCACTCCCCTTGTGCTTCCTCTTTGCTCAGAACAGAGCACCTCCTGAACCCATCTTACTTTGCTATAACTCTGTCTACACTCTTGTGCTTCCAAATGGGTCTCTTGTAGAAATATAATGTGTGCCTCACTGTTCCTTAAAAATTCTTTTACCCAAGTCATCTTCCGCCTATTCCTCAGGTCATTCATATTCCATGTTAATAGTTTGATTTTATTAGACCTATCCATATTTAAAACTGTTGTCTTTACAACCTCCTAACTTCCAACGTGAACCCAACGCATACATGAGGATTACATTTTTTCTTTTTTCCCCCTTGCTTCCCCCCTGTGCTCCCCACCACCCCTTCACCCCCAGGAAAACCTCCTTTAACTCCTTTGGCAGTTCAAACCGCCATTTAAGCCCTCCCATTGCAGCAGGAAGCATCACCACAAAAGAAAAATTGAAGAAACCCACTTTGTTTCACTATCAAATACACAAAATATCCATCTCTACCAAACAAATCCCGTTTCTAACCTTGTTTATCTATATAAAACACATATCCACATCTGCACCAATAATATGTCCACTTCCTCTGGATGCTAATGTTGTGCATTTTATTATGCCACATTATTTTAAGCATGGCTGGAAATTTCATTTGGACCTGGGCACCCCAACTTCTCAATTCACCCATTCTTGTCCCAAGCTCCCGCTGCCTCTGAGCCATTCTTATTCCAAGATCTGATCTAATTTGGTAGCTGAATGACTCATATTTTAAAGATGTTTCTTTCAGAGCTCTCCCCAGTACTAGCTCCATAGCCACATATGTGTGCGGTTAATCAATATTTTCCACCAGCCTTTCTATCAGGATTTAGCTTGAAGGGGTTTCTATCGACTCTCTGGATCTCTTTTTCCAGCTCTATGTCCGGTCTATCTTTCAGGATTCCTTCTTTCAATATTTTGCATATAAACGCCTTAATGTCTCCGTCTTCTACACCCTCCGGGACTTTAAGGACTCTAAAATTGTTTTGTCTTGACTGCATCTCAAGCCTCTCCATATCCTCCTGCAGGGTTCTATTGTGCGCTTTTAGTTTTTCTAGATCTTTAGTATTTTCTGAGACTGCTTCTGACAGAATCTTCACCTCAGTTCACAAGGCAATATCATCCAGTTTTTCTTCTAGGACGTCACACTTGTCATGTATCCCTTTCTGGTTGATCTCAGAAATCTCAATTTTCGAAAAAAATTATTTTCTCAAACTCAGAAATATCAATTCAACCTGACTCTTCCCCCCCTCTGCTCCTTGTGTTTTATCCATATGTTCTCCCTCCAAGGTACTGCCACTACCTTGTGGTTGGCTAACACCTGAGGTTGGCTCCATTGTTGACTACGTGGGAGATGTAACTGTAATATGGAGGGAATTGGCGTTGCTGAATGCCTCCTGGATCCCACCCTGGTCTTCACACTGACCATCCCCGCTTTTTTAATATGCTAATAATGCGAATCGATTTTCCAGTTGTAGAGGGGCAGAATTTATCTGGGCAACTTTATTTCCTCCTCCTTTAGGAACTGCAACATGCTCCATTATTTTAAAGTAGGAGGTGCGGAACGGAGCAGTTTTTATCAATATACGCGTAGCCTTGTCGCCACACCACTTTTGCCTCTCCACAGATTGTCACTTTTTTTTGGGCGATACTGGTACCACCTCTCTAATTGCCTGTTCACCCCACACTGGTTTTAGCACCTCTATTTCTTGCCTTGGGTGAGACCTCAGCTGATATCTATTTTTTATCTGAAATGCGGGCCCCCTTATTAGTTGGCATAGTTTCGGTACGGCTGACTGACTCCCCTAGTGCCTCTGGCCCTGTTTGAACACCACCTGTTCTTTCTATTGCTGCAGCATTTTCCCTTTCTTCCTCCTTTTCCCTCTCTTTATCAGACTGCAATGTCGTGAAAACAAGTCCCTTTCCATCAACAAAGCCACTATTCCCTTGACTTGTAATCTTCTCTAGCTCCTGCACCTTATCCCCTCTGTTCAAGAGTCCAAGCTGAGCTTCTCACCCCAGCGTCCTCCTCGACTCTTCCCAGGCTTCTCCTCCAGTCTTCCCGGCCAGCGCGCTGTTCTGACACTGCTACCCCCGGCCTGGAAGCCAACCAGTGCTGAAGCTGCCCTCGTCCTCCTCCAGAGGTCTGCTATGCACCTCCATGTCCCCTGGTGAAACGCTGTGTCCTAGCCCATGTAACCGACAAAAGCAATTCCTGCATTCTTTTTAAAGGTTTGTTGGTTTAATTCTTAAGATCTTCGTTTTGTTTCTTTTCTGCTACGTCTCGCATTGCTAGCGGGTTGAATCTTCCTAAAAACATCGCTCTATTCAGTTCATGCCTCGCGCTGCTCCCAGAGCTCCCGTGACCAGTGTCAGCCTGCCGCCATATTTCCCCGCTGCCACCCTGAATGAGACTATTGCTGCATTTGCAGCTTACTATGTCTGTATTGTACTTTTCAATTTGGTAAGGAACCTCTATGGTTTCCCTTTTCAACATTTCTCTCTGTTATTTTGAAATGCTGTTTCAAAGCTTGTCTCTGTACACATGATTTCAGGTTATCACCATCCCTGATCCACCCAACATCTGGGCATGCCATTGAGATGTAGATTATTTTTTAATGCCTCTGCATGCCTAAAGCAGGAATACACCTCCAAGCCTAATTAAACCAGCTCATCCTGTCTATACTGCAAATTATGATATCATTCTAATTTTATCTCTCAAATCAGCCTCCCTATATATCTCGTTCCTTACTCCCCCACGTTACATTCTGCTTGTTCCATTAGTTTTGTTAGTACCTTTCAACTCGTCAAACCAGAAGTTCCTGCTCTCAACCTTCTCCTAATAAATGGACTTTGAAAATAACTGTCCTCAAATGATTTGTTTTCTTTCTCTACAATTAGTAAAATGTTTACAAATGGAATCTACCAGATCTTCAGCCTTGTGGTATTTCTAGGGCCTTTCCTACACTCGCCAGTTGTCTTTAACCTCATCAAAGAGAGTCTGCAGACCCTCCTAGATAACAACACTCAACACTAACTCAAAGTGTTCTTCGGTAGCAATACTCAGTTACTAGGATCACACCAGTCCCTCATTCTTTCTTTTATGTCCATCTCTAACCTAAAGCTCAATCTATCAGAGCAGGCCTCTTTTTCTTTTAATGGTGACTCTATGAAGCTGAAAGTCCAAGAATGCCAGACTGTCAAAAATCTTGATGGCATCTCCTCTCATCCATTATGGTACCAGGGCTCTTGTGTAATATGTGGTCCCCCACCTGACCTTCAAAAAAGCTGAAACTGCCTAGTACCTGCGTCTATGTCTTACTCTACAGACCAATAAAACCCACTCCTAATCCTGTTGGAACACTCAAGCCTCTAAAATAGTTTTTAAAGATGATAAAGACAATCCACACCTGATCACTATTCAAAAAAGTCTTCCTATATCATATATCTACAGCAGCTTCCTCTTTAAGCACGGATGCTTTTCAGGTAGGACAACTGTGCTATATTTAAACCTTTCATTCTGGAGAAACCAGACTACTTAGTAAACAACTGTTGAACCCCATGAAGATTAGTTGGGCTAAAACACCAGACATTCAACAGATGGGAGCTATGTTAACAGGGCTTTGCACGGATTGCTGCCTGACACTGGAACATACCACCCTTTAGACCACAACTGACTTCTTACTTTTACAGTTCACACGGAAGTTGAAAACAATCTTATTTTGATCATTCTTTGCTCATGTTTAGCTGAACCTATCTAGCACAGTGGAAAGCAATCTGACCTCCATCTCCACAATCTTCCCAGCATCCACCAGGTGCAATGGAATTGTCCCAATCTTCTTCTCATTCGTGTATAAATCTCTCCACATGCTCTCATTATTCCTTTCATCAAGCTGTGCACTGGATCCTTGGTGTTATGTTAATTGCTCTGATGTCCCTAGACCTAAAGCTGTGATCTATAAACACCATTAATATTGCTATAAATTATTCAAGATATGTATCTGCTGAACAAGCTGGGTATATATAAACTGAGCATCACCTCTCCTACCTGAGTATATAAAATCAATTTAAGAGGGGCGGCTCCCACACTAATGCAGAGGACTGTCACTCCACCAAGTGTAAAAAGAAAAAGAAAATAATAAAAACGCAACGTTATTAGTATTTTCTTCCTCTGTAAGGAGTGAGCCGGGGTGAGGCTGGGCTTGTCATAGGGAGATGGAAGAGGAGTAGTTGCAGTGGTCTCAAGTACAGATGGCGATTTGGCCAGCCGTCTTGGGCCAGCCAAACCGTCATGCGCACTTAGCATGTTCTCCAATGGCTCTATTGTACAGCCTGGGTGGAGAACATGCACAGCCTCCCAGTCACAACCTGAGGGTCAAACCATGGCACTCATACTAATCACGGCAGCAGTGATGTAATTGACTTAGGGGAGTCTGGGTGCACTGCTGCCGGGAGCGAGGAGAGCAGCAAGGACAGAGAAGAGGTTACGGCTGGTGACGACAAGGTCAGTCTTTTTTTTTTCTAAACCCCCCTCCTTCCTGCCACCACCCCTGCCACCGTTCCCTACTAACCGCCACTGCAATTTAACCTGAGAAAGGTGGGTAATAAAGAAATCTGTGTAATTTTCCATCTTGTTCTCTCCGTGTAGATTCACAATTGTATTATATTGTTGAGAACCAGTTTTGAACATCCAGGTTTAAAACAATGGAAGGATGTCAGAGATAGAAGTAAAGTGAGGTGCATATATGTTTAACAAAAAGAGATCATGTCAAGTTACGCTGCTAGATTATTTCAACTTCTAAACAATGTATTAGGGGAATGCGTCTGTAAATATATGGCATACAATGCAACTTTTTAAAATATGTTTTGTAGTCTTTTGGGGGTTGGAGATTGGGAATGACTTCTCCCAGCTCACCTTTAGAAGGTGTGCCTCACTTGGGACATCTGAAAAAAATGTCTCCTCAGAATTGTCTGTAAAACCAATGACTTGTTATCCAGTTTCTTTTAAACTGCATTATTGGTTGGGATTGGAGTGAGAAAGTTATAGGGATGGATGTTACAGTGCAACACAAGACACTATTTTGCACCCATTTTGTAGAAAGTTAGTCCTACTTCACAATGTATTTTTGCGTCCTATGTCAGTGAACTAGGCAGTAGCTGGCAGTAATGTGATGTTGGAAAATCTAAGTGACGCTGACGCATGTTTTTGCCTCTAGTAGCACCTCAAAGTGGAGACACCAGATCTCATTGGAAACCTAAAATGGCAGCCCAACTCTCCTCATTCAGCAGTCTATGCCACGCTCAGTGTCGGGAGACTCCCCGATTCCAGGATGGAACACTGTGCCTGAGGCCAGCATGGCTGGCTTTTGGCATGGGCCAGCTGGGCCCATGGTGCCAATTGTCGGAGAGTAGGATCTGCTTACTATGGTTACCCCAACTTTATACTGGCGTTTCACTGTTTTGCGACTTTAGTCTGGCTAGGGCCCTGCTGTCTAGGACCCCAGCCCAGCTGCTTCCTCTCTAAAATGATTGCATGTACTTTAGGGACACTCCAGATTGGTTACTGGGGTAGCCTTGGGAGTCCCTAGCAGGGCCGGACTGGGAACCAAAACCGGCCCTGGCAAAGTGCTCGGCCAGCCCCCCCCGACCCCCCGGGGGGGAGGGGGCGAGCGCTTTGCCAGGGCCGCTTTTCAGCCGATTTTGTTACAGGGCCGTTTTTGCAGCTATGCTGCAAAAACGGCTCTGCAACAAAAACGGCCCCCAGGACCCAAAACCGGCCCCCCACCCTTGCGGCCGACCGGGGGATTGCCCGGTGCCCACAACGGCCAGTCCGGGCCTGGTCCCTAGTATGTGGTACACCAAGTACTAAGGGCATAGGTACCCTAGAGGCCTACCAGGGGAAGAAGCATGTATTATGCCACCCCTGGGAAGCCTTCCAAAAGGGTACCACAGGACTGCTACTGCAGCATGGCTAAGGTGGTGCATGCACCCTTTACTAAGATATAGGTTACCTATATCTACCTTTAATCACTGACGCATATAAGCTTATAAGTCACTCATATGGCAGGCCTTGTCAATCCTGAAGGCAGAGTGCTTGGTTTTGTGTGAGAGGGTGCCCATGCATGAGCTGGGCCCCTCTGCAGCTTTCGGAGCCTATTCTCTGAGGCTGTTCTGTGATGCAGCCAGACCATATACTCTTAAGTGAATTATAACCTTGCGGTAAATGCTAACTTTGGAATGGCTGCATGGAAACATGTAGTATTTGGTGTCAAACACTTTGGAATCCTACCCCCCGCAAGTCCTGGTGGCGGGGGTAGAATTCCACCCTCCTCGAGGGAGAGACATGTACACACTGGTCTAACCGGTAATAGCTTAGAAGAGCCCTGGCATCACAAAATGGATGCTGCGGCCACAGACACGAGTCTGGCCTCCTGCTGCTGACCGAAACTCCGGCAGGGGAGACCTGGACAATAGGTTTCCTGTCACAGGGAGGTGTAACCACCTCCAAGACAGGCTTTAGTGTATTAGGCTGGGTGGGTGCACTCCAGGAGTGCTTTGAAAATCTGTACTGGGGGCACATTTGGTGTCCATGTGCATAGCCCAGTTCAAACCGGTTTCAGGGGCTACCAGCCCCTGCTCTGGCGCAAAACTGGACAAAGGAAATGGGTGTAACCACCTCTCTTTACAGACCCTCCCATTGGTGGGACCACAGAGTAAGTCCAACTCCTTTTCTTAGTTTAAGTAAGGGACACCTGGCAACAGGATGTTCAATTACACCTGGACGAAACTCTGACACTGAATCCTGGAACTTCGACGCTATCCTAAAGACTAGAGGACGGAAGAATCTCCCTTGTGGTCAAGGAGTGACTCCCCTGCTCAAGCAGGCACCAACAAAGCAATTGCCAGTGTGCATCTCTGAAGCTCCTGCTGTATTCTGAAGTATTTGCAAAACAGGAAGAGGATTTCCAGACTTCTCAGAGGCCGACACGAGTCTCCAGCAAAGCTGAGACCCACAGCCTTCATGAGTAACGTGGAACTGGAACACCTTGACACCATGCACATTGCTAAGTGCATTATTTTCTGAGCTTTCCTGAAGTTCTGCTTTGGGTTACTTGTAGCCCAAGTCCCTAGCATCATCTGCACCAAATATTGTGGGCCTACACTCCATGAGTGTTCCGTGAGGCCGCTTCTTGCATTTCCTCTTGAGGCTCCTTTGCAACCCCTGGTGTGTTGACTGGTGGGTCCCCTCAAAGGTAACTTTACTTTTCTGTGGGCTTCCCTGGTTGCACCAGACGTGCCCTGACTCTCCAACACGTTGTGAGTCCCCCAGACCTTGCTGGTCTGCACCGAAGCTTTTCTTTGATTCCTGCGTGGGTTGCTGTTGCCAAGGCTTGTTGGGTTCAATCCGGAAACTGAAACTGCAGCCCTCGACATCCTTTGTGGGACAGCTCGAATCCAGAACCTGGTTGTCATCGTTGCCTCCAGGTCCTCGTGGCTGAAGAGTCAAGCTTCACCTTCTTCACCTGAAATCACACGACATCGGTGGGCATTCGACTATCGTGCCCCTGGTCACTGGCAAGTGACCCAGACTCTGTACCCTCTGCTTTCAGGTTCTCCTCATCTTTGATCCAGGCTTAGATCACACCGGACACTTTCCACTTGGACGCCAGCAGCACTTTGCAGCAGATCGCCATTGAAAACGGCTACGAAAACCGACACCAAAAGACACCTACGCACCTGGCTTCCCTGGGTGAGGTAACTTGAGTACTCAGGTGCTCCCATGGGTGTTGGCTATAGAACCCTCTAGTTCTAAAGGGGTTTGCTCCAAGTCTTCTTGTAAGTGTCCTTTATCTATAAAATTCCAACCTCAACTTTCCACATAGAAAGTAATAATGATTTGTGGCTCTAGGCCTTGTGTCTATGCCAGTCGTGGTTCTTATACCACTTTCTTAATATATGGTTTGGTACACCCTTAGGGCTCAACGTATATTGTGCTATTTTACTGTGTGATATTAAGTTTACTGAATTTACTTTCGCCTCTTGCCTCATAAAGGGACTAGAGGGTTGTGTTTAGAATAAATACATATATTTTCTATATATTCATGTGTGGTTCTCCTTTCATTTGGTCATTCATGAGATTATAGACTGATAAAGAAATCTGCTTTACATTCCTCCAATACTTAGCCTGAAGGCTGCTCTCCCCAGCTACCATTAGGATAGCTTTCTATTAAGGTTGTCTTTAACCTACCATCAATAAGAGTCGTTTGGACTGGTGCAAGGTACCCAATAGAATAGCGGACAGCATATGCCAGGCCAACTTCTCACACCAATCTTCAGAGGAAGCGTAAGGAACTGACTTCATTCAGGTTGTGTAGACAGCAGAGTCCCTGCCACCTGTCTCCAGTGCTGCAAGTGCTGCTTTTCACAACCCTCCAGCCACCTTTCATGTCCTCCCATCTCCCTCTCACCCCCTTCTTCCACACACTATTAATTCCACCCCTTCCAACAAAAAACTTGGCACTAATGGGAGGGGCTAATCGGTGATTGATCCAGTGTGAGCTGGACGAGGTGCTTGAATGTTTGGGATCAGAGGCCCGTCACAATTCTGAGGAAGACAACCAGGAACTGACTTGTGAACACAAAAGTGGCTAATTTTATTCACAACCAGTGAGGGTGTCAGGCCTTTAAAGGAGTTTGGTGGTGTGGGAGCGGGACCGCCTCACACCGGCAAACTTATGTTGGAATCCCCACCAGATCAGGAGTTTTCTCCTGGTCTGGCCGGCTGTTCTTTGGCATCCCAGGGCACTGCCAATGGCACCATAATCGGAATGTCAAAGGCAGTACCTGCACGGCATGGACTGCTGAAGTCCATGCTGTGCAGGTACTTTTGTGCATGCACACAGTGGGGGCACATTTTGTGTCCCCCGTGTTCAACCACGTGGCATGAGGCACCGGGGGCCTTGCCGAGCCCCTTTATTTCCTGTATGCCACAGTTTTCATAGCGGACTCATTGTCATGAAAATTGTGGCAGTGAGGAAATTCGTAATATGATTGGCGGGACTGCAAAGCATATTGCGGCCTAAGGACCGCCAGGGAACAGCGGTTCCCTGGTGCTTGTGGTGGTCCTAGGGCAGCACAACTGCCCTGGTCAGAGTTGGGAGACCGTCACTGCAAGTCTGGCGGTCTGTGGACAATAATATGGGCCTAAGGCAGATTCTGAGTGTCTGATTATATGAATGCACATCCAGCTGTTTAACAAAACTGTGTTTGTGTTCTAGGATCTAACACAGGTGTTCTGTAGCTGCAGCCAGGTGTGTACTGAGGCAAGATTCACACGAAAAGCTATTGTCACATTTTACACTTCACAGTATGCGACAAAAGCCTAACAAGACACAGGTCTCTCTTTTCTCAAAGCAGACCCGCGTGCTGCTGGAAGCACAGATGGTCGTGCTAATGGTGGGTAGTCAGGCCTTCTTGGAAAAATTAAAAAAAGTGTGGGTGGACGCAATTGTCAAAGTACATTAAAAAAAAAAGGAAACTGAGACGCTGTGCTCAATGGGTGCAGGGTCAAAGGCATAGTCAATAAAACAAAATATTTTGTAACTTTTTTCGCTCTTTCACCTTCAGGTATGTACATATAAAATAACACAAAGTTTAAATGTAAAACAAATGCAACTTAATTTATCAGTGTGAAATGCACTATCGTACTTTATGAAAACTCTATTAGTTAATGCACTGAAGAGGTCTGAGTCTGTCACCAGAGACAGGGCCGGCTTTAGGCATGTGCAAGCTGTGCACCTGCACAGGGCCACCAAACCCCAGGGGCCACCACGCCAATATATATCCTTAATATATTAATCCTCTGAGGATGAATACATATTTGCGTGGTGGCCCCTGGCAGGGATTTGGCGGCCTCCGGCTCTGTTCCACTTCTAAACACCCTGACCCCCTCCCCTCTTTACTGGCCTGCGCGCTCCGCCCCGCCCGGACCCCCTCTTCCGGGCCCCCTACCTACGCTCCCTGTCCAGGGCCACCTTGAGCCTAGAGCCGGCCCTGCCAGAGAGTCACAGAATTGAATTCTGATTGGAGCAGCGAAGAATAGTTTGGAGAGTAACACAGGCCCCTAACCCCCTTTAGGAAGCACACCCTTCACAGCTCAGCTGGTAACTCCTTTCCAATACCACTCAAAAAGAACAAATCTGTCTCATCAGGAAGCGTCAAGTGATTCCATTAATTAAAGACAATACAGGCCTTCCAGCTTTCTTTACATTTACAGGTTGGCCCGTTGTGCACATTTACACTTCTTTCAGGCAAGAAGAACTGTTTACCTGTTTGTTTTTGCCTCTGGTTTCACAGCACAGGAGATTCCCTGCATTACACTTCAAATGAGGCATTTTCACAGAAAGTATGGGAGCTATTTTCCTTGAATTAAAAACATATGGGCAAATTGTACCCCTCTGATCCAGCCCACTTCAACCACTGGCTGGACTAAAAGCAGTTATTCAAAGGTTACCATACTTCAACTGGTTTAAGGAAGAGACCCTTGTTGCCCTGTAGGCTGGACACTTAAACACATGTCAGTGGTCAGGCTTCAAACAGCCGGTCCCCTGGAAAAAAAAAAATCTTTTCCACCTCTAATTAATAACAGTGAAAGAAAAAAGAATTCTGAACTTTACAGGGCGTTAGGGTGGAAAGAGGGTCCTATGAACCCCGAAGATATCTCCTTGCAGGCATGTGCACTTACTGCACCCACCTGCAAGGGGATCTATATCCTCTCTTAAAAGTGCTGTCAGGTTGCTACCTGCACAGTTTTTTACTTGAATGTGCTGCCCCCAGGGCAGCAGGACTGCGTGACTCCCCTGGAGGCAGCACATTCAATGTAATAGGACACGCTTTCCCTGTTTGCGCCCGGCGCATCTGTTTTAAGGTGCGCCGTGGCACAAATATGAAATGTGCGCCCTATGTGTAACACTTGCAAATCACAAATTTGAATTTTATGTACATTGGTAAGTGGATTTCTGCTTTTGATACAGAGATCTTTTTGTTGTTACTTGCATTTCAAAAGTTGCAACCCTTGTAGTGCAATCTAATGAGCTGTGAACCGGCAACAAGGAGCAGCTTGCAAACTCAAGGCATGGGATAGAACCTTTTTTAACGATCTGTTATTATTCTAAGGGTGCTGAAAATGGTTAATTTGGGTATTAATAAACTCATATTAGTAAAGACAACCTCAACTACTGTGTTACATTTAAATCCTGAGTTTGTGTGTTTCCCGACCATGAATGCATATGTTGCAGGGAACAAGTCCTAAAAAAAGAAGTGGGGGGACTAACCTAGTAAATCAGTATGCAAGTGGCATCGCAGCATGTGACATCACGGCGCGTGACATCACAGCATGTGACTTGAACCTTTTACGGAACCCCATGCCGTGACATCACAGCGAATTACATCACAGGAACTGGCATCACAAGAAGTGATGTCAGATCTTAAGCCCTCACATATATGTTTAGCAGGTGTATCATGAGTACATTTGAGCACATTTCGAGTATACTTGCAAACCCTCCTGATTTAGGCAGAATATTCACACTTTTGTACGCTACATATAAAACAATGTTACCTTTTGTCAGCGTTAAGCTTTCTGTAGCCATAGTGCATTCAAAAGAAATAGTGATATTTAAATTATTACAACGCCTCCCCAAGGGTAATAAGCATATATAAATGCAATTTATTTTGTGCAAATACTGGGAAAGATCAACACATCTAATGTTCTAACAGTGCATGCAAATCTCCTAAACAGAGCCTGAACAAAGTGAAAAGTTGCCTCTCCTAAGTATGTGTGAAGTGCTAACAAGGTGCGAGCCTTTTTGTCCCCTCTGCTGCATTTGCATCAGGTGTGAGGCTCCTGACTACTGCCATCCAGGAAACTCCAACAAAAGGAGGCCTGACGACCCCTGAGATTAGGCCTTTGTTATGACTGAGTATCCAAGCAGGAGTCAAAAATAAGAGAGCATGATCTTATCATATGATCATATGATCGAAAGCAGACAACAATGTGCAAGGGCTGCTGAATGTGTCCCGGTGTTTGGAAATTACACCAGGACGAATTCAGCATCTTTTTTAGTGGGGCCCAACTTCTTGGCAGGGTTGACAGCGTCCACCCTGTGAAAGAAGTGGGGGGACGCCGTCCACCCGCGTGGACCCCTGACTCGTGCCCTGATATACTGTCTACCAGTATGGACGATATAGGACTCTAACATCATGTAGCCCTCATTGTCTTATATAAAATGTTCTGCACACCGATTTCTGCACATGTTTGATTTATTGTCTCTGAATAATTTATGTGTGTGAAGTAAAGCGCTATAAAAGAGTTAAATAAAAAATTAATTCAGTGCTATTTATTTCTTCATTTGCAGAATTACGCTTACAACCAGATAAAACTGACATTTGTGTAGATGCATACATATCTTGTACGTTCAGGAGTTAAATAAAGTCAAGTATTGCCTCCAAATAAAAGTGTGTCTTAAGTACAGGTAGTGGTTTTTGGTTCTCGGCAGCAGCACTTAATTGTCATCATGGGCACGTATGACAGCCACATGAGCACACTAACAGTTGTTTATTGCTTCAAAGTATACTGAAAATGACATACCTGCTACCCAAGCCAATCGTATAGCTTTGGGGTCCAGAATAGTCTGAATTGTTACATTTGTAGAAGTCTGATGGTTAGTAGTTGTATTGGGACTGTCATTGGCAGCGCTGCCAGGGCAATGGGTAGCATGAGCTGCAGTGACCTCCGGACGAGGGCACTTACAAATTAGGCACTGACACTTACGTAGTGATAACAAGCTGAGTTGCTTTGGCATTTAGGTGTTAGGCGTCAGACAGCTCCCAGCCAGGATGATTCTCAGAAAGCAGGGCTGATTGCCCTTTCAAGGAGGACTTTGTTTTGGGCACAGCTGGAAGTGAAAATAGGGATGCCCCTTGCTGCATGCACATTGTCTGCTCCAAACAGAAGGGTGAATTACACCAGGACAAGTTCAGCATATTTCAATGGGGCCATTCCCAATCCCGGATCTGGCTCAGTAATAGCTGTCAGAACAGGTGTACCCGCATTTCCTACTCTGATTGTGCACAATGTTTAAGAAAACACACTTTTAACTAAAGATGCACGGCAAGAAAAACGCAATGGTGGCAGCACCTTCGATGAAGTTAAATAACACAATTTAATTTTGTGAGCCACTCGAAGGCAACATCACCCCAGGAACGTCGATTTCCTGATTGGCCCACCAGCGCCTGTGTCTGAAAAGAAGAATATCACGCGGCCACGCTAAAGTCCTCCATGCCGGAAGGTGATTAGCAGAAGAGCAAAAGACACCTCGAGCTGAAGTACAATCAGTGGCGAGCCCTCGCCTCCCCTCTGCTGGCGCCGCCGGTGGTTATTAGCGACAGGATTATAGTAATTACGCTGCCTCTTATTTCATCAAGCCCTGAACCCTCCCTGCAAAAATACATGTGTTAAAAATTGTGCTTTGTGCATTTACATGAGCATTGGGAAAAATGCCTTTCAACGCACTCAAGCTTAAGTTTCAGAACACTATCTGTCGCCTGTCAAACATGGGTGCACATTTTACATTCTCTGAAGCGAGGCCAGTCTCCCACCCGACTGGATACTTCCCTTTTGACTTGTTATGTAGAGCCGTCAGAAAGAGTTGTAGCGTTTAGGTCAAACCTAGACCCAAAGAGCCAGGCAGACACGGTTGGCCAATAAACGGGGTCAAAAGAGATGGGCCTTCTACAACAATGTTGAAGTTTTAATATCCTCCTACACTAATATCGAGTCCATAATATCCACTAACAATAAGATAAGTAGATGTGGAGTTAGGAATAGCAAATCCCTACTTACCTACACATTTTTACCACGATGGTATGTTAGCAGTGCATATTGGAGGACTGTTTTACAGAGGCGGGCGTGGAAAAAACGACACTGTACCTGTGTCAGTGAACAGTTTGACCCAACCCTGCTTTCCTACACATTTGTCACTTATAAAAATTCAACATATACACATAAAATACAGATCTGATCTTTGCATTTTAATTTCTGCGCTACTTTATGGCGATTCAAATCTGTCTCTGGACAAAACTCTGATCTCTCTCTCAAGCAGCAACATTGTTAGCCACAAAAGTTATCATTACATTTTTATTGCTGCCTGAAAGCTGGATACCAATTAAAGGGATTCTACAGCAGGTGCTTATAAATTGTACGTTATTGCTAAACACAGCACAACCCCCTGAGGTCAGTGCCCCCCTCCAGGTCAGTGGTCGCACTGACTAAAGCAGGCCCTGAACATGGTAACCACTTAAAGCATTAGATCTAGGTTCTGGTGTCATTATCTGCAATAGTGTGAACTGAATGCCAGAGGCCTCATTTTCAATGTTGTGGATGTGTTCTGGAGGCCATCTCTGAAATATTGTGGCCTGTGTTCTGGACGCCTCATCTGGAAGATTGTGGTGATTTAAAGATCTTATCAACCATATGCTATGTTCCTTATTTACACAGAAATGTATGGTACCATAATAGTTACATCAGAGTGGTGGGTGGGGACAGGAGGTGGCACAAACAGAAGGGTCAAGAGAGGTCAAATATTGAGCTCTTTGTTGGAAGCTATACCTATAGAACTGGATACAGTGAGGTAGATCCCACCTCAAATAATTGTGGTCATTGAAGGTGGCAACATCTACTGTTTGTGGTCAGTTCAGAAGGACATATTCATATTATAGTATTGAGTTTATATTATGAGGTCCATAATACTGTCCAAATTCAAGATATCACATCAACACCACTGAGATTAGTTCATTAACCCACTGCTACAGGACTGTGTTAAGTTCAAGAGTTAATATCTACGGTATTGAGTTCATTTCCCAAGGCCACATCATTAGTACAGCGTCCAGTTCAGGAGGTGACATCTATAGTATTGTGTTGAGTTCATGGGGCCACTTATATAGCCATGTGTTGAAATCTGGAGGTCACATTATGCTATTTGTTTCAATTGAGAAGGCAAAATCTATACCATTGTGTTATATTCAGGAGACGCATCTGCAGGATTACATTCATTTAATAAGCCCGCATTTATAGTTCAGTGTTAAGTTCAAGAGCTCACAGAGCTCCATAGCGCTGTGCGGCGATCATGGAGCCACATCTATAGCCATGTGCCCAAATATGGAATAGTTTTCAGTTGAGGAGGCCACATCTACAGTACTGTGATCTACAATATAATGATATAAAACAAGAAAGTCTCCAGGCTTTATATGAGCAACAGATAAAAAAAGAACTTTCAGGGGGCTGGAAGAGGGGGGGGCTTATGCGCCTCCTGCATGGTGGTCTCCTTGAGTACAGCATTTCATTGAGCACTAGCCGTGTACTTCCAATGAAAAACAATTCTTGAATTGCACTTTTTTTCTGTGGGAAAGTATATGATCAGAACAGCAGTACTGTTGGGTATATTAATTATTCAATTATCAAGGCTACAGATCTGGTCCATTTTGCTAATTGTGATTGTGTACATATTGGTAGATTCATAAATGTGTGCATGATGGTTGCCAGTTTATGCACATTTCAGTTGGTCTGTGTTGATTGTGGTGTCAAGCAAATGATAAAGGCTGTGGGCCCAATTGTTTTATTGGGAAAAGTTATGTCAGAATTCATACGTTTGATCTCTTCATTGTAAAATGTTATGACAAAAGCCAGAAGGCCTGAATTGTTTTTTTGTAAAAAGCATATGCTAAGGGCAATAGGCTTTTAAGGATGTATTGTTATTTCACTGTGCTAAAGCTTACTGTCAGGTTTGTTGCTACATGAAATCTCACAGATTACTGAAGTAGGCAAGGGTTTTGGCAATGATGACTCACTCAAACAGACTGTGCAGTTTCAAGTAGGCCTGGGCAACATTTAAATTAGGCTTGTGTAGTTCACATAACTTTGGGAATTTTATGCTTGTAGATTCCGGAAATCATGCTACTAAGCCACTTTATGTACTCATGCACCATTCGGCATACAAATACATCATGAGTAAGCCATTCTCTGCAAAAAATTACCACAAATGCACAGGAATATCAGAACGTGAGCAGCTGTCTTTCGGAGTGCTTCTGTTTTTTGCACTATTATTTTAGCACAATATGGGTTCTTGGATCGAAACGTGATGCAAGGATGCATTTCACGCTAAAATATACTTTTAAATGACAAGTTGGCATTTCTTACAATTTTGCAAATATTTTGCTTAATTACGCAAAGGCGAATTACACAAGCTTCACAAACCAATAGATAGAAGATTTGCACTAAGATAAACCTTACTAGTCCCTCTTAGAAGGGATTTTATATTTATATCACAAAACAATTTTGTACACATCCCACATTTTTATTATGGTTTACCCGATTGCTGCCTTGTGAGTAGCAATGAAGTAGCACACAATTGTTTATTGTGAAAAGCCAATGTGAATGCATGTGTGGGTAATTGGATAAAGTTATAAGGTGTGAACTTTTTCACTTTAAAAATTATGACCAAGGTAGTGGGCCTAATTTATGGATTATGAAGCACATATGCTAAAACAAATAGTCCTTTAAGGATGGATTGATATGCATTATATTAAGCCTGCAGGTATTTACTTTGTAATATTACCTCTCACTGATTACAAAGATTCTGGTGATTATTGCAGCTTTTGAACAACACTAGTGGGTGCACTGCAATAATTCCAGCTATAATCCCTTTGGAAGGCTTCCCAGGTTTTACAAACATATATTACCTACTGGCAGTCACCAGTAGGGAGGTATGGTTAGGACTATGTTTCCATATGAAAAACGTTTTTTGACTTGCCTATATTGTAGGCACAATTTGATGAATCTTCACAAACTTTTACCAAAAAGTGTGCTGGTGATTCGAGTTATTCATGAAAAGTTTCAGGGTGATCCATCACAGGGGGGGTGGGGGAGGTGGGGGGTTGGTGCCGAAAGAAAGGGGGTGGGGGTCAAATAAAGTGTGTTTTTCCATGTTAATTCCCATAGGAGATTTGAATACGACTACAGCCCAAACTGCTGAGTGGAATTACAACAAATTTGTCTCACAAGTTAGCTTTTGGTGCACGGCTTGTGCTTTTTAATATATGTTGTAAATCTGTTCAGTAGTTGTCGAGAAATTTAAGGAAATCCAAATTAGGATCCCTGCGATTACGTCTAATTCACGAATAATGATGTGCTCATGTAGGAGAATGCAGAGCTCTTATTGGCAGCCATCTTGGGACTTGGGTTCAGCCAAGTCCCACAAAAAAGTGAAAAAAAGAAAAGGGTGCAGGGTAGGAATACCCTGACCCCCAAGCTGTGGTCTTGGAATTTAGGGCAAAAAAGGGCGAGCTCCCACACTTGCTTTGTAAAGGGCTTCCAAGTGGGCCAGGTTCTCAGGGCAGTTTTTTTTTCAAAAGAAGGTGCTTTTAAAAAAAAGAAGTGCTCACCAGGGCTCTTTGAGCCCTATGGAGTACTACCTCCCCAGGGCTTTTTAATAATGTAGGAAGAGGGCCACATAGACCCCCCTCCATGGGCTCAAATGAGGCCCAGGGACCACCAATTCCCTGAGGTTTTACTTAAAACAATTTGTGGGGGGCTCGCGGACCTCCCTGGGTCACAGGGACCACATTATATTAATATGGTGTGGGGGCTGTGCAGACCCCCCCTGCACCCCGGGGCTCACCACCTCCCTGGGGCTTTTGTTTTATAAGAAGGGAGGGGGGGGCTGTGTGGACCCACTCCCGGGCTGTTCTCGACCCTAGAGCGGCCAATGCAAATAGAAAGAGGGGGCCACTACGCCCTCCTCCTGGAGCCAGACTCGGCCCTGGGGGGTGGTTAAGAAATAGAATTTAAAAATCCATAAACATTCACAGAAAAAACCCAAAAGGTTATAGGGATGTTATAGTTAGGAAATAGAATTAAAGATGCCTTAGAAATTCACAGAAAAAAACAAAGTTTACAAGAATGCTATAGGTAGGCTCAGATTTCACTTGTAGAAAACAAGTGAAATACAGCAGTTATAGTTACTTGAGCTAACTATAACTTACACCCCCATAATGCACTGCTTATGACCTCACATATTATATCACTCATAACATAGTCAGTGGCATTACTGATGACATCATTGATGACATTTCAAATGACATCCCTAATGGCATCATCCATGGAACAACTCACACACCCACTCACACCCCGTTCAACCTCTCATATACCTACAAATACCCACACAATCTCTCACATACCCATACACAGACCCATACAACTACTGAAGCACACACTCACTCACTCATACACCCACGTGCACAACCACTCACTCACCCATATAGTCACTCATACAGCCACTTAAAGATCCATACAGCTATGCACATACACACAAAACCACTCACAGGCCCATACAGGCACCGACATATCCATTCACACACCCACCAAACTGCTCACAAAGCCCCGCACTCACACAGCCCCTCACATAGCCAATAACTCACCGGTACAGCTACTACTAGCAGAGCAACTCATTCACCCATACAGCCACTTACACATCCATTCACTCATCCACAAAACCACTTACATAACCATTCACACATCAATGCAATCACTCATGTGCCCACTCACTCATCTATACAGCCACTCACACAAATAATTACTGTGCAAAATAGCCACTCACATACCCACTCCTCCATGCATCCAATCAAACATTCACTCACTTACCCATACATCCACTTACACATCCAGTCACTCACCAACAGAGCCATTTACCCAGCCATTTAGACACCCATACAGCCACTCACAAACCCACTCATCCACCCATAGAGCCACTCACACAGCCACCACAGTAACTGCTAAATTTCACTGGTTTTGTATGAGTAAAATCTGGGCCTAACTATAACGTCCCTGTAAGCTTTATTTTCTTCAGTGAATTTTGAAGGTTTTTTAAAATTGTATTTCCTAACTATGACGTCCCTGTAACCTTTGTTTTTTCAGTGAATATATATGTTTATATATATATATATATGAATGAAGAAAACGCCATTCATTTCGGTAAGTTGACCAGGAATAACGAGAGTGAGCCCAGAATTTGTGCTGAATTTTCGGTGATTTATTTAGTAATCCCACCAGCCATCCGCCATAACGCGTTTCACCTCCCAAACGAGGCTTGATCACATGACGTTGATTGAAACAAACAAGGGTCTTAAATACATCAAAACATGGGAGCGGCTTAGCGCTTAAAGTGATATGTGCATAGACAGACTTTCCCAATGCCGCCCCATAAATATCGAAAACGGCAAAAGTACAAAATAGAGGGACAGTGCCCAACGTCTTCAAATTCAATACATTGCTGAAAAACGGCATACAACATATCTACCAGTATTTTAGTAATACATATAAAAAAAGAAGCACATCATATCCAAAACAGGTTCATTGAAAAATAGATTATTCAATATTATCAAAAATATATATATATATCAATGGAAGTATTACACTGTATATATACAAGTTATTTACACAGTGGTATTCTCTGAAAGATATCACAAAATATATATGATTTTTTTTCTCTCAATTCATCTATATACACCAACTCAGTATTTACATATTTACACATGAAACAGATTCGCCATTTAATCTAGAAACTCTAAATGCATGTGCATTCATGTGTCAATCTGAAAATATAAATCCATAAAATCTTTTTCAATTAATGCTGGATAGGAGTCGCTTCAGCAATAAAGAATTTAATGCCGTTACATTTAGAAAAGGGTATCCAATAGCACTGCGCTTCTAAGTGATGTGTAAGACCCTTGCAGGCAGCTGTGAACTCATAAGTATATACACCCTATATAAAGTTCTTGTGTTGTAAGATGAATCAAACAAAGTATAAAAAAAAATTAAAAATAAATGTTTCACAGAGAAAACGGAGGAATTTATAGCGTGCCCCAGAAGGGATTTCCACTAAAATGTGAATGGTAATTAGATGTACTGAGATACCAATCATACAGTTACATTAGAGTAAGTGGAGAAAAACCTGTTACAACTGGGAATGATTAAGGAGATCATATAGATTATAGGTATGGGATCAGGTCAAAGGTGCCCCTAATTTTATCGGTATGGTATCTATAGAGATGGAATCTCAAAGGTGGAGGATGGGCCTTTATATAACCTTGAGACAGGTGTAAAGATCTTCTCGATCGTTCAGTCCAGTTGGACTCTTAGTGTTCATTTCAGGAATGTATCTTGTCTCAAGGAGACGCAATCTGCCCTCTCTGTCACCCCCCCGTTTGAGTGGCATAACTGTGTCTACTAGATAGTATTGCAAATCAATGGGGTCACTGTTGTGCATAGCCTCAAAATGGCGTGCCACCGGGTATGTCTGATCCTTGCTGACTATAGCTCTGATATGCTGGAGGATCCGTTTATGTGCTGCCGGACGAGTGCTGCCCACATAGCGCAAGCCACACGGGCATTGCAGCACATAAACGACGAACTCCATTTTGCATGTCAGTCTTTTCGTAATTGGAATCGGATTGTCTCTAAAGGGACTGGTGTAATGGGTTTTGTTTGCTCCATATTTGCACGCTTTACAGAAAGCACATTTCCTAAAACCCGTACTCAATGCTTCCCATGTTCCTGAAATGACGGGTTCTAGAGTGCTGCTGGTTAGTGCATTCTCCATGGAGGGGGATTTGCGGAAGGTGATCTCCGGTCTAGGCGAGACATCACTTCCAATTATACGGTCTCCCCTTATCAAATTCCAATTTTTTAGGAAAATCTTTTTGATTGCGGAATGTTGTTGGCAATATGGAACTATAACCCTTGAATTGACATGCATGTTATCCAGATTGTCAATAGGGTCTTTGCTCCTAGATGTTAATGCCGCCTCTCTGGTGATGGAATTAGTTTTTCTTATGGCTATCTCAAGAGTTCTATCATTATAGCCCCTTTCCCGAAAACGTTTCCTGCACTCATGTTGTGCTGCTTGGAAGTCAGATTCCGTGCTGCAGATCCTTCTCATTCTTAGCATCTCCCCATAGGGGATGCTATTGATTAGGTGACGGGGATGCTGACTGGTGGCGTGGAGCACTGTATTGCCAGCTGTATCCTTTCTGTGTAACCTGGTTTGTATTTGATGATTTTCAATGTAGACTTGGACATCTAGAAAGTTTACAGTGGTTTCATCTACGTGAGAGGTAAAATGCAGATTATACGAGTTGACATTCAATTGTTCTACAAATTGCTCAGCATCTGATTTACCACCTTTCCAAACAACGAAGAGGTCGTCAATGTAACGTAAGTATAATGGCACATGTGATTTCATGATGTCACCATATGTGCCCATCAGGACCCGCTCCTCCCAAAGCCCCATATGGAGGCACGCAAAGCTTGGGGAGAAGCAGGCCCCCATTGCGACCCCTCTCAGCTGTTGGTACGCCTGCCCATTGAAAAGGAAAAAGTTCTGTTCTAAACAAAGTTTTAGCATGTCCAAAAGCATACGATTGTGATTAGAACAAAAATCTGACCGTTTAGACAGGTAGTATTCAGCTGCCTTAGTACCATCCCGATGTCTGATGGAGGTATACAAGGCAGTGACATCCAAAGTCATTAAAATATAGTCATCTTCCCATACCAGGTTATTGAGCTTGCAAATAAAGTCAGTGGTATCCTTAACATAAGATGGTAATGTTAATACCCATTCCTTTAGAAAGAAATCTATGTATTTGGAAATGTTCTCAGTTGCGCTGTTCATTGCCGAAAGTATTGGTCTACCCGGTGGTGACGATAGACTCTTATGAACTTTAGGCAACAAATAAAGAGTGGGTATGACTGGACAATCCTTTTTAAGGAATTTAAATTCGTCATTAGAAATTAATCCTGCACTTTTCCAGGCTACAAGTTTGGCATTCAAGTCGGACCAGGCAGCTTTGATTACAGTAAGGTTGCTCTTTCTATAGCAATCCTGGTCGCCGAGCTGAGCTTCTGCTTCTTTTATATAGTCTTCCCGATGCCACAAGACGATGTTTCCCCCTTTGTCCGCCTCTTTTACAATAATGTTCTTATCAGCCTTTAATTTCTTTACAAGGCTGTTGTAGCGTTGGTTTTGTCTGCTCAAAATAACGTGTTTTTTGTTTGTAGCTATATATAGTTGTTTCAAGTCCTTGATGATAAAGTCTTGGTAAAGGTCTATGTTGTCATGGGTCATGATAGGGAAAAAGGTGGATTTTTTCTTAAAAGGCGTAGATGTTTGAGTTTCAATTCCTTCCCTTTCGGTTTGCTGGGATTGTGTGTTCAAAAGCCCCTCCTGCTGCAAATTCCATATCTCATTGAATGATGAGTCCGCTTCAACTGAGAGAAGTGTGGGGCTAGCTGCCACCGGGGTGTTACGTTGTTTGTACGGGTGTGTGCGATGGTATTTGCTCAGTTTAAGCTTTCTAATGAAGCGGAAAGTGTCCATTCTGATATTTGCATAGTTCATGTTGCTGGGGGGGCAATAGGACAGACCCAAGCTTAAAATTTGTTTTTCTTTATCGCTCAGAGTAATGTCTGTCAAGTTCACAATTGTTGTGCTGACGTTGAGGGTTGAGTTTGAAACCTGTTCCAATTTCCCCCTTTTCCCCGATTGCCCCTCTTTCCTCCCGCCGAATTTCCTCTCGTTGCATTTCCGGCGTTGGAGGCGTTTGAAATTTGCCCTCTGGCGTTTTGTTGGGGGTTTACTTTCGATTTGGATCTGAGAGTATCTCGACGGCTCTCGCAGAGGCAATTTACCTATTGTGCCAGCGATAGTTTGGTAAACCCCTCTTGTAAGTTTTTTCTCCTCCTTTGCTCATTGTCAGAATCGCTCTCCGCCGCTGAACTTAGATCAGTGGATGAGGCAGATGCTGTTGCCTCTTGCCTCGCCTTGGGGTTGTTTTTGCCCACTTGTGCTTTTATGGTATCAAAGCGGCGTGCAAAGGTGAAAATTTGGCCGTATAGATAATCCAGCCTGTCTCTCTCAAATTTGAAGGCCTTTCTTTTTTTAATTATTTCTTCTTCCTTCGCCAGCCTTATCATCATTTCTTCACGTAATTTTTTGGTTTGCTCCGTTACACCCATTGTTAACAATTCAGCCTCTACTGTTTCAATTTCCATTTGTAATTTCACTCTGTCGCTGTCAGCGTATTTTGCCAGTGTTGCCATTAGACGGGCGGAATATTCCAGGTTTATGTCCGCCCACTCGGCCAACATTGCTGGGTCCGGGTTCTCATAACTCGGGGCTAGAGTGCTTCTCAAACCCCTCGGAACACGCTTGACATCGAGGTATTTTGTGAGGGAGGTATGCTCCCACCACTTCGACTGTTCTTTTTTCATCAGTCGCTCCAATTTACGAAATGTCTCCTTGATGTTAGGACTCTCGGTACCTCCCACGGCACCCCCAGCTGTGGTTGTAAGCGTTGTTATACCCTCTGGGTTTTCCACAAACATGTGGCCCGCATCCTCCCATCTGCGTTTCAACACGTCGGCGGACATGTTGGCTAGCTGTGGTGTATTGGTGGTTAGACACCGAAGAAAACAAACGGATAGGCGCGCTGCTTGACAGTTCTTGGCGCTTCCCGTTTGGCACACTCCCCACTGCGAATTTGGACAGCTGTCCTACCTGGGCTCGGCTGCCGACGGTTCCTCCTGCACTTTGCCAGGTCCGCCGCGACTCCTTTAGCCTGGGTAGATACGTGTGCTCTCTCGCAGGGGCTCGGGCAGCTTCCTCCTACCGGAGTAGAGATTCAATTCCGGGTTACGGAATTCCAGCTTCCTGCTGCTCCACGCCCAAAGAAACCAGGGAGGGGCTTTCACTCGTACCACGAACGCTCCTTGGTACAATTAGATGAAGAAAACGCCATTCATTTCGGTAAGTTGACCAGGAATAACGAGAGTGAGCCCAGAATTTGTGCTGAATTTTCGGTGATTTATTTAGTAATCCCACCAGCCATCCGCCATAACGCGTTTCACCTCCCAAACGAGGCTTGATCACATGACGTTGATTGAAACAAACAAGGGTCTTAAATACATCAAAACATGGGAGCGGCTTAGCGCTTAAAGTGATATGTGCATAGACAGACTTTCCCAATGCCGCCCCATAAATATCGAAAACGGCAAAAGTACAGTGAATATATATGTTTATATATATATATATATATATATATAAATATATATATATATATATATATATATATATATATATATATATATATATATATATATATATATATATAATATACACATACATATAACAAATATATACACACATATATATGTATATTCACTAAAAACAAAGGTTAAAGTGACGTTATAATTGGCTAGAGTAATATGATCTTGCTACATGTTAAAAAAAACTAGGAAACTCACTGAGAAAACACATTTAAAGGGCCATTACAGTTAGTGTTATAAATGGGGTTTCTAGTAGTCTAGGGTATGCACCTAAGCCAGGAGGAAACTACCACTCTAGTCAGGGCAAGTCAGATACTCACCAACATATCCTGTGCTCATCCTCTGGTAGCTTGGCACAGAGCAGGCAGGCTTATCATCAGAGGCAATGTGTAATGCGTTTGTGCAACAAACTTACATTGAAACACAATGCACAGACCACTAAGAGACTCTACACAGGATTATATAAGACAATTGATTCTATATTGCAATCACATTTGGACGAAAACAACATGTATTAATAAATGCTTTGCATATATCACTTATCACATGAGATACAGAGAGGCAACATTTAATAAATACCATTTTACATGTAAGTCACTCCCCGATACTTCCCCATGGTGGCACTCCTAAAGAAGTACATTAGATGCATCAAGAAACATTAGAGCACAGTGCACATGCATGGCTACCACACTCCATACGGTAATTTGATGGGTGCACTGTTTCTAGTGATGAACTCTTTGTCAAATATGGAACAAAACCATGCTCTTCTACTTAGGGCTCTATGGTACTCTTGGTACACTCTGAGAGAGATGCCCCCTTTCTTGAAGTAAGCACAGGCAAAGCATATGCCCACCTCAGAGGGGCTCTATGGTTACCCCAGCAACAATCCCCATCAGGTATTAACGATCAGACTTCCTCGGCACGCAAGAAACCACTGGTGAGGTTTTCAGATTTCCACACCGGAATTGGGTGTAGCTCAGTTCAGGTAGGAGAGGCCTCCCCTGTCCCTCCTAGCCACTCAGCCCTTCAACAAGTCACCCACTGAGGGCATGGTGCGGTTCCCCTGCTTTCCCTGGCCCCACTCATCCTCCGTGCCTTTCAAGAATAGGGAAAGCTCTGCCAGATGCTTGGAACTCCATTGCTTGCAGAAGAAGTCAATGGGACTCGGAAGTGGGACCTACGTTGACAGATTGTTGCGCATGCTCAATACAGGGGCAGGCCCTGCTGGCAGGAGCCCTGCGTGCCTGGTCCGCCATTGGCAATGCATCCCTTTTCCAGAGAGTCATACTGGTAAATGAATACAGCAGCTGAGTGGTGGCAGGCCGATCTGGCCGGACCTTAGGTAAGGCTGGACTGTCCTCGGTCTGCAAAGGAGGGCCACACTGTGGAAGGCTTTGCAAGTTTACACCACAGAGTTATGGGGGTCGGTCCTCAGCAATCAGTCTCCCCATGTGATCGGCCTGTAGCCGCATCACCATGGCTGTGCTCTGGTTGCCACAGTAACAGGCGAGGCCATGCTAGCAAGGTTTCCCCTCTAGGCGCTGCAGTGTTCATGTGGAGCACTGGGTACTGAGACGAAGCACCTGATGAGGGCCCCGACCAGCGCTCTCTGTGGACGAGTGCTCAACATGAGCTGGGGTAGCTTATGAGGTGTGAGTAGTGGATCCGATCTCCTCAATTAGCCCACGGCTGCCAGTCTCCCAAAAAGCAGAGTCCCATGGCAGAGAAACTTAAATACAATCTTTTCTGGCCCTGAGATTGTAAGAACAGGGGGCAAGCCAACAAGCCATTGAAGAACAGTGGGACACTAAGAGGTGGGCAGGCTGCAGGCCAGCACATGAGGCAGATTGCAGAGTGGCAGACTCTGTGGCAGTCTCTGTGGCAGCCCAGCAGGCAGCTGGCCAGCACAACAAATCAGGAATTTGAAATGATGGTTCCACCTGGCAGGACAGCAGTCCTCTGGCAATATGCAGTTTGTAGAGCCAGCACCGTCTGATTAAAAGCCCATGCAGTGTCTTAAAACAAGAGGTCAGAGCCCCAGTACTTATACTCAAAAATGTGTGTGATGAAGGGGGGACACTTAGAAGAGCACAACAATCTCTTTCAGCCCAGCTGGCTCTAGATGACCAGTAGCGGGTAAATCAGCTCTTTGTGTCAGGGCTGGACAAAAACTAGACAAATGTACAGTGTGAACCACCTTTCCCTCTCCCAGCACAAAGTATTTATAAGCATAGAAAAATGCCCACTTTCTAAAAGTGGAATTTCTTAAATAGTAATGTAAAATCCAACAACACCAGTAATCAGGATTTATCACCACTATTCTAAACATACCAAACATGACAACATCACTCCTTTCTGATGAGGAGTTACCACTTAAAAATAGATAAGGGAATTCCCAATGCTAGTCTATGAGGGGAGTAAGACTGTCACTACAAGGACATGCCACAAATAAAGGCACATGTCCTTACTTTAATTTGAACAGCATTCCAACCATAGGGATACCTAAGGCCCACCTTACAGATGACCTATGTGTACTAAAAGGGGAGTTTAATGCTTAGCAAATTGTTTTAAATGTCAAGTCAAAGTCTCAGTAAACTGTGTACACTGACCTTGTGGTGGCAGGCCCGAGGCAGGTTTGAAAGACTACTTCTATGAGTGGCAAAAGTACTGCTACAGACCCACTAGTAGCATTTAATTTAAAGGTCCTTCAGTAAATGGGATATCACTTTACAAGGAACTTACAAGTAAATCAAATCTGCCAAATAGGTGTAAACCAATCATACCTTGTTTAGAGGAGAGAGCCCATGCACTTTAGCACTGATCAGTAGTGGCAAAGTGTTAGACCTGACCCCTGACCCCTTCAGGTAGCATTTCCCCAAACATTTTTCTTTCTCCTCCAAGGTTTTTCTGAGTCTCTGGTTAGGGCCCAAAGGCCTGGGGCACTTTCCAACTGTAAATACAGTGCGAAAGTGTGTGCAGCCTTCCTACACATGTTAGGAAGTGGTGCTAACCATGGAGTTGTTAAACATGGGTCCAGCCTGCCACTGCAGGTTGTTGTGCACAATTGCGCATTTACTCAGACTGGGCTGTTTATGTCACGAGCCATCCTGAGAGGACCTTTAACTACCACCTGAGTACCCTGAGGGTACGTCTTAAGGGGGGGAAGCGAGCGGTAGATCAAAAGTAGGGCAGGTAGACCTGTGTGTACACTGTCCACGTAGTGAGGATTAGCCATGTGTGTTTTCATTACCTATGAGGTTTGCTCTTCCCATAGGCTAAAATGGGGAAATGGTTAAAAACACTCAGGCTGCAATAGTGGATTGCAGTAGAGCAGCCTCATGATGTTTCCTATCATTGTATTTGCAGAGACAACCCCTCACCAGTGATAAAGGTGGCTTTGTAGTACTTTGGGTAGAAATGCCACTACTAGAAAGTGGGCATTTCTGTGCTCTAAAATGCTTTGTGTGCCTTGGTGCTTGGCTCCAGTTCACATTGGAGGTTGGGGAGCAAATCTGGGCATTCCCCTAGTGACAGCTATAAAACACTGGGCATGCAACAGGAACGACAGACCTCTGCCATTTGCGGGTCGGCTGGATAGATTGGTGGAAGTGTTTTTGACACTTGCCCTCTGGAGCCCTATCATGACCCTACTAGGGATAAAGATCTGCATTCCATGGCCTCATGACAGACTGGACTGAAATTTAGGGGAGACATATGTGATTCAAAGATAGACCATTTGAACCACCCCCAACTTCGAAGGTACAATTCAGTATAACTATTGGTGCCGTACTTCAGCACGAGATGAGTTACGCTTGTGGGGACGTGGGACCAGAGAACCTGGAACTACATGTGCACAGTGCCAGAGGACTCTGTTGTGCACAAGGAGGATTACTGCCATTGAAAATGACTGCATGCCTTCCTGAATAGTGGCTGGCCTGTGCCGACTACCTGAGGCCATTGAAGCATAGTGCCCTCTGAAGTGCCCACATCATCGTCTGAATCCCAACTGGTAGTGTGGTGTGGGTGTGGAACTAAGAGACTGGATTGCCTTGTGCAGAGACCCAAAATTCTTGCCCACAGCTGAGGTGTGTGGCCTCCACACAGTGGGGACCTTGGCGCACATAAGCGTCTCATTGATGGTGAGTGGATTCACCAGTTGCTGGATCCAGCTTGGCCCACTTTGTCGATCATGCCACATCTCTCTCATGCCGCACGCTGACTGCATGCTCATTGCATGAAGTGTTTGATTCACAGGTTGCGACCCCCAGAGGTTGCTATTGCTGAATTTGCACCAGTGTGTGTGACTGGAGCTGTCTGGTGTGACCAATATCAGCATGCACCGGACATTGTGTCTCATTTCCAGGAAGGTACAGAATTTGCAACTCTTAGTTGTGTGTGTGACCGGAGCTGTCTTGTGCAGCCAAAATCAACATGCATCAGACATTGTGTCTCCTTTCCAGGGAGGTATGGAATTTTAAACTCTTAGTTGTGTGTGACCGATACAGTCTAGTGCGACCCATATCATTGCGCACCCGACGTTGTGCCTGTATTGCCTGGGTGCCACTCTGATCGAACCTGTACCTGACAGGATGCCTCCTCCTTCCGAAAGGCCCCCCTGCTTCATTCTCCATTCAATGACGTTTCCCTTACTTAGCCTTCAGTGCGGCAGACCAACTGCCCTCTCCTCAACCGGCCTTCCCCAACAACACTGTGTTGCCTGGGTGGTGAGAGTATTTCTGAGAATGATCGGAAATGGGCCAAGAGACTGCATGACCCCCTGTGCTTCGCAGAACTGGACTGGTGCCGGAAGGCCCTTGGGACCCATTTGGTGTGACCGTTTATTGCCCTCAGCCTGTTTCTGCTCCACATCCTGTGGATGAACTTCTTAAGTGGCTGCCAAACCCCTTTTGCCGACCGCCTCCTAATTGACCTTGCTGCCTTGCTGCCTTCCGACTCCTGCTTCCATGGCAACCTAATGAAAAGTGTCTTTAGCCGTGTGCGGCCTAGTGCCTGTGGGAAAGATGGGGTGTCTCCAATCTGTGGGTATAGGATAGTTGGGGAGAGTTGGAGGACAGAGGGAGACTTGCGGCCACTGGTTCTGCTGTGTCTAATCAATAGACCTGCTGGGCATCAGTTGCACTGCTTTAGGGTGCTGAGTATGTATGTGTATGAGCGCTTCCGTACAGACTTGCTTGATATCCGTTGCACCACATATCATTGTAGAGTGAGTGTGTGTGGGGGAGTGAACTTGGGGAACCGCCCGTGATTCACGACACTGGACATTGGTTTGCCTGATGCCTTGATTTCTTGCCAATAAAGCATTGCGTTTGACATTGTGTTTTTCCGGGTGATCTCAATCCGTGATGGCTAAAAAGTTATATAATTCTGTGTATGTACCAATTCCTGATATCGTTGTGGTCTGGGGTGTACACTCGAACTGTGTGAGTTGAATTATAAGAACTGCTATTGTGGGCCCGCGGTAGACATGTGATGCACTGCGTAAGGGTGCTGAGGGGGTGTGTAGAATAGGACCATTCCTAAGTGTGTATATTGCTGATGCAATTTGAACACGGGTGGGTCTGGTACTGCTTGTAATAATTCCAAGTGTAATTTATGCCCAGAGATGCATGAAGTTCATGTTGTGTTGATTATTATGTGCTTCTGAATACATACATCATTTACAAACATCACATGTGTAGTCTCTTTTGTGACGCTCAAGTTATTTATCGTGATGGAGTGTTGTGCCAACGCTTTACACATTGCCTTTGTGGTAAGCCTGACTGCTCAGTGCCAAGCTACCCATGTGTAAGAGCAGGTTATACAGTGTGTGTAATCACGCACTCCTGGAGTGGTAAGTTCTGTATAGCTGGGGTACTGTTTCAGCCAACCAGAATTTGCCAGTCCCAACATAAAGTGCCCAGAGTCCTAAAGTCAACAAAAAGAAGGTCAGAAAAATAGGAAGGCGATAAGGTTTGGGAAAATCCTGCAGAAAGGTAAGGTCCAACAGCTAGTTATGATAATAATATCTATCTTTACATTACAAAAAGCCTAAAATGTCACTGAAAAAAACAAAGGTTGAAGTGATGTTACAGTTAGTGCTTGTGATAATATAACAAATATCATTTTCAAAACGAATTCACCAGTTATAGTTTACTGGGATAATTATAACTTTCTCCCCCACCATGACCTTCTTATAACCTCACATATTATATCACCTACTAATGACATCACAAATAACATAATTGATGACATTCCGGATAACGCCATAGTCATATACAACATAGAGTTACTGGGTGTGGTTCCATAGCATGGAAATAGTGTAAGCCCTAGAGGCAAGTATGATTATGCTTGTTGAAAGTTATGTGGTGAATCGCATACAAATCACTAAAGCATTTACTGCAAGTATTACTACTAGCTAAACAAGATAATGGCTAAACATGCCTAATATGGGGTGCAGAGATATGCTTGAAAGTAAATTGAGGCATAAATTCGAAGCCTGTTCCAAACAATATGTGAGAAAGGCTAACCCTTCTGTTCCCAATAGATAATCTATCAGTGGATATGTGGACACTTGCTCATAATAAATAGTTGTAATGCAGAGCTATAGATACATTCTATGTATCACAGACATTTCTAAAGTGTTGATGTTTATTTCCAGAACTTCTCTGAAGATTTTGAGGATTGGAGATTATTGAATAATGTAAAATGTAGGGGTGTCCCCCCTAGAGGAGGTTTTACTGGTGCTGTAACCTTGGCTCAAATGTTGTATGCACATGTTCTAGTTAGCTCATTCTAGCAAATTGAGTTACTGCTTGAGTGGGCTGAAACCCTGATTAAGTAGCAACAACATTTCCTGTAATTCCTGTGAGAGTGAGGTAACAAGCTGATACCAAATTAACCTAGCTTGGCAGAAAGCAGTCAGGCTTAACTTAGAGGCAATGTGTAAAGTATTTATTTAGCACTTCAATCAGTAATAAAGTGAAAACGCATCACAAGAAAAATCCCACACCAATTATAGCACAATAGAAAAAGAGCTAATTAATTATTTGACACCGAAACAATAAAAATCCTATTAGTAGAACTGGAGAAATGCAATTTTAAAAGTTTCGGTAAAAATAGTGCCTAAAAGCACAAAGCTCCAATTGTGATTATCTGGCCGCACCAGACCGAAACCAAGTCACAGTTCAGACTGACCACGATGGAGTGCAGACCGGATACAGGGATTAAGCTAGGCCAAATTAACAAAGTACCGTAAATCCTGGTTGTGAAGCATTCCTCTGCGCAGCAGTAGCTCCGGGAAGATATGCAAGATCCCACGTCGAGGATTTGTCACGCATCGGGCTACGACATACGATGTGAAGTCCTGCGTTGTGTCATACATCAGAGGTTCTGGTGAGCTGCGGCTACAATGCGAGGTCCTGCACCACAGCTGTGTCGGCAGCAGCAGTTCTGATGAACTGTGGGCTGCGGGATGCAATGCGAGGTCCTGCTTCAGGGATGCGCACACAGAAGTGGCTCAAATGGGCTGCGGTCTACGATGTGAGGACCTGCGTCAGGGATGCGTCGCACAGCGGTTATACTGGTGCAGGGCTGCGACGAGTTGCATTGCGCTCTATCGGTTCTGACAGAGGCCACAGCAAGGCTGGTTGAGCACCTTCAGTCCTACTTCCAGGGTCTAGGACTGGGGGGGGGCATCACTTGGGGGCAAGACTCAGAGCAGATAGAATCCAGGTGCAAGGGTCACAGTCATTGGAGCCCTTTCTGTCCCTGAAGCTCCGATCTGGAGGCCAGGAAACTAGCCCTTTGTGTCTCTCTGGTGGTCCTGGGTTCAAGATGCAGGTCCAATCCTTTTTACTCAGCAGGGCAGAAGAGTAGCAGTTCTTGAAGCAGAGCAGCACAGCAGTCCTTCTTCTGCTGCTTCCACATGTCCAAATGTGTACTGAAGAGTTGGGTCTCAGGGTCCAATACTTATATTTGATGCTGGCTTTGAAATAGGAGACTAACGGTTGGCTGAGTTAGTGTGCTGTCATAGAAAGAAAAAATGTATAAAATTACACCTTCAAAAACGAACGTTAAAAGCTGGGACGAAGCCTCTCTATGTTTGTGTACACACACCAGGGCCGGACTGAGAACCAAAACCGGTCCAGGCAAAGTGCTCGGCTGGCCCCCTGGGGGTGCGACCGAGCTCTTTGCCGGGGTTGGTTTTCTGCTGATTTTGTTACAGGGCCGATTTTGCAGCTCTATAGCACAGACCAGATTTACTTTTTACCGTTCTTTTGACCAAAACTATTTGTTCAGTGTGATATTTTTTGTACTTGTCACTTGAATGTATTTAGTACATGTTGGCATTTTATTTCTGAATAAACAGTAGGATTTAAGCGGCATATGTCTCCACACTTGTGGCGGACACATCTCCACTCGTTAAAGGGTTTACGCCTGCCAAGAATTCTTTCGTGAATTTGTGGCGGGTTCTAAAAAAGGTAATTTGGTTTATGAGTCTACATTTGCAATGATGCAGGTAATTAAGTTCCTTTTCTTTAAGAGGATATATTCCTTACAGAGATATGTGTTCATTTTCTTTCTGACCTGGAGAGCCAAAGCAGGTCTAAGGCCAATGGAAGGCACTTCCATTGGCACCAGAAGGTGGAAGCCCACCTTCTGTTTTCATTTCTTGCACTTCTTCCTTGTTGGTCTGTGATGTCCAGGCTCTTCGTGGGCCTTGTTCAGCTAGGGAGGTTAGTTTCTTGACCACAGATGTGATGGTATAGTTTCTGATGGTACTTTAGGTGATGCATCAGGTTTTGAAGATGATGCAGCCCTGGAGAGGGATCCAATGCAGTTCTGCCAGTTTTGAGAACAGAGGTTAGACTTCTAAAATTCCTTTTTTGGGACGAGCCAAGTATGTAGTGGTTATTAGGGGTTCTTATCGCATTATACGTTATATTATGTGCACTGCTTGTCGGTATCCTATGCTTAAACAACTTACATTTAAGACTTGAAATAGATGTTAATACACGTTAGATAGGCTTAAAAAATATTAGATTTATCTACCAAAAAGTACAGATTTCCAGGCATAACATCAGCTTCTTTAACACCTTTAAACATATTTGAGATGGAAAGCAATGCTAAATCAAATTAGTATTGCTTTTATTTATCTTGTTGTTGTAGAGATTGAATTATGAGTACTCTTTCATTGCATGATCAGGATTGGGGAACACAGAAAGAAAGTGCAAAGTGCTTTGGATATATGGACAGTGTAAAGAGATTGGTGCACAGGGCAAGTGAGTGGGAGGATTTTGGTGCACATGCACACAGTGTGGGAAGTTTTAGACACATAGTTCAACAGAGAGAGAAGCCTGGTTGGCATGCAGACTTTGTGTGAGTAACATGAGAGATATGAGAGGACTCTGAAAAGCATAAGGCACGTGATCTCATGGGGAGAGGTTTGGGGCACATGGTCTATGTCAAGAGCTTGGTGCACTTGGAGCAAATAGTTTTAAACCTTGGTGCACAGGACAGTTAGGAGTATTATAGACTACAACGCGTTCTGTTGGGATCACAATTGCATTGCATGAGAAATGGTGTGTAAATGCTACACCTACATGAGTTTGATCAATAAATGATCTGTGGAAATCTTTAGGAGTACAGGCATATGTAGTTCTTCATTTAGCACCCCATAGTACATTGGTGCAATAAGCAACACACAACAATCGTAATGACTTAGTTAATATTAAAAGGCATATTTCTAAATAATACACATGTATGGATGTGAAAGCCTTTCACACACAGCTGTCACACACAGCTATCACACACAAAAAATATATAACATAATTTGGTGATACGGTGACAAACAGTGAGAAAATAAATTTGATACTAAACAATACAAACAAAAGCTAGTCTCAGCATGATACAGACAAAGGATTAAAGAGATGGCCATTCTCTTACATATCAATAGTTCAACATACACCCCATATCATTATTAAGACATTTTTTAGGATGCTTGACAGAAAACATGGGACAATAGAGTTGCCGTCGACGTTTCAACCCTGTGTGTATGTGTCATTAGTTGTACATCACGGTGGGTACTTTCTCAGGAATGGAAAGTCGTGAACAGCCTACAAAAAAGATGACTTAGGGAAAAGAGAAACTCCTCCAATCCAGGATGGAGTCCACAATGTGGATCAATCAAGTATCAATAGACATGTACTCAAAATCCTACCAGGAGAGACCCCAAAGTGTGGTTCACATTTGATATCTTAAGCACAAAGTCTGTGTCACATGCAGCCTCAACTATGTGGAATACAGAGTATCTTCACGATCCACAAGGTTTCAATTTACTCACATTACCAAGTCTTCCCAGCGGTGTGCAAAAAAACGCTAGGAGAGCGTGATACACACGGACAGACAACGTTATGGCATCTGAGAACAATGTCAGGGAGCTGCAGGAACAGAGCAATGATAGAGCAAGATGGCAGACTAATTAATGTTCACAGTATGCATGTGCAAAGAGAATTGAGGCTATGGCCAAACAGAAGACTGTGCAGTTTCACCTGTGTTTTTAGAGAATAACAAAAAGCACATACATCAAGTTCATTTATGTGTAACCGTATCTCATTTGACTTTTCCTCATCATCAAATCTATTTCAATTTCTCACACAAGTTTCCTGTCTTGTATCCTTTCCCTATCCCCCCACTGAACTTCTCTTTTTCTTCCATTTATCCATACTCTTGCCCCTGCACATTTCCACTTCCACCTTTACCTCTTTGCTCTGTGCTGCATCAATCACAAAAGCCCTTGTTTTCCCCAAAGCTTCTGTCCCACGAAAGCTAAATTAATTTTCCCTTTCCAGTATGGAACATAATATATGGGTAAAGTCACCCCAGTGCAAGATTTTTTTAGAGCAAAACACAAAATATTGTTTTGCTCTTTCAGTGCTCCCTTTCCTCTAAAATAAGGTAAATTGTCTCAATATGTCGACATATTGTGTTCCCATGTACGATGGCGCCATAAAGCAGCAGCCTACCATGGCCTTAATGCATCATCAGCTCTGACCTGCTATGCCCCAATAACATATTGTAGATAAGTGTGCCCACAAAGCCACGGCACCCTAATCCCAACCTGTAGTTACCTCAGGCCTTGGACCCAAAAACAAAAATAATGTATTTATTTAATTTTCCCTAATCAGTCATTTGTCGACTTCCCCCCTCCCGCCTCACCCCAGCCCGGCCCCAACGCGCTTACCTGCGAGGACCAAAGTTGGTCTCCCATGCTGTACCTTAGAGGTAGCACACTTGAAATTCCAAACCAAAGACCTACAACTCTTCCAATACACCTCAGCACTGACCTAAAGTATACTAAGCTACTCCATAAATGAATTCTTTACATGTCTGTACCAATGCAGGTTATTTCAGAGCTGATTTTTGTTCTAAAATAAGTTTCAGTGACACACAGCAGTCTATCTGGTAAACTGCAGACATTTTACATAATATTCTCTTCAGGGGTGATCCCATCCCACAAAAATTTGCTTCACGAGACGCTCCAAAACTTCTTTTTCTAGTGGTTGAAATTATAACATCACAGGCTTGCTTTCCTAGTGTTACTGTGAGCCAAAAATCTCATTCTTGTGTGTTATTGTGAGCGGAGGTGTGGGGTCCCCTTTCAAGTGGTGTTCATCATCATTAGCCACAGAGCCGACTCTAGGGCGGTGGAAATGCTGCCACCGCACCTGGAGCTGACTTCTGGGGACACAGTGCTCGCAAGTTTACTTTGGTTTTAAGAGCGCCTACTGCCTTTACCTGCCTCCAGCAATTTCCAGGCAACAATAAAGATGTCAAGATAACTCTGGTGATTAATGTTGGTCCTGGAGAGAGATCAGAGTTTTGTCTAGGTGAGGTCTTGCCTGATTATAAAACAGCACAGATGATTAATATGCCTGCTGCAAATAATGTGTACCATGCAGATCACAAAGTGCATATGATGCAAATAGGTCAGAGGTTACTGCTTTTCTGAGACATCATTTTGTTATTGCTGTTGATAAGTTAAAATCTTAATATAGAAGAGTGAATTATTAACTGTCATCAACGAACCGCATGCAAACTGCAAAGTATAGATTAGAGCATAGATTAATGTTGCAAAAATGGTTAATTTGGGTATAAATCAAATCAATTATTCTTATTATTAAAGATAACTCCCATCTATGGTGTTCTGTTTTCAATTCTGAGATTGTGCTGCTCCAGACCGAACACTGGTAAACTATACAGCCTACCAGTATGGATGACATGTCACTTCTACACCTTCTAGTCCTCTGATTTACGTAACATATCCTGATTTACACACGCGGGATTGATTGTCTCTGTGTAATGTGTGTCTGATGCAAAGTGCTCTGACACCCTACACTGGAATGAGTGGCGCTATATAACTAATTAAGGCATCTGAAAGTGAGTGGTTAAGGAGACTTGAGGGGCACTGTTAAAAGGTGGATGTGAGGAGATCCGTGGTGGAGGTGGTCACCCCCTCCACCATGGATAGGGGAGGGCAACACACATTGTTGCACTTGGCACCACCAGCGCTAAAACTGGTCCTGGTTGTGCCCCGTAATGATGGCAATGTGCATATAGATGTAACGCTATTATGCCTGGGATAGATAGTATGTGGTCAAAAATGCCCACAACATATAAAAGACAGGTCACTATAATGCCATGGATAGCCAAAATGTTGCCAAGAATGTCCACAGTATGTCGTGCATCAGCCACTATTATGCGAGAGATAGCCAAAATGACATCAGAAATCGGCACACTACCTCAATAATTAACCACTTTTATACCTTGGATAGCTAGGCTTAATGCCACATGAATTTCTCTCCCCAGCTCCCCCAACCTCTCACTGCACCAGGGCAAGCATACAAACATTGACCAGCACCTGACAAGCACGCACATGGACACACAGTCAGATATTGGTGCATCAGCAGATTCAGGGTGCTGCAGTCTTGTCTGAAGACAGTCAATAACATCAATGTCTACTCTGAGCATATACCCTCAGCATCATGCTAAAGTGCTTGATATTTTTAACACCTTAACTAATAATTTAGCTCTTGCCTCGACAGCATCTTGGGGTGCTGGTGCTGAAATCTCCATAAGTGGGCCTTCCCAGACTCCGTTGGTGACACTGTTTCATTTCAGTTTACCATCCCTTTCCTCATTTACCTCCTTAACTGTGGATCAAGACCAGGACCTTATTCTAACCACTTGTTCCGGGTCTCCTCTGGACCTTTGTCCACCAAAGATTTTTCAATCTGCCTCTAAAACCATAGCTGGTCATCTGACTAATGTCTTCAATTAAATGTTTAGTCATGGATATTTTCCAAAGGGTTGGAAGGTAGCTTCTATTCTACCTTTGCTTAAAAAGACTGCATCTCAATATTCGCGACTCAAGCAACTACTGTCCTATATCCCGCCTTCCTTTTCCATCTAAGATAGGGAAGAAGGTTATAAATAAAGAACTCACTCTCTTTCATAAATCCAACAATCTGCTGGATCATACGCAATTCGGTTTTAGAGGCCAACACAGCACTGAGTCCATCTTATTACCTGCCTTGGAAGAATTGAGAGCCATCTTGGACAAAGGTAATCCAGTGGTTTTGATCTTGTTAGACCTCCCGGCCGCTTTCAACTCGGTCACTCATAAGGTCTTGATTGATAAAACCAATGATCAAATGTCTTAGAACCAATGACAAAGGCAATATTCAAGTTTAATTGCAGCAACTGGGGCTGATAAGTTTAGCATTCCTTCAAAGTCAACCTGGGGTGAGCTTTACCAGCAGTCTTCGAGGCAGAGTTCTGGTGATGTGGAGGCAAGAACTCTTTGTACCAAAAGATACATCGTGGGAGCAACAAAATCAGAAATGAACAGTTGCTCAGCAAGCGCCTGCACACGCGTCTGCGTGCATGTGAAAAAGAGAGAGAGATTGATTTTATTTTGGTTCAGTCTGGACGCTGCCTTTTCCAAAGCCTTCAGCACAGTCTTGATAGTGGAAAAGTGACACATGCCCCTGGTGGCGCGCGGGATCACCAGCTCAGTTAATCATACTCACCTGGGCCCATAAACGTTCACACCTTGAACCAGTAATCCTGCTTCTTATTACTGCCTATTAGGATTTTAATCTTTTAGGATTTACCATGACTTACCAATCCTTTGTCACCTATGCTATAAATCCTAGGGATCGGGAAGGGAGTTAGCATAATAGGTAGCAATTTTAATGATTTATCTTTCCTGTAATAACCACAGACTCTGGAGAAGTTTTAAACACTTTATGCAGAATTTTAGTGAGTCAGCGGCCACAATACAGTGACCAGAAATTTTACAAGTAAAAATATAATCAATAAGACATAAAGTTTGCAAGAAATCACAGTAACACCTTTAGACTTTGGTACCTGGGAAAGATGAGAAAGGGAAATAGCACAAGGACATACCACATAGATTATATTTACTTAAAATGGTGTAAGGACCAATCCTAGCCACGGGCTGGGTCAAAGAAAAGGCTCCTGACTAATCAGGTGCCAATGGGTCTGGACAGGTGCAAAAAAGGACAGGTGACCTCCGCTAAGTGAAACGCCAGGGTCACACCCCTCTCTACGGCAGTTAGGTACCCCGACTGGGTAATTGATCATTCTCCCTTGGCAACACCCCGATTCTTCTGACAGAGTGCTCCGCCAGCACCTCTGCTCTCGATCTCCTACAGCATACGTTGGTTCAGTGACAGGTCAGATAATCTCAGTCAACAAAAGGGGAGAGAGGGGGGACCAGGAGCTTGTTAAGGTCCAGTGTCCATGCTCCTCTGGTAATGGCTATATTAAAGAGGACACTGTGATTTGGTAATGGGCGCATGTATGTCACCCAAATAAACAGGAGAGTGAAGAAGTAGGATAAAGGAAGGTTAAGAGGAGAATAGAAGTGGAAGAAGAGAGTAGTGCTTGGTGCTCGAGCCTCCGCACCTACCCCTTCCAGCATAAGCACCAGGCGACAACCGTGAGTAATCTCCCCTACGGGGGTAAGACACCAAGTGGTGCCCACCATGCTAGATTGACGCCCCTTTCACCCACTCCCATGGGGCCGTCATGTAACAACTTTACCTGCGCTTGTTTTGTGTCCTATTTTCCCAGATAACTTTGATGCTTGCACAACCAGCGCCGCTTAGCCAAAGGAGCCAGAACTTGATTACAGGGTAAGCCACACCTATTTTTACTGTAAATGTGGGATGCGACTTGTAAAAATCCATGCAGGGTTTCTAAAAACACGTACAATTGTGCAAGGGGGTACGAATTCCTTCACGCCGCGGTCTCTCCCGTCCCCCTAGGCACTGCTTCTCATGACTGGAAGTCCATGTGTCGGCAGGGGGCCGTCGGGCCACCGCGCATTTTGGTTTCGCTTACACCATTGCAAGATCAGCATATGTGTACCCCGGTGTGACATTGCCGCCTGTGATTACCTCATCCATCCTGTATATGTGGAGTGTACGAGGGCCTTAATATTACTATGCCTGCCATTTTTATACGTTCACCACTATGGTTACATGAACTTATGAATGTCTTTGTTTGGTCTGAATAGGTAAAGTCTCACGGTCATCGTTACTGGAGGACTGCTTCACCTATTATTTTTACCAGAGTGTTTTTCTTTTTTTTATTTCCCTCTGCTTTATCCCCACTCAGGCACACGTGGTAGATCTACCTACAGAGATCACCTGACTACTCTAGGAACTACTTACTAGGGTACTCCACGGGCCTGACAGGGTTATCATCCTGAAACCCTTTTTCTTTTCCTTTATAGGTTGACGTGCTTTTTTCACACCCTTTATTTTTAGGTCCTGAAGAAATGCTATTGATCATTAAGACACTACAAGCGTGAAACATGTTGACCTATGATTAGTTACACTGGCACATTAAAGCCCCACGTAACTCACTAACCTGTTGTTTGTTTAGCCTACCAAGGACACCACGAGAATAAATAACCCAAGAGTGGATGCCCTTAGGTATTTTAAACTTCACTTGCACGCACCACATCACTATTTCTCATGGAATCCTTCCCCTTACTGTCCCGCCCCCACACCTGCACGTACTTTACGGTGTATTTTCTTTTAAAGATCTCTGCTAAAGAGACCCTTCGGGGGTCCATCAGACATTGCAGCGCCGGTCTGACGAGGACCACCAAAAGCCCGATGATGAAGCATGACATCCTTCTGGGTGTGTGAGGGCGATTAAGAGGCAAGACTTGGCCTTCCCCTTCGGGATTGGATCCTTGAAACTGGGGATATACATCTGCCTTTTCTCTTCTTCCACCACTACTCTCTTCTTCCACTTCTATTCTCCTCTTAACCTTCCTTTAACCTACTTCTTCACTCTCCTGCTTATTTGGGTGACATACATGTGCCCATTACCATGGAACAGTGTCCTCTTTGATATAGCCAGGTCAGATAATCTGACAAGTCGGACAATTTCTCTAACTAAACCTAACTTAGTTATACCATTTTCTAGGCAGTGTACCACCCCAAAATGTTGCAAATCTATGTGTTCTCCTTCAATGAAAGGTCAGAAAGACGAGGAGAGATCCTCACACCATAGTAAGAGGAGGTCATTTCAATTTAATGTAGTTGATCATTGTCCCCGCCCATAATTTATTTTCCCATGTCTTGATTCTGCCCATCAATATTATTTCATTTTAATATACAAAGTTTCGAGTTCTTTTCCTTTCCCAGGTTATTAATTTGTGGTTCCCAGGCGCGTTGCCGGAAAGACAGTCACTGGCACCAGTTCAATGCCACTGCTTGAGGTCTCTCAAAGTTCTCGACTCATGCGCAGTGCGGGTTTCAATATGGCTGTTCATGTCACCCTTAGGCCCAAATAGGAGTTATTAATAAAATCAAAGAGAGACACATTAGATTACAAACATAAATGAATGCACTGTATACCACTTATCTCTATTCTAACCCCATTACTTTATTCTAACTATAGAATTAATAGTTAAGCAGAATGAACAAAGTTTAGTTGAAGCAGTAGCAGGTGCTTAAATGTGTGAGACATGAAGCGGCCATCTTGGCATTAGTACGCAGAAGCAAGAATTTCCCACCAAAGCGAAAGATACGTCGGCAGACACATGCGCAGAAGAGTTTCCGCGTTTTTGGCGGCCATTTTAGGACACTCGGGTTACTGTTAGTAAAAGCACATTGTCAAGCTTCCCCTAATGCTAGAAATGTTGTGTAATGCAAATATTAGTAAACACACATGTTGATTAATTAATTACATGTTATTTTCGAGAGGGCTGAGTACAAGCATGTTTCTGCACATATGAAACCTTGCTCCATCAATCCCCTCTTTGATGATATTTTATATCATCACTAATTACGGAACCCGATGCTAACTTTAGCACTCTCACAATTCTATTTCTTCTATTACTTTAGGAGTTCCTTTTTCTCTTCTCTTTTGGAAACCTTTCATTCTCTTATAAATGTCCCTCTTAAATTCCTCCATTTGGATTTCATACATTTTTCGTTTCTTTCTTTTCTCATTTACTGCATACCACTTTCTGTTTCTGCAGAATTTGCACCAAATCATTATCACTAATATTATTAGTGATATACCCATTATTGGCATCAGTACTTTACCTACAATGCTTCTACCAACATTAGATGCCAACTACCTACTGAGGAGAGACCATCAGTTAGTCTCTTCCATGCACTATCAACCTCCAGTGGTTTCAGTTCTTCTTCCAAATGAGATTGATTTCTGACATACCTTCCAATTTCAACACTTTTATCAGGTATGTACGTGCAACAATGTTGCGTCTTCAGCATTCGACAGACTCCGCCCTCTTTTGCTAATAATATATCAAGAGCAAGTCGATATTGTAAAACCATTGATCTGATTGCAACTAATTCAGTATTGATCAATAAGAATCCTCCAGCAGTGTCAGTCGATAAGCGATCCACCACTGTAGACAATTTACAAATTCTTTGAGTGTTCAGAATTACTCCCACTGAAGGTATCAATGCATTAAATATATCACCTACAATATCTGAAAAGCTAGCTCTTTTTTATTGTGTCAGTTCATTATCGTGTTCATTGCTTCCAGTGATTCTTTTTACATGGTATACCTTTGGGAATACTATTTCGAAATAGCAACTCCCATACCAATGATCAGGCAGCTTAATATAAGTTTTGTTCCCACAAATATAATGGACTCCAGGAAATATTGGATCATTTCCTCCTTTTAGTCCCCAACCCCCAATTATCAGGAAATTGTGTTCACAGTCACTGGAACTGATGAACATATTGTTATACTCAGTTTTTAATTTATGGAGACAGATTTTCCCCTTCTTATCAAAGTCCAGAGACATAGCAGCATGAATCCTGCCAGTTGCCATAAATTCCTCCCTTTCAGCCCATTTGGGAATCTGGTGTTTTGGTTCATAGGCCTTTCTGTGGAAATTCTGTCTCCCTTTCTCTACTAAATTCACAAATATTTTCTCTTCTTCAAGTAATCTAAAAGTTGAATTGTCTTTGTGTGCTTCAGCTATATCTATTGTTTTCATTGTTAGAAAAAATTCACCCATGAACTGTGAGTCTCTACTACTAAGGACAGGATTCATTTTTCTGCGTATAGGAATTTCAGAAAAAATTACGACTAAATTAGAATAATAATACTGTAACTTTCCAGTTCTATAAAACAAACGTGTTAATATACTACATGAAATACCATATGTCAGTGGTAAATGATGGTAAGTTACCCCTTCAGCTACTGATGTTGGTAACTTCATACAGACATAGCAATCACTAACTTGCATTGTCTCTACATAATGTACTAATAGGTTAGCAAATACATTCAAACCCTTCTCATTTCTATTTCAACTATGGTGTAATTCTATCTCATCTGGTGCTTCTAAGTCTACTCTATCTTCTTTATGGTGAGCTACCTTTCCATGTATACTAGTGTCATTCTGTTTAACAGCTATCAAGTAAGGTATTGCTACTGTCAGTCCTAGCCATACTATAAGCACTATCAATACACTACTTATGCATATTCTACAGCATGTCTTTATACAATTTCTTTTCGAGTTTCCAGTAACTCTAGTATCAGCCATTTTGACTAAGAAGACTTAGCCCCTCTTTGTAAACTTTGCACAGACTATAACTGTGAATTTATCTCAAGTTGGTCTCACTTCTTCGATAGACCGACCAGCAATCAATTCTTCATCACTTTCATCACTGGTTTTCAGATTCTCAAATTCTTCGAGAATAACGTAAGTCCATTCAGGACCCTTGAATTTATTGTTCAGTCTTTTCAAACGTGGACTTCTTCTTCTTTGATTACTTGTCGACTGTTCAGTTTGACTTGTTACTTCAACCACTTGTTCAGGTTCTTCATTTATTGTGACTAGGCGATATTTCAGTCTTTTAACAAAACCAGGCCAAGTATCACCTTTTCTGAGTCTTTTAGCTGGCACTGGGCTTTCAATTTCTTTAGATGTTTGTTGGAACCTGGGATGACAGGTCACCTAGGGTAGCCTGGCCTAGGGTAAGACATGCAATTCTAGAGGCACAAGTGTGAAGGTTGCAAACCACCCAGCAGTAAATCCACGCAATAACACTTAAAAAGGACACTACACCAATTTGTTAGGAAAATATGTACTGGTTTATAAAAATAATATTCTCTTTGTTTTAGTTCTCAGTATTCACAATTGGAAATTACACCTTTGATCAGGAGAAGTTAATAACACTTTTCTGTCTGTGGGGAAAAAGAAATTACAGTCTAAACATTCAGATGTCATGAATTCAGAAATGCTTACTTTTAGAAATGTGAAATTATCTCAGTAGGATTACTTTCAGCAGTATTACCTTGCATTAATGATCAACAACAACAATTCATCTCATTACATTAACCTGCCAAATCCACTGGCTTTGTCTTTACTACAGTGTTAAACTCTTTTCCTCCAGTATCTGCACCTTTATATATAAAGTGAATGCACACCCAGTGAAATGTAGGAAACTCACAAGTTCTCAGTAAGCTTCAGCTACCTCTATAAGTGTCTGAAGGGGGTTCCTCAGTTGGTAGGAACTGTCAGCGCTCTTCTGACTATAGATTCAGCCCCCCCTGACTTCTGGCTTGGTAGATGTCTTTCTCAGACCTGTCTCAAGGAAGTTGGAGTTATGTAACTATTTCCCCCACCTACTAGGGCACAGCTCAGGAGTAAAGATGATCAGAATGTCGGGGCACCTTTCTAGGCACTAGGATTCGTGATATGAATATCCCCAGAGAGGGCTCAGCACTTCCCCTCCTCACCCCCACTCTCCTTACTGTCTGTGTGTCTGTCCTGCCCCAGTCCCCAGGAGTGGGGGCTGACACACGGCTCCGCTGTAAATGCCACCAGCAGCGGTAACGGCCGCCTATCCCCGCCCAGCCAGCCTCTCAACCTTGGTGCTGGTGTGGTAAGGATTGATGACGGCGGCCCTTCGTTCCCTCACTCGCTGTCTGAGGGCAGGCGCCAGACGAGCGGCCTCTGGTCCGGCTATGGCCCAAGTTCCCCGCTTCTCTGGGGATGTAGGCTGCACCTTCGCCCCTGTCCTCACCGGAATCGGAAACGCTGAGGAGACCGGAGACGCGTTGCCGCTTGGGAGCCCCTCGCTCCTTCCAGACGTAGGCCTCAGCCGCGCAGGCGCGGGGGAATCAGTGACACGGCCGACGCCGCCTCCTTCACCCGGGAAGTACACGCCTCTGCCCTTGCGCGGAGGAGCAGTGTCTCGCTGCTGTTCTGCCCGCCTCACCTTCAATTTCACCGCAGGGCTTCGACAGCTGGCAGCGCCACTCTCCGCGGACTGTATACCTCAACGCCCCCTCGCGCCTCCCAGTAGAGATGCCTCAGCAGCACGAGATGCCAGAACACACCGGGCACAGTTCTTCCAGTCCGGGTAGGCTGGAACTTCAGAATGAAGGCGGGGAGCCAATTACTAAACCAATGGGGGGTTTGAAGGTGGATGTAGGACACGGCCCAAAACGGGAAAGTGTCCAAAGTACTTGATTGCTTGACTGACCCAGATTAATGTCAGACCAATGAAAGGGTTTGGTCAGGAGCACAAGGGGGAACGTCTTCTGAAAGATGTTGTCAATCCAGTAGACCAACTAACTTCTTCTAGCGCGTCCTCCTCCTCACACTACTGCCTCTCTCCTCTCACACTCTGGACTACACAAAATGGCTCCCTGACCCCTGCCCTTTTATAGATAACCCACACAGAGTCCAGTAGGGTCCAGAAAGTTCTGGAAGGCCTAAGGTTATCCTATGGGGCAGTCTAAGATGTGGCAGTTGGAAACAGTTAGGGCCCTCCATTTTGTGAACTACTACATTTTCCTGACAGAACAGGCCTCTAGGCCTGAGGTGAAAAACTATGAGGGAGAAAAGAACACCTATCCCCTTGACCAACACCTAGAAAAAGTTAGTGGACAAAAATTATTAAAGGTATGAGGGCAAAAAGGGGACAAAATAAATAATAAATTGGAGGGACTACGCAAGAAGCCAGACAGGTCTAACACGCGTCCCCCCCAGCTGAAAGTGGGGAGAACTACCCAACCCCTTGGGAGTCCTCATCACTAAGGCGGAAATACCTGGAGAGACCGTCTGCATTGGCGTGGTCCACTCCAGGCCGATGTTCCACCCGGAAGTCCATTCCCTGTAGGGAGATGGACCACCTCAACAGCTTGGGATTCTCCCCCTTCATCTGCATTAGCCAACGAAGGGGTCGGTGGTCAGTCTGAACCAGGAAGTGCGAGCCAAACAGGTATGGCCGCAGCTTCTTCAGAGCCCACACCACCGCAAAAGCTTCCCTCTCAATTGCACTCCACTTCTGTTCCCGGGGAAGCAGTCTCCTGGATAAGAAGACCACAGGCTGATCCAGGCCCTCTTCATTTAGTTGCGATAACACTGCCCCAATGCCATGTTCTGATGCATCTGTCTGGACAATGAACTCCTTGGAGAAGTCTGGGGCCTTCAGGACCGGTGCTGCACACATTGCCTGCTTCAATTTCTCAAAAGCTTGCTGACAAGCTCCTGTCCAAACTACCCGTCGAGGTTGTTTCTTTGAGGTGAGCTCTGTGAGGGGCGCTACAATAGTGCCATACCCCTTCACAAAGCGACGGTAGTAACCTGTGAGGCCCAGGAAAGCTCGGACCTCAGTCTGTGTCTTGGGGGGTTCCCAGGCCATGATTGCCTCAATCTTCGCCTGTAGGGGCTGCACAGTCCCCCTACCCACCAAGTGTCCAAGGTACACAACCGACCCCTGCCCAATCTGGCATTTGCTGGCCTTGATTGTCAATCCAGCTTGTTTCAGGGCCTGGAGAACTGCTTGCAAATGCTGCAATTGGTCCTCCCAACTGCTACTGAAGACAGCAATGTCATCCAGGTAAGCAGCAGAGAAACTCTCCATTCCAGAGAGGACCTGGTTCACCAGCCGCTGAAATGTGGCAGGGGCATTTTTGAGCCCAAAGGGCATCACGCAAAACTGGAAGTGTCCCTCAGGCGTGGAGAAGGCTGACCTTTCCTTTGCTCCATCTGTCAAGGAGATCTGCCAGTACCCCGAAGTGAGGTCAAAGGTACTCAGATATTGGGCAGCTCCTAGCCGGTCAATTAATTCATCCGCCCTAGGGATCGGATGAGCATCAGTCTTTGTGACTGAGTTCAGTCCTCGGTAATCCACACAGAACCTCAGTTCGGGTGTGGTGCCTGGTGGCGCGGCTTTTGGCACGAGCACCACCGGACTGGACCAAGGGCTGTTAGAAGGTTCAATAACCCCCAGCTCTAGCATCTTGGCAACCTCTCCATGGATGCTAGCCTTCACCTTGTCAGACAGCCGGTAGGTCTTCGACTTCACTGGTGGGCTGTCCCCTGTGTCCACATCATGGGTACACAGGTGAGTCCTTCCCGGGACAAGGGAGAACAACGTAGAGTACTGCCCCAGGATCTGGCGGCAGTCCTCCCGTAGCTCAGGAGTTAGAGTGGGAGAGAGAATCACTCCCTCCACTGACCCATCCTTCTCTTGAGATGAGAATAGATCTGGGAGAGGTCCGCTTTCCGCTTCCTCTTCCCCATCAGTCACCATCAACAACATGACCTCGGGCCTCTCATGGTGGGGTTTGAGACGGTTGGCATGCAGCACCCGTAGGGGCTGTCGAGGGGTCTTAAGGTCCACCAGGTATGTGGCCTTACCCTTCTTCTCCAACACTTCAAAGGGGCCTGTCCAGCGATCCTGAAGGGCACTAAGCTCTCCAGGCTCCATCACCCACACTTTCTGGCCAGGCTCCAGTTCCACCGGGTGAGCATTGTGGTCATACCACTCTTTCATAACTGCCTGGCTGGCCTCCAAGTTGTCAGAAGCCTGCTTCCACAACTTCGCCATTTGGCTCCTGAAGGCCAGCATGTAGCTCACCACATCCTGGGGAGGTTTCCTGGGAGACTTCTCCCAACCATCCTTCACCAGGCTGAGAGGACCGCGTACAGGGTGCCCATACAGAAGCTCAAAGGGGCTGAAGCCCACTCCCTTCTGTGGCACTTCCCTGTAAGAAAAGAGCAAACAGGGTAGGAGGACGTCCCATTTTCTCCGCAGGCTTTCGGGCAGACTTCTGATCATGCCCTTCAAGGTCTTATTAAACCTCTCAACCAGTCCATTTGACTGGGGGTGATAAGGAGTGGTGAACCGGTAGGTCACTCCACACTCCTTCCACATTGCCCGCATGTAAGCTGACATGAAGTTGGTCCCCCTGTCGGACACAACTTCCTTGGGGAATCCCACTCGGGTAAAGATTAAGGGTGGGCGCCCGATTCGGCTACGCCCACGGAGTAGGCGTAGTGTTGCCTTCTACGCATTTTGCGTAGACAGCGTAGCCGGCAACACTACGCCCACTCCGTGGGCGTAGCCGAGTCGGCCGCCACCCGCCTCCCTTCCGCCCTCCCCTAGATACATTATTTAAGCTATTACAGTGATTAAAACAATATTAAAGCACTTACCTTGTCCGGGGCTCGTCCGGGGCTCCCTCTTTGAATAGCGTCCTTTTCCTGGATACCAATGCGCATGCGCGGCAGCCCGCGCATGCGCATTTCTCGGGAAAAATGCGCATGCGCAGCCGCCCGCGCATGCACATTGGTATTCAGGAAAGGACGCTATTCAAAGAGGGAGCCCCGGACGAGCCCCGGACAAGGTAAGTGCTTTAATATTGTTTTAATCACTGTAATTCCTTAAATAATGTATGTAGGGGAGAGCAGGAGGGAGGTGCGTAGTGGGGCTACGCGGAGTGCGGGAGTGGGCGTAGCTTCTCGCCCTCTCCGCGTAGCTCCGCGGAGCCCCACTACGCCCCACTACGCCCAGGGTTAGTAAAGATCCCCATAAGGGCTCTAGCCACCACAGGTGCAGTGACTGTCCTCAGAGGAATTGCCTCTGGGTACCGTGTGGCATGATCCACCAGAACCAGGATGAACCTGTGACCAGCTGTGGTTGGTGGATCTAAAGGCCCTACAATGTCGATGCCCACCCTCTCAAAGGGTGTGCTCACGACTGGAAGTGGTTCCAGGGGAGCCTTCAGCTTCACCCCTGTTTTCCCACTGGCCTGGCAGGATACACATGTCCTACAGTAAGTGTTGGATGCCACTTTCATCTGAGGCCAGTAAAAGTGGAGGACAAGCCGAGCAAAGGTCTTGTCCTGGCCTAAGTGTCCTGCTAGGGGTATAGCATGAGCCAATTCCAGTAGAAAGGCTCGGTATTGTTGCGGGACTACCAAGGCCCTTGATGAACCAGGCAAGGGTACCTTGGGTTCACTGTAGAGGAGTCCATCCTCCCAGTAAATATGGTAGTGTCCCGTAACATCACCTGCTGCTTGGGCTTCAGCCTGTCGCCTCAGTCCCTCAAGGGTAGGGCACTCCCTCTGCCCCTTACAGAATTCCTCTCTGGTAGGACCTCCCTCCACATGCCACTCAGCAGGGATGGGTAAATCCTCCAGAGAGTCTACTTCCCCCTCCACGGACTCCTGGTCCACCATCGCGGGTGGCCGATCTGTCACATGGGGTGTGGAAGCCGGAGCAGGCTCTTCCTGTCTCCGGGTCTGTCCCTTTTTAGCAGCGGGTTGGGCCATTGTTCTAGGCTCCAACCCAGGCGAACTCCCTCTCCGGGCAGTCGCAGACAGTGTGCTTACACAGGCCCAGTCAGGTGTACCCAGCATCGCAGAATGCGTCCGGTATTCCACCTCTCTCCAAGTGTTGTGCTCCATGTCATTCCCCAACAGACAATCGACTGGCACGGCGGGGCTTACGGCAACTCGAAGTCAACCTGCAACCCCCTCCCACTCAAAGGGAACCTCAGCCACTGGATAGTGGCCCATTCTGCCGTCAGCCATCGCGGCGGGGTGAAGTACATTGGGAACCACCTGCTCTCGAGACACCAGTTGACTTCTCACCATAGTCATACTGGCTCCTGTATCTCGCAGAGCCTCCCCTGTCTGGCCATTGATGGTGACCCACTGCCCATACTTTGGAGTATTTGGGGCCACCTGGATCTTTGGAACCATCTCCCGTTCTCCCAGGGACACTAAGGTGACACCCGCCCACTCACCCCCCTTATCTAAGGGCAACTCCTCCCCGAGCGCTACACTAGCTACTCCCAGTGGTTTTCCTTCGGTGGGAGGGGGTGGTCTCTTTGGGCATCTGACATCTCCCTTATAATGTCCAACACCACCACACTCAAAACAGTGGAGAACCCTTGGCTGCTGACTTTGGCCAGGATTAGGGTTTCTGGGCGGGTTTACCTTAGGGTTGAAACCTGTTCCCTTTCCTTGGAAATTGTTTTGGGGACCTTAAGAGAACTCCCTCTTTTTATCTCCCCCCTCCTTCTTCTGGGGGGCGCCCTGTCCGGCTTTTTGAGAATCCCCTCCAGTCCCCTTTGAGGACACCCGGGTACTTGCCCAGATGTCCGCCTCCTCTGCAAGCTTCCGGGGATTGGTCAGCTTGCTGTCCACCAGGTGTTGGCGCAGCTCGGGAAAACATTTCTCGAGGAGGTGCTCTTTCAAAAATAGATCATACAACCCCTCATAATCCTTCACCTCACTGCCCTTTACCCAGCCCTCCAATGCCTTTCTTGCATAATCAAGGAAGTCCACCCAGTTCTGGGTGCTTAACTTGTGGCTCCCCCTGAACTTCTGGCGATACCTTTCCGGGGTAAGCCCAAACTTCCTGACCAATGCTAGCTTCATGGTGGGGTAGTTGGTCTGCTCCTCTGATTCCAAGGCCAGCAATGTGTCCCGACCAGTAGGAGGCATGTACTTATACAACCCACCCCCCCAGTGCTTCTCCTGGATCCCATGGGCTCTTAAGGAGACCTCATAGGCTGCCAGCCACTTGGCTATGTCATCCCCCTGACTATAGCTGGCAATTATATCCTAAGGCAGGTAGGGTCTGGACTCCCTGGTTGGTTCTCTGGTTTCGCTGCCACCATTTGGAGTTGGAAAGGGTCCCCGTTGCAGGGCCTGGAGTTCTAACTCTTTTAGTTTGAATTCATGAGCCATTCTCCGCTCTTCCTTCTCCTGTTCTAACCTCCTCCCCTCCCTCTTTTCTTCCAACTCCATTTTTGCTATTTCCCACCTTAACAGTCTATCCTCTCTCCTGTCAGCTAACCCGGTTTCTGACAACCCTCTCGATGACACACTGCTGCCCTCCCGTGAGGTTGCCTTGGGGCTGATTGACATCTCACCCACCCCCGGGGGACATTCCGCAGTCCTATCAATGACAGTACCTCTGTCCGATTCCTCCTCTTCCACCGTTCCCTCCTCATTGCGCGCTTCCACCCAAGCCCTCCAACTGGTCTGGAGTTCCCCCTTCTTGGCACCACGCTTAAAGAACACTCCCAATTGTTGACAGAAATCTTTTAGCTGGGCCAATGAATAAGTGTCCAGTTTTTCCAGTGCAAATTCCATTTTGCAAAAGGCAACACAAGGTTAAGCACACAAAAAGAATAGAGTGGCAAGGGCAACCTGAAGCTACCTCCACCCCACCACCAGGAACAAATTTGGAAAAACAAAAGTAAAAATTAGGAGGGCCGCTAGGAGAAAACTCCAGGTGTAGGCTAGTGTATTACGTTTAATTACTACTGAGTAGCTGCAACCACAGTCAGGATCCCACCGCTGGACACCAATCTGTTGGAACCTGGGATGACAGGTCACCTAGGGTAGCCTGGCCTAGGGTAAGACATGCAATTCTAGAGGCACAAGTGTGAAGGTTGCAAACCACCCAGGAGTAAATCCACGCAATAACACTTAAAAAGGACACTACACCAATTTGTTAGGAAAATATGTACTGGTTTATAAAAATAATATTCTCTTTGTTTTAGTTCTCAGTATTCACAATTGGAAATTACACCTTTGATTAGGAGAAGTTAATAACACTTTTCTGTCTGTGGGGAAAAAGAAATTACAGTCTAAACATTCAGATGTCATGAATTCAGAAATGCTTACTTTTAGAAATGTGAAATTATCTCAGTAGGATTACTTTCAGCAGTATTACCTTGCATTAATGATCAACAACAACAATTCATCTCATTACATTAACCTGCCAAATCCACTGGCTTTGTCTTTACTACAGTGTTAAACTCTTTTCCTCCCGTATCTGCACCTTTATATATAAAGTGAATGCACACCCAGTGAAATGTAGGAAACTCACAAGTTCTCAGTAAGCTTCAGCTACCTCTATAAGTGTCTGAAGGGGGTTCCTCAGTTGGTAGGAACTGTCAGCGCTCTTCTGACTATAAATTCAGCCCCCCCTGACTTCTGGCTTGGTAGATGTCTTTCTCAGACCTGTCTCAAGGAAGTTGGAGTTATGTAACTATTTCCCCCACCTACTAGGGCACAGCTCAGGAGTAAAGAGGATCAGAATGTCGGGGCACCTTTCTAGGCACTAGGATTCGTGATATGAATATCCCCAGAGAGGGCTCAGCACTTCCCCTCCTCACCCCCACTCTCCTTACTGTCTGTGTGTCTGTCCTGCCCCAGTCCCCAGGAGTGGGGGCTGACACACGGCTCCGCTGTAAATGCCACCGGCAGCGGTAACGGCCGCCTATCCCCGCCCAGCCAGCCTCTCAACCTTGGTGCTGGTGTGGTAAGGATTGATGACGGCGGCCCTTCGTTCCCTCACTCGCTGTCTGAGGGCAGGCGCCAGACGAGCGGCCTCGGGTCCGGCTATGGCCCAAGTTCCCCGCTTCTCTGGGGATGTAGGCTGCACCTTCGCCCCTGTCCTCACCGGAATCGGAAACGCTGAGGAGACCGGAGACGCGTTGCCGCTTGGGAGCCCCTCGCTCCTTCCAGACGTAGGCCTCAGCCGCGCAGGCGCGGGGGAATCAGTGACACGGCCGACGCCGCCTCCTTCACCCGGGAAGTACACGCCTCTGCCCTTGCGCGGAGGAGCAGTGTCTCGCTGCTGTTCTGCCCGCCTCACCTTCAATTTCACCGCAGGGCTTTGACAGCTGGCAGCGCCACTCTCCGCGGACTGTACACCTCAACGCCCCCTCGCGCCTCCCAGTAGAGACGCCTCAGCAGCACGAGATGCCAGAACACACCGGGCACAGTTCTTCCAGTCCGGGTAGGCTGGAACTTCAGAATGAAGGCGGGGAGCCAATTACTAAACCAATGGGGGGTTTGAAGGTGGATGTAGGACACGGCCCAAAACGGGAAAGTGTCCAAAGTTCTTGATTGCTTGACTGACCCAGATTAATGTCAGACCAATGAAAGGGTTTGGTCAGGAGCACAAGGGGGAACGTCTTCTGAAAGATGTTGTCAATCCAGTAGACCAACTAACTTCTTCGAGCGCGTCCTCCTCCTCACACTACTGCCTCTCTCCTCTCACACTCTGGACTACACAAAATGGCTCCCTGACCCCATCCCTTTTATAGATAACCCACACAGAGTCCAGTAGGGTCCAGAAAGTTCTGGAAGGCCTAAGGTTATCCTATGGGGCAGTCTAAGATGTGGCAGTTGGAAACAGTTAGGGCCCTCCATTTTGTGAACTACTACATTTTCCTGACAGAACAGGCCTCTAGGCCTGAGGTGAAAAACTATGAGGGAGAAAAGAACACCTATCCCCTTGACCAACACCTAGAAAAAGTTAGTGGACAAAAATTATTAAAGGTATGAGGGCAAAAAGGGGACAAAATAAATAATAAATTGGAGGGACTACGCAAGAAGCCAGACAGGTCTAACAATGTTCTTTTGTTTTCCTTGAGTTGTAGCACAATTTGATTTTCGCTGTTGTCAGGTATCCTCTCTATCTGACCTTGTCCAGGGCTTCTTACTGTTGACTTTTCTGCCTGGATGGATTCTTCTATACTAGTCTGACCTTGTTCAGGATTCTGTGTTGTTGAGCCTGGGGTTTTCTCTTCTTCCTGAACACATTTTTCTATACCTGTCTGGTCCTGCTCAGGTCTTAAAATTTCTTGTTTGTCTTCTGCCTGTGCGTTTTCTCTAATACCTATCTGTCCCTCCTCAGACACAGGTGTTCTGGTGAGTTTTTTGTTGGTCTGGGTATATTGTTCTTTCCTTATCTGGTCCTCCTCAAGATTACCATTAGCTTTGATATCTGTAATCTGAGTGTGTTCTTCTATTCCTGTCTCATCTTCACTATCACTCTGACTATCTAAATTCGTTTGGCTTCTTGTTCTTATTCTTATTTCAGGTATGTCAACCACTGGAATCCATTCATCCTGACTGGTGCTTGGTTGTTCTTCGTCAACTACTTCAGGATCAACTTCTTGAGACCCTTCAGCTGTGCAACCTTCAGCCTCAAGTTCGTCAGGTTCTGTTACCCTTTTGGTATGGCTGGCATGGGTCCAGTTTGGAATTCCCTTGTACTTTACAGCTGTGGTGGTAACCAATATCACTTGGCGTGGTTCTCCCCACCTTGGTACTAGGTAAGATTCCCGGGTGTGATCTTTTATCAGTACCCAATCTCCAGGGTTTAAGTCATGTGCTGGAGTTGATTGTCTGGCCACAGCATCTTCCCCAACCTGGTGAGAGATAGAACGCACTTGGTCAGTCAACTCTTTGCAGTACTCCAACACTAAATCATCAGATATAGTCAACAGCTTGTGTCCGGGCACACATGCCTGCCTCATTGCCCTTCCCATGAGTATTTCATGGGTACTCAAGCTTGTTTTCTTGTCTGGAATTCTTCTAAGTCCCATCAGGACAAGAGGTAAAGCATCGGGCCATTCCAATTGGGTAGATTCACACATCTTTCCCAATCTTGCTTTTATTGTGCCATTCAGATGTTCTACCACTCCAGAAGCATCTGGGCGATATGCACAGTGCAGCTTTTGTTCAGTTATGAATGCTTTACAAATCAGTCGAATTATTTCATTATTAAAATGAGACCCTCGGTCTGATTCAATCATTACTGGAAAACGGGACCAAGGAATGAGCTCTCTTAAAAAGAGTTTTGCTACAGTTAAACTTTCATTCCTTCTAGTTGGCTATGCTTCTAACCACTTGGAAAATAAACAGATGATGACAAGAACATATTTAATTCTCGAAAAGCAGGTAACTGAATGAAATCAAGTTGTAATCTGATAAATGGGCCTTCTGCCTTCCAATTTTCCCAGGACAAACCACAGTTTTCCTACCAGGGTTCATACATTGACAAATCAAGCATCTCTGGCAATGACTCTCTGCTATGTTCCTGAACTTCGCATTAAACCAATCCTGTCTGAACAACCTTATCATTGCATCTCTGTCTATGTGTGTGTCCCCATGGTACATCCTGGCCATTGGTGAAAGCATGCAATCAGGTAAAACTGGTCTCCCATCTAGGTAAACTATCACACCAGTCTTCCCTTTCTTTGGGTTCTGCTTCATTTTGCAAATCTCTCACTTCCTCCCATGTATTTACTCCTCTTAACAGCATAAGTTGGCAGCTGATTCCACATGCATCGATTGCCATTCTGTATCTGGCACAATGTTGGGCCACTTGGTCAGCATAACGATTACCAGCTGTCACTTTGTCATTTCCAGATTGGTGAACAGCACACTTGACCAAGGCCAATTCTTTAGGCAATTGAATTGCTTCAAGTAATTCTTTTACAAACTGTCCATTTTTAATAGGGGTTCCTGAAGAAGGCATGAACTCCCTTTGCATTCATAGTTGGCCAAAGTCATGCACTACCCCGTAACCATACTGACTATCAGTGTAAATGGTTACAATTTTTCCCAATTTTGCACCCTTTTATTAAAGCAATCACTTTGGCTACTTGTGCAGACTTGACTCCTGTTAAATAGGGTGCTTTGACTATGCCAGATAATGTGCACACAGCATAAGCAGCGCTTAATTCTCCTTCCTCATGTCGCATACACAAGCCATCTACAAATAGCTCATGTTCAGGATCCTTTAAAGGTTCTTCTTGTATGTCTGGGCATAGTTTAGTACTATATTCAGTGAGGTCGATACAATCATGTTCAACTTCCTCCCTTACTTCTTCAAAGTGTGAATTTGGTAACAGGGCTGCCGGATTTAGAACTGTACACCTGACTATTGTCACATTCTCTGATCCAAGAATAATTCTTCCATATTTAGTCATCCGACTAGGAGTTAAGTACGGAGTTCGCGTTCAAGTTAACAGAATCACAACTGCATGTGGGACATATACTGTTACAGGGTGTCCCATGACAATAGATTCATTTTGCTCTAGACTCATGCAAGTTGCAGCTACAAATTTTAGGCAGCCTGGCAGTGCTGATGCCACTGGGTCCAATGTGGCAGAATAATATGCCACCAGACGTCGCATTAACCCATGGGTCTGGTTTAGAACTGAGAGAGCACAATAGTCTCTTGTGTTGCAAAATAGTGCAAACTCTTTTGAATAATCAGGCATTCCTAATGCTGGGGCTTCACACAGGCAGTTGAGTAGTCTTAGAAAAGCTGTCATGCTTTCATCATCCCATTCGACTGGATCTTTTGCCTGTTTCATCGTCCGCTGAATCAATGGTTTAGCTAGCACTGCAAATCCCACAATCCTCTGCCTGCAATAACCTACAACTCCGAGAAACATTCTGATTTCTTTCTGAGTTTGGGGTAGTTTAATGTTTTGAATTATTTTGATTCTTTGGGATGTCACTCTCCTGACCCCTCTTTCTATCTGGTGGCACCAGATACTTAACTGAGGTTGTACAGTATTGCAGTTTTTCAGGGAATACTTTATTCCCACCCTTTGATAAATGGTTCAATATTGCAATGGAATCAATCATGCAGTCATCTCTGGTTCTCGATGCTATTAATAGATCATCGATATACTGCACAAGAACAGATTATCCGGGTAGCACCAGTGATTCAAGACACTTTCTCAAAATCTGATTAAAGATGGATGGGCTTTCTATGTACCCTTGTGGAACACGATTCCAGACATAAACATGCTCACCAAATTTGAACGAAAATAAAAACTTGCTGTCTGGATGCAATGGAATGGAAAAGAAGGCATGGCATAAATCAATTACAGAGAACCATCCTGCCCTCCATGGTATTTGGTACAGAATCACTGGTGGATTCGTTTCTACTAGGGCAACATGGGATGACAATTTTTTTTTTTTTTCGAAGGTCTTGGACCACCCTGTACTTTCCGTTTGGTTTCTTTATGTCAATTATAGGTGAATTACAAGGACTGCTCATTATTTCTTCTAAAATGCCTTGTTCAACCAAACGCTCTATTTCTTTTGTGACACCTGCTTTTATTTCAGGACTCATTTTGTACTGTCGAATATTTGGATAAACAGCACCTTCTTTTACTGTCACTTTTATGGAATCGACATTTGCCATCATACCTACTTCTTTTCCAGAAAAATCCCAAACATCAGGATTTACATAGACTTGCAGCTCTTCTGGTAAATCTCTTAGTGACATCTTTTTAACTTCTGTTTCTAGTTTAGCGAACATAATTTTGTACATTCAGTCTTCATCTGGAATCTGAATTTCAACACCATTTGGTGTGCAAATGATTGTGCAATTCATCTTGCATAGTAGATCCCTCCCTAGCAAGTTTACAGGGCTAGAGTCGCACACAACGAATTTGTGCATCTCTTTAAACTTTCCTATGCGCACTTTCATTGGTTCTGTGACAGGGGTCCTAATTTGTTTATTAGAAACGCCCACTACTTGGATCTCTTCTCCCGAGAGGGGTAGGTTTGAGATGTCTGCTGTTCTCACAGTAGAACGGGTAGCGCCAGAGTCCAACAAAAAGGTAACATCATTTCCCTCTACTTTTCCCTCAATGTAAGGACCTGACTGATCTACCGGTAAGGATGCGCCAAGTACGCATTCCTCTTCCCCCTCTCAGGCACTGTCAGTAAGTGTCTTCAAAGAATGTGTCCTGTAAAAGAAACTGTGGTGTTACCGTATTTTTCTTACCACTTCCCTCCCGAAGTCCGGTGTCCACTCCACACTGTATTTGGCTTGACTCACAAAATCAGGTATAGAGGCAGGAGGTAACGGATTCTGTATTACTTGTTGTGGCTGTCTCATTGAAATCTCATTCTGCTTCTGGGGATTTAAATGTTGATTTTAGACATTCTTTTTCTGTAATAATTTACATTTGTTTCCCCAATGCCCCAATTTTCCGCACCCATGACAGGGAAACTTTTTCTTTGCCTCTTCCTTACTCATTTTCCCTCTGGGTTTGCCCCCACTACTTTCACCTTGGCCTTCTTCTTTCCTTTGATTATTTGCTTGCTGACTTAACTGAAGTTCCTGTTGTTCTGCCATTTTTACTTGAGCCCATATTACTTTTTCTTCTAATTTCTTTTGCTTGTTATCAATTTAATCTTCCCAGTATTTTGCATACTTGAGAATCTCGTCAACAGGCTTCGCTTGCCAACATAATTTATGTTCTTTAATTATTTTGGAGATTTCTGGTTTTAGTCAGGACACAAAACTATACATAAAATGTGTTATGTCCTTATTATCAATGTTTTCTAAACCACTGTACTGTTTAAATACCTGCAATAGGCGTTCATATTATGCATTTACAGATTCATCTTTATTTTGGGTGGTTCTATCTATTTTTGTCCAATCTGTTTCTTTTGGAGGTATCTTTCCTTTTAAATAGGTTAATACTTGATTATACTTTTTCATTACCTCTTCTGACGGGGCTCCTGTCTTTGGATCTCTAGAGTATTCATCATTTGGCAAATCTACTGTAATTTTACACTCGGTCCACAAATCAGCTGGAACAACCATGTCAAATAAACCATCTAAATCTTTTAACAGTACCTTCGAAACTTTCAACTTGCCGATACCATTCTACAGGCTTTTCCCTAAGCTTTGGGAAGTAATTAGTAAATGATAATATATCCTGTCTGGACCATGGGACATGTACATAACCTCCTCTTGGCGGTTCTCTCAATCTTTCAGCCTTTTCTGTTTCTTTTAGTAAATATTCAGATACATTTCAATGTGCCTGTGCTTCTTCCCTTTTCTTTGTACATCTGGCTTTCCGTTTGTCTAAATCTCCCCCTTTTGCAATAACAACAATAACTCCTTTATCTGCAACTTTCGTCCTGACACATTCATGTTTTCCAAAACTTTGTCAGAAAATTCAGCTCTACATGGTTTCTGTAATACCTTTGATTTACCAATGTCAATTCCCATTTCTGAAGCCAGATTCATCAATTTTTCATGGTATATTTTCGTATTTCGAGTAATACTTCTGCATATAAACAACAATTCTTCTCCATTAAAAGAATTTAACTTTTCCAATCCGACATTTCAGGCTACCATCTCTTCTAATTCTACCCTTAATTTGAATATGTCTAATACCTTTGGCTGTGTTTTTGGCTTTTCTATGTCTCAGGTCCTTCTTTCTAATTCGTCAGGGCTCACTACAGTTGCACTACTCGTTCCTGAGGATGTTTCAATCTGTACTTCTTTTGTGCAGCAGGGAGTAATTTTCCTGATTGAGTCACTCACTGGTTCTCGTACAGGTAAATCCATTAAGGAAATTACTGACTCACATTCACTTGCTTGGTCATCAACTATTACATTTTCTTTCCTAGGCTGTACTATGGGTGTAGTCAGAACGAGAGTTTTAGTACTGGGTTGCTTATCTCCATATAAAGGAACTACGGGACCTATAGTTACTGGTATTGTCAGAGCTTCAGGACTGGTATTTATTTGAGTGATTTTCTGAATTAATTCCCTACGCTGTTTTCTTAATGCTTCTTTCTTTCTTTCTTGAAGTACCTTTTGCAACGAGGTTTCATGTATAATCTGTGGAACCAAGGGAGGTTGTAGAAACGGAGCACTAGGGATAACCCTATTGGTTTCTTCCTGATAAGGTGGCAGATTTTTCATTAAAAAATCCTCTAAATAATCATCATCTGAATCACCACCACTAGTCATTAAACGTTTTGTTTTCTCAGTACTTTTACTTCCAGTTGGTTCTTCTGAGGCAAAGACAGGATATAATCCTTCCACCAGCATAGACTGTCTCCATTGTTTCATCTGCTTATCTCGAGTTTCTTTTGGAAATCTGGGATAAAATCTGCTAACATTTCTGTCACTTCCAGATCTATCTTGTTCAAAAGCTTCTGTCTCCCACTCTTCTAAGGCTTCATATTGCGTTAATCTTGGTCTAGGGTCTAACTCATTCATACGATTTAGCAAATCGTGTAATATTCTACCATTGAATGAAATTTCAAATAAATACCATCTTCTGGAAATGCTAATATGCCATCATCTTTGGTATACTCTGTCCAATTATCTAACCATACACAAGTGTGGTAGCCTCTTTCTATCATCATGTCTGATGCGGGTGTTTTCTGTGGTGGAATAATAATTCCTTCTCTCGTTTTCACTGGTTTTACTTTTTTAAAGTAATTATAGATTTTCGGCATGAACGTCAGTTTTCTCTTTTCTCCGTACATATTATATGGTCTTCTTCTAATACTTTGTTCTCGGGCAAAACCTAAGTATTTTCTATCTGGACGATTTCCTCTGATTGCTGGATCTAAATGCCACATATAATTATTGCTGTCTAATTTTATAAGAAATTTTAATTAATTTAATTTGTTTACTTTGCAGAAATATTTCTCCAATACTAGAGCGTTTCTTTTTTTCAATGACCAATTAGAGTTTGTCTTACAAGCTACGTTAACCAATGCTTGCGCGGCTTTTATGTGACGTGAATCTCACTCTCTGCACTCACCCCTCCTTTACAATTTTCCCACAACTACACACCCGCTGGTTCTATCAATCCCAGCGCGACTCTCTATGACGTCAGTGCAGCATTCGCGACTAACTCCTCCTGTGCAAGGTAATACGACAATTCAATTTCTTTTGAATTCTAATTGCTCATTTCATTAATTAACAACATTAAAACATTCGCTACTGTGCCTGATTGACTAAATTCAAAAGAAAAGATAATTTATTTCACAATGAGGAAAACCTCTTCCATCTACTCTTCATGCACTACGAGTAAAACAATGTTCCGCTTACTCTTCACTCAAGCAAAAAATAACCTGTTACTCCTTCAGACTTACCCTTTCTAGGTGATATAAGACCACATTTTCACCAGAGAACTCCCTTGCTAGCAATCATTCTCACTTTTATATAAGAAATAATCCCTAACTAGTGCTTCAAGTTTTACCTAACTTACTGCACTTTCTTCATCAATGCAAGTAACCTCACTGCGTGTGGCTTCCATTTACTGCCCACTATTCGTATGCTCTGGGGATCTCCAACAAACGAATAACAATACAAACATGTTTTTTTTAATACATAAATCAATAAAAAATCAATAATCAATATGCAACTAACTACCTATCTTTAACTAAACCCTAACCATAGCTCTGCTACCTAAAGAAATACTGATGGCGCGCGAGAATACCAGCTCAGTTAATCATACTCACCTGGGCCCATAACCATTCACACCTTGAACCGGTAATCCTGCTTCTATTTACTGCCTATCAGGATTTTAATCTTTTAGGATTTATACCTGTACACCATGACTTACCAATCCTTTGTCACCTATGCTATAAGTCCTAGGGATCGAGAAGGGAGTTAGCATAATAGGTAGAAATTTTAATAATGTATCTTCCTGTAATAACCACAGACTCTGGAGAAGTTTTAAACACTTTATCTATGCAGACCTTTAGTGAGTCAGCGGCCACAATACAGTGCCAGAAATTTTACAAGTAAAAATACAATCAATAAGCCATAAAGTTTGCAAGAAATCACAGTAACACCTTTAGACATTGGGACCTGGGAAAGGTGAGAAAGGGAAATAGCACAAGGACATACCACATAGATTGTATTTACCTAGAATGGTGTAAGGACCAATCCTAGCCACGGTCTGGGGCAAAGAAAAGGCTCCCAACTAATCAGGTGCCAACGTGTCTCAACAGGTGCAGATAAGGACAGGTGACCTCCGCTAAGTGCAACACCAGCGTCATACCCCTCTCTATGGCAGTTAGGTACCCCAACTGGGTAATCGATAATTCTCCCTCTGCAACACCCAGATTCATCTGAGAGTGTGCTCCGCCAGAACTTCTGCTCTCGATCTCCTACAGCATACGTTGGGTCAGTGACAGGTCAGACAATCGGATAAGTCGGACAATTTCTCTAACTAAACCTACCTTAGTTATACCATTTTCTAGGCAGTGTACCACCCCTAAATGTTGCAAATCTATGGGATCCCCTTCAGTGATTGGTCAGAAAGACGAAGAGAGGTCATCACACCATACTAAGATGAGGTCATTTCAATTTAATATAGTTGATCACGGACCCTTAGATCTAGCAACAAAAATCTGCTAGTGGTCCCAAAAACAAGGAGAGTACGTACGGGCGGGAGACGCTTCTCCCTTCAAGCTACCAACCTCTGGAACAACCTTCCTGACTTCATCAGGTTGGAATCCAACCACCAAAAATTCAGGAGGCTGGTAAAAACTCACCTGTTTGTCTAATCTATTGAATGAGTGAGCGAAAGGCGCCGGGATGCCTTTGGGTAGCTGTGCGCGGTACAAGTCCGTAATTCATTCATTCATTCATTCATTGAGCAATGTTCAAGCCCATTATTTATTTTCCCACGTCTTTATTCCGTCCATCAATATTATTTCATTTTAATATACAAAGTTGTGAGTTCTTTTCCTTTCCCAGGTTAGGAATTTGTGGTTCCCAGGCGCGCTTCCGGAAAGACTAACTGGCACCAGTTTAATGCCACTGCTTGAGGTCTCTCAAAGTTCTCGACTCATGCGCAGAGCGGTTTTCAATATGGCTGTTCATGTCACCCTTAGGCCCAAACACGAGCTATTAATAAAATCAAAGAGAGACACATTAGATTACAAAAATAAATGAATGCACTGTATACCACTTATCTCTATCCTAACCCCATTACTTTATTTTAACTATAGCATTAATAGTTAAGCAGAATGAACATAGTTTAGTTGAAGCAGTAGCAAGTGCTTTAATGTGTGAGACATGAAGCGGCCATCTTGGCATTAGTGCTCAGAAGCAAGAATTTCCCACCAAAGCGAAAGATACGTCACACCACGTAGATGTGGCAGACGAATGCGCAGAAGAGTTCCGACGTTTTCGGCGCCCATTTTAGGACACTCGGGTTACTGTTAGTAAAAGCACATTGTCAAGCTTCCCCTAGATGCTAGAAATGTTGTGTAAATGCAAATATTAGTCAACAAACATGTTGCTTAATTAATTACATGTTGTTTTCGAGAGGGCTGAGTACAAGCAAGTTTCTGTACATATGAAACCTTGCACCATCACCCCATGGTTGGCATTTGCTGGGCAGTCTTTGCTAGCCTTGGTCTTCGACTTGTGTGGGATTCTGCAGGTAGGATAGTGGGGTTAGACTTGGAAAAAATGCAAAGGACCAATATGAACCATTGCAAGAATGTGCGCCCGGCCAAGGTAGCTTTGCAAACCCCGCTTATTATTTGTTTTGACAACAAGCTCCTTGTGGAGGTTTAATTTTATTTTGTTCGTAATATTATTCTTCATGTCTTTGCCAAGTATATACTAGGTTCCTCAGGAGTCATGTCCCCCTAGAGAACAAGTGGGGGCTTGGAAAAAATAGTCCTTGGGCAAATGTCTCTGTGGTTATGTGGATGGTTAGGTGGGAACAAACCTTCAAATGTTTGTTCAGTCTCTTTGTGGCATGGCCACAAAGAGACTGAGGAGAACTGGCGGAAGCCTACTTTAAAATCAAAGCCTACATTGGCCCATTTGTTTTGCAAGAATGAGCCTGTAATCGTCTTTACTATGGCAAAGTTCCATAAGTGGAGATCAAAGCAGATAGCTACTTGTATAGTTCTAGTAACCACACAAATTCCACCTGTGGTTCCCCTTAGTCTCTCGACTATGTTCATGTATTTTTGAGGAGCTGAAATCTCCTTGTGATGATGAAAGAAAGTAAATGTGGGGTGCATGTAATGAAGAAGGGCACACCGGTAATTAGTTGAAGGATGAAAGATTTATTCTTCAAGTATTACAGGATAAAGAAACGTCCTATCCACACAGCATTAAAGAAGTAACTGCCTCACACATTACTTAAGACATTACTTAGCATTTCAGAACACAAGCATTTCATTCTAGAACAGTATGAGGAAGGCAGTCTTAAACAACAAGTAAGTATTAACTAAGCATAAGTAAAACCAGATATAAGATATTACACACCTTTCCCCTTTACACAATTACTTCAAAACAAAACAAAATTATGAAGAGAAACATGAATTTTCTTAACACGACAACTCCTCCGCAACATTGTTTTCTTTAAATTAGTTTTGTTGTGTTCATTCGGTATAACGGAGACATTAAAACAGCATTTCTATCTAAATTCCATATGCGACCATCACTTAGTTTGACAACATTTTCGAAGCATTTTTTAACAACAAAAGGAGAAGAAAATTTCGATAAACCACCAGATTTCTGGGGTAAGCAAACTTTTACCCTGTCACCGACCTGTACATGAGTGTGTGAAACAGCATGTCTATTGTCAAAGTAACTTTTCCTCTTTACACATTTTGACTTCTGTGAATTATCATGATCATCAGAAATATTAGTTCCTGAAACTTTCTCAGAGTTGGAAGCAAGACGATTGTCTCTCATCCATGACAGAAAAAGATGAGTATTGGGACTCCGTCCTCTAAACAGCTCAAAAGGGACCTTATTGGTGGTGGAGTGAGGAGTGAGCCGATAGATTCTTACACGTTCAGAAAATTTCTAATTTCTAGTCTTTTCCCTGAGCTTTAGCAAATTGTAGGGTCTCTTTGAGTACTCAATTAAACCTCTCAACTATCACGTTAGTTTCGGGATGATCGCTTGTGTTTATTCCGGTTTATTGTTAAGTACTCTTCCATTATTTTTGAGACCAACTGCACTCCATTATCGGTCAATATGGAGTCAGAAAGACTCTCTCTTGAAAAGATTTCTTCTAGAAAACTGATAACATCTTTTGTCTCAATGATCCTTGCAACTTTTATTTCTGGCCATCTAGAAAACATGTCAATTAAAACTAACACAAAGTATTGACCAGAAGAACCAGAAATAGGTCCAAAAATATCGAGAGCAATCTCTTCCCAACACTTGGTAGGTTTTTCTCGTATCACAATCGGTTGAACTCTTGTCATCAATGTTTTGTCACATGTATTACATGCTTCACAATCTCTCACCACCCGTTCAACTTGTAGATCAATACCTGGCCACCAAAAGTGCATGCAAATTCTTTCTTTGGTCTTTGAGATACCAAGATGTCCTACATGAGCCTGATGAATGATTCTTGATCTGACACAGGTAGGAGGTACAAGTTTCGTACCCTTCCATAAGACACCTGAGCTGATGGATAATTCCTCACAAACGTTCCAGTACTTGCAAACATCTTCATCGAGGCCTTTCATACTCTTCCACCCTTCAGTCACAAGCTGAGATACTTTCATAAGAACAGTATCTTCATTGCGGGAATCTTTCCACTCTTTCTCACTCAAAATATCTGTAATAAGTTTGCATACTTTGCATTCATCATCATCGCACAAATCAGCCAGGTTCTCTGAATCAATATTGGAATTGATTTGAACAAGACGAGAGACACAGTCTGTTTTCAACACCAGGTATGTAGTTCACCACAAAATCAAAATCCTGGAGAGCAACAATCCACCTACAAATTCTTGAAGAAACAGCCTCTAAGCTTTACTTTGTAAAGAGATCTTTCCAAGGTTTATGGTCTCAGCAGACAATAAAAGAGTTTGTCCACAGAAATTTTCTTAATTTCCTAATGGCCCAGAAAATGCATAAAGTCTCCTTCTCTATGACAGAGTATTGAGTCTCAGCTCCCACAAGAGCTCTAGAAAGGAACATGATGGTCACTTCTTTATCACCTCTTATTTGTTTGAGTACTGCCCTCAGTCCCTTTGAGCTAGCATCCGTAAGCAAGATTGACTTGGCAGAAGAGTCAAAACTGTGAAGAGAAGGTACACTACTAAGAGCTTTCTTAATGTCACCAAATTCAGTCATACAATTGGAAGACCACACAAATTTCATTCCTTTTTTTAAGAGTGATCTTCAGGTATGTGTGCGTGAAGCAAACTGGGGAATACATTTATTGTAATACTCTGTCATCCCAAGAAAAGTAACTAATTCATCTCTATTCTGGGGTTCAGCAAGATTTTCAATAGTTTTGACCAAATGATCTCTAGGTTTTACACCTCCTTTAGTCAATTTGTGTCCCAAATATTCCAATTCCGCAAGATTAAACTTGCACTTGTTCTCATGAAGTGTCAAACCACGAGATTTAAATCTGGACAAAACAGCTCTGAGTCTTTCATCATGTTCTTTTTGTGACACTCCATGTTGAGAACATCGTCTTGATATATTTTAACACCTGTCAACCCCTGTAAAACATTCTCCATGGCTCGTTGAAAGACCAATGCAGCCGAGTTAAGACCAAAAGGGAGGCGTGTAAATTTGTAAGTCCCGAAAGATGTAATGAAAGCTGGCAAATCCATAGAGTTACTATCTATCTTAATTTGGTGGTATGCTGCCCTCAGGTCCAGAGTAGAAAATACTTCAGCCCCTTGGGTCAACATCTCAGAGATATTTGGGAGGGGATATTTGTCAGCTATAACTGCACAATTAAGGTTCCTAAGGTCAACACATAACCTAATCTTGCCAGAAGCTTTACGAGCCAAAACAACCGGAGCTAACCAATCGCTTGCCTCAGTTCCCACTATAATACCCTCTTTTTTGAGTTTCTCCAACCAAATAGTTTAATAGGTTGTCCCCCATAAGCCAATGGTCTAATATCCGGCTTGAAAATTTTAATCTTGCCAATCAAATTGGAATCATAAAATGCTTTTGGAACTAGTGTGATTTTTGCACCGGAGTCAAAAAGCATTTTGACAGTACAACCATTCACCTAAACACCATCCATTGGATTCTTTAATACTCTGGTTGAGTTTTCAACTGATTGAACCATGACTTCACAACAGTGAAGATACTGAGCCTGAAGCATTCTGTATAAAAACATCTTTCACTCGTTTATTCTTTTTATAAACTTTCGTTCTGCATACTTTTGCTAAATGTTCAAACCTGCCACAACTTTTACACTTAGTAGACAGGGCAGGACATGATTCATCATTTGCCAGATGGCGGACAGTATCACAATGATAGCATTTAAAATTATAGCCTTTTTTAGAATTCACAATTGTAGTATCTGTAGGTTTTTGAACACTTTGTTTATTTATGCTTTGTACTTTGTCATTGCTAGAAGTAGTTGTAGACTCTTTTTTAATCACTCAACACAGGCAAGAGAGTGTTTCAAGCGCTTGGCAATAGAAAGAATCTCATCTAATTTAGGATCGTCTTTTTGCCATAACTCATAACTCATCCTTCACCTTTTCAATATTGCAACCCAACATAAATTGATCACGAATGCGCTCCTCAAGAGTTTTTTCAAATTTGCATGTTGATGCTAGTTTATGTAGATGGGTGACATATACCTCAACAGACTCTTGTGGAACTTGCATACACCTTCCAAAATGGTATCTCTCCAAGACAGTACTCACTTTAGGAAGGTAGTGCTTATCTAGCTTCTTAAGACAAATCTCAAATTCATTAAAACCATTAGATTCTTCATCATTGAGTTCAGGTAAATGTTCAAACACGTCTTGTCCCTCTGAACCTAAGCAGTGCAAGAGGAGGGCAGATTTCCTTTCTGCACTCAATGAGACACCACAAACTCTTGAATAATTTAGGAAAACCTTCTTCCACTTTGACCATTGAATTGAAGGTTCTCCAGGGTGAGACAAGAAGAAAGGTGATGAGGTGACATTTTGCATGTTTAAAGACCTTAAAGATGAGATTACGTTAAAAATGAAATGTTGTTACTGTAGATACAACAAGAATACTGCTGATAAAATATTAAACACAAAATAAAGGTGTGTTTATCACCGTTGTAGAAGAATAACACAAGATGAGGTGTGTTTATCACCGATGTAGGATAATAAACACAAAATGAAGGTGTGTTTATCACGGTAGAGAGGAGGAAAAATAAATAAATTGGAAACAAATAAATAAAAAAATGAAGGTGTGTTTATCATTGTGGAAGAAAATAAATGATAAACATGTAGTTAATTTTTACATTTACCAATGTTTGTTGACTTTTGAAGATGCCACTCTGAAGATGGAGAAACACAGGATGAGTTTTATTTGTTTTAAAACCCACTCTCTAATTGGTGTGTTTATCACCGTAGTAGAAATAAGGTAAGTTGAAAATGAAGATTTTTTTTTACATTTGGCATTGCTTGTTGAATTATAAAAATGGCTCCATGTGAAGGTACACACGAGTTCCTAATTGGTGTGTTTATCACCATGGAGGAAAATAAACAAGAGCTGAATGAATCACCGTGTAAGTGGGAATGTCATATGCAGTTGATAGACAAGAGTCTATCAGAAAGAAAGCACCGGAGAAGGTGTGTGGCGAGAGGCAATAAAGAGAGGTTTATGTGTTGCTAGGAGACGAAGTCTTCATGTCTATTGTCATGCGCTTGATGACGTTTGAAGCTTTGGCGTTGCCTAGACAACTTCGCGTTGGCTTCACTTTGGCGTTATAGGTCAAGCAGCGTCAAAGAAGATGACGCGGTCGACAACGCGCTCAGGTTGAACCTCCGTGGTAAAGAAGACCAGCAACAGGGAGCGCGGGGAACAGCACGAGCAAGGTCGTGCGCACGAGGTCAGTTATTTGAAAATAAACAACGCGCTGAGATGAGAAATCCTCCGATAAAATTGTAGAATTATACACAAAATAGTCAATGTAATGTCTTTGTAGACTGGCATAAATGACACAATCTTGAGTAAATATGAGTTGGATAAATGAAGAAATAGATTTTTTTTCAAAAAAAAAAAAAAAAAACAACACCAAAGGAATTAATTTTGAGTTCTTAGTTTTAAGAACGGTTATTCCAACTCGCACTTAAGGAATTAATTGTACAGTACCTTGAGTTGGTGAAGATTAATGCTTTACCGCATGAGTCTTGGTCGGGTTAGGACGTTCTTCTCTTCCTGTTTGAATAAAATCCGTAAAAATGAAGACTTTATCTGAAGATGAATTTCAGGATGATGGCAGGGTTCAAGCCAGATTGTCGCCAGTGAAATGAAGAAGGGCACACCGGTAAATAGTTGAAGGATGAAAGATTTATTCTTCAAGTATTACAGGATAAAGAAACGTCCTATCCACACAGCATTAAAGAAGTAACTCCCACATATAACATTCTCAAGACATTACTTAGCACTTCAGAACCGAGGCATTTCGTTCTAGAACAGTATGAGGAAGGCAGTCTTAAACAACAGCAAGTAAGGAATAACTAAGCATAGGTAAAAACACATAGAAGATATTACAGTACATATAATTCCATAAGTAATTGATGAGGTAGAGTTACCCAAGCAGGTATAGCCAGCCAAATGGTGACTAAGAAATTAGATCAACCACTGATCTGTCTGCTCTGAGACCCTCAACACTTCCTTAATACTAAGACTGGCCAATGGTGTAAAACACAACGAAAAGCTCAAATACCAATTATAATACTGCATTTCTGTCATCTGGATTTCCAGAATTCAGTTTTTAACATCTAAAAATACCTAGAAACTTAGCTGCACTCAGAGAGTGTTACCCTCTTTTTCCTTTAGGTCTGTTCACACACCAGACAAATTGCCTCCATAGTCATTAATTGGGTCACCAGATTTCCAAACCTAGTGAATTTCATTCTCTAACTAGTAATGACTAGTAGCTCAAGTGTAAATTCTGCAGTAACTGATTGTTGGACTTGGCCCTCTCTTCGGGGTCACTCCCAAACATTTTGCCCCCACCCCTCCTGTTTTGCTGAATTCGTATTTGTTGGCATTAGGACTCTGTATCCTTTACTACTGATAATCTGTGCTAATGTTCTGCTCTCTCCTTGGAACATGGTAAAACTTGCTTACATCCTCTTGGCACATTGAATTTACTTATACGTCTCTAGTAAAGGAGCACTACATGTACCCAGGGCCTGTAAATTAAATGCTGCTACTGGGCCTTCACCTCTACCTTTGTCACCCACTTAAGTAGCACTTTAAAACATGGCTAAGGCCTGCCTTTGCAGCCTATAGTGTAGTTTTAAACTGCCATTTCAACATGGCAAAATAAATGCTTTGCCTAAACCAGCCTTTTTAGGTCTCGCTCGGGCCAGCACATGCGCTAGTCTGGCGAGACATTTAGTAAGCGGGTTTTTCAAGTGCTAACAAAGGCTTTTGCCGGCCACCAGCCTTACTATTACGCGCACAAGCGCACGCGCCTTGGTCTGCCTCTCCAATGTCTGATCAGAAGCGTGCATTTACATTCCAGAACCATCTTGCGCTTCCGGCTTCAAGACTTAGGACTTTCTACAGGAAGGTCCGATCCCCTGTATGGAAAATTCCAAGATATTGTGCCTCTTTTAACACTTCGATCACATTATGTCTCCCTTACAACCAATGCGAAGGAGGTTAATTTTGAACAAAATGAAACATGTTTGCAACTTACTTGGTGCCTTCTGCCTTCTGAAAATCAGACTGTGTGACCCTCTGCACACACGTCAAATGAGATCCTGGCAACCCACCACCCAAATTTAAACCATATGCTATGCTACGCACGTACTGCGATCGCTTTCACTTTCATGGCTGCGCTGCCGTGTCCCTTTCACGGCCGCGCAGCCAATGCTGGTTATCTTTAGGTGTAATTGCCCGCATCTTTCTCAAGAGCTTTGGGGTTGCCTGGTCTTGTTTCTGCATCCTAGATCGTACTTCCACCTCCCTATGCTTCGTGTCTCCTTGTCTCACTATTGTAGGTTCTTTGTCATCTCTCTCTGCCTCTGTTTTTCCTCAGTTTTATGCCTTTCTCGCTTCCTCTGGGTGAGAGTCTTGTGATGACAAGAAAGCCCTGGTACCAAGAAATGATTGTCAGTGACCACCACCTGCAACGACCATCCCAAGTTATGCGCTACTCCTACCCACCCTGACCAACCTTTCAGCAGCTTTGGCCTTCTGGACATTATGCACATCTGCCTGCATAAAGGGCAGTCTTATCACACCTCACTTGCACTTTCTTCTCAGCTGCCTCTGCTGTACTGTGTTGCTACTTCTCTGTGCTGTCGGATCCCTCTCAGTACACATGCCCCTTCTCTACATGCACACCAATCAGTACACTTGCCCCTTCTATACATGCGCACCTCTCAGTACACTTGCCCCTTCTCTACATGCGCACCTCTCAGTGCACTTGCCCCTTCGCTATATGCACACCTCTCAGTGCCTGCCCCTTTGGTCACATTCTTCACTCTCTGCTGACCCCTGCTTCCTCTCACTGACCTGCTCAGCCTCTCTCCCCTGCATCTCTCGACATCTTGGGCTCTTCTCAGTACTTGCTTTCTTAGAGATAATAAATGTGGCAGTGGCCTATGGGTATCCAGCTAGCCCAGGGTGATTACAATAACATAATTTACAAAACACCCATAGCATTGATCATATTGCAAGAATTTTCTAGCATGTCTATGTGTAAGTGAGTCAGACACAAGATGGATGGAAATGCTGTGCAGTGCAGTGGGATGCAGTTTAGATCTCCCCCCACCTTCCTGACTCTTAAACATTGCTTAATTTGAGCTAGTGGTTTCCGGCACATTATTGTCAACACCAGTGCTTGTGAGAATCTGCCACAAGGTGACGCTGTCTGGGGAATTTACAGAGCACCACAACAACAGTTAGTTATAAATTCAATATACATTAGAAATTACTATTACCTGCTGCCCAAGCCATTTTTAGGTCTCGCCTACGCAGCGCGCATGCGTTGCAAAGAAGACCTTTAGCCACCGTTCAGCTCTTTTTCGAAGCACATACTCGTGCTTGTGGCAGCATACGCCTTGCGGAAGCGCGCAGGGGCGCACCACAAGCACGAGTATGTGCTTTGAAAAAGATCAGACTGCTCTCCGAAGTGCGCGCACGAACACCACTCCCGGGCTTGCAATGGCTCCTCCTCCCATGTTGCTCCATTGCACACAATTTCTCTTCACGCCATTCCTGCTTGCACACTTGGCACAATCGACAAACCCAGCAACTGTTTATTTAAACTTGCGACTGGCGCCATCCACTAACATGCTGAACTTTCTCCGCTGGTGCTTATGAAGGACGTGCCCTTCACCGAGGTGGACTTCGAGGAGTAAGTCTTGTTCTTTATGTATATCTAAAGCCTTGCCAATTGGAACTTGTTTGTTTTTCCTTGAATCCAGTTTTGCACGCAGTGTTTAATATAATTGATAGGAAGCTACTCAATGGCATAAGCAAACAACAAGTATCTCTTAGACGCTCTGCTGACACACGGTCTTAGAAGGATGGGGTGAACATCCAAACACATCTGCTCCGGTAAAGCATTCTTATAATAATAATAAAAAAATAGCATGTTCAGACACTTGCTTCTTCATCTGCTCCAGGGTGCATGGTTTGTTCCTCCTGCTCATGTCTGGTAAAGGGCATTGTTTGTGCGACATCCGTTGCGCAAGGCTCACTTCTTGCAAGTGACCAGAGGAGGTGCTGCCGGAGGTTTTGGTGCCCATATTTCATTCCGTGTGTGTCCACTCACACTGCTGCCAGCTGCACCCAGTGTTGTGAGGCTGCTTCAGCCTGTCCTGCTTCCTAGTCCCACAACACTGGACAGAAGAGGCGGAGTCTTCTCACTGAATGGAACGCTGCTGCGTCAGCACTGGGACGTCACCTCAGATTTGTTATGCCTGGGGAACTTATGAAATGAACTCTTCTCTGCTGCGTGTATGCTGCATCCGGGCTCTTGTGCGTCAGCAGGGGAGAGTAGATGGCAAAGGGGCGACCCTATTTGCTGCATCTACAGTTCACGCTGCTGCTGAGGTCAGTGCAGAGGGAGGTTACATCCATCTTACACCATTGATTTGTTTCTCACCGGCGGTTGCCCAGCACGCTCCACCACATCACGTGCGTGTCAGTCACTCTACTGCCCTTACAGGTGCTCGAGTTGTCTAGCGCCTGAAGGGCACTTTCATCTACTGGCTTCTCCGGACGGATCGATATAAACACAGCCTGCCCTTGAGAGTGACAGAATTCAACACCGTGCACTTTCCTCGCCCCCATCACCCCCGGGGCCGCACTGGGAAGGCGGGCACTGGGCGAGGATGGACAGGGTCTTAGGGTGGGCTGAGTTGCATTTTTAGGGCCTCTGTTACCCACCCACGGCTGCCAGTTCATGTCCATTGTTTCCTTCATTTTTCTGGAGCAGTTGTAGCTGTGTGCTTTTTCTGAACCCTTCCCCTGTCACCTCAGCTCCAGTGTGTTCCAGGCCTTGGGGGTGCTTGCATAGGTCTGCTGAAACAACACCTTCCCCAAAGGAACAAGCATTGGCATAGCCAATAGGTCTCGCCTTTGGGACCTTATAAGTGTTTAATCATGCAACAGTTAATGCTGTTGCTGTAAGGATATTGTGCTGCATAACTAAGTACTTATAAGGTCCCAAAGGCGTGACCTATTGGCTATGCCAATTCTTGTTAATACTTAAAAGTCACCCCTAAGGTAGTCCTTGAAAGCCCACAGGGCAGGGTGCATTGTATTTAAAGAGTGACACATATGGTTTTTAAGTTTTACATGTCCTGGTAGTTCATTTCACTATTGTAAAACCTACCTCTCCCATAGGATAAGATTGGGTTACATTATTACATTTAATAAGTGCTAATGTTGAATGTGAACAGGTGGAAATGCCATGTTTGGTCTCCTATAAATTGTAATTTAAAACCCTCTGTAATAGTAAAGTCAGATTTAAGTCACAATTCTAAAAATTCCACTTTTAAAGAAAGTTTTTTACATAACCAGAGTACGGATGTGATTATTCAATCATCATCTTTAGAATAATCAGGTCAAGTAAATTACTCTTGGCCCATATATTTATTTACATTTTTTCATTGGTATTTAGAACCTTATTATGAACTTCAGACATATCATTAGAGGGCCACTTTTGGACTTTTTTTATGTAACCAAATATACCGCACCTAACTGTACAAAATGGTTCAGTGCAACAACGCACATACATAAAATATAAAACTGTGAGTTAGACATAAAAAACTAATGCTGATTACACATCTAATAGATAATTTCCAACATAAACCTTAAAACTAGTAAAATTATGTTTTCAAAGACAGAGGTTAAAATCACTATTATTCTCTGTGCTGACAATGGCGCTTGGTGGGGTTTCAGTTATTTAATTATAGTTGGATTTCAGTTGTAAATATTTGCCCACAAAACAAACGATAATCTTGTAGAACACTCCCCAAAGGTTTTCTTCGACACGTTTTGAACCACTACTTATTTATGGTTCTTCCGAGACAGAAAACGTATATGGGCTTTATTCTTTGGTTCCTCTTCACCAGACTGAAGTGTGGATTTCAATTCACCTTCATTCTGCTTACCTTCAGCTTCTCCGGCTACCACAGATGGCAGCACCTCCACAGGTATGGGCTGTTCTGGTCCTTTCAAAGATAGGAGTTTCACATCTCCATCTGTGCTTCATGATCTATCACAAGAACCTCCTCGGGAACACGCTGAGGCCCAACTCGGCTGTGTATAAAAGGGCCCAACCCTTGAATATGTTACTATAAGAAAGTTGCCATTTTCTTGTCCATTTTTTGATACTTGCTGCCAGTGACCTGGGTCTCATTATCCTGCTGTTAGGCTTTGTGTGTTACTCCCAGACAGTGAGAAAATATGGCTTAGCTGTGGGCAGGATGGTCCATTCTGACAGGATGGATGGGAGCGGAGCAGTTGCATCTCCCACTTGCACTTCAATCGCAGCTGCCTCCAGCCACACACAAAGAAACGTGGCACCAGTCTTTTGTGAACCTAGATTGTTTGGGAGCCTTGGCAGGGACAGGATGGAACTTTCCAGAACAAGATGTGGGGGGTAACCTAGAGGTTTACTCACTTCAAAGGTTGGCGACAGATATAAATATTGTACAATCAAAATAACTCTTCAGTGACCTCGTGGACCTGTGGAGGACATCAGATGTGCTGCTGCCCTGCTGTTTGAGGCCTTCTTTGTACCCCCAGAGGACTGCTCTGTTTCTACCAGAGGATTGCCCTGCTGCTTGAGGCCTGCCTTGCTGCTTGACCCTAAAACTACTAAAGTGACTCAAAGGCTAGTTTGCTGGCCTCTTGAGTGAGTTACAGGGACGTAAGCTCCAGAAACATTGAATACTGGATTGGCTTCTGCTGGAGTGAGCCCAAACCCCAAGTGATACCCTTCTAATCCAGGACCAGTTGTGGTGCTAAATATGCTACTCCTAATTAACCCTAAAAGTTGGGACTTAGAAAATGTACCACCAAAAGTGTCCTGAGAAATGACAGAAGACTAGTACTGGTTTTCCTGCCAATCCGAGCTAGGTGCTTCCACAGTCAGCTTGCCTTTGCGGCCGCTCCCATTACTTTCTTTTCCACAGCAGCAAAATACTGTTCAGCTGGACCTTTAAGCACAGGTGTTCTGCCCATGGAGCCCTCGTCGGCGACAGCCGGTAGCCTAGCTGCACTGGAGATCTTCTACTTCCCAAAAAGTGACAAAGTCCAAAGGTAGAAATCTTCAATGCGACTCAATCCAGCAGCTGTCCGACGACAACACCACCTCTTCGTACACTGCCGGCTGCCCTGCTCCGCTCCACTTTACCATCTCAGGAACTTTTCTTTGAAATTTCTCCTAAGTTCGAAGGTAAGCCGAGACCAGACCCAATCCACCTTGTGTAGCTGAACCATGCTCCTCCATCCTAAGCCACGACAAGAGCCAATCCACTTTGTGTAGCTGAACTTTGCTGTATCCTTAGCTTTTGCCTTTGACCATGTCTCGCGTGACTAGATACCCGCGGTTGGTGCTTTGATCTTTTAGGCACAATTTTTTTCTTTAAAAATTGATAAGTCTGATTCAATAAATTTGATTTAATTTGTTTTGGTGTCAATTTATTTATTAAATTTCACTAAGGGCGGACCGTAAACTTCGCTCTGCCGGAGGAGTTTTCAAAGCTTTTGCCACTCCTTGTTAGTTTGGCCAAAAACTCCACATCCTGCCGCCATGTAGCGAAGTTTACCACCCACTTAAATAAAATTACTTACCTGATTTCCTTTCTTGTTGCGCAGCGTAGAACAAGGAACTGGGTGCGAGGGCGCATAGAAAGAGCTGTGGCGGGCCTCGCAGTCGTTGCAGGTTTCTAGTGTGCCTGCGTACAATAACACACATGAGCTCACAAGAGAATCCTCTAAAGCGAAGTTCTTCAATCTGTGGGGCGAGCCCCCCCAAGGGGGGTGCAACAACCTCTCAGGGGGGGTCCGAACTCCACTGTAAGATCTAAGCTTTCACTGTTTCCTAATCGATGGGGCATGCCGTGCCCATATGTTTGTAATTTCGAAAGAAAGCGAATTCCAAGAGCTGAAATGCTTCAGCTGCTGTGGGAGGCAAGGAGTCTCCTGTGCTGTGAACCCAAAAGCGAAACATTTCAGATCTGAGAATTAACTGTGCTAGGATGGTTGGTTTTTCACACAAAGGAAGCAAAGTTTCTCTTTAATTTACATTAAGTATGGGCATGCCTTGCACTCAGTTTTCTTAAAAAATTCCAAAAGTGCACATTTAATGTAGCTATTTTCATACTTGTTTAATGCATTGTGTTCAAAAAGCACACTTTTAAGACAGATCTTTCTTTATAATTGTTTGAAAACAAATGGCTTAGGGGACAAATGAAGGGCAGTTGGCTCATGCTACTGTGGGGTTTGGCAGCTGACATTCCCACACATGAGAGTGTAATCAATTCAGCAACTACCATTTTATTTGTAGTAAGTGAATGGAATTCAAGTGGAAATGTTGCTGGGAGCCTCAGATGGCAAATAAAAGAAAGTAAGAACTATGAAGAAGGCCATTCTCATCAGTGACAAGGTTGACATCCTTTGAGCATGTGGCCCTGAACCTAAATATTCAATTGTTTTTTTAAACATTTACATGCACTGATTGTGCCATGCTCATTTTGTGCCAGTAGCAAATGTGCAGCTATGTGAATTGCAAGCGTGGCTAGCTTGCACAATTTGCAGCTGTCACATTTTGCATCCCAAATAAATGCTTCATAGTGATCTCACAACAAGGTGCTTCAAAAGTAGGGTTTCTCCAGTCTTGCGGAAAGGAAGAAGAGAGCGTTTGATGATGGGATATTTCAGCAGCCTTTCCATACCTGTGTCGAACAGAACGATTTCTAGCAATGTACGCAACTCACGCCTTATATTTATTTTTTACTTTATCACCTCTGTAAAGCACCACTTGTTGCCTGACTGAATAATGTCTGCACTTTATGCGGTATACAATGATATAGTATTGCAATCATAAGCATAAAGGCAATGAACACAAATGACAACAAGATTAACGTTGCAGCACATAGGCAACTGGCCAAGGGTGGTTCTGGGGTAAAGGGCAATCTTACAAACACTGCTTCCAACTAGTCCATTCCTGACCTGATTCCAATAGGGGCAGCGCTCCCTTTATATCAGAGGTGGCAGGTGGTGGCCCCCGGTACTCAATTTTAGGAATTCTTATTCTGCATCCAACTTTGACCAAGAGCAAGAGAGAGCAAAGCAGAATAGGGTGAAAGAAAATGGGCAAAAAAGCTGTGAAACAGAGACAAAGGGATAAAGCAGAGATAAGAAACAACCTGCAAGAATGAGACAGAGGCAGAAATTAGAGGGTGGAGGAAGAAGGAGGCGTGTGCTGGTTCGTTCAAGACTCGGCAGTCCTGGTATACAGCCGCCCTGGCATGAGCCAGTGCTGGCAGAAGTGACGTAATAAAAGCTTCAGGACTTGTACTTTTATTCTAATTCTTAATTAAGCACTGCCTTTGGGCATCAACCATAAACCCTTTCAGCCTCTAACAGTCTTTTCTACTCTCTGCCTAGACCTTCTCCCTGGAGGCACACACATCAGTCGCGGCTAGTGCAGGCAAGTGCGCTGGGGCAGTGTAGTGGGGCGGGGGACCGAATAGGTTTTATTTAATTTGACCTATTCCATCGCCTATCCACTTCCCCGCCACCGCCCCATCGCATTTACCTGCGTCGGCCGCCGATGTATTTACATGCATTGCAATGCTGCCAGTTCACTGTGCAGCTGGACCGACATTCATTTGATCACCACAAAGTCTGTCAGACAACATTGCTCTGAAGTAAATTTTCAGTTTTTATTAGTTCTATTTTTTAAACATAAGCTTGACGTGTCCTAAACCCCCACTCAGGGCATTACTCTTAAAAAAACAAGTGGGGAGACTAATTAGCATAAACAGTGCACAGTGATGTCACAGGACATCACAGGAAGGGATGGTAGCATCCTGTGAGATGCTTCTTTTAAAATAAATGTGCTAGCCTTTCCTTCCTTGCTTACTATGGAAAGAAAGGTATTTACCTGACTTGAGGGTAATTACTTCGGAGGTGAATGGGCTGCTCCAGATAACACTGTCCCATTATGACTCAACTGCATACGTAAAACCCTAGTAAAAATAGTTTGTGCACAATTTATCTTGGAAAAAATTGATTTGGACTGGTGAATAAGCCTCTGTCATTTAACCACCCCCACTCACAAACCTTCAGTTTACTAAACACTCTTACTCTGTTTAACATTATTTGCCTGAAATGGCCTGGGATATGCGGATGGCAGTCGATTATGTGGTGTACCAGATTCCAGAAATTTCTGTCAGGTGTTGGGGGGCCCAACATCTGAAAAAATTGAGCTGGGGGGCTCAACCTAAAAAAGTTTGAAGACCTCTGCGTAGATTTGAAACGGATGCCAGTCACAAAGGACCTTCCCGTTAGCGAGTGGTTTACTACCCTTCTGTAAAGGGAGGTAAACTGCAACTGTTTTGCGACCGCAATTGCGGTTGCAAAACAGTCATAGGTGGCATTCAGGGTCACTATTAGGAAGGGAACTCCGTTTCCTAATAGCGAGTCGCAAAAAAATTGGGATTCACTAAATAGGGGTTTTACATGGACCTATAGGTTTTTGCATGCGCATAAGGGTCGCAAGCCAGTTTACAAATGCAAAAGCGGGTCTTACATCTTGCCCTTAGTGTTTGGGACAAACCATGTGGCATAATCCGCACAGTGGTGAACGGCAATGGCCCTGCTGCTGCCGATGCGGGCGGTATTGCCCCTTGTCTCATGTTAAAAAATGAATAAAGTGAACTGCCAGACCTGGAACACCAGGGACAGCAAGTAGCCAATCTACAGTGTGTGTTTTTGCTTTGTGCCATGACCCCTGACAACACAACATAGCCCAATTGTATTTCACTGATAGAGGAGAACAGAAGTTGGTAGCCACAGGGAAGTCAAACAGGGATACTCCTGGTGTATCCTCCTCATCACAATAGCCCTGAGCTATTCAGAAGACAGACCCAAAGAACTTTGCATTCCTCATCTTGGATGAAATACCAGCTGTCTTGGGCGCAAAGTCTGAAAATTCTTTAGATTTCTGGTCAGTCCCGTAGCCATTTTCCTCTCTAAAGCTTTACCCAAGGCAAGATATTACGTTGGTAATCACTGACCACTTGAGTGTCAGAGGATCTGTTTATCCGGGGGAGTGTGGGTGGTGGAGGGGGAGTGGATCATCATATGTTTTCCAATTTTTGGGAACCTGCACCTATGTAATACAGGTGCTAAATAGATGTAACACTATACTGAATAGACCTGACTGTTTAGGACATATTGCAACTTATTCAAATCCTGTCCCATAAACACTTTTCAAATACGTTTACCGGTCCACCCCATCTTGTACCCCCTCTTAAAAGGTATGTACAAAAAAATATGTGAAGGTGAGAAAGTACCTCATGTAATCAACACCAAGGGAGCTGCTGGTAGGTACTCACCAGTTTGCCCACGTTTCTCATCATCGGTACCTTTCTTACCCGTGAAATAAAAAAAGAGTGTCCAATGTAAACAAGCAATGGCATAGCCAATAGGTCTCGCCTTTGGGAAGTTATACGTTTTTTGCCATGCAACAGTTGATGTTATTGCACCAAGGATATTGCGCTGCATAACTAAATACTTATAAGGTCCCAAAAGCGAGACCCATTGGCTATGCCAATGCTTGTTCTATTAACTGTGAAAGTGCACCCATTTGCTACTTTGTGTATTTAAGTAGGTTGTTATTTCCCAACAAACCACAATAATGCAGGCTATTTATTTTAACTTTAGAACTTTAGCATGGTGTGGCCTCTTGACTGCTACAAAGCCTAGGAGATCATGATGGTATATGGGAGGGGGGACATGGATTATACATCATTTTAGAGAAGATGCGTAATTTGAGGAGTTTACTTTTAATTACTGATCAGAAAAATAGATGGACATATTGAGCCATGATGTTTAATAATTCTCACAGTGACAATCATGCTTTAAATATAACTATTCACATGGGATGGGCCTTTGAAAACCCATTCCTACTTGTTTAAAGGACTTTTGCACATGTTACTAATGATTTGTTGGAAGGCAGGTGACTGGAAGTCGAAAAGTCATAGCAGCTACATGCCTAGGGCGAATTAACATATAAAAACCTTCACAAACATACAGTGTCTAACGAAAATGAAGTATATATATGTCACAGTCTCTCTGAGCAGGAAACAACCTATGACAGCAACAGTCAGTGCAGGTTCCAGTCCCTCAATTTGGGGCTCTGAGGGGCTCGAAGGTTGTTCATGGGTCATACTTAGCACCATGAATAGGTGGGACGCTACGGCAATGCTGGTGGAGCACAGAAAAAGCAGACTAAACAACTGAGCTACATTTGTGTCAAGATCTAGTTAGTGGCCAGATTAGTTTGCCTTGAGGGGCTATCTCTCGTGTGCATGTAAAACAGCAAGGAGTCAGAGCACGAGGCCATCTTTGAGCATTTCCTGCTGTTGTGACGTATAATTTATGGGTAAGCGGTCAGAAAAGAGTATACATTGTCTATTGTATTCCCCTTCTGGATTCCATTCACCTTCCATCTATAATGGGGACAAAACCCTGTCGCTAACGAGTAAAGTCATTGCACCCAGGTATGCAGGGGGCATTGCTGAGGTGCGCGGATACAGCCAATGAGGGAACATCCTTTACAACGCGGATATTACCCCGCATTACTGTTACTACGCGTCTTTTACAACGCAAGTCGTAACCACGACTTGTGCTGGAGGGCGCTCAAGGACAAGGAATAGTAGATTTACTATTCCAACACCTTCCCTACTGTAGGTAGGCTGGTGTTGGAATAGTAAATTTAACTATTCTAAGTCCAGCACCCCTACAGCGCAAGTCGTGGTAATGACTTGCGTTGTAAAACGCGTTGTAACGGTACACGTGGTAATACCACGCGTTGTACCGTCGTACATCCCAGCCAATGACGTCACCCTGGGCCATGCTGGGTGGATTCTGATGCTAACCGAAGTATGCAAGGGAGGGTTTAACTGCAAAAATGACCCACCATTTTATCATGCTGTAGTGCTACTGTTATTCACCTTTCAAAATACAAGCGATGAAAGGGGTGCATGCTGCAGCAGAAGTGCAGACTGGGCCAAGTTCATTCAGGCATCAAGGAAGGGAAAAAGAAGAGTGCACATAAAGCGTGTGCTGACGTGGAGTGGGAGAAACCAGAATGTATCAGATATGGCGAAGCTCTGAAAGCACTGCACCGGGCTTACACCACCGCACTCTCCCAGTTTGCAGACGTCCTGCATGAAGAGATCACACCCATGGCTTCCTTACCCTCAGGCTAGGACGAGGCAGCAAAGACAAACGAATGAAATAGTGACTAGTGCGCTTTTATAGTATGGCCTCTTCATCGCGAGGCTGCAGTCAGGGGTAGCTTATTCCGCCTGCGTGTGTACAAAACTGACCCCGGGGTCCTTTGTATGCCTGCAGTTTAACGCTCGGATAAGTTGGTGATGACAAGTGTTAGCATATTAATCGGCTGAAGTACAAGCGCCGTTGGTTATGAGGAAGGTTTATCTTGAATGCTCGGTAACTGTGCTCTCAGAGAAAGTGGCCTTCTTGGAGAATGACTAAGAGGACATTTTGCAGCTCATGCACTTCCGGTCTGGCTCAAGTGATAAACCAAAACAAGCATTGGATGTATGACCCGGCCGGGAGTTGTGTGCGCGCGCAAAAATTAAATTAAAAAAACGCGAGTTGTGCGCACGCGCGAGCGCTGGGGAAAAGTGCTGTAATAGCAAGCTGGTGGCTGGCCTGGCTAGCACTTTTAAACCACCACCTACTAAATTTCTCGCAAGAGCAGCACAAGCTCTGACTCTAGCGAGACCTAAAAATGGGATGTGAAGAACAAATGTAAAAGAATATGCACAAAAGCGGGCTTGTGTCAAGCTAGATCCCATGGTATGAGAAAGAATACCCATGTTTCTCCAAACTAAAATTGAGTTATGACTCACATGCACATGATCCTACTTTTGTGCAATGCTATGAGCCCACTCAAGATTAAAAGACAAACTGCATGTTTCAGACCACTTTGGGATAGGCCAACATGTTTCATTGCCAATCTTCCATTGCTGCAATTTCATGAGGGCTCGGGCCAAACTTCACCTCACTGGACTTCCAATTTAAGCCACAGGTGACTAATAAACAAAGAACAGAGAACAGATTAAAAGCACCAACCAATTAGGGTATCCCTCATAGCGTCTACTGACTAATTTTCAAAGGTAATATATATATAGCACAGAGGTCATAGTATATTTACCAGTTGGTAGCCCTCAGAATTCATACCGGCCTCCCACCATTTAAGGGGTGTCCTTCAATCGTAAGTCCACCACTGACACAGACCGTTGCCATCCATATACCTATGAGTTTGTGCTGGAGGCAAGCCCTTTGAAGTGTAAGTAGGGTAAGGCATAGGTCTGCCACAGCCACCCTGGCAGGGTGGACCAACCTGTCCACAACTAAGCCCCTTTTTTTTTATCACTGTCTGGCATGAATACACATTTTCAGAATTGTAATTTTACCATTCAAGAGGACTTTAAATTACAATTCATTTGAGTCTATATATCATATCTCTATCTGCTCCCACTCCACTGCTATCACTTATTAAATGTAATAATGTACACCAGTGTTATTCAATGGGAGAGAGGTCTTTCAGCAGTGAGATGTTTTTCACTGCTAGGACATGTAAAACTTAAACACACATGGCCTACTTTTCAGGTACAATGCACCCTGCCCTCTGACACCCTTAAGGGTCACTTTTATGTATTAATAAAAAGGAAGGCTTAGGCCTGGCAAAAGTTTTATTTTGCCAGGTGTAAAACTGCACTACAGGCTGCAGTGGCAAGGCTGTGACATACTTTAAAGTACTAGTTTAGTGGGAGGAAGGAATGCTGCAGGCACACTAGTAGCATGTAATGTGCAAGCCCTGGGTACATGTAGTGCCACTTTAATAGGGGCTTACAAGCAGGTTATAAGTGTCAATTAGGTGTAAGCCCTTCCTATCTTAATCGCAGGAAAGAGCACAAGCACTTTAGTACTGGTTAGCCGTGGTATAGTGCACAAAATCATAACGCCAACAAAAACAAATTCAGCAAAACAGGAGGAGTGGAAGCAAAATATTTGGGGTGATTCTGCAGAGATAGCCAAGTCCAACACTTATCGTCTTCACATTCTATGTTCTTTTAAAGGCATGTATTTTAAATAACTACTTAGCAAAACAAAATGGAAAATTTCATAATAAAAACAGCAAGTAAGCACAACAAATGAGCTAGGCAGGCCCTTTAGAAATACATGCCCCCAAAGTGTCTAGTTGACTAATAAGAAAATTGGCTGTTAGAGATGACAGGCCATGTTATTAGTGCTGGGAGTCAGAGTGCATAAGGTTGTGCATATTAAATGAACAGGTAGGAACAATACAGAGCTTGGCTTTATCATACAAAAATTATTTCTCTTTTGTTCTTATTTACACTCATCTTTGCTTACTGAACCTGCCAACTGTGAGGCATTTATTCCTTTCAGTTGTTCATGCTACTTGACATCCAGTGTCATTCCTGCCCATGCATACACAGTTCTCTGACAGAAAGATAATGTAACCCCCTTTGACCTCCTCCGCATAAACAGAGACATCTCACTTGTCAACTTCACTGAATAAACAGCAGATAAATCTGAGACTTTCTAGCTGCTTCGGAGCCTTAAACAGAGAGGGTATTGGAATTCCAAGTCCTACATAAAATTATGAATTGGACACAGTTGAACCCTTTTTTATGAGAAATCGGTGTAGGGCAGCGCCACAAATACTGCAGAATGCAACTCACATTGAAAGAGGGGAAAAAACGAGGCGAAAGAAAATTATTTCTCCTCATTACCCCTGCTTTGGGGGAGGTGTAAGGTTTTGGTTTATGTGATTAAGTAAATCTCGAGCAGCGTCAAAGTCCATGGGGGTTACATGGCAATGCCCATGGAATCCTCCCAGGCGCAGAGTAAGGCAAAGCAGCGACCAACGCTGCTTTGTCTTGCTCCATATTTATCAGACCATGCAAAGTCACGCAATGTGGCTTTGGGTGGCCTCATAGATATGATTGAGAGGCTTGTGCTGCAGGAACGTAAAAAAAAAAACAATTCTCCGGCAGCGCAAGCCTCTCATAAAGAAGCCCCTTGGTTTTCGTGGCAGATTTTGGATTTTGAGTTGTGCCCAAAATATGCATAACCTAGGGTATTCCCTGCGCAAATCCTTCCCGGAATTACCACAAGGTGTTAGTGGGGTGTAAACTTTGACTGAAGAGGAGTAGATACGCAGTTTTGAGGTCATTAACAGCATTTTGCCTAGGCCCAGGCTGATGTACCGTACTCAGGGGCATATTACCAAGGCAGGCAAAGCAAAATGAAATTATCGCCGCTTTTGCGGACGTTTTTGGCAGCAAAGCGGCAATCATTTTATCTCCCTATTAGCAAGCTGTAGCTAACAGCAGTTAGCGATAGCTTTTAGGTGATAGCGAGCGGTTTGGGGCCCGCTTTGCATGTTAGCGATATTTATCGCTAATGACAAGCAAAGTGGGAGTATCCAACCTGTTAGCGACTGAAAGCAGTCGCTAACATCGCTATCGCCTATTATCAACGCAGGCGTAGCGATTAAAATATTCACGCTAAGCGTGAATATCACCAAATCCTACCGCCTGCTGAGACCACTTCTTAGCCTGTATATCCAATGGGAGGTGGATATTCAGGTTAAGTCCCTATTAGCGATAATGCCTGAATATCGCTGAATTACCAGCGATATTCATGCTTTTTGCCGCTATTGCTGGATATTTTATCGCTTTGGAGATAAACGTTGCTAATAGCACGTTATCTCTGCGATAAAATCCGACGATGCGCAGCGATAAAAAAATGTCGCTAAGCTTATTTAGCCATAAATATCGCTAGTTGTTGATAATATGCCCCAAGGTCTCTTTCTTGAAGAGCCCAGAGCCAAGCCCTTGTTTTTCGGCATTGAGGTTTCTAAAGTTAATTCTTATAACTCGGCATTTTCTCTGAATTAATGAACGAAATTCACAATAGTCGGAAACAGTGGGCAAGAATTGTCTCTGTCTGTTTCTGAGTTTTGCCGTAGAAATTACAATACAGATGTCATGCCACGACCGGATGTACTGGCCTCAGTGAGCAGAGATTCACCTCTGTATTTGCGACTTTCCTGCCTGAAGTTAATGCATTACGTCAGAAAAATGACCGGTTATGTGTATGTTTCATAGACTCTTCAGACACAATAAGAACTGATGCTCTGATCTGCGCTGATGATAGGTCCAAGGTAGTTCGTGTCACGTGTAGGAGAGGCAGGTAGATTTGCGCGGAAACACTGACACTGGCTGTTTTTGAAATATTTTTAACACCTGCGGAAGCATTTCAAGAACTTCCACATTGTAAAATTCCGATGGTTCCCATCTTTTCTTTCAATTAATGGCGAATTATCTGTCCTCGGCTCGCTACCTTCTTAGCAGAATACATCCATCGCCCACCAAAGTTGTGAGTAAAGTTATTTGCAAAATTTGCAAACTTTGGCGAGGGTTAACTTGTTGTCACAATATGAAATGTTTCAAAAACACCAAATGCTGTGTGATCCCAGAGGCATCCTGTTTTTACATGTTATAATTCTACAAGGGCATATTATCAAGCCCATTATCGCCGCTTTAGCGGCAGTTTCCTGCCGATAAAAGCGGTGATAATGCATCGCCCTTTCTAGATAATATGGTCCCCAGTTCTTTCTGCTGCGATACGTGTTACACTTATGCAGGTAATGCAATCTTTATTGTTTTGTATAGCATTATTATACAATTAGTTATCTCTGGCTTGGTTGAGCCATGGTTTGAGATTCAACGGCGATGCGCTCTGGTTTGAGAGCCCTGCTTTAGGTGTCCTGGGAGGGTTTGCAATTTAAGCGACACTTCCTGTAGTTCAGGGCCGAAATTGGGTTCTAATGGCTGTTGGGCAGTTCCATGTTTTTCTTTTCAGTGGTTAAATTTTAGAGTTTATCAGATCTCCTTGCTAATGCAACCACTGAGCCTGGCCGGGTTATGGCAGCAGTATCGTATGATTTGTAACTCGATTTGGTAGCCTAGAAACAGGTCAGGCATCAGGAAGTCAAGGTCAGTTTCTGACAATGGTCTGTTTGAGCATGACAATATGGAGGCTCTTGCGTGTGCTTTGGAGACTGATAGATCAGAGTGATAATGAAGTGGAGGGTGAGCAGGAAGCATTGCAGCCTATCATTACCCCATGTCCTAAGTTCTCATCCTCAGTAATTACTTGTGAGGTGATCCACCTCATCCACACAACCAAAACTAGGAAGTAGGAGTGGATATAATGTAATCAAGCCCCTCAGGAGTGGTATATGTCATAGCCAGCCCATAACCCTTCCTGAGCTTGGACGCAGGAACATAGAATCAATGCTGTGGTCTGCAACCTTTAGCATTTCAAGACAACACTGTGCCGTAGACAGGCAGAGTGAGTTCGTCCACTGAGGATCAGCATCACACAGAAAGTCAACTGGGTCCCTTTTGGTTGCTAGTATGAGTAAGTCTTTTACCACAAGTGTAGGTGGAAAGAAAGGCTCTAATATGTTAGGCCTGGTCTGAATTTCTTACCGAGTTAAGAAGTGGCGACCCATTGAAAGAGGTCACCATTGGGAGGATGCGACAAGTACTTTTCCTTTATTTGGCAAGCAAGGCTCCAATTACACCCATGTGCACTGGGAATCAGTGGCTTCACAAGTGGTATGTGTGGTGTGAAAGCTTTAACTTTCCAGGACTCTCTTCTGGGGGATTTAAGAGCGTGCTGGAAGCAGGTATGATTGCTTCTGAATGAGGCTAATTTCTGGGTGTATAATATTAACCTTATTTCAATATATATTGACATTTCTCTTCTAATCTGTTGACCAAAAAGATGTGGGGATACATCATCAGTCGAAGGGATGAATAGATCCAAACCAGATATAGGGTATGCTCCAGGCAGAGCTTTGGAAGATCCACGAAACCTTAATGAGTTGACTCTCTTGAGAGAGTCTAAGGGTTTTGCGGAATACCTTGGTGGGAAAGATGGAGGTACCTTCATCAGAAAGTGATGAGGAGGAGGAAGGAAATGCTATTCCAGAAGCTGAGCTGAAAGAAAAACATATTGATAAAGAAATGTTCCATGAAATCCTAACTAGATTATGGATGAATATGGGGTTCCTAGAGGATGATCTTCTTTCAACATCTAGGTAACGAGTATTAAAGCAATTTGTGAAGTCACAGATGCCAGGATGTATCCACCGGTATGTTACAGGTGTAGTTTTAAAGGAAAGAAAAGGACTTGACAGGATCATTATGCCTCTATTCATGTCCAAACTCTATGCTTTGGAGGACATTAAAAAGAAGCATCATGAATGGGTGCATTGGATTCTTTGGTGGCCAGCCTCATAGAAGGCATTTCTATTGCAGAAGAAAATATGATCAAATATGGGATTTATGGAGCGAATACTAGTCAATAAATGCTCTCTAACTTCAAGGAGCTACTCAAAGTAGTCCAAGAAGGACATGAGTGTTCAGTTCTCATTGAGAGTTTAGGAAAACAAGCAGAATGTATATTGGATATATCGGTTAACATAGTAGGTGCAGCAGCCTTGTCAAAGGGAGTGACAGCAGCGGATAGAAGAGACGTGTTCCTTGAAGACTGGCATATGGATTATGCTCAGAAGAATGCTGTTCTACATATGCCTTTAAGCTATTAAACCCTTTGGACTGAAGCTGAATGAGAAGCTAAACAGAACATTTAAACAAAAGAAACATCCCTCATCATTTAGACAGTTTCTTCAAACTTCAAGCTAACACCAAAAGTAGATCTTCTAGGGTGGGGAAGTCTCAGAGCTCATGACTAAGGAGGAAATAGCATTGAGTGGCCAGTTGGATTGTGCACTTCCAAAAGCATGAAAACAATCCACTTGAGACTCCTAGGTTCTTCGGATGGAGGAGAAAGTTTACAAAAGAGTATTTCTCTGAATTTCTCTGGACATTGGGCCAATCCTGCAAAGTGAAGTAGGAGTCATTGAAAATGTCATCTAATCACTGCTCAGCATGAATGCTATAAGGAGGTTTCCAAATATCAAATAGGAAAGAGGACGTATTCAAGATTATTTTTGGTCCAGAAAGTAAAGGGAGAACTTTTGTCTTGTAATATACTTGAAGAACATAAATTAATGCATAAAGAACATACACTTCAAGATGAGACAATCCAGAAAATAAATAATACTTATGATCGCTCTAGGGTACTTCATGGTGACAATAGATCTTATGGATGCATATTTTCACATCCCAATTGCTCACTAACATCAGAAATTTCAACAGTTTTGCACTTTTCGGATCCATTATCAGTTCCAGGTGTTCTCATTTGGAATCAAATCTGACCCCCCAGGGTCCTCTCAAAATCGATGGCTACTCTAGTTGTTTCTCTCCATCTCCATTGTCTAGAGGTATTCCTATACCAACACAAATGGCTCTTGGTGGCCAGGACAAAACAAGACAATTTACAAGACCTAAAAGTCATGAAAGATTGTCTTAAAGTTATGAACCCATTCTGATGTATGCAAAATTTCGGCTAGCCTCTACCCAAGAGAGGATGTTTGTAGGAGCCCTCTTTGACACAGTCAAAGGCATGGTTTATGTCCCTCAAAACAGGACAGAAAGGTTGAGGCAGACTATGCGTCATCTTCTGAGGCAAGAGGAGCCACCAGCAAGATTGTTACTGAAAGTCACATGGCTTTGTGTGCATTCATAGTTCATTTGGCAAGGTTGCACTGCAAGTGTTACTTTGTCTTCACCTAATGCTATCGAGATCATAGTCGATGCACTACAAGAGTCAGTTTTCTTTCATAAAGCAGATCTTAATTCAGCTTCTTTAGTGGCTCAAGACAACCTCTTTTCTATTGAATCCCATCCCTTCCTACATCCTAACACCACATGCCAGATTAGCATGATGGGGTGTGCTAGATATTGGGTTCCTGGTTGACTGAGGTGGAAGCCATGGTCAAGCAGTAATCACAATCCTAGTCAGGGTAAGTCACAAACACACCCTAAATTAACCTGTGCTCACTCTCTGGTAGCTTGGCACAGAGCTGTAAGGCTAAACTTAAGAAACATGTGTAAAATATTTGGGCAACACTTCAAACAGTAACCCGTGAAAACACCAAACAAAAATATGTCACTCTAGGTTAGAAAAATAGGGGTTAATTTAATGAACAAAATGACCTAAATCACAAAAATCCAATAAGTAGAATCAAAGTTATGAATTTTTAAAGAATAAACTGAAATATTGCGCTTACAAGCATAAATAGCAGATATCTGGTCACAATAGACTGGTAAAATCCAGAAATTCAAGTTGACTGCGATGGAGCATGGTTCATGTACAGTTCCAGATAAGTCCAGATGAATTTTTACCTTCTCAAATTTAAGTATGAAGAGTCCAGTTTGTGGGGAAGAAGTTTGCTGGGAGCAAAGAGAGCGCCACTGGCGATGGTCGGCAGGGCGTGAAGAGCTGCTGGGTGTCACGGTTTGACGGGCTGGAGCCTCGTGGCCATGAGCGGCAGTTCTTGCTGTGCAGACAAAAACATGTACCCGCTAGCACTGGATTTCCTTGTGAGTTAAGAGGTCCCGGAGCCAACAGGCCGTGAAGAGCCCAAAGGCTTGGCTTAAGAAGCCAAAATACACTTCCAAATGCACAGGACCTAAGAGGCGTCTCTTGGGGGTCAGGAGCTCACTGAAGATGGCTCCAGGTGTAGTGTAGTTCCTATCTTCCCAATAGGCTCTGCGCATTGGAATAATACCTACAGCAGTAAAGGCCTAGGCCAGACGTTAACTAGGTCTACTACTGTCGATACTAGACTTAAGTTTTGGGTTTGCCAGCGTAGCTCAGAGTTTGCTAGAAACTTTCTCGAATGTTCAGGAAAGAATTACCTCCCCTGATTAGACAAGAAGGGATTTAGTTTCTGACAACCATAGAACATGACAACTTTGCTCTCCCCTAATCAAGAGTGTATCTCCAGAGTCGTGTGAGCACAAGGCAATTATTTTACTCAGTCAGTACGTGCATTCTTAGTCTCATCAGATTGTAAAGAAAAGGAAGAGACGGGCGTGTTCAATAAAAAGGTGTTATTTATTGATCAGTCTCTTTTCTCGTACAAGAGAAATGGATCGATATTATTGCAATACTTATAGTTAAGTAAAGTGCATACATTAAAAGCAATAGTATAAAATAATACTGTAAAAACATTGATATGGTTTCTGAGCCATATGATGTTTAAAATGATTAAAATATATTTACATACACATATACATTTGACTAAACGTACTCAACTGGTGTTTCTAAATACGCCTACCCCGTGTACCTGACCTAAGTCTAATGCGTGGGCGGGAATAGAAAGTTACAGTTTAAGTTAAGTTTGTTTTTGCCAAGTGAATAACTAAAGAATTCTCTGTGAGGGGTTATTCAGTTCTGTACCTGGAAGTTAGGATGAATGAGGAATGGTATCTCTTTCTCTGCTCTCGATATTCCAGGCTGCCTGCGAGGGCTGCCCGAAAGCGCCGGTGCTGGGTCTCTCGGTAGGAGATAGCAGCGCGTCTCTCAGCGCGTCAGGAAGGCGGGGCTGCTGCCAGCGGGGTCTGCTCTGCTTCTGGGCTTCGGCAAGTATGGCTGCTCCGTCTCGTCACCACGCGTGTGTTTGCATAGGGCAAGATCGGCAATATTTATACCTTAAAGGTGCCGAGATTGACGTAAGGATGGACATAGATACGTCAATAAAGATGTCATACGACTTGCTCCTTAGCACATTCTTTTACTGAAGTTCTCTGTGAAATCAAAACAATGGCCGCACGGATTTTCCAGGTTGTCATAGGTTTGATTTGTTATGAGAACGTCGTATGCCTTATCAGGGGCTGGAGGAATGTCGCTTGTCTAATTAGATCTCAAGCGTTATGACCTAATCAGATAACACGTTCCTGTGCCGTAGTGTGACTGCGTCAGATAACGGTATCTGCATCATGGGGGCTTTTCTTGCCTCATGGGCTGACTGTTAGTTAACTTGATAGTTAGTTTAACCAGAATAGGGTCAGGAATAGGGGGATCGATTCAGAACCTATAGGAATACATGACACCCACTCCACGCTAACTATGGTCATATTTACTAATCTATGCATAGTATAACATAGTACAACATACTATAGAGTATAGTGTATACCTCACCACCCCAAAATACATAAATGCATTTTGAAATTTTCAAATATACTGAAAAATTGCAGTCATATATATTGTATGCACTTAAGCTATGAATTAAACGCTAAAGTAAACACGCATTTGTAGACATTATTGCTTATTTGGTATATGAGAAATACACATGAAATGGCTCTTAATATGGCTATACAGAAAGAAAGTTCGAGACCATTTCATCACATGATAAAATATTTGTGAACATACCAGCGGGCAACTAAAGTTTATAAAGTATCTAAAAATAGAAATCTTAGTTCTCTAGGAATAGTTTCTTACTTTAAGCAGAAGATAAGTGTCCCGAAAATTTTGTAAAAAATAATTTGGGGCTGCTAAAAAATTGCTGTCCGTGAACTGGTGGGAAAAATTGTTCATGTGACTTTATTTTTAAAGTTGAAGGCCGAATTCAGGGAACGCCGTGTGCGAGCTTGCTCAAAAGTCTCTATTTCTGTTCTGGAGAGAACATCATATCATTAAGGCTTTCGAAAAAACTGTCAACAGCTTCATGGGAAAGTTCCACTAAGTCGGAAATAGGTGTAACCATGCATTCGTGCGCATGATTGTCTCCATTGACATTCTGATTCGCATTGCTGACAGAAGGTCGTACCTGATTAATGCTGCTTTCATCTTGAACTTCAATACTCTTCAATCGTAGTGGTGAAGACTCCACGAATGCCGTCATCAGGATTGGCAGCCTTTGAGGGCAGCACAAAGCGTGAACCTTGGTAGGAACCAACAATGTATCTGCATCCACTGGCGCATCCGATTGTAGCGTCAGACAGGTGTCTAACACGCATTCTTCTCCGCATAGCAGACATCTCAATACAGGTAAAACACATCTTTGCCACATTGGTCGAAATGATAGAAACCAAGTCATGTTCAGGTCTCTAAGCCGGGATAGTCCCAGGATTTTTGATATCCGGTCCCGGTATCCAATGGCTAGGATTGTATCTTCCATTGTCGCGAGAGTTTGATCTGTGACATGGGTTGCCATAACGAAAAATAAGGACTAAGAATAGGATTCCTGCAATTAGTCCCAAGATCAGGGGAAGTCAGTCAAAAATCGAATGGACGAAATCTGGAAAAATACCCAGTATGGCTTTGAATGGTGTTAATGCCATCGAAAATACTGTCTTAAATACTTTTGAGACCCCAGTGGTATCAGAAATATTTAAGATTTCGCTCAGGATTTCCGCGAAATGTATGGGGGAATTAGTCGATAATAATGTATGTATCTCTGCAGTCGTCCTTGCGACTTGTAGATCATACGTTTCTTTTGATGACGTGAGCCTTGTAGGCGTCTGAAGAAGCACTGTTTTCATTCTGCTTAAAGTATCTATTCGAATAGAAGTAATTTTCAAACTGGACCATGCCCTTGCCTCCCTGTCTGGAAAGGAGCTGGGGAACAAAGAACGTCCACAGCACTTGACCTTCGCAGTCGTAGTGACTAGATAAGGAGTCCCGGGCATAAGACTACAACATTTGCGGTCTACAATAAGAATGTAACTCCCATTATAGAGTCTTTGAAAGAATGGTTCTATTTCGGTTGCAGGTGCGCCTTGCTGGTGACATGAAAGGTTGTATGAATTCCCTTCACAGGCTCCATGCAAACTAATTCCGTTACACAGAAGCGTGCCGCTTAGTGACATAGCACAATTGTTGCCACTAAGAAACACTTTCTGTCCTTTATTACTGACACATGCATGCAAATAGGGCAGGTTCCAAGTTGTTTTAAGGTACCCCTTTCCCAATTTCTCGTACATGCCAGCCTGTATATATTTTTGGCAGTATTGAAACCTGAAGGTTGAGATTGGAATATTTATGATTCCGTGGATTATCCATTCACTGACAGGTCGTTCTGACATTGTCATTGGTAATCTTTCTAGTTTTTCAATGCTCAAGATTGTATAATCAGCACCCTTTTGCGCCATACCGATTTGTCTATCAGTAAGGTTAAAGATTTGGAATAGTGACGTTGTGTTGATTAAACGCCAAGGCACATAGCCTGAACGCAGATTTTGTAACGTCCAGCCAAGCTGTACAATAGAACGCAATTGTGACTGACCATGTTGTAATAACAGTAAGTCTTGCGATAATATATCGATTGCTGAAGACACAATGCTGTCCAATGAAAAAATTCTGGAGGACAGAGTCATTAACCCATTGTCCACTACAGAAAGTGATTTTTCCAAATTAATACGGTCAATTTCCCGTATTCTCTCTGCTGTTTCAATTTGATTAACCTTCCAGGCCTCATTGTATGCTGCATATACAGAGGCTGCTATGAAACGCTTTTGACGCTGTTTGCGTGGTCCCATTATGAAATCACGCAAGTCAGCACCATCAGTAAGTAAAGTTAGGTGTTGCTTAATTTCAGGCAGTGTGGAAGTTTGTAGCCACTGAAGGCATAATTTGCCCACACTGTAGGTTGTTATTATCCCTGGGTGATGTCTTTGGGGATATCTAGGGTCTGGCCTGGTCATTTTGAACCCCTGTGTTTTATTCAGGAATCTGTCTTGACAGTTATTTGTATCTGTGGGCCAGATCAACCATTGTTTCCAATTAGGATGTGTTCTGTTTTGGTTTAATATATGGTTTACGTCTATCTCTTCATCAGTATTAGAGCTATTGCTAAACATTGTTGGCTTTGGAATAGACGGTTTATTTAAATCTTTGATTTTGGCTAGGCCAAGACAGGTGGTTTGTTGAACAGTGTCATTTAAAAATATCATTTGTTCTGGGATCATGCAAGCTCTAAACAAAGCTTCTAAACCCTGTACTTGCCATTCTTTTGTACCCCAAACACTTTTTAAATCAACATTTTTGTCCCAATAATTAAATCCTAAAGTATTCATTTCCTCGAAGAATGAATCTGAATATATCAACTTTGTGTTGGTTATCATGGTTTTCATCCCTGTCTTGTTTGACAATTTAAAATAAAATGTATCAGCATTACTTGTGTTCAAACCTGAAAAATATGAATATTTGTCGTAAACAGTTCTTGAGCTCCCTTTTGGAGGTGTTGCACAATGTTCCCATTGATTATAATTTAAAACATTTCTAGGTTGTGCAGATTTATGTAAAAAATGGTTACCATAGTGCTTATAGCAATACATACTATCATAATTTGTAGAACCTTGCAAATAATCATGTTTTGTAAATATAGCAGACATTACTAAGTCAGACATCATGTTATTAATGCTTTCGAAGTCCCAATCATCAGCAAATGAGTTTGGTTTTGCAAAGTCACTCAAGGAGATCTTGATTTGGTGTGGGTATTTCAGGATCTCGACCGGACCATAAATTTCATAGTCAGTGTTGTCCCAGGCTACCCCACCAGGTATAGGATTGGCTGTGAAGTTGGCTGAAGAAAGTTCTCTTTTCTCGACGTGTGAAGATGTGTGTGGTTTGAGGACCAAGTTGATGTTCTGACTTGCTGTGTCCATTTTAGCATATTTTCCCTCAATGAAGCGTCCCAAAGTTAATACCATGATGAGCCAAAGTATGAGGATAAATGCACCAAAACCCACCCAAAATTCAATCCATGGAGAAATCAGATATGTTTCTTTCAGTTGGTTCAAAAGTTCCTTAGCTTTGTCTTTAAAGGATTTTGATGATGGCTGTGTCTTTGATTCACTGAGGCTTTCAGAGGAATCATCGAAGTTGATGAAGTAGCCGGATGCAGTTCTGTCAATTGTTCCAATTGCTTCAGGATTTTTGTTTCTTGCATTTTCACTTGGTACTTCATTATAGATTGGTGTGTCTCTGCTAAATGTTTTTATTTGGGTTTTCAGAGGTCTGAGTTCTATTGCATCGTTGCATAGTCCTTGTTGTTCTTCTGTAGGCGTTTCGAATGTGATGAGCCTCTTTGTTAGGACCTCTGTACTGGTCGCAAACCTTGGTGTTCTGCTACTTATTGGGAGTCCACTTGGCCTACTGTTTGTTATCGGCCACATGTTGTGGTTTTACCAGGTCGATGGATACAACTCGGTTCTCCTTTTTACCAGCAAGTGGCGGTAGTACAACTGATCTTGTCCCGTTGACAGACAAGACAGGAACTGCTTTTCTGTAAGAAGGCCCAAATTCCTTCTTTACCGCGATCTTCTCCCTGACTAGATCCCCGACTTTTGGAATCCAGACAGGTCTTGCTGGGACAGGTGGTGATTCTTCAGTGGTTGTTGGCTGTTGTTTCAACTGTATGTTGCTCAGGTCTTTTCTTGTTTTGTTTAAGTCCTGCAAAATAGCCAAACGGTCTTTGACATCAAAGCTTTTTTCTTTAACCACTGAAGTCTGACTGTCGAGGTCAGAGATAATCATTCTAGTTCCAAATAATAATTCGTACGGACTGAATCCCTTCAGAGAATTTCTTGGCAAGTTATTTAGACTACGTTGGACACTTATTAGATGTTTGACCCACCCAGCTCCCGAACCTAATATCCTTTCCATTATAGATTGCTTTCTGCCTTGGTTTTTTCTTTACACCATCCCGTACCCTCAGGAAGGAAGTGAGAAGATTCCCGCTGGACTGTGCTCATTCGGCCATGTTTCCCCCCAGGCTGGTGGGCTTGAGTGAAAACAATGGTCGAACGTAGCATGCTCTTAGCGTATATGCCATTTAGACTCGCAAATCTTTGTATAACAGTCCGGACGTCAGCCGAGTGCTGGTGATCTACATTATAAGTGGAAACTAGCCTGTATATGTTAATCGCAAGCCCTGCTTTTTATTGGTCATATTATCTGCCTTGATACGACGAGGTATTAAACTGTTTCTCTCCCCACTGCGATCTCTGTTGCAGTTTGGGCAGTTTTTTACAAACATGGTGTAATGCAGGCTCATGCCTGGCCACCAGTACCGTGATTGTAATTCTTCCAGAGAATCTTTCAGTTTGAGGTGTCTGAGACCCTCGCCCATGTGTGCGTCTGCGATTAACAAGCTTCTCCTGTCCATGTTTGGAATCACTCTATCCCCCACTCCAGGGATTCGAGCAAAAGGGACGGAGTTTGCATCGATTATGTATGTATAATTGAGTGGATAGTTGATCGGTAACGCTGAGCAGTCGCCTTTTGATGACGTTTTCACCGCCAGCATTGTTTCACCGTCAATGTATTTTAATGTACGCTTTTTTCGATCTACGGGAGCCGGTATAGTGGCTGCCGCTGCGGCTGTTTCAGCCAATGAATTCCCTACAACGTGAACGCCATCACGCTGATGACTCAGTGAGTGTGTCACGTGAGTCTTTGGTAGTTCTTTTTGTAAAAGAGCTATTTGTTCCCAGAGCAATTTCTGCTTTATTGGTGCATCTGTGTCATCTTTGAAACCGTTCTGAAGCCATGTCTGCAAATCCTTGTTATATGCTTTGACGCAGTAATATGAATCTGACACTATAAGTGTCGGGAATTCGCGATCCGCATTATCCAGCGCCATTTTTAATGCTATTATTTCAGTTTGTAGTTCTGAATTAGTTTCTACTGAGTGTGATTTTGTTAATAGAGGTCTTAGTTTACCTCCGCGCCACACTTCTTTTGTAATCTCACATGTGGGGTTGTATGCATGTTCTCCCCAAACGGAGGGTTGAGCATGTCCGTCTGTATAAATTACACAGGCGTAATGTCTTAGAGGCAGAATGTCGATTGGCAGAGGATACGTCTTTTCATATTTTAGATTTTTTAATTCTTCTAGTTCTGGATCAAAGTAGTAGTATACTTTGTCCGTTGTGATTGAATTCACCCATTGTATCCATTCCGGATTCAATGTTGTTGTTGGTAAATTACACGGTGTTGTTAGTGCCTCAAAGGCTGATTCTGCTGTTCTGACTGTGATATGTCTACCGTCAGCTATCTCTTTTTCTCTAGGTATTGCGGTTTGAACTGCACGAATGATTTTTTCTGTATTACTGAATTTCTGTTCAGCTTCTGTGTATAAGTGTGATTTGAATGCAATTGGTACCTTTTCTCCCTCATTAGAGGTTAGGTATGTGAATCCGCATCTCCCTGGGATGACTCGAATCACAAGATTGCGTGTGTTATCACGTGTTTCTAATTTTGTTTTAATTAGCATGTCTGTTTGTAAGGATCTCAAAATCTCTGTGTGTGTTTGAGTCCAATTGGATCTTTTAAAGTCTGGTTTAATTAGATCATAAAGGGGTTTGACCCTTTCTGCGTAATTTGCAATGTATGTTCTTCCGAAATTTAGGAAGCCTAGAATTGACTGTAGGTTTTTTAGTGTTTTAGGAGCTTGGATTACGGCACATTTCTCTAGGAAATTGTCAGCCAGGCTTTTACCTTCACTTGATAACTCATATCCTAAGAATAGGACTGTCAGATGGGCAATTCTAGACTTTTTAAAGTTGATTTTGTAACCCTCTGCTGCGAACCCAAGTATTATGGTGTTCACTCTTTTCAAGTGAGTATCCAAGTCATCATCTGTTAAGTAAATGTCATCGACATAAGATAACGCTTCATCATCATATAGTTGCAGTAATTCTGTTACTCTCGCTGAGAATACCCCCGGGCTGTTCTTGTACCCCTGGGCTAACCGACAGAATTGCTTTTGAGTGCCATTTACTGAGAATGCAGTTAAATATCTGCTCTCTGGTGCTATGTTTTGACAAAAGAATCCATTGGAGATGTCCAAGGTTGTTTTGTATTTTTTGCGCACTATGTTATTCATTAGTGCAGCACTGTGTGAGTTTTGTACTGCAAAGGTTTTGCAACATGTGTTAAGGTGTTGGTAATCCAAAACTAGACGATATGAATTGTCTGGTTTGGAGACCGGAAACAAAGGATTGTTCATTTGTGAGGTGCAAGTTTCAATCACCCCCTGGTATTCTATCTGAACTAGTATTTCATTTACCTGTTTTCTAGCTTCTTGCTTAATTGGGTACTGCCTTTGTGCAGTAGCTTGTGATTTTAACTGGATTTTGTGAGGAGGAGAATCCTCATCCCATCCTACATGATTTTTATATAAAGCAGGTGCTAAGGCCACTGCCCACTTTCTAGCAAGTGTGTATTTTTTATGAATCGGGATTTGATTCGAGAAGGCAGGCATAATTACTTCTTCGCCATGAGGGCACTCCCTGACAAACTCTGGTGGCCAGTCTTTTTCAGCTAGAAGGATATCATAGCCCTTGGAGAGGTTATCCCAAAATAGTCCCCTTATTTTCCTAGTCTTATCTCCCTCTATACGTAATGTTATCTCGTATATCTTGTGGGGTTTGCTAACTCTGGTGTCTGCAGTTTCCACTTGAAGATATTCATTCGTGTCCACTGTCTCCAGATGATTCATAAGGACTTTGCGAGCTATGCTCACTTCTGCTGCGCTGTCTAGCATTGTCTGAGCCCACCCTCCGTTTTTCAGTTGTGTCCTCAGTATTCTCGGCATTGTTAACTACCTTGATACTGGCTACCTTCTTTTTTGGAAATTGTAATTTCTTTTTTTGTTGAGCAGGTTCCTTGTCTTTGGACTTGGCGTGCTCTTCTCTTTGTTCTGATCGTCCTCTTCTTTCCGATTTCTGCGAGGAAGTCTGAAAAGATTGAGAGGGACGTGTATTAATGTCTTGATATCTATCAGGTTTTTTAATATTATCCCTATTTCTAAGGTTATATCTTTTCCCAGAGGGGTCACTCTGGGGTGACCTGTGTCTCTGGTTCGGAGATTTCTCCCTTCGCCTAGGAGACCTTCCTCGGGACTGGAATTTCTTTTCTTTTGGATTGGATTGTTTGTTTCCATCCCAGTTCTTTTTTGGTGAATTATTATTAAAAAATATTTTTTCTGGACTTTCAGTCAGTTGCGGTTTTACTGGTATTCCACCTAAACTATCTCTACCTAGTTCTTCATAAGATTTTTCTATGATTCTGGCAATTTCAGCTGGTTGGTCTGCTATATCTGTCTCTTTTAACCTCTGGCGGATCGCCACGTTTGCTGCTTCACCTTTTATATTGGCTAGTAATATAGCCGAGACCTGCTTGAAGTCTTTCAGTAATTTCATACCAAGAGTTAAAGCTGGTTCTGGACCGTATTCATCTTGAATTTGTTTTAGCACATCTGGTATTACCGAAATGGATGGAACACCGTGCGTTTTTGTGTAGATTGAAGCAAAGACTGTACCCCAAGTGTCACAGTCCTCTATGTGTGGTGCGATTCCCATTGGGAGACATATAGTCAGAATCCTGTGTTTTTCTAGCGGGGTGGTGTCAGGAAACACCGCCTCTATTTGGGTGATTTTCTGTGCCAACCAGAATGGTATCTGTTCCCGTTTAGCCGGAACTTTACCTAGGCAGGATTGGATGTTCTGTGGTGTGATTTTATTTGCGTTCCCCTGGTGAGGGGTCAGCTGTGGAAGTTTAATTGCTGGCTGAATTGTTGAAGTCCGCATTACATACTGGACTAATTGTCTATGAATTTTTAGTAATTGTTTTAGCTGTATTAACAGCTCTCCAGTAGACATTCCTTCGATGTCTGGGTGTGGTGTGTATCCGGCTAAGACCGGCCACGTTGCTCCTGGTCTACCTAAAGGACCGAGCCTTGTAATGTGATTGTTATGTATTAGGGCGCTATCAAATAAGAGCAAATGCTCTTGGAATTTGAGTGGTACTTCCACCTCCTCGAAAGGAGTGTAAATGTCGGGTGGAACCTCTATTTTGTAATAGTGGAAGTACTTTGTTACAGCATTTGCTGCTGGAAAATGTATCCATGTATAGTATACCTCTGTCTGCCGATATTCGTGTGCCTCAATTACGAATATGACTGTGCCACCTCTAGGTGTCAGTCCATTTTCTATAAGTTTTAAGGTTATAGATTTCCTTTTGCTGACCGGAATGAGTATTATATCCGCGTCTGCATCCTTTAGTGCAGTATCTGCTGCTGTTATTTCAGCTGCTAATCTAACTGCCTCTCTTTCTTCATCACTTTCTGACATTTTACTGTCAGGATGGTTATTTTGTTTGTTTGCAGATCAGGTTTCTTATGGAACAAAGATTAGATGCACAATATTTTGGAACAGTGTATCCTTCAACGTTGACTAAACCAAGAACCTTACATAGGAGTTCCCTCCTGCGAGGTTTTGGAGGATATTACCTTTCACCCACTCCAGACGTCTTTGGAGTATTTGGGAAAAGGGGTCTGAGTGAGAAAGCACGACTGAGTTACTCTAAATGTCTTACGTTAGTTTTATCGCCCTTTCCAAACGCGTTGGGCGCCATGTAGTGTAGTTCCTATCTTCCCAATAGGCTCTGCGCATTGGAATAATACCTACAGCAGTAAAGGCCTAGGCCAGACGTTAACTAGGTCTACTACTGTCGATACTAGACTTAAGTTTTGGGTTTGCCAGCGTAGCTCAGAGTTCGCTAGAAACTTTCTCGAATGTTCAGGAAAGAATTACCTCCCCTGACTAGACAAGAAGGGATTTAGTTTCTGACAACCATAGAACATGACAACTTTGCTCTCCCCTAATCAAGAGTGTATCTCCAGAGTCGTGTGAGCACAAGGCAATTATTTTACTCAGTCAGTACGTGCATTCTTAGTCTCATCAGATTGTAGAGAAAAGGAAGAGACGGGCGTGTTCAATAAAAAGGTGTTATTTATTGATCAGTCTCTTTTCTCGTACAAGAGAAATGGATCGATATTATTGCAATACTTATAGTTAAGTAAAGTGCATACATTAAAAGCAATAGTATAAAATAATACTGTAAAAACATTGATATGGTTTCTGAGCCATATGATGTTTAAAATGATTAAAATATATTTACATACACATATACATTTGACTAAACGTACTCAACTGGTGTTTCTAAATACGCCTACCCCGTGTACCTGACCTAAGTCTAATGCGTGGGCGGGAATAGAAAGTTACAGTTTAAGTTAAGTTTGTTTTTGCCAAGTGAATAACTAAAGAATTCTCTGTGAGGGGTTATTCAGTTCTGTACCTGGAAGTTAGGATGAATGAGGAATGGTATCTCTTTCTCTGCTCTCGATATTCCAGGCTGCCTGCGAGGGCTGCCCGAAAGCGCCGGTGCTGGGTCTCTCGGTAGGAGATAGCAGCGCGTCTCTCAGCGCGTCAGGAAGGCGGGGCTGCTGCCAGCGGGGTCTGCTCTGCTTCTGGGCTTCGGCAAGTATGGCTGCTCCGTCTCGTCACCACGCGTGTGTTTGCATAGGGCAAGATCGGCAATATTTATACCTTAAAGGTGCCGAGATTGACGTAAGGATGGACATAGATACGTCAATAAAGATGTCATACGACTTGCTCGTTAGCACATTCTTTTACTGAAGTTCTCTGTGAAATCAAAACAATGGCCGCACGGATTTTCCAGGTTGTCATAGGTTTGATTTGTTATGAGAACGTCGTATGCCTTATCAGGGGCTGGAGGAATGTCGCTTGTCTAATTAGATCTCAAGCGTTATGACCTAATCAGATAACACGTTCCTGTGCCGTAGTGTGACTGCGTCAGATAACGGTATCTGCATCATGGGGGCTTTTCTTGCCTCATGGGCTGACTGTTAGTTAACTTGATAGTTAGTTTAACCAGAATAGGGTCAGGAATAGGGGGATCGATTCAGAACCTATAGGAATACATGACACAGGAGCTGTAGGGAGCCTTTTATATTCCGAGACTCAGATGAGGAGGACAGCATACTAGCTCTTTGAGTCCCTCTGGGGACCTGGGTTCAAGATGGGTTCCAGGTCCAATTCTTCCTCTCCAGGCAAATGTTCAGCAGGCAGCATGTCAGCACAACAAGGCAGCTGCTCTTCCAGAGCAGCAGTCCAGCAGAGTGACAGTCCTTGCACAACCGTCCTTCTTCCTGGCAGAGTATCCACAGGTCCAGAAGTCTACTGAAGTCGTAGGGCCCGAGATCTAGTTCTAATAAACATTGGTGCCTTTGCAGTGGGAGAGTCTTCAAAGAGGGATCTTTGAAGTGCACAGAGGTTCTCCCTTCCTGCCCTGACTCCAGACTCACTACAGGGGGATATGTAGCCCTTTCTGTGGGGACAGGACACCGTTTTTTTAGGTGTACACTTGGCTGCTCCCAGCTCCTCCATGCCATCCTCCCAGGATGGCCCATTGTTAGACCTGGCACCTTGGCGTGAGTCTCCCTTCCACTTTTTGCTGATGTGCCGCATGTGTTTGCTGGTATTAGCTGCTCAGAGCACTGTGCCACTGCCAATCAGTGCCACAGTGCAAGTGCTCCCGATGAAAAGTGTATACATTGATTGGTTTCCATGATTGGCTTATTTGGTTTAGTGTCAGTCCCCAGTAAAGTGCACCAGGAGTGCCAGGGCTTGTAAATACAAATGCAGCTGGTGGGCCTGCAGCACTGGTTGTGCCACCCACAGAAGCGGCCTGGTAAAATGTGTCTAGGTCTGCCATTGCAGAACCTTCGTGCAGTCTGATACTGTCATGCTGACTGCGCAAGTACACCTACTTGCCAGTCCCTAAACCTTCCCTTAACTTCATGTTAGTCACCCCTATGGTAGGCCCAAGGGCAGGGTGTAGAATGGGCTGCTGGAATTATTACACTCTATAATCCAAGCAGGCTCAGGGAACATGGTAGAAAGTCAAGTTTAGTATGCCTGAAATCAGAATAATAAAATACATCTTTTAGTAAAGTTTATTTTAATATCCTGTGTTTGCAAATTCTACTTTTAGAAAGTTAGCATTTGCTTGCCTGACTATTTTAGCCCGCCTCTGCTAGGATGTGTATCTGCTGTCTGGTTTGTGTGAGTGACAGGGCTGGGGAATTCCAGGAGACAGTCTGGGCTGCCAGGTGGTGAATAGAGGGATTACCCCCAGGATAGGTGGGAGGAGTTCCCCTTGACTCTGAATAGGGCTGTGCTCTGCCACCACAATGCTGGCTCCACCTCCTGCAGACCGTCTAATGTCTCTACCCTGCACCCTGAAAGAAGAAGCCAGAGTCACCAAAACAAAGTGCTCCAAAACTGGGCTGAACCAGGCTCAGGCCCCCTGGCCTGCAAGAACAAGGGATTTTCAGTATAAATGTAGGAGCCCTGCTCCTAAGAAACTAGATCCTGTTTATGGCAAGAAGAAACTCTGCCCGAAGAGAAGGACCTGGGAAAGCTGCATGGAGGACTACTGTCTCTAGCCTGAGAGACTGGCCTGTGGTGGGTGCCTTGCTGCAACAAGGAGAGGAGAAAAGACTGATAAAGACTTTATTTATTTCAACTTGTGCAATCTCTGAAGCAGATCTCCAAGGGCTTGCGTGTGAGCCTGCCCCCTGAACTGCGCCCCAGGAACATTGGGCACTACCCCCCTGAAGGAAAAGCTGCTACTGGTGCTGCCTGTCCCTGCAGAGCTGACTGAGGAAAGCTGAGTGTGCTGTGCCCCGTCGTCGCTCACTCTGAAGTGCCTGGGCACCCCTGTCCCGCCAAGCAACACGACTTCTTCCTGATCGCGCCACAGTTTGCAAAGTAAGGACCAGCCCCGACTGGCCCGAGCACCGTGACTGTTGCCCCTCCGAGCCATAGCTCGCAACGTAAGAACGGACCCGTCCGGTCCGAGCACCGCGACCCTGTGGCCCCCGAGCCGTAGCTTGCAATGTAAAGACTGACTTTTGCCCTTGTTCGCTTCCCCCCTGTGGCGTATGCTGAATGCGCCCTGCTGCTGTGACTGAGCAGCTGTGGCACGTAGTGTGGTTGGTGTCCGTCCCGTACTTGGGATCGTACTGCCCCCTTTCATCACCGTCCGCCACTTCCCCCTTCAGGACCGGAGCGGACTCTGCATCAACGAGCCTGCACCGGACAACACATCGCTGCCCAACGTACCGGAGCTACTGCCGAGCCATAGTGCCACAACAAGGAAGGCACCGTGATGTAGGACGCCTGGCCCCAGCATCGTCCGCCCTGAACTCTCCTCAAGAACAAAGGTACTGTGACGCCTTGTGCTGTTCGCCGAGCCCCGGACTGCAGTGTCCGCGAGGCACGTACAAGTTAGTGAAGCTTTTTTCATCGAAGCGGCATACGCGTTGCACAGGAGTACACGACTCGTACCCCAGTGTGAGCCGGCAGCGTTGTACGTCTCGCACCACGTATCGCGCCTCGGACGAGAGTGTCCGCGAGGCACATGAGACTCGGCGAGGCTACCTTATTCGACGTGCACGAAGCACACAAGAGCGCTGTGACGCGCACAACCTTTACAAAAAGACATTTCTAAAGAACGGGAACTGCTTTTGAAAGTTACTGGAACCCTTTTTAAGTACTAAAGCCTGCCTGAGAGTTTTTAATATAAAGGATATATTTTTACATCAGAACAGTCTTGTGTCTCTGTGTGGTGGGTTGATGAGTTATTGTACGTATTACTGCAAATGCTTACCCATATGTGCTCTGGGGCTTAGCCTTGTCTGCTCGCGCCACGCCGCCTAGAGGGTGAGCAGGGGTTATTTCTAGGAGTATTCTTTGCCCTGACTAGAGGAGAGGGTCCCTGCTTGTCACAAGTGTATACCTGTGCCAACCAGAGACCCCCAATTCTAACATTGGAGGCAGCGGAAAGGATCACGAATTTGCATTTGTAGTATATATACAGTGATTGTTGACCATTGCACAGTGAGTACAGTCCAGTAACCTAGCCACATACTCTTTTTTAATTTTTGCTTTGCTGGAAGAGATCCCTTGTGTTTGAAGTCATGCCTGGCTCAAACAGCATAGAAAAAGCAGCATCTGAAACCTCTGAAGTGGTAGAGGTAGAATGAGATGAGTCAAAACTGGACAGCTCAAGAAATCCGAGTTGAAGGGCTTCTGCAGGAAGTTCAAGGTTCCACATGTGGGATGCAAGAACAAGGCGGATCTATACAAGGCGCTGAAAGCCTGGCTTGAATCAAGGAATTCACCTGAGGATCTTGTGATAGTTGAACCAGCACAGAGCGTCCATAGCTTTGGTAGAGGCCTGTTGCCAGAGGAGCTGGCAGATAGACAGGCAAACAGGGATCATGAAATGAAGTTGGAAGAGCTGAAATTAAATGGCCAATTGGAGCTAGAGATCAAGAAAATGGCTCTGGAAGAAAGGAAAATTTAGATGGAGAATGAGATGAAAATGTTGGCAGCACAACACAGGTGCAGGTAGAGTCAAGGGTGTACATGCCAAAGGATGTGGTGAAAGAGTATTTTAAAAATGATGACATAGGGCAATGGTTCAAGGCCTATGAGGTAGCCATGTCCTCCAACCGGGTCCCTGAGAGAGATTGGGGAGCGGGGTTTTGGGGCCGGTTCCTTAGCGAGGGGCGGGACACACTCTTAGATTTGCCCTCTGAAGTCTATAACTCTTATCCCCACATGAAGGAAGCTTTGATGACCAGGTATGGGTTAACACCTGAATTGTATAGGCAGAGGTTCAGGGGGTGTACAAAGATTCCTGGGAGTACCGATGTGGAGTATGTAACCTTTTTCTGCAGAGCACTGGATGGTTGGGTGAAGGGTAGCAAAGTGAATGATTTCCAAGGTCTCTTTGATTTAATTGCATGAGAGCACTTGTCTAGTAATTGTTTTCCTGAGCTACGCCAGCACCTGATTGATAGCAAGCTGACTAATCCTAGGAAGCTTGCTGAGGAGGCGGACCGCTGGGTCAGCACCAGGGTCCACAAGGGTCAAGTGGGAGACTCAGCCAAGGGTGGGCAGGGTCCCCAGCAGAAGAGTGGGGAGGACAAGGGTAAACAGAAGGGGTTCCAGAAAAGCCCCCAAAGTAATCCCCAAGGGAACCAAGGGAAAGGTTCTCTGCCTCCCCCACCCCCGAAGCAGATCGGGGCCCGATAGGTAACCCTGCTCCAAAGGGGCCCCCAAAATGTTACAAATGTGGTGAAGTGGGTCATTTTGACAGTGATCCCAAGTGCCGCCAGTATGTGAAACCAGCACCCACTCGTGCTCCGCCCCAGCAGATGGCTAGTGTAGCCTTTGGGGAGGAGGTAGAAGTCCAAGGTGGGTGGGACCCCGTTCAGATGACCCTAGTCTCACTAGGAGACAGTGAGATGGTCCCTGAGAACTACTTACCCTCTAACACTAAGAAATATGGGCAAGTAGTGACCGTCAATGGGAAGAAGGTAGAGGCTCTTAGAGACACAGGCGCCAGTGTGACTGCTGTCCGGCAGCACCTGGTATCTTAAGAGCAGGTTGTACCCCATGCCTATTGCCGTGTTGTCAATGCTGACAACACAGAGAGTCGTTGTCCAATGGCTCAGGTTCCCTTTGAGTGGGGGGGTCTCTGGTACTCTGCAGGTTGCTGTGAGAACTTCCATGCCTGTAGACTGTTTGCTAGGGAATGACTGGGAGAGCTCCCCTTGGGAAAATGTGGAGAAGACAACTCACCTGAGGTTGGTGGGTTTACCTGACTTGGCGTGCGTGACCACCCGGTCAATGGCAACCAGTAGGGGTGTTCATGAGGTCCTGGAGCCTGAGTAAGAGGCCCAGGACCCGGCCTTAGCGGGAGGGCGCAGGGGGCACAGGAAACCGGCCCCTGAATTTTCCACGGCCCAGGAGGAAGCAGACCTTTAGGGGAATGTCCTGGAGCCTACCGGGGAACAGATAGCCGAACTGGGGGACCTGCCTGAGCTGACCCTTTGGCAGCAAGAAGGAGGCCCCTCCAGGGATGAATTCTGCAGGGAGCGGAAAGAATGCCCCTCTCTCGTGGGTGTGCGGCAGCAGGCTGCAGACCAGGCCAATGGTGATCAGTCCGGTACACATTCCATTTACTGGGAGAATGACCTCCTGTATTTAGAGCCTAAGGTTGCTGAACCTGGGTCAGCCCGTGCGCTGGTGGTACCGCAGAAGTTCAGAGCCTTCCTACTGGGGCTGGCTCACGATGTGCCCTTAGCAGGACATTTGGGACAGGTCAACACCTTTGAAAGGCTTGCCGCCCACTTTTATTGGCCCCAAATGCGTAGGAGCTCAGATGCTCATTGTGGGTCCTGCCATACTTGCCAGGCAAGTGGGAAGAGTGGGAGGAAGCAAAAGCTCCTCTCCAGCCATTCCCGGTCGTCAGTACCCCATTCCAGCGAGTGGGAATTGACAGTGTGGGGCCTCTGGATCCCAATACAGCCATGGGCAACAGGTTCATCCTGGTCTTGGTGGACCATGCCACCCGGTACCCTGAGGCCATCCCTCTGAGGACAGTGACGGCCCACATGGTGGGACGGCACTGATGGGAATTTTCTCCAGAGTGGGATTCCCTCTAGAGGTGGTGTCTGACAGGGGCACCAATTTCATATCCAAGTATATGAAGTCCCTCTGGCAAGAGTGTGGTGTAACCTACAGATTCACCACACCTTACCACCCCCAAGGAAATGGGTTGGTTGAGAGATTCAACCGAACCCTAAAAGGCATGATTATGGGTCTTGAGGAACCCATGAGGCGTAAATGGGACGTCCTCTTACCAAGCCTTCTCTTTGCATACCGTGAGGTGCCACAGAAGTTCCTAGGGTACTGCCCCTTTGAGCTTCTGTATGGCCACCCAGTCAGAGAACCTCTAAGTCTGGTCAAGGAAGGCTGGGAGCAATCTCCCAGTAAACCTCCCCAGAATGTATACAGTTACATGCTGGCCTTCAGGAACCAGACTAGGCGTTTCAGAGCACTTGCTGAGGCAAATCTGGAAGCCAGCCAGGAGGAGATGAAGCGGTGGTATGACCAGAACGCCACTCTGGTTGAGCTTCAGCCTGGTCAGAAGGTGTGGGTCTTAGCCCCAGTGGAGCCTTGTGCACTTCAGGATAAGTGGACAGGCCCCTTTGAAATTGTGGAGCGCAAGAGTCCTGTCACCTATTTGGTGGACTTGTAGTCTGCCAGGAACCCCTTAAGGGTCCTGCATGTCAATCGCCTGAAGCCCCGCTTGGAGAGGTCCGAAGTGTTCATGCTCTTGGCAACAGATGATGGGGCGGAAGAGGAGTCCGAGCCTCTTCCTGACCTCCTGGTAGCTTCAGAGCGAGATGGATCAGTGGATGAAGTTAACCTCTCACCCACCCTGACTGCCGCCAACTGCTGGGGCAGTTTACTGATCTGTTCTCCCTGGTTCCTGGTGTCACAGATTGGTGCGTCCATGATGTGGACACAGGAGACAGCTTGCCTGTAAAGCACAAAGCTTACAGAGTGACTGACAGGGTCAGAGCCTGCATCGAAGAGGAGGTCTCCAAGATGCTTGCTCTTGGGGTGGTTTAGTCCTCCAGCTGTCCCTGAGCCAGCCCAGTGGTCTTGGTCCCAAAGGTTGCAGCGCCGGGAGCCACACCTGAACTCCGGTTCTGTGTGGACTACAGAGGACTCAACTCAGTCACCAAGACTGACACACACCCCATCCCCAGAGCAGATGAGCTCATAGATCGGTTAGGGGCTGCCTGGTACCTCAGCACGTTTGATTTGACGTCTGGGTACTGGCAGATCGCCTTGACCGATGGGGCCAAAGAGAGGTCAGCATTCTCCACACCAGATGGGCATTTCCAGTTCCGGGTTATGTCCTTTGGGATGAAGAATACCCCTGCCACCTTCCAGAGGTTGGTGAACCAGGTGTTGGCTGGGCTGGCTGAGTTCAGCGCCGCCTACCTGGATGACATTGCTGTGTTCAGTGGTACCTGGAAAGAACACCTGTGCCACCTATGGGAAGTGTTAAAGGCACTGCGCAAGGCAAGCCTCATGATCAAGGCTAGCAAGTGTCAGATCGGGCAGAGTTCTGTGGTGTATTTGGGACACCAAGTGGGGAGCGGCCAGGTGGCGCCTCTCCAACCCAAGATTGAAACCATCCTGGCTTGGGAACCCCCAAAGACCCAGACAGAGGTGAGGGCCTTTTTAGGACTCACAGGGTACTACAGGAGGTTTGTCAAGGGGCATGGCAGCATTGTTGCACCCTTGACAGAGCTGACTTCTAAGAAGCAGCCCAGGAAAGTGATCTGGACTGACACCTGTCAGAAAGCTTTTGACACCCTGAAGACTGCCATGTGCACGGCGCCCGTGCTCCTGGCTCCTGATTTCTCCAAAGAATTCCTAGTGCAAACAGACGCTTCAGAGCATGGTGTAGGGGCTGTTCTCTCACAGATGACTGAGGAGGGCTGGGACCAACCTGTAGCCTTCATCAGTAGGAGGTTACTTCCACGGGAACAAAGGTGGAGAGCAATTGAGCGAGAAGCATTTGCTGTGGTCTGGGCATTGAAGAAGCTAAGACCCTACTTGTTTGGATCTCACTTCCGGGTTCATATAGACCACAAGCCCCTCGGATGGTTGATGAAAATGAGGGGTGAGTACCCAAAACTGTTGAGGTGGTCCATCTCCCTACAGGGAACATCGCCCTGACACAGATCACGCCAATGCTGACGGTCTGTCCAGATTTTTCCGCCTTAGTGATGAGGAACTGCCTGGGGTAGGGTAGTTCTCCCCACATTTCAGCTGGAGGGGACACGAGTTAGACCTGGCACCTTGGCGTGAGTCTCCCTTCCACTTTTCGCTGATGTGCCTCATGTGTTTTGCTGGTGTTAGCTGCTCAGGGCACTGTGCCACTGCCAATCAGTGCCACAGTGCAAGTCCTCCCTATGAAAAGTGTATACATTGATTGGTTTCCATGATTGGCTTATTTGGTTTACTGTCAGTCCCCAGTAAAGTGCACCAGGAGTGCCAGGGCTTGTAAATACAAATGCTGCTGGTGGGCCTGCAGCACTGGTTGTGCCACCCACAGAAGCGGCCTAGTAAAATGTGTCTAGGTCTGCCATTGCAGAACCTGCGTGCAGTCTGATACTGTCATGCTGACTGCACAAGTACACCTACTTGCCAGTTCCTAAACCTTCCCTTAACTTCATATTAGTCACCCCTATGGTAGGCCCAAGGGCAGGGTGTATTGTAAGCATAAGGTAGGAAAAGCCATGATGTGTGTGGCATGTCCTAATAGTGAATTACTGCCATTTTCGTTTTTCACTATTGTAAGGCTACCTGTTCTCATAGGCCAGAATGGGCTGCTGGAATTGTTATACTCTATAATCCCAGCAGGCTCAGGGAACATCTTAGAAAGTCAAGTTTAGTATGCCTGAAATCAGAATAATAAAATACTTCTTTTAGTAAAGTGTATTTTAATATCCTGTGGTTGCAAATGCTACTTTTAGAAAGTTAGCATTTGCTTCCCTGACTATTTCAGCCTGACTCTGCTAGGATGTGTATCTGCTGTCTGGTTTGTGTGAGTGACAGGGCTGGGGAATTCTAGGAGACAGTGTGGGCTGCCAGGTGGTGAATAGAGAGATTACCCCCAGGATACGTGGGAGGAGTGCCCCTTGACTCTGAATAGGGATGTGCTCTGCCACCACAATGCTGGCTCCACCTCCTGCGGAGCGTCTGATGTCTCTGCCCTGCACCCTGAAAGAAGAAGCCAGAGTCACCAAAACAAAGTGCTCCAAAACTGGGCTGAACCAGGCTCAGGCCCCCTGGCCTGCAAGAACAAAGGATTTTCAGTATAAATGTAGGAGCCCTGCTCCTAAGAAACTAGATCCTGTTTATGCCAAGAAGAAACTCTGCCCGAAGAGAAGGACCTGGGAAAGCTGCATGGAGGACTACTGTCTCTAGCCTGAGAGACTGGCCTGTGGTGGGTGCCTTGCTGCAAGAAGGAAAGGAGAAAAGACTGAGAAAGACTTTATTTATTTCAACTTGTGCAATCTTTGAAGCAGATCTCCAAGGGCTTGCGTGTGAGCCTGCCCCCTGAACTGCGCCCCAGGAACATTGGGCGCTACCCCCCTGAAGGAAAAGCTGCTACTGGTGCTGCCTGTCCCTGCAGCGCTGACCGAGGAAAGCTGAGTGTGTTGTGCCCCGTCGTCGCTCACTCTGAAGTGCCTGGGCACCCCTGTCCCGCCAAGCAACGCGACTTCTTCCTGATCGCGCCGCAGTTTGCAAAGTAAGGACCAGCCCCGACTGGCCCGAGCACCGTGACTGTTGCCCCTCCGAGCCATAGCTCGCAACGTAAGAACGGACCCGTCCGGTCCGAGCACCACGATCCTGTGGCCCCCGAGCCGTAGCTTGCAACGTAAAGACTGACTTTTGCCCTTGTTCGCTTCCCCCGTGTGGCGTATGCTGAACGCGCCCCGCTGCTGTGACTGAGCAGCTGCGGCACGTAGTGCGGTTGGTGTCCATCCCGTACTTAGGATTGTACTGTCCCCTTTCATCACCGTCCACCACTTCCCCCCTTCAGGACCGGAGCGGACTCTGCATCACCGAGCCTGCGCCCGACAACACATCGCTGCCCAACGTACCGGAGCTACTGCCGAGCCATAGTGCCACAACAAGGAAGGCACCGTGACGTAGGACGCCTGGCCCCGGCATCGTCCGCCCTGAGCTCTCCTCAAGAACAAAGGTACTGTGATGCCTTGTGCTGTTCGCCACGCCCCGGACTGCTGTGTCCACGAGGCACGTACAAGTTAGTGAAGCCTTTTTCATCGAAGCGCCGTACGCGACGCACGGGAGTACACGACTCGTACCCCTGTGTGAGCCGGCAGCGCTGTACGTCCCGCACCAATTATCGCGCCTCGGACGAGAGTGTCCGCGAGGTGCGTGAGACTCGGAGAGGCTTCCTTATTCGACCCGCAAGAAGCGCACAAGAGTGATGTGACGTGCACAACCTTTACAAAAAGACATTTCTAAAGAACGGGAAGCTGCATATAGTATTGTGGAACTGCTTTTGAAAGTTACTGGAACCCTTTTCAAGTATTAAATCCTGCCTGAGAGTTTTTAATATAAAGGATATATTTTTACATCAGAACAGCCTTGTGTCTCTGTGTGGTGGGTTGATGAGTTATTGTACGTATCACTGCAAATGCTTAACCATATGTGCTCTGGGGATTAGCCTTGTCTGCTCGCGCCACGCCGCCTAGTGGGTGAGCAGGGGTTATTTCTAGGAGTAGTCCTTTGCCCTGACTAGAGGAGAGGGTCCCTGCTTGTCACAAGTGTATACCTGTGCCAACCAGAGACCCCCAATTCTAACACCCATCAACTCACCCCTAAGCTCCCATTTTGTGTGACTGTCTAGAGGAAATGCACACATTCCGGCTGTCACCCTCCCCAGATGTGCCTTGAAGACAGACTGCATGCACACAGGGCTTAGAACAAGAAATTATCAACTTTCCAAAAGTAGCTTTTTTAAAGTTGTAATAACAAATCCGACTTTGCCATTAAAGAGGATTTATCATTACAAGTCCTTAGGTACCAAACATGACAGATGTACTCCTTCTCAATTAGGAATAACAGCTTATCAAGTTAACAAGGATTTCCCTCTGTTATTGTATGAGAGTGGTAGGGCTCACATTAGGGAAAAACTAATTTAGGTGTTTTTCAGTACCAGAACATTTAAACCTTAAAGCACATGTCCAACCTTTTGATTACACAACACCCTGCTCTATTGGCTATTTAGGGCCTACCAAAGGGGTGATTTAGATATAATAAAAGGGGAAATCAAGACTTGGCAAGGGGTGTTAAACTGCACATGCAGGCTTTGCAGTGGTAGGCCTGAGACATGTTTAAAGGGCTACTTACGTAGGTGGCACAATCAGTTCTGCAGGCCCAATAAACGCTTAGCAGCAGTAACATTAAAAACTCAGTGGGCAGCAATAAGAGCCTGTAGAGAACCATGGGGAGGTGTTCAAGATAATGGAAATTTAGGATTTAGACTTCTCTGAAGTTTTTCCATCTTTAGACCTGAAGTTCGCTCCTTCTTTCCTCCTCGAGATCTGCCTCATGGTTCTTAAATGTTTATGGTAGTGCTTAGGGGACTTACTTTGAAAGTGGTATTTCTTGTGACAGTTATTTCAGCCAGGAAAATAAGAGAATTGGGTACCTTGTTGTGTAAATCCCTGGGGTTAAGGATTTTGGTAGATGGAATTGTGCTAAGGGCTGATCATGGATTCTTAACTAAAGTTCTTTTTTTGTCGCATATGGAGCAGGATTTTTTCTACCCCCTTTTTTCTCTATTCCATCGTCTCAGAAAGAAAATTGCTCCTCTTATTTGATGTAAGGTGTAAGAAACTGGGTTAGCGGTTGACACGGTAAAATCCTAATCTAACAGCAACCACAATGCTTGCCAGAGTGAAGTCACAAGCAAGCCCCAAATTAACCTGTGCTCAACTCTCCGGTAACTTGGCACAGAGCAGTCAGGTTTAACTTAGAAGCAATGTGCAACATATTCATGCAGCAAGTCAAATAGTAATAAAGTAAAAATACAACACAATATAAATTCCATACCCACTTAGAAAAATTGAATAACATTCAATAAATAATGTAAGATCAGCACAATAAAAATCAAATCAGTAGAAACTGAGATTTGCAGTTTTAGATACTTAAGCGAAAATATCACAGAAAAGCACAAAACGGCAACTGTGGTTACCTGGTTGTGCTAGACCATGAAAAAGTCACAAGTTCAGGCTGACCGTGCTTGAGCACGAGCTGACTATGGGGACCTGGAACAAAGTACCATAAATCCTGGCTGTGGAGTGCTGCAGAGTCTTGCGTCGAGGATGTATCGCACAGCAGAAGCGATGCAAGGTCCTTGCGTGGATTTGCGTCACACAGTGGCGGCTCCGGGCATGCTGCGATGGCGATGCAAAGTCTTTGTGAGATGATGCTCATGTAGTGGTGGGTCAGATGAGCTATGTGGTGATACGAGGTCCTTGTGTGGGGATGCATTGTGCAGCAGCCGTTGCAATGGCCTGTGGTGGACGATGCCAGGTACTTGCGAGGAGATGCATCATGCAGTGGCCGTTCAGAGGGCTGCCAGGCTGCAATGCAAAGCTTCACGCAGCGTTCACGAGTCAGAGCCTTGTGAGGTGAGGCATCAAGCTACATCAATTCTGCTGGGACCACAGATGAGCTGGTAGTGCACCTTCAGGCCCACTTCCAGGGGTCCAGCCTAGGGTGGCACCTCTTGGGAAGGTAGAACACACAATTGGAAGAGAACAAGTGATGGATTTAAGGTCATTAGAGAATATTCTGTCCCTGAAGCTCTGATCTGGAAGCCAGACAAACAGCCCTTGGAGTTACTCTGGTGGTCCTGGGCCTAAGATGCAGGCACAGTCCTTCTAACACAGGCAGTAGGGTAGCATATCAGGGCAATAGAGTGGCGGTCCTTCTTGCAGTAAAGCAGAACAGCAATCTTTCTGCTGAGCTTTCCACAGGTCCAGATGTGTATTGAAGTGTTGGTCTGAGGGTCAAATGCCCAAAACCTGCAGCCCACTTAGGAGTAGGGGAAGTTTCTAGAAAATTCCTTTTGAAGTCCTTTAAGATTTCTGCCTACCCTGCCCTGGATTCAAGCTGTTTGCATGAACAATGCAGTGGTATCAATTCTTTTTGTATAAAGGTAGGGCACAGCCTATTCATTTGCAAGTTGGGCTGTACCCAGTTCTGTCCCCATCCGGTGAGTTGATGGCCCATCCAGGCACACCTAATCCCTCTATTGTGTTACTGTCTGAGAGGAATAAACAAAGTCCAACTGCCGACTGCACCCAGTCATATGACCCAGGAACAGGCTGCAGCCATCATTTAGTTAGTGCAAGAAAATGCCAATGTTCTAAAGGGGGTATTTTTCAGAATTGGGACTTAAAATTTGCCTTTACCATTAAAGAGGGCTATAAATTATAATTCTTTAGACACCAAACTCGATATTCCCTCCTGCTCCCACTTGAAAGTTATCACTAACCATATATAATATGTTAACCCAATGTTATCCTATGGGAGACTTGGGCCTTGCATTAATGAAAAAATTAAGAGTTTTTCACTAAAAGGACATATAAAAAATAAAATGATATGCCCCACTTAATACACTACATCCTGCCCTAGGAGCTATTTAGGGCCTAACCTAAGGGTGATTTATAATGTAGTAAAAAGGAATGTTTGGGCCTAGCAAAAAATGTATTTTACCAGGTCAAACTGGAAGTTTAAAACCGCACACACTGGCTAGAATGGCAGGCAGGAGACAAGTACAAAAGGCTACTTAAGTGGGGTTGCACAATCAGTGTTCCAGGTCCACAAGCACCTTTTAATTTACAGGCCCCGGGTACATATAGTACCACTTTACTAGAGACTTAGAAGTAAATTAAATGTTGCAATTGGGTGTAAGTCAATTCTACCACGTCTAAAGGAGATAATACAAAAACCTTAGCACTGACTAGCAGTGATAAAGTGCACAGAGTCTTAACCCCTTGGGTGCTCATGACGAGCTGAGCTCGTCATGGCACACAGTGCTTGTGTGCTCATGACGTGTGCTCATGACGAACTCAGCTCGTCATGACACCCAGCCCCAGAAATCCCTATGGTTCCCTTTTCTCCCCCAAAGTCTCGGAGCTGGGGAAGAGCTTCCCCAGCTCCTGAGCCCCCCCACCCCCTGGTTTCCCTGAAATGACAATCAGCACGCACGTCGCGTTGACGTAATTTCAGTGAAACTGAAACTGAAATGAGCCTAGAGGCTATCTCAGCCCCCTGAGCACGTAGAGAGGTATCATTGAAAAGGGGAGAATCTCCCCTTTCCAATGGTACCCCTCCCTAGTGGATCCCTGCTTGGGGATCACCGCAGGAGGGTTATCCCTAAGTAGGGATCCACCCACTAGGCACCAGAGAGGGGGGAGGGCCTTTGCTCCCCCATGTTTATTTTAGCATATTTAGACTTTATGCCCTGCCTAGGTGGTAGATGGGGGCAGTAGCCCCCAATCTGCCCCCCCGGGGGGTAGAAAGACCACTAGACACCAGGGAATTTTTATAGGCTATTTATTAGGGGTGGGGGCTGCCCAAAACGGGCATGCCGATGCCCTCACCCCCCTGGCCACAATATTACAGTCTTTCTGCCCCCCCCCAGGGGGGCAGATGGGAGCATTAGCCACCAATCTGCCCCCTGGGGGGGCAAAAAGCCCAGTAGACGCCAGGGATTTTTGGGGCAAATTTGAATTAGGGTGGGGGCATTGGAATGCCTGCTTTGGGAAGCCCCCACCCTAATTAGAATTTGCCCAAAAAACTACCCGGCGTCTCGTGGAATTTGAGCCCCCCCTGGGAGGCAATTGGGGGCATTAGCCCCCAATCTGCCCCGCTGAGGGGGGAAAAAGCACTCTAGACGCCAGGGTTTTTTGGGGGGCAAATTTGAAGCCCCCTGGTGTCTAGTTTTCAGAAATGTGTGGGTTTTGTAGGTTTCCCTAGATGGCTGCCTCGCAAGGGGCCAAAAACCCAGGTGACCCCCCTTTTTTCCCTTTGACCCCCTTTGCAAAACCAGGTGGTTTTGAGATAGGCAATTTTGATGTCGCCTCACTTCGTTTTTGGCACTTGCCTGTCGCGGGTACTTGGGCCTCCCACACAAGTGAGGCAGCATTTTTTCAGGAGACCTGGGGAAATGCTGTGTGGTAGGAAATGTGTGTGAGCCCAGTGATGCCACACTTTCCCACGCAAAAATGTCTGAAAAAAGTGCTTTTTTCAGTTAAAATTGAGGTTTGCAAGGGATTCTGGGTAAGGAAACGTTGAGGAATCCAAGCTAGCCATACTTCCTTGGAAGCCCCGGGGTGTCTAGTTTTCAGAAATGTGTGGGTTTGGTAGGTTTCCCTAGATGGCCGCCGAGCACGGGGCCATAAACCCAGGTGACCCCCCTTGCAAAACCAGGTGGTTTTGAGATAGCCAATTTTGATGTTGCCTCACTTTGTTTTTGGCCCTTGCCTGTCGCAGGTACTTGGCCCTCCCACACAAGTGAGGCACCATTTTTATCGGGAGACCTGGGGGAATGCTGAGTGGTAGGAAATTTGTGTGAGCCCAGTGATGCCACACTTTCCCACACAAAAATGTCTGAAAAAAGTGATTTTTTCAGTTAAAATTGAGGTTTGCAAGGGATTCTGGCTAAGGAAACGTTGAGGGAGCCACGCTAGCCATACTTCCTTGGAAGCCCCGGGGTGTCTAGTTTTCAGAAATGTGTGGGTTTGGTAGGTTTCCCTAGATGGCCGCCGAGCACGGGGTCATAAACCCAGGTGACCCCCCTAGCAAAACCAGGTGGTTTCGCGATAGCCAATTTTGATGTCGCCTCACTTTGTTTTTGGCCCTTGCCTGTCGCAGGTACTTGGCCCTCCCACACAAGGGAGGCACCATTTTTATCAGGAGACCTGGGGGAATGCTGGGTGGTAGGAAATTTATGTGAGACCAGTGATGCCACACTTTCCCACACAAAAATGTGTGCTAAAAAATATTTTTTTCAGCTAAAATGGAGATTTGTAAGGGATTCTGGGTAAAGAAACGTTGGGGGATCCACGCAAGCCATACCTCCTTGGAAGCCACTGGGTGTCTAGTTTTCAGAAATGTGTGGGATTGGTAGGTTTCCCTAGATGGCCGCCGAGCACGGGGCCAAAAACCCAGATGACCCCCCTTGCAAAACAAGGTGGTTGTGAGATAGTCAATTTTGATGTCGCCTCACTACATTTTGGGCCCTTGCCTGTCGCGGGTACTTGGGCCTCCCACACAATTTAGGCACCATTTTTATCGGGAGACCCGGGGGAATGCTGGGTGGTAGGAAATTTGTATGAGCCCAGTGATGCCACACTTTCCCACACAAAAATGTCTGAAAAAAGTTAATTTTTCAGCTAGAATTGTGGTTTGCAGGGGATTCTGGGTAAGGAAATGTTCGGGGATCCACGCAAGCCATATCTCCCTGGAAGCCTCCAGGCGTCTGATTTTCAGAAATGTGTGGGTTTGGTAGGTTTCCCTAGGTGCCGGCAGAGCTAGGGTTCACAAACTACTGCTAGGCACTTTGGCAAAAAAGTGTCATTTTTCACTGCGAAATTGAGTTATGACCACGTTGCGTTTTGCACCATTTCCTTTTGCAGGCACTAGGCCGACCCACACAATTAAGGTACCATTTTTCTCGGAAGACTTTGGAGAATGCAGGGTGGGTGGAAATTTGTGGATCCATGCAGATTCCAGACCTTTCCACCTCAGAAATGTGTGGAAAATGTGTTTTGTTTGGCAATTTTTTAGGTTTGCAAGGGATTCTGGGTAACAGAACCTGTGAGAGGCAGTCAAGTCACCCCATCCTGGATTATCCTGGATGTCTAGTCTTTAAAAATGTATAGGTTTGCTAGGTTTCCATAGGTGCCGGCAGAGCTAGGGTTAAAAAACTACAGCTAGGCACTTTGCCAAAGAAGGGTAATTTTTCATTGGGAAATTGAGGTGTGACCATGTTGTGTTTTGCACCGTTTCCTGTCGCAGGCACTAGGCAGACCTACACAAGTTAGGTATCATTTTTCTTTTAAGACTTTGGGTAACGCGGGGTGGGTGGCAATTTGTGGATACACACAGGTTCGAGAACTTTCCACCACAGAGATGTGGGGAAATTTTGTTTTTTTTGACAATTTGTTTAGGTTTGCAAGGGAATCTGGGTAACAGAACCTGATGGGAGGCAGTCAAGTCACAATATCCTGGATTCCCCTGGTTGTCTAGCTTTAAAAAATGTATTGGTTTGCTAGGTTTCCCTAGGTGCCGGCAGAGCTAGGGTTCAAAAACTACAGCTAGGCACTTTGCCAAAAAAGGGTCATTTTTCACTGCGAAATTAAGATGTGACCACGTTGCGTATTGCGCCGTTTCCTGTTGCACGCACTAGACCAACCCACACAAGTGAGGTACCATTTTTCTCGGAAGACTTTGGGGAACCAGGGATAAGTGGAAAATTGTTGATCCACTCAGATTACCATTTTGGATCTCTCTGGGTGTCTAGTTTTCAAAACTGTATAGGTTTGCTAGGTTTCCCTAGGTGCCGGCAGAGCTAAGGTTAAAAAAACTACAGCTAGGCACTTTGCCAAAAAAGGGTCATTTTTCATTGCGATATTGAGGTGTGACCACGTTGCGTTTTGCGCCGTTCCCTGTACAGGCACTAGGCCGACCCACACAAGCGAGGTACCATTTTTCTCGTAACACTTTGGGGAACTTGGGGTAGGTGGAAAATTGTGGATCCACACAGATTCCAGAACTTCCCACCACAGAAATGTGGGGAAAATTTGTTTTTTGGACAATTTTTTAGGTTTGCAAGGGATTCTGGCTAACAGAACCTGGTGGGAGGCAGTAGAGTCACCCCATCCTGGATTTCCCTGTGTGTCTAGTTTTCAAAATGTATAGGGTTTCTAGGTTTCCCTAGGTGCCGGCAGAGCTAGGATTAAAAAATTACAGCTAGGCACTTTGCCAAAAAAAGGGTCATTTTTTACTGCGAAATTGAGGTTGGACCACGTTGCGTTTTGCTCCGTTTCCTGTCGCGGGCACTAGGCCGACCCACACAAGTGAGGTTCCATTTTTCTCAGAAGTCTTTGGGGAACGCGGGGTGGGTGGAAATTTGTGGATCCACGCAGATTCCAGAACTTTCCACCACAGAAATGTGGGGAAAATGTGTTTTTTTTTAACACTTTTTCAGGTTTGCAAGGGATTCTGGGTAACAGAACCTGGTGGGAGGCAGTCAAGTCACCCCATCCTGGATTTCTCTGGCTGTCTAATTTTCAATTTTTTTTTGTTTTGCTATGTTTCCCTAGGTGCTGGCAGAACTAAGCTTCAAAAACTACAGCTAGGCACTTTGCCAAAACAGGGTCATTTTTCCCTGCGAAATTGAGGTGTGAGCACGTTGCGTTTTACGCCGTTTTCTGTCTCAGGCATTAGGCCGACCCACACAAGTGAGGTACCATTTTTCTTGTAAGACTTTGGGAAACACAGGGTGCATGGAAATTTGTGAATCCACGCAGATTCCAGAACTTTCCACCACAGAAATTTGGGGAAAATATGTTTTTTTTGACAATTTTTTAGGTTTGCAAGGGATTCTGGGTAACAGAACCTAGTGGGAGGCAGTCAAGTCACCCCTTCCTGGATTTCCCTGGGTGTCTAGTTTTAAAAATGTATAGGTTTGCTAGGTTTACCTAGGTTCCAGCAGAGCTAGGGTTCAAAAACTACAGCTAGGCACTTTGCAAAAAAAGGGTCAGTTTTCACTGCGAAATTGAGGTGTGACCACGTTGCGTTTTGTTTTGTTTCCTGTTGCGGGCACTAGGCCGACCCACACAAGTGAGGTACCATTTTTCTCTGAAGACTTTGGGAAACGCGGGGTGGGTGGAAATTTGTGGATCCACCCAGATTCCAGAACTTTCCATCACAGAAATTTGGGGAAAATTAGGTTTTTTAGATAATATTTTAGGTTTGCAAGGGATTCTGGGTAACAGAACCTGGTGGGAGGCAGTCAAGTCATCTTATCCTAGATTCCCATGGGTGTCTAGTTTTAACAAATGTATAGTTTTGCTAGGTTGCCTTAGGTGCCGGCAGAGCTAGGCTTCAAAAACTACAGCTAGGCACTTTGCCAAAACAGGGTAATTTTTCACTGCGAAATTGAGGTGTGACCATGTGGCGTTTTGCGCCTTTTCCTGTCGCAGGCATTAGGCCGACCCACACAAGTGAGGTACCATTTTTCTTGGAAGACTTTGGGGAACGCGGGGTTTGTGGGAATTTGTGGATCCATGCAGATTCCAGCACTTTCCACCACAGAAATGTGGGGAAAATGTGGATTTTTTGACAACTTTTTAGGTTTGCAAGGAATTCTGGGTAACAGAACCTGGTGGGAGGCAGTAAAGTCACCTCATACTTCATTCTCCTGGGTATCTAGTTTTAAAAAATGTATAGGTTTGCTAGGTTTCCCTAGGTGCCAGCAGAGCTAGTGTTGAAAAACTACAGCTAGATACCTCACAACAAAGGGTACATTTTCATTGTGAAAATGTGGTGTGTTCACGTTAGTTTTTAGCCATTTCCTGTTGTGGGCAGTATGCCTACCCACACAAGTGAGGTACCATTCTTATCGGGACACTCAGGGTAAATAATATTTGTAAAGAAGCTGTTACTACCTATTGATTTTTGATGCATTTCTGACTTCCAAATGAAAGACATTGTGTAAAAAAGAAGTCATTTTGAAAAATGACTGAGAATTCTCAAGCTAGTATGAGTATTCCCAATTTCGAAAATGTGCAAATAAGTACTGTTTCTAAACTCTATAATTTGTTCCCATTTCAGAAATACATAGGTTTCTTTCATACCAATTTTTCCATGTATACATTTTCCCACAATAATTGCTATATACCCGGTACATAATAAAAAGACACTGCAAATTGCTGCTCAGTTTTTGGCTCTGTGTTTTTCTGGTTCTTGGTGAACCTACAAGTCCTCTATATACCCACAACCAGGAAGGTCCAGCGGATGTAATATTATATTGCTTTCAAAGAGCTGTTATAATTACAAGAAGTTACAGGTGAAAACTTTGACACAAAAGGCTGTTTTTTCAACTAATTTTCAATGTTTCCAATATTTAACTGTTAGTTTCTATAAATAAACCTTGATGGATCTACACCAATGACCCCTTGCTGAATTCAGAATTTTGTCTACTTTTCTGAAAGGTATAGATTTCCATGATCCATTATTGCTTTCACACTCATTTTTACCATTAACTGGAAGGAGGTTGAAAGCACAAAAAAATAGCAAAAATAGGCTGTCCCAGAAAAATGCCAAAACTGTGTAAAAAATGTTGGTTTTCTGACAAAAGTCTGTCATTCCCTAAAAGCTGGGAAAATGGTGACTTGAGCCCCACAAACCCTTTTTTGATAACATTTGTAGGGAAATACCCAGACACTTTCAGTTGTAGCCCGGTGTTTCCCATTTTTCCGAAACCCACCAACATTTTGCAGTATTTTGGCTAATTTCTGGAACCCCTCCAAGGGAATCCACAAACCCTGGGTACCTTTAGAATCCCCATGATGTTGGAAGAAAAGGACTCAAAATTGGTGTGGATACCTTATGTGGTCAAAAAGTTACAGGGGCTTAAGCGCGCACTACCCCAAATAGCCAAAAAAGGCTTAGCACTGGGGGGAAAAGGCCTAGCAGCGAAGGGGTTAAAAGTCAACAAAAAAGGGGTCAGAAAAGAGGACGGTGAAGGAAAAAAGTTTGGGGATGGCCCGACAGAAAAATTGCTTCCTTTGTAATTCACTCTATAGGTATGTGAATGCCTGTATGGGAAAGCGAGTGGCTGTGTGAGTTGGTGAGAGAGTGAGTGACTGTGTTAGTGGCAGTATGGGTGAGTGAGTGGCTGTATGAGTGAGTTAGTGGCTGTGTCAGTGGCTGTATGAGTGAGTGAGAGGCAGTGTGAGTGGCTGTGTGTGTGAGTGAAGGACGGAGTGGCTGTATGGCTGAGTAAAGGGCTGTATCAGTGGCTGTACATGTGATTGAGCAGCTGTGTGAATGGCTGCATAGCTAAGTGGCTGTGTGAGTGACTATATGGGTGAGTGAGTGACTGTGTGTGTGGCTCTGTGTGTGAGTGAGTGGCTGTGTCAGTGGCTGCATGGGTGAGTGAGTAGCTTTATGGGTGAGAAAGTAACTGTGTAAGTTGGTGCATGGGTGAGTGAGTGGCTCTGTGGGTTTCTGTATTGGTGAGTGAGTGACTATATGGGTGAGGGAGTAGATGTGTGAGTGGCTGTATGGGTGAGATAGTGGCTTTGTGAGTGATTGCATGGGTGAGGGAGTGGCTGTGTGATTGGCTGAATGAGTAATTGAGTGACCGTGTGAGTGACTGTGTTTATGACTGCATGGGTCTTCCGTTGCTTCTGCCCCAGTTCAGGCAGTTTCTAGCTTGAAAGTTGGGCATAAACTGTTCCTGTTGGAGTGGGACCAAGACTGATTTGTATATGACTGGGTCTAATCTGAGGTGACACTGTGGTTAACAGAACAATGGGTCTGGTGCTGCCCAAATTTGAGGCCTTGGAAGAACTAATTAGTCTATCCAGTACCCAGGCTTTGCAGAAAACCCTACCCTCTATTCACGAAGAGTTAGTGGGAGCACTAGGAGAGATCCTCTACCCAGTGGTGCCTAGGCCCAAGCACAATACTAGAACATCTACTTGGTATAACTCTGACTGCAGAAAGGCCAAAGCTGACCTTATCAACGCAATTAAAGAGGGCCTACCCCGGACCAGTGTGTCCACTTTGCGGCGACAGTACAAAGACACAATGGCTCGCGCGAGGTCAGATTGGGACTGGGACAGATGGCAGGACCTCTCAGCAGCCCTAAACTAGGGACTCAAAAAGATTCTGGTCCTTAGTTACTACTGGCTCAGGGGAACCCAAAGCTGCAGTTGAACCTAACATAGCAGCACAAATATGGGAAGATCATTTTGGGAAACTCTATGCAGATGTTCTTGAGAATACTGATGCCACCGTTGCAACACTCCTATCCCTCCCTGGAGATATTTTGGAATTCACGTTAGGGGAAGTGGCAAGCGCAATAGATGGCCTAGCGATGGGCAAGGCCCCCGGCCTTGATAAATTACCTGGTGACCTTTTTAGGTCTCATCCAGAGATCTGGGCGCCTTACCTTCACATCCTTTTTAACTCACTTGCACGTGGTATGGCGATCCCCTGGACTTGGCTGGGGGCAGAGATAGTCCCCATCTTCAAGAAGGGCTGTCCTCTGCTCCCATCCAACTACAGGCCGATCAGCCTGATAGATGTTCCCCAGAAGATCTATTCGCGACTCCTACTGGACCAACTGATGGACTGGATGGAGGAAAATGAAATTTTAAGTCCTCTCCAGGCTGGCTTTAGGAAAAATACGTCCACCATGGACCAAATCTTCCGCCTAGTTCTCCTCTTTTGGAAAACGGTGACCATCGAGGGCGGGAGATTGTACATGGTGTTCGTGGACCTAAAGTCAGCATTCGATCTGGTACCGCGAGGAAAGCTCTGGGAGGTCCTGAAGGAGTTGGGAGTGCCCATCAATTTACTCCAGGCTATAATCAGACTGCACCAGGGCAACTTCGCCCAGGTACGCTGCGGGCGGGGCGGCGCACTGACAAACAGGTTTCCTGTTTCCCGGGGTGTTAGGCAGGGCTGCGTCCTTGCCCCTACTCTTTTTTGCCTATATGTGAACAGCGTCATCTCACACTTAGCTAATGTTGGGGATAATGACGCCCCAGTCTTGGCAGGCAGGAGGGTACCAGCAATCATGTTTGCTGACGACACCCTCCTGCTTTCCAAATCACCCATGGGAATCCAGAGAATCCTTGATGGCTTCGACCTCTTCTGCAGGCAGCATGGCCTTGAGATAAACGCAGGGAAGACCAAATATATGATTTTTAACCCTTCCTCTACAACCAGACCTAACCCGTCCCTAAATTCTACGGCCCTAGAGAGGGTTAAAACATTTCAGTATTTGGGTGTAACCCTCCAAGAGAACCTCCTATGGGGCCCTCAGATCGCAAGCTCGCGATTAAGACTCTCTCAACTCTCCGGGGCTATTTTAAAGGTTACTAACACCTCAACATATAAACCTATAGCTCCTGCAGTTGAGATGTATAAAGTGCAAGTGAAACCTGCCGCACTTTATGGTAGCGAGCTATGGGGGCACCAAGCGGCAACTGAGCTGGTAAGTGCCGAAAATAGTTTTATGAGGCGTCTTTTGGCCCTTCCAACTGCAACTCCCCTGCTCCCCTTACGTCTTGACCTGGGCTTACCTTCCATTAGGGAGGTTCTCAAATCCAAACCTATAAGATTCTGGCATAGACTCTGGTCAACAAAGGAGCTTAGTCACTACAGGCAAGATCTTGTACATGTTATGAACTTAAACCACAATGACAAGATCCCCTGGCTAGCCTTTGTTAAAAAAGAATTGTATAGGCTTGGCTTTAATGAGCTGTGGGTGACTCCAGAAATTGGTTGTAACAAGGTCTCCAGGAAAAGACTAGTGGAAGTATACAAGGAACAAAATCTTGCATCCCACATGACTGCACTTAATATTGGCACCCTAACTAATTGTTTTACCCAATCCAAAAACTCTTATAAATTTGAAACTTTTTTGGATTTTATATATCCGATCATGGCAAGGAAGCTGTTCATACAGTGGCGGTTTGGCTCTCTACCTATTAAATCCTTCACTAGCAAATGGACCAACGGAGGGGATAAACTATGCCCTGGCTGCAACCTGTGTGATGAGGAGGAAATCCATGTTCTGTTTTTTTGCCCCACCTATAAATCCCCAAGGAAATATTGGTTGGTGCCCTTATGCAGGAACATGGCTATAAGGAACTGTTTGACATCCTACAGAATATTGAAATCTGACCCCTCCCCCCACATTGTTTTTGCAGTTTCAAAATTTCTCCTTGCAATGTGGCGTATCAGGTCCAAGCTGGTTAAGGATAAACCAATATAGAATGAATGTCTTTGCCTTTGCCCCACTGTAACTCATGGCTTCTGTTGGTAAACGCCTTTTATTATATTGTCTATTTTATTCTCATGACATGAACTATGCTGTTCCCTGTTTATGTATTTTAACTATATGACTTTTTAAATACTGCTGTATATATCTGCATGTATCTTTTATGGTCTCAATGGCCGAAATAAAGATTTTTGGATTGGATTGGATTGGAATGCTACCAGTGGTTAGAGTTAGTGCAAGCATTCTTCCCATCACCTTTCATGGGTTTCAAAAGTCCCACCAGATGTGACTAGCAGCTAGACAAATCACATTCTTGTACTACGACCAGTTGCACAAACTCTAAATGCTAATTGGTGAAATTGCTAATAAAGGTTAAGCTGTTCCCCAAAACCTGCTACAGAGTGCCAACTGTTGTGTTGACCCGCTCTCTCACTGTCTGCACATTTGCTGGTAGTGACCAGTGGTCAAGAGTCTTTGTTGCCAACCAGAGCACCTGTGTGCACCTCACTATTTGAAGGTAAAGTATGCTATTTGGCATATTCAAGAGATCAAGGAATTGTTGATAAACATTGTATAATTTCCACGATTGTGCTGTGGTATACAGGCTCAACCAACAAATGGTGAGAGAAGGAAAAACAATCAACTGAAATTAAAGGGTTAATTGTAAGTATCATCTAAAAAATTATGATGACACAAAGAGCATGAACAAATGTAAGATAGTTAAAATAAAAAAAACTGAATAAAAAGGTGTTATAAATAGTTACTTTTTCTTGTTAATATCAGTTGAAAATGCAACAAATACTCGTATTCACAATTCCCTCACACACTAGAGATTGGCACAGCTGCAAACAGGGAACGAAGCAGTGCATCATTCTCAGGCACCACTGAGGGCCCAGAGGCATAACCCAGTGATGTCACTACAAGACGGTGGTCCCATAAGAAGCCTTCCCACATCCTCCTCATACATGTCCCTAATGCAGAGTGGGACTGGAAATTGAGAACTTTTCCTTCCTTTATGCGCTACTAAACTGAATAATTAGTGGACCTCTTGGTTAACGAGCGATTTTTTAAATGGGTCAAAAGTACTAACGATGAATGCTGAAGCAACACCACCATTATGCAGCGTATCACCTTGAAACACTATATTCAATGTATTCAATAAAAAGGTAAGAACCATGCATTACATAGCAAAACGTGGCTTTCAGAAATACTCCCAAGCACAGCATTAATAACTGACGGATCCCTGCATGCTAAAGACAGAGGGCCTTATTTATCAGGCCCTTCTGCTGCAATTGCATCACTTTTTGTGATGCTGTAAAAAATTTGCCATACTGCACCATATTTAGAAAGTGACGTATCTAGGCAGATGTGTCACTTTGTAAACCCATTGCACTACATTATGCTTGCGTCCAGTATAATGTATGCAAGGTGGGCGTTCCTGCACAGAAAAGGCTCGTAGAAGTGTCACAATGAAATCTATGAGATTTCACTGCGACACTTCTATGGCCTCACTGCATCAAATCCTTACGCCTCCATCAAGCAGACGTAAGGGGTGACGTAGGCCTTTTGACATGAGTTGCAGCATGTGAAATGACACATTGCTTGAGTTGCGTCTGTTTCCAGACACACTCCAGATTTTTGCATTTACAGATACATCAGGATTCCTGCTGTATCTATCAATCCTTGCGACATGGAGCCCCATACAGTAAATACAGCGCATCCATGGTGTCGCAAGGAGGGTGCCCTGAAAAGTGTTGCATCGCTGTTTTACCACAGCGTTGCAACACTGTTCATGAAAGAGAGGCCCAGAGCTCTCAAAGGCTGCATGCAGGGCTCAGATGCACCCCATTCTTCAATACCCAGGAAAAGTCACGAGGATTGACTGGAGATTACGCCACACACCTCCCTAACATTATCCACCCAATCCAGGAAACTTCAAGTGCTGCCCGGGGTGAGGGGTGCGCACTAGAAAGGGGTGAATGAACCCTGCCTGCATCTAAGGGGCCCTTGCAGGGTTGGGGGAACCAGTTAGCCATGCTCCGGACCTGCTGACCAGATGCAGCTTGGTGCAGGCAGAGCTGCTGAGAGCTTTACTCTCAGGGGCTGCTTGTTTGTTAGCTGCTGTCTGCTTCACTGCAGAGGCAGATACGTGAAACCTGATTCCCAGGCTCAGGGCTCACCATCTGATGTGCATCTTCAAACCAAGCTGTCGGGAGATTAAAGAGAATACAATGACATTTGTAAGAGTCAACGCTACTAAGCATTCAAGCAGCTAAAACAGTAAAGCTATAATGTGTGCCTGCCGCAAACTCTAGCAACATAAAATGATTATTAGAACAGAAAAATGCCAGGGATGAAAGTCAACATCGAGACAGTGAACCAGCGCCTTACTTGGTTCTTCCTCCTGCTTCTCCATTTTACACGTTGGTCAAATTAGCTCACTTCCTTGTATCTTGGCTACCAAGGTCGCCCACACTACCCACGCATTACAAAATAAAACAGCCTATCACCCAGAAATTAACTGTAGAAAGATAAAACTCGAATACTGTAGGGGAAAACTCACAACACGCACACAATGATATCACCTTTAGGGGCTCCACTGATGACTATTGCATACCTTCACAAAATATACCGACCCTGAAAAGTTTCATTGGTAAAATCTTAACATGCAACATGATCCTGATGTGAACGCTACCTATATAAAAATATACATTTTTGAACACAAAAGTCCTGATTGCACACATTAACCTAACTGGTTTTGTTTACTCCTGCTCCAGAGACTTCATTCAGCTAGCCATGCCTCCCTTAACTGCACCAATATGCTCAGTGGTGCCCACCTTGCATGGGACAGGTAAGGGCTTACATTTTCTTTGCGCCTCCTTACATACGGTACACGTCTATCTTTTATAGGCCTCATGGGCTCGAACCTGGTGATGCTGTGATCATGTGGTGCTTCTAACCAGCTTTGAGTTCCTTATTATTGTAATGATTTGCTCAGATTTACAGAATATTGAGGATGTGCCCTGACACGAAGCTGGTTCTCCAGTTATTGGAGCGGCAGGAATGGCAATAGGCAATAATTGTTCCCCTTCTATACCTGCACCACACATGGTCTGTGTCCTGCCCTCGGATGCTGCATATCGCACACCATCAGTGTTTAGCTGTTGGACCCAAGTCGGTGTACAACAGCACAGGGAATTAGAATTTACTAACGAATGGAGGCAATGCTCGGTGAAACTGAGAGCTGCAGGGAAATGGAATACTGCCATCCGTACCTAAATTAAAGAGATCACCGAGGACCTCATTAGGTTTTCACCCACGCCCAGGAAGGAGTAGTTTCTGTCCTGTAACTCCAGTTCTGTACTAGGGGTATCTCTGTTATAGTCATAATCTAGTGAATAGTCCCGCCCATGTGCGTGGACCCCGGAGCAATCAAAAATAATCTCTTAAAAGGTGTCGAAAAATGCAGAACTGCACAGACACTTAAGAGAGAATTAAAGACAGATAATGCAGCCTGTATCCACAGGCTACACTGTCCAGTACTTCAACTAGAAATTTCACAAAAAATCCACAAACAGCAAAGCCTGTCCAGATTTCCCTTGCTTTAACAGCAAAAACCCTCTGGAATGATAGAGAGAAAGACCTGGACAGACAAGCCCCATAGGCTGCCATTATGTGGCTCAAAACAGGATACTGTGCCTTTAAGAGAACCTTCCAGAACTTCACAGTATCCCAGAATGCACTGCAGGTCCCTTTTACTTTCAGTTCTTTTTGAAGGCGTAACACGCCAGACCTGTAGCATTCCTTACATGAATATCTCTCTCCACCGGGGAGGAGGGCGGGCGCTTATGACTATAACAGAGATACCCCTACTACAGAACTGGAGTTACAGGACAGAAACTACACCTTCTGTTGTAGGGGATCTCTGTGTATAGTCATAATCTAGCGAATAGAATGGCAAGCCCATCCCCACACCAAAGCGGCGGTGGAGAAAAGAGAAATAACACCACTACTGTGCGAACAGATTTTGCAGCGAAGCCTGCCCAACCTGAGCGTCTGCCCTGGCATCAGTGTCCAGACAGTAATACTTAGCAAAGGTATGGACCGATTTCCAAGTGGCCGCCTTGCAGATTTCTGCAATAGGAACATTACGGAGCAAAGCAGTCATGGCAGCTTTGCCCCTGGTGGAATGAGCCTTAGGTTTACCCTCTAAGGTCTTACCAGCTTTTTGGTAACACAACTGTATACAGGACACAATCCACCTAGAAATGGACTGTTTAGAGGTAGCAAGACCTGTCCTGACTGAGCCATAATTGATAAACAATTGGTCTGACCTACGAATATCCTTGGTTTTATCCAGAAAAAATTTCAACACCCTCCAGACATCCAGGGAATGCAGGGACCTTTCCGCTGGAGAGGAAAGATTCTGAAAAAACGAAGGCAAAGTTATGGTCTGGTTAACATGAAAGTCAGAAATAACTTTAGGAAGAAATTTAGGGTGAGTACGCAAAACAACCCTAGCAGCATGAAATACAGTATAAGGTTCTTGGCAACACAACGCCTGAATTTCACTCACCCTGCGGGCCGATGTAATGGCCACGAGGAACGCCGCCTTCCAGGACAGGTGCTGCAACGAAGCCTTATGAATAGGTTCAAAAGGCTCCTTCATCAATCTGGACTGCACCACATTCAATTCCCATGAAGGCGAAGGAAGCCGGACAGGAGGGAACACTTTCTTCAAGCCTTCCAAAAAGTCTTTGATCACTGGGATCTGAAAGAAGGAAGTCTGTGAAGGGCATTTCCTGTAGGCAGTCAAAGCAGCCAGATGAACCTTAATGGAATGGACAATAAGGAGAGACTGCGCCAGATGTAGAAGATATGGAAGGATGACATCTTCCTTACACGTCGTTGGGTCATAGTTCTTGGACTTGCACCAGATGCAAAACCTCTTCCACTTGTAAGCATAAGAAGTCCTAGTGGAAGGTCGCTTAGCCTCCTTCAGTATGTCCATGCAATCTTCTGGTAGATTCAGATGGCCATATTGCACTATCTCAGGAGCCATGCTGCCAAACTCAAAGACGAGAGGTTGGGGTGCAATATCTGCCCCCCGAACTTCGTGAGAAGGTCCGGCCTGCACCGCAGCCGTATGTGCTGAAGGAGCAACCGGTGAAGTAGGTCCGTGAACCACCACTGTCTGGGCCATTCCGGGGCAATCAGGATCATCTGTGCCCTGGACTGGGACAGTTTGATGAGCACCGCGGGAATCAGGGGAATGGGTGGAAAAGCATACAGAAAGCTGGTCGACCAGTTGATCCATAGCGCATTCCCCAGCGTCCCTGGGTGGTAGTACCTGGAGGCGAAGTCTCGGCATTTGCTGTTTTCGGCGGTGGCGAACAGATCTATGTCTGGAGTCCCACACCTTGCGAAGACTTCTCCTAGTACTTCGTCGTTTATGACCCATTCGTTGTTTTCCTGGATCAGTCTGCTCAGTGCGTCTGCCTGAACATTCTGCACACCTGGTAGATGGGTGGCCGTTATCGTCAGTCCCCTGGCCAGAAGCCAGTGCCAGATCGCCTGCGCTTCCTGCGACAGAGTGCGCGATCTCGACCCCCCCCTGCTTGTTGAGGTAATACATCGTGGTCGTATTGTCTGTCTGAACAAGCAACGAGTTGGTCCGGAAGGACGGAAGAAAGGCCTTCAGTGCCAAGTGAACAGCTCTGAGTTCCAGGAAATTGATGTGGTACGTGGACTCCATCTGGGACCACGTCCCTTGAATCTGTAGGTCTCCGGAGTGCGCCCCCCAGCCGTGGAGAGACGCATCCGTCACAATAGTCTGCGTGGGAATGTCCTTGTGGAAGGGAACCCCTCTCAGGAGATTCTCCGCTGAGCACCACCACTTCAGAGACTGAAGAGCATGCAGAGACAGTCGTATCTTGTCGTCCCAAGATCCTTTCCTCTGATCCCACTGATCCTCCATGCACTCCTGCAAAGGTCTCATGTGCAGCCGTGCGTGTGGCGTGAGGAAGATACAAGAGGCCATCGACCCCAGTAGAGAAGACACCATCCTCACTGTTGTAGATGGAGCGGTCATAAGAGCCTGAGCCTTCCGAAGGAGTGATAACCGTCTCTCCTCCGAAGGAGACACGCTTGCTGACAGCGTATTGATGGAGGCTCCCAAGTACTGAATGCACTGGACCGGAGTCGGGACAGACTTGGACATGTTGATGTGCAACCCCAGCTTGTTCAAGAGAACGCACTTCTTCCGGAAGTGCACTTGAGCTTCCAAGAAGGAGGAGGCCTTGATCAACCAATCGTCCAGGTACGGCTAGACAAACACCCTGTTCTTCCTTAGGTGTGCGGCTACCACTTCCATGCACTTTGAGAATGTCCTGGGCGCAGACTTCAATCCGAATGGCAGTACTGTGTACTGATAATGATTGGCGCCGACTTGGAATCGCAGGAACTTACTGTGTTTGTGTGCAATGGGCACATGGAAGTATGCATCCTGAAGATCTATGGCACACAGCCTGTCTCCCTGTTTCAGCTGAGGATAAATCTGATGCAACGACAGCATGCGAAACTTCTTTCTGCGAATCCACTTGTTTGCTTGTCGCAAATCCAGAATGGGCCTGAACTCGTTCTTGTCCTTCTTGCGGACCAGAAAGAACCGGGAGTACAGACCTCTTTCTCTTTGAGACAGAGGTACGTCTTCTATCGCCTTCTTCCTCAACAGGATATCGGCCTCCGCCTGGAGCTCGCGCAGCTGAAACTGCGAGCTGACTGGAGGGATCGATGGAGGCGGGCCGGTGAACCGAAGACTGTATCCATTGCAAACAATATTCAGCACCCAGTTGTCTTGAGTAATTTTTCTCCACTCTGCCAGAAAAAATTGGACGCTGCCCCCCACCGGAGCGGGTAACGGATGAAGGGGAAGTAATAGCTCAGGGTCGAGACCCGGCCGCACCCTTGTTTGCTGTAGAGGACTGCTGACCTCCCCTACCCTTCTGGCGTTTCTAGAAGGGCCTCCGGAAATGCTGCTGTTGTTGCTGCTGCTGTCCCGAAGCCTGTCCTCACCCTCGGCCCTGCGCCCCGAATCGTCTCTGGAACGGGCGGTAGGCTTTCTTTTCTTTGGGCTTCTCCAAGCCCACAGCCGTCAGAGTCTCTGCCTCCGCCTTCACGCGGGCCATCTCATCATCCACATGTTTTCCGAACAGGGTCTCCCCCGAGAAGGGCAGATTAGCCACTCGCTGCTGGGCCTCCGGCTTGAGTGATGTGAGCCTGAGCCAAGCATGGCGTCGCTGGTTGATCCCATGACAGTAACCATGGCCGCCAACAGGGAACCATCCGCAGCCGCGCTGATAACCTGGTTCGAAACCAGTATCCCTTCCTTCAGGATCTCTAGGAAATCCTCCCTCTTGTCTCGTGGCAGGAGTTCCGTGAACTGCTGGAGAGATTCCCACAGGGAACGATCGTACCGTCCCAGCAGAGCCGTATCGCTAGCGGTCTTCATGGCCGTAGCTGCTGTCCCACAAGCCTTCCTGCCATTAGAGTCGATCCATCGGCTCTCCTTATCCGGAGGCACGGTAGAAGACGGAGAGGTAGAATGTTGTTTTCTGGCTGCCGTCACTATAACGGAATCCGGAACCGGGTCAGACCTTAGAAAAGCCGGGTCGGAATCCGGAGCCCTATATTTCTTTAGCAGATGGGATGGAGCAGCTCTCATTACTGCAGGCGTAAGGAACAGCTCCTCCGCTGGCTCTACCAAGCCTGGCATGAGCGGCAGCAGAGGGCGAGACAAATGTTTCTTGTGAAGTGTCTCAAAAATCACGGACGTCGTAGGTGTGGGAGCCGTCACCGTGATTCCTAATTTCGCTGCACCCCTCAGGAGAACATCCTGGAACGTGCTGATGTCATCCATGGGAGACACCCTAGTCCCCGGGGAGTCTGACAAGGTCGGGGAGTAGGACCTCGTCCTGGAAGAGCCCATGCGGGACCGTGATCCGCGCCTCCTGCGGCGCCATCTGGACCTCGTCGAGGATCTGTGACGGCTGCGCGACCTCCCTCTCCGTCCGGAGCGGGATCGCGACTTCTGTGGCTTTGGTCGTCCTGCCGGTTCCACCGGGACAGGAGACTGTGGCTTGGGTGGTCCCCTCGGCCGAGGGGTCCCTTTCGGAGGAGTCAGGTACCGAGGCAGGGAAACCGACTTCGGAGGAAGCGGTGGAGGCTTGTCAACCGGCAGCTGAGGTTGAGACTGAGGCTGGGACTAAGGCCGAGGTGGTAGAGGTGGAAGAGGCGGCGGGGTAGGGACCCGCGGAGGAAGGCATCTCGGCAAAGGAGGCGGAGGAGGAGGCGTCACTGTCCCCGGCTTAGGAGGGGTATACACAAGGGAGTACACCGAGCCCGGTGACCCGCCCTCCTTATCAGGCTGGGATGTGGGAGACTCTCTCCTAGGCACTGGACGCCTGTCAGACTGACTCCTGGTGCCCAAACTCCTTCTGCGCCGTTCCTGCGTCGAAGAACGGTGACCCGACGGCGAGCATTGGCCCCTCGACGTCGAACTGCGCTTCCTCGACGGTGAACGCCTGTCCCTCGACGGCGAACGCTTCCGCCTCGACGGCGATCTCCATCGCCTCGACATCGGTCGTCTTCGCCTCAACGGCTTCCTGTGCCTCGACGGCGATCTCTTTCCTCGACGGCGATCTCTTGTGCCTCGACGGCGATCTCTTGCGCCTCGACGTCGATCTCTTGCGCCTCGACGGCAATCGCCCCCTCGACGCCGAGGATCCCCTCGACGACGATCTTCTCCTTTTCGCCGACGGCGAACGGCGGTGTCGCCACGACGGCGAGCGCCGACGCCGGGCTACCCGTCGACTTCGAGTCCTCGACGACGACGACGGCGACGAAACCGTCACCGGTGACGTCGACGGCGGTCTGTTCAGCTCCTTCGACGTCGAATGTCGACGCCGCTTCGACCCAGAGCCCTGGGGAGACGGGGAACAGACTGTAGTCATCCCTCTCGACGCCGTAGTCGGTGCAATCGACACCGACGGAGAATGGGGACGCTTGCTGGACTTCCTGCCTCTGGGGAGCCCCCCAGAGGCCTCAGCATGGGCAGATGAAGCCCCTCCAGACCCACCTCGTGCTTGCAGTCTTCTCTCCTCCATACCTTGGAGCCTGGTCTTCTTTCTGTCTCTCAGGGTCCTGGTTGTAAATCTCTGGCAGATCTCACACTCATCAGGGTTATGAGAGGAGGGAAGGCAGAGGATACACACTTCATGTGGGTCAGTCTTGGCCTTCTTCCTGGAACACTCCGGGCATTTGTCAAATAATGCAGGCATATTCAACAAAAAGACTGCCCCATAAGCACACCAAAGAAGAATTAACCAAAGTTCTTTGAACAAAGTACCAAAAAACACTTGAAAAAGTGAGAAATCACAAAAATAAATCCCAAAAGGGAGAGCTCAATGCTCCAGGGTCCTGCTAGCAGGAGCCGGAAAAAAGAACTGAAAGTAAAAGGGACCTGCAGTGCATTCTGGGATACTGTGAAGTTCTGGAAGGTTCTCTTAAAGGCACAGTATCCTGTTTTGAGCCACACAATGGCAGCCTATGGGACTTGTCTGTCCAGGTCTTTCTCTCTATCATTCCAGAGGGTTTTTGCTGTTAAAGCAAGGGAAATCTGGACAGGCTTTGCTGTTTGTGGATTTTTGGTGGAATTTCTAGTTGAAGTACTGGACAGTGTAGCCTGTGGATATAGGCTGCATTATCTGCCTTTAATTCTCTCTTAAGTGTCTGTGCAGTTCTGCATTTTTCGACACCTTAAGAGATTATTTTTGATTGCTCCGGGGTCCACGCACATGGACGGGACTATTCACTAGATTATGACTATACACAGAGATCCCCTACTACAGAACTTGCCCCACTAATGTTCCCTGCACACAGGGCTATAAGTGGGCAGGGTCCCGCCGGTGCTCAGCACTAGCAGTTCTAAAAAGCACGGGCAGAGACGGGTCCCTATCGGCAGTGGGGGTCGCCACACACAAAAGTGAGGCAGGGGAGGGGTTGCACGCAGGAGGTGGAGCACAGGGGATGAATAAAAAAAAAATTATGATCTGAACTTCAGGGCTGCATCCTACTTGGCGCTGGGTGCTTCCTCTTTGTGTCCTGGCAGACACTGGGGCTGCATCAGACGCAGCTCTGAGCAGGCTAGAAAGAGGCTTTGCTCAGGCTGTGGGGTTTCTCCAGCCCCGCTGCTCAATGCAGCGGGCTGGAGAAAGCTGAGTGTGCATGTGTGTTTTGGTCGGCCTGAGATGGACGGCCAAACACACATGAGCACTTAGAGAATTCACATAGCACTCCTCCTACTATCCCCTCCTGTGCCACGGCCCATCCCTTCTTGTACACACTGGCTGAGCCAGCTGCTTGAAAATAAAACTGAAGTAAACTGTCAGACGCAGGTTCATTGAAGAAACAAGTTTTATTTCCGCAAGACAGCTTTAACAACCACAGGTGGAAAATCACATTCATTCTCACCCACCAACGCTCGTAGAATGAATACCGCAGAGAGTAAAGAAACATTCCACCTCTCAGAGTATTCTATTCTAAGTTGGAACACCACACACCTTCTCCCTTTAAAAACAAAAAATAAAATAAAATAAAACAAATAAATAAAAATATATATATAGATATACACTGCAGAGAGAAGCATAAGTAATTAACAAATTAAAATTGGATAAAATCTTTCATTGTGACAGTATGCTTAATGCAGAGCTTTTCCTTAGTTCAATCACGTGACTCTCGTATTCAGGAATATTAACACAAAGTTCAGCAGAATTATCGCGAGACATAGTAGGAACCATACTCTGTAAATCGTCAATGTGTTCAGAACATGACTCCAACACATTCGAACTGGGCATAGAATTCTCAGATGTGTCCAAAAAAAAAGAACTATGATTAGTCTCATCAGTAGATTTAGAAGCAATGGGTTGAGAAACCGACTGTGAGTTTGTAAATCTACACAAAGATATGCGTCTAAAATTTCAAATTTTCCCTCTATCATCTCTTACTGCTTTGCTGAAAACTTCCAGTACTTTAACAGGATCAGACCACTTGGCTCATTTTTTGCCAGAAATACCACCTAACTTGACACAAACAAAATCACCTACTTTAATTTTGGAACTTGAGTATTGATGCTGCGAGAAATTAATCTTCATTTTCTCTTGATATTTCTGGACACACTCCTTGACTTTGGACAAATCATAAGTGGAATCATTAAAAGTTTTAACCTTCAACCACCGGAGCAAAAGCTTAGAACTAGGTTTTCTACCTCATAACATTTCGAACGGAGATTGACCTGTAACCGAATTAGGAGAAGTGCGATATGACAACAGAGTGGCACGTAAGCTTCTTTGACCACCCTATTGAAGCGTTCTACCTGACCATTGGGTTGAGGGTTATAATTGGACACTCTTTTATGCAAAACACCACATCTATTAAGAAAAGAATCAAACTCCTTGCTAACAAGTTGAGGACCATTGTCAGAAATTATTTCAGCAGGTAAACCCTCACGACAAAAAATGTCGTCCAAGAATTCAATTATCTGGGTTGAACCAATCCTGTCCACAATCTTCAACTCAGGCCATTTTGAAAAGTAATCTATTAAAACCAAAGCATACACATCCTTGTTGGGAGATAAACCAAGAGGACCATTAATATCGATACCCAGTTTCCTCTACTGACCTTGAACATACCCAATGGGGGTTACATCCACAGAGAGTGATTTAACTGATTTGTTACTCTTGGAACAAGGAAGACACTGTCTGACCCATCTATCGACCATACTAGCTATACTAGGTCACCAATAAAATTCTCTGATCCGTCATTTGGTGCTGGACATACCTATGTGGCCTTCATGAGCCATGGTCAAAATTCTTTCTCTAATTTTAAAAGGAGGAACAATTTTATCCCCTCTTGTTAAGAAACCCTGAGAAAACATCAACTCATCCTTGATCTTGCAAAACGATATAAATTCACATGTTAATTTCCTTTCTTCAGGCCAACCTGCCTATAAAAATTTCACAACATTGGATAGGGTACTGTCCTCACACATAGCATTCTTCCAATCAGTTTCAGAAATAACTTCTGATGACAGTACTTTGGTATTTCCATTATTAACATCATCAATGGTGTATGCTACATCAAGATCAACACCATTGGTGACGGTATCAGGAGCATCAGACGAGGGTAATCGTGACATGCAATCAGCATGTACATTTAAACATCCTGGAACAAATTCAACAATGCACTGATATTCTTGTAATTTGGCAGCCAAACGTGCCAAACGAGCTGTTAATGTTCTACCCCCACCAACAGCTAACATGTTGATTAAAGGATTGTGGTCTGTTCAAAATTTAGTACCCCACAAGAATTGACTAAAATGTTCTACAGTCTGTGTACATGCTAACAATTCCTTCTCAATGGTGGAATATTTATATTCAGCACCTTGTAACATTCTAGATGCATACGAGACAATGCTTTGCATTAAGACAGCACCTTAACCAACATTACTGGCATCTACAGCTACAATACATTCTCTTCCAATTTCAAAAGGTCTAAAAATGGTGCATCAACAATTTCTTTTTTTAGAAGATCGAAAGCTAATTGTTGTTCTTTGTCACAAACAAATTTCAAATTTTTCTTTAATATTGTTCTTAAAGAATGCACTTTTGAAGAGTAATCATGTACGAATTTGCTATAAAATTCTGTCAGACCTAAGAATGAAGACAATTGTTCTTTCGTAGTAGGGGCAGGAGCATTTGCAATGCTTTGAACATGATTTAACTTAGGTTTTATGCCATTGCTAGAGATCTCATGTCCCAAATATTCCACTTTGCTCTGCCTTAATTTGCATTTTGAAAATTTCAATGTTAAAACTTTATTTTTTACACATTTTAACACATTATCCACATTCTTATCATGTTCCTCATAGTTTTCCCCAAAGATTAGAATGTCATCCTGGAAAGCAATTGCACCAGGACACCCTTCCAAAACCTCCTTCATAAGTCTTTGAAATACAGAAGCAGCGCTGGCTAAACCGAATGGCATGCGTGAAAATTGAAACATACCCTCAGGAGTAACAAAAGCTATCAAAAATGTAGATTCTTCATGTAGAACTACCTGGTGGTAGGCACTGGCTAAATCTACCGTTGAAAAAACACAAGCTCCTGAAAGTGTGGAAATCAACTCATGTATGTGAGGTAAGGGATGTCTGTCAATCTATATTTCTTTATTAAGACTTCGAAGCTCTACACACAAACGAAGATCGCCATTGCCTTTAGGGGATAAAACGACTGGAGAAACCCATGGGGAAGATTCTATGGGCTCAATGATGTTCTTAGAAACTAAATCAGTTAATATTCCCTTAAGTTTATCACAATATGCCAATGGTACATTTATTACTCTGTGTCTGACAGGAACTGCGCCCTCCTTAAGAATAATTTTATGTATAAAGTTTACAAATTTCGCTGGACCGTCATTGAAAAGGGATGGAAAACTGTTTTTTATTTTAGTAGTAAATTCCTCTTTGTTAGATGACACCACGTAAACAGGTGGTGAAGCATTGGGATCTAAATTTATACCCATTTCTTGTTGATGAGGCCAGCCAAGTATAGATACCCCTTTAGTGGCTACATACACTTTTCCTCTGGTTCTTCTACCTTTAACTTCTAAGTCTGCCCACATAAACCCATCAAGATCAATTTTGGGACCAGAGTACCGCCAGGTTGAATATCAGGCGGGAAGAGCTTTTTAGTCTTCCAAAATTTGTTGAAAACATCTCTGCCAATAATACTATACCAAGCACATGAATCCACTAACATAGACGCTTCTATGCCAATAATTAACACTTTTCCTTTGGGGAAACTTTTGCAGTTAGTATTCCTGACACGCAAAAGACTGTTAACTTCTGAAGGAAATTCACTCTCTTCATGAGTCATAAAATGCATTTTTTGAGAAGACTTGCACACTTTGCTAAAATGTCCACTTTTCTTGCTTTTCATACAAATCTTGTTCCATGCAGGACATCCTCTGTAGCTCCCCATGTGGTCAAAACCACCGCATCTAGAGCAAACAATTTGTTTTTTCCCCCCAAAAAATGTGTTATCCTTCCCCACACTGTTTTTCTTAGAAAGGAAAGGAGAAACGTTTTTGGAAGTAGATTGGTCCTTTACTACAGACACTTCGAGAACAGTCTCATTAATTTTAACAACCTGTCCTCTAATTTCATTAGCAAACTTCTCGGATTGTTCAATACCTTTAGCAATATTTACTACAGCACTCAGAGAAGATTCGGTACCCATCCATAGCCTTTCTTGAATTTTCTCACTTTCAGTTTTCATCATTATTTGATCCCTTAAAATTTGTTCGAAATTGATAGTTTCAAAAGCACAAGATCCTGCTAATGTGCATAGAACGGCTACATAATCTTCAATGGACTCATCCTCTTTTTGTGCATGAGAATAAAATTTAAACTTTTCCATGACAGTGTTAATTTTCCTGCCAAATCTAGTACTCATTTTTTGAATAGTAATATCAAAAACATTGGTATACCCAGAACCTTCAATAGGTGGTCAATTTACCAATTCTTTTAAACCTGCTCCCCCTAAGCAGTTTCTTAACAGTGCGAGTTTCCTCTTAGGGGAACAACCATCTTCCTCTAAAACGTAATCATAGGCCAAGAACATTGGATACCATAAGTCCCATTCAATTTTGGGTTCACCAGCCACAGGTAAAAAATGTGGAGGTGCAACAATGTTAGACATGACTCAAAACAATAGGAATAAATAATACAATGAACACAAAATTATTATTTTTTTTTTATATTTCTTTTTATTTTCAAATATAAAACAAAATAAAACAAAAGACGTATCTGGGACATCACATTCAGTTACAATAATAAGCAAACATTTTCAGATATCAGGATTTCTGTAAAAAAAACACAGTGGGCAAGGTAATTGAAACATCAACGCGTAGATCGTTCAATTATGATTGACTGCACACAATTAGGCTACATTTGATGCGCTACGGTACTCAGTCCCCGCCACCCAACAGAACAGGATAAAGAAAGGCGTAGTGCCCCCAGATACGAAAAAACTAAATCAGGATAAATGACAAAAATATTCACGCCATAGCCTAAACTAACTACACTAACACCCATCCCCCACCCTGCACCCCTGCATAGGCTTTCGCCGAACCCCAACTAGCAGTGTGCCTGTCGCCCCATCTAACTAAATACTAAAAATAGAAAATGGAGGAGGGCACCTTCTAACGTGCCCCCGGTCCCCCCTCCCTCCCGCCAGAACCAAGAATCCCCCAGAGTTAATCCACAAATCTATTAAGAAGCTAATGCAGTATGCAACACGGTAAACTGTAAACACCACCCAACCTCCCATAAGCATCATGGTAGCAAATCCCATATCCATCAAGACCACAATGTCAAACCCAGTCAATCAGTCTCATCCTTGACCCTTCCGATTGGACGTGCGAACCCCTTCCGGACAAACTGCCACCTCCACAGGATAGTCAAAATACGAGAAAAGTGCGGCGAAGTTCAAACTGAGATCAAGCAAAGATGTTAAGTCATTGAGAACTCCATCAGGTCAAAAGACTATCCTCACCATCATGAACTCCCAACTTTGTTTCCTCCGCCATCGTAATGGAACTGGCGGATAGGGGAGGGACGCGGTTTCAAGCCCAAAACAGTTCTCATCAAAAGTCTCCGGAAAGGGAGCACCGATTAGTCCTTCCACAGTCAGTGTTGATAGTAGGCTTGACGATCCATTCGAAGCACTGATCTCGCTCCTATCGGCCATCACACCGGCCGGAGGCTCCGACAACTCTCGTTGCACGGGGCCCGCTTCCTCTATCAAAATGGCCATTGTGGGTATCTCGAGCTGCTTCATTCCTTGTAGTGGAGCAGGGTCCGGTCCAATCCGCCCAATTTCAAATGAACGCGCTATCATTTTATGAACAAGGGCTTCCACGTTAGCATGAAGAGCCCCAATGGCTGCCAGCACAGTTCGCCACGACGGTTCATTCTCAGTCCGCTCCACTGCTCCTCGCTCGATGTCAACCATTTTCACATCCCCCATAGAGCCCGGTCTAACCGGGGGAACAGTCAAAAGTGGAACGGACAACAGCAGAGGGGGACTCAATGTTAACAGCGGCATCGATCTGCGCTTCGCCACTGCAAGCGAAGATCCCAACCCAGCGAACACCGGCGGGTGGCTAACCGGGCCACCAGGTCAGGGACCTCTGCTCACAGCCTCAGTCGTGCATCGTCACCCCTCCTTCGATGTTTACCAACTCAGGAGACCGCCATCAAAATCGGGCCAAGAAAACCTCCACAGCAATAGACCGGACCCTGCCACACGCTCACGGCCGATGTTTTTCAACTGGAACCCGGCTGGGCCAGTACTCGAGACCCCGGCTTCCAAGCTGGGCTAGGCCGCAAACTTTAACACGATATAACTCTGTCTACCAAACCGGTAGAAATCTCGGGATCGCACCATCGAGCTGTAGTCCGGTTCATACACACGGAGGCAGGGCGTAAAGACAGGATAAATGACAGAATCATCTGGCAGGAGACGGAGGTCGGCGGAGCCGGGAGCCTAAGCAGCCATCTTGTTCACTAGCGTAGCTCCTCCCCACTAAAATGAATTTTAGACAATAAATATGAGAAAGAAAGAAAAAAATATATATGCACTTCTGTAATAGTTCAATAGTAACAAGTAAGGAATCTGAAATGGAAAAAAAATATGTTACAAAATAATGAAACTAAAATAACGAATGGAATCACCGAAGTCTGTGTGTTCAGATGAAGTGAAACTGTATCAAGTTCCAATGGTAAAAGTTACGAATAATAGATAAAATATAAATATATCTTCTATTTTCAGCAAATGAAGAAAATGAATATTAACACAAAGTCATGGGGAGCGCTGAAACACTGTTGTTGAAACGAAGGAAATGAAGTTACAAACGCGGAGTAATTGGAGGCACTTCTATGGACACGACAACAAAGAAATGATGACACATACACGTGTAGCGTAATGCGTAACGACGCAGTAGACTTCTCAGCGTGAAGCACAGTGTGACGTGCAAGAGAGATTCCAGGAAGGTGCGTGAATGGGATGAATACCACAGAGAGTAAAGAAACATTCCACCTCTCAGAGTATTCTATTCTAAGTTGGAACACCACAAAAACTTTAATCAGATATCATTTTATGTTTTAGTTGTTGGCTCTGCCAGTAGGGCGGCGCTACTCCGCTATTGCGGAGGAGCCTACCCTGCCTAGCAGGTTCTCCATGTTTGCCCTCACCCTCAGAGTGAAAAGAGACTCATTTTAGTTATTTTACAGTCTCAACATTTCAGAACAGAAGCACTTTCTGTGCTATACACAACGAAGCTATAGTTGTTGCTAATTTATCTTATACAACTAACACCAATTGGAAAAGACAATTGCCCTGTTTTTTGTAAGTGTAATGTTACTTGTTGAATTACATATCAGGATGCAATGACAGCAGCAGCAAAATACCAGTGTGTGACATACTATGTTAAGCACAGATTTTTAGCTAACATGTTTTAAGCCACGCCCTTAATTACATCAGCCATGCCCCTTTGAGAGAGCCCCCCAGTTTCTTCATCGCACTTAAAGCCCTCCCTGCACACCCAACACCAGTCCCTGCAAAAGACTAATGCCTTCCACGCACCTTCCGTCGTCTGCTGTTGAGGCTGGATGGCTGATTAGGGCCCTCATGACCAAGCAAACAGTATACAGCACTCTTCCCTGAGATCCCCAAACCGATTGCCTGCAATTTTAAAGCCTCAAATCACCTACAGTGACCGCTTCATTTAAAAGCCTTGTATGCAGGAAACTAGCAGAGGAAAGACAGGGTGGTGGTGGGCACCATGCCTTGGTACACATGATTCAACAAGCCTGGAGCCACTGAAATCAAGGTAAGGCCACAGGCGCCAAGTGAGGACGGTGCCAAAAGCTAGTTTTGTTCAAGGCATGTTTGGCTGAGCTGAGCCTTGATCGCAGCCATCACCATGCCAGGAAATGTACGTGACACCAGGGTATGATAGGGCACCTCTGTACACCATCTGCTCTAGCCAAAAGGGGGGTCCACGAACCACAACTTACAAAAGTGAGTCAATAGCTGCGGGATCGAACATATGACACATGTTACAGGCCATTTTGTGCTGCCCAAGCATTAATTCACCCAGCTTCGTCTTTCCATGCGCCGTCCAAATTGCTTGTGCGAAAGGGGGATGCTGGCAGGCAAGCTGCCTACTAAGCAAGAGAATATTGGAATGCGCAGGATTGGATTGGGATCGAAAATCGGTCCGGGCACTCTAAAAAAAATAGTGGCCCACATTTGTATATTGCCTTTCCACAAAACACTGCTTCAGCGAAGTTTTATGAAACGAAAAGGGGTGGGGGGCATGTTTTATTAACTACACTTACATTAAAAAAATGCACAGATTACTTCACACTGTTGAGCCACACACGAATGCAAGTGAGACCACTTTACCCCCGCTCAATCAGCATACATTAATGGGCAGGCCCAGCGAGAGAAAGGGAGTGATGCCTCTGACCATCTGCCTCTAGAAAGGCCACTCAGGCACCCACTGGGCCGCTGGGGGCATACTAACAGCACAGAATGCCCCAGACTGCCCAAAACAGAAGCCACAGCTGGAACTCGGCTACCAGCCCTTCGTCCATTTCCCGCGTTACCAATCCGAGCCTAGGAATGCGTTCTTTTATTGTGGCGCTTCCAGAACTGCTTTCACCCACCTGATATACCGACGACTCAACGCAGCATTGTAACTTGCTGAGTTGCCTTGCCATCAGTGGTTCCTTAGTTTAATCTCTCTCTCCCCAGATTACCCCTCCCCAAGAAGTATTGAAGGGGCAATCAATTGCCTTGTGAGATACCAACTTCCGCAGCCATTCTTTCTAATTTGGTTTTGAATCCTCCCCCATCTGGAGGGGCTTCACACCAATCCCACACCGCTGACTGACCTCTGAGGTCACACATTACCAGGGGAGTTTGCTGCTGATCCTCAACCTGGACTGTTCCGCGTAGCGCTGCGCTGCTCCACTGTCTGAAGCCTGGTCTTTGGTCATCTGCCCCAGGTTGGAACTAACTCCGGAGGGAAGGGGCTGCCATGGAGCTGCGGGCTCGGAACGTCCCGTGCCGCGTTGCTCTGACCGAAGCCCGGGGTCCGCTCTGCAGGGCCCCGGGGTAAGTGAAAGTTGCAGACTAGTCTTCCGCCGGGGTCGTTCGCGCTGGGAGGGTCAGGCTGGGGGTTTAGGGGTTATTCTTTGGGGGGTGGGTTTAAGAATGCAGGAGAGGAAGGCGACTTCCTCTTCCTGTATTCTGTCATCGTCGGGTGGGAAGTTTAAAAGGAGATGGTAGCGTAGACCTTCACGGCAAAGGAGTGGTTATGGGGGTTTGCGGCAGGGCCCACTGGTCGGTGGTGTGGTGTGCGGTGTCCGGTTGAGGAGCGGCGGTGTTGCGGAGATGGGAGCATGGCTGACATCACGGCTGAGGAGGTAAGGGAGGCCCTGAGGGCAGGCCGGGCGTGAGGATTTCCTCCGGCCCGGCGTGAGTGAGTGAGGCGTGGGTGGGGCTTGCATGCGTCCCGTGGGCGGCCTCCGCAGGCATTTCTGCCGCGGTGGCGGCATGTATGGAGGAGCCAACACCATCGGGTAGAGGTGCGTTAGGTAGGGGGAGGGGTGCAGCAGTGAAGTGAGTGGCACGCGGAGGACGGCGCAAGAGCCTGCCTCCGCGCCTTGAGGAGACGGAGCGAGTGGAAGGGGGGCTTCTTAAGTCTGAGGTGGGGCGGAAAGCACCCTCGCAGCAGTGGATGAAAAAGGAGAAGGTGGCTGGAGGTGGGGAGAAGGATGTGGGCCCACTGTTGCTGGTGGACCCAGCTGCCCACATGAACCGGCAGGTTGGGGGCAGGAGTGAGGGGTAGAGGGGGTTGATGTTTCCTGGAGGCGGGGACCATGGGGAGGCCAGTGATGGGGGAGGTGGCCTGCGAGGAGGCGGGGGCAGTGGGAAGATGCACATATAGACCTATCTAAGGGTTCTCGCCCGCACCCCTGCTCAGGTGGGGAGTGTGGGGAGGGGCAGCAAGGCAGTTTTGGAGGCTGGGGGGATGCGGGCCCCGCCCATTGGGGTGCAGGAGCACCATGGGCGCATATACAGCGAGTATTAGGGGATAATGCCAGTCTTTACTCCCCAGATGGGAGGCTATGAACATTGAGGACAGGATCAGGGAGCAGTGCCTTTTGGTGCAGGCATCGGAGGCGCGTGGGCCGAGTTGGAGGTGGCGAGGTCAGGGGCAGTCTGAGATGAGGAGGCAGAGGGGCCCCCCACGCCTACCTCAGATTAAGAGAGATGAGCAGAGCAGGAATACAGGGAAAGGGCAGACAGGGCCAGGTGGGAGCGGGCAGAGGGTATAGTGGGGCAGCAGTGGCAGTCAGGGACAGCCAGAATGGCGTTGAGGCCTGACGGTGCCGGAGCCCGCCCAGGTTGGAGCGACCTGGGGGGTAAGGGGGGATCCTAGCTGGCAGCAGTCAGCAGAGGGGTGGTAGGCACGGTGGGGCGCAAGACAGCCTCAGGACGCCGCCTTGAAGCAGCAGGGGGGTCCGCGGCGGCCTTCCCTCCAGCGTGGGAACGGGCAACAGCATCGTGTGTGGAGCGGGAGAGCAGTGGTTGTGTGAAATAGCAGAAAGGAGTGAAGAGACCTGTACGTGAGGGTATGTGGAAGCTTGTGGAGGATGAACCTGTGCTGGAGTTGGATTATGGTATGGAGAGTGATGAACTGGAAGATAGGGAGGTGAGGGATGATGATGACAGGCCGGGGGGTGCGGAGCAACAGTGGTCTTGGTGTTTTACAGGCCTCGCAGGAAAAGAAGGGCAAGGCGAAGGTGGACTCCAAAAAGGCCGGAAGCTCAAGAGGACGGTCGAGAGAGACACAGACACCTTTAACAGGTGAGGGGGCTAGGTGGTCGGATTGGGACGAGGGGCCCAGAGGTGGGAAAAAGAAGGCTTGTAGGTCGGTGGGTGTGGGCGATGGGTCTGTGAGGGATGCTGAGGCAGCGCAGGTTGTGTCTGGGGTGGGGACGGCCACGGCAGAGGCAGGTAAGACTGTGTCGACAGCAAGGGTTCACACTGACAAAACAGAAGGGAAGGAGGACAAAGGTGAGAAGGGTGAGGACAAACACCAGAAAAAGCTGCCGTATATGGGTTTGGCTATGCCGCTGGGCTCTCATTTATCGGACAAGATTAAGAACAGGATTTGGAAGCATGAATATGTAGATGTGTTTAAGTTGTTGCACAGGGAGGTGCAGGCAAAGGAGGGTTCTAAAGAGGAGGAATGGGAACTAACTAGGAGACCCAGGGTGCCGATGAATATGGAGAACTGGACGTCGGCTTTTCTCATTTACGCAAGTATCTATTGCGAAAAACACTTGGACAGGGCCATCCCCCTTTTGAAGTACATGGATATTATAAGAAAAGCTCAGTTATAGTTTGGGGGGTTTGCCTAGTTGAGTTATGATGAGGAGTTCCGGGCCCGGGTTAGCGTGAACTCAGACAAGCCATGGTTGGGAAATTGATCAGGAACTATGGATGCAGTGGATGGCATCGAAGCACTCGTCGGTGTCCACGCACACGCCCGGTGTTTTGCCAGTGACTTACCGGTCCTTTCTGCCACGGCCCGCCCAGTTTGGGGCGGGAGGGACTGCCGCATCTGCAGCAAACACAAGTCAGCCGGCTAAGCCAGGCAGCAGCACAACAGGTGCGTGCTGGAGCTACAATAGGGGATATTGCTATCGGCACCCCTGCAAGTTCAAACATGAATGCTCCAAGTGTGGAGGACGGCATGCACTCACCCAATGTCTCACATTCGTCACGCCTACGGAGCAGTGGTGAAACTCGAGGGGAAGGGGATAGTCTGGACAGAAGGGCGCCTACACCGGTTAGGGTGGAGGCGATGGCCCAGTGGCTCTCGTGTTACCCGGACAGGGTGGCGGGGTTGAAGTTGCAGTGGGGTTTCACAGAGGGTTTTCGAGTGGACTACCGAGGACCTATGGTGAGGAGATGGGCGGAAAATCTGAAATCGGCCAAAGAATTGCCAAGAGTGGTGGTGGCCAAACTGCAGAAGGAGGTGGAAGGCAGGGTAGCAGGGCCGTTTTTTGAATGGCCCCTTGACCATTTGATCTTCTCCCCATTGGGAGTTGTGCCGAAGAAAGAGGAGGGTGAGTTTTGCATGATACATCACCTCGCATGGCCGGAAGGACAGTCTTTGAATGATTTCATCACAGAATCAGACTCAAGGGTACTATATGCTTCAGTACATGATGCAATACGCCTAGTGCGTGTGTGTGGGCTGGGAGTGGAACTGGCCAAGTGTGAAATTAAATCTGCATTCTGCCTTTTGCCGATACATCCTGCGGATTTCTCTCTGCTGGGGATACAGTTTGCAGGGGCCAGCTACGTGGACAAGATTTTGGCCATGGGGTGTGCTATTTCCTGCGCGCTTTCCAAAATGTTTATCACATTTTTACAACAGGCTTTTACACAGATTAGCGGGCATCGAGATGTGACTCACCATCTGGCCGATTTTCTCTTTCTGGGGAAGGCTCATTCTGGGGACTGCGGCAGGGCCCTGTCGTGGTTTCAAGAGATGTCAAAATGGTTCGGGGTCCCCTTGGCGCCGGAGAAAACAGCTGGGCCCAGCTGCTGTTTGACATTCCTGGGAATTGAGCTGGATTCCATTCAATGGATAGCTCGGCTCCCGGAGGCAAAAGTGGCAGAGATTAAGGCTTGCCTTTTGTGGGCGATTGGAAAAAAGAGGATCACATTCAATTTTGGGTTCACCAGCCACCGGTAAAAAATGTGGAGGCTCAACAATGTTAGACATGACTCAAAACAATAGGAATAAATATTACAATGAACACTAAAATGAATTTTAAACAATAAATATGAGAAAGAAAGAAATAAAAATATATGCACTTCTGTAATAGTTCAATAGTAACAAGTAAGGAATCTGAAATGGAAAAAAAATATGTTACAAAATAATGAAACTAAAATAACTAATGTAGTCACCGAAGTCTGTGTATTCAGATGAAGTGAAGCTGTATCAAGTTCCAATGGTAAAAGTTACGAATAATAGATAAAATATAAATGTATCTTCTATTTTCAGCAAATGAAGAAAATGAAATATTAACACAAAGTCATGGGGCGCGCTGAAACACTGTTGTTGAAATGAAGTTACAAACGCTGAGTAATTGGAGGCACTGCTATGGACACGACAACAAAGAAATGATGACACATACACGTGTAGCGTAATGCGTAACGACGCATTAGACTTCTCAGCGTGAAGCACAGTGTGACGTGCAAGAGAGATTCCAGGAAGGCGCGTGAATGGGATGAATACCACAGAGAGTAAAGAAACATTCCACCTCTCAGAGTATTCTATTCTAAGTTGGAACACCACAAAAACTTTAATCAGATAGATATCATTTTATTTTTTAGCTGTTGGCTCTGCCAGTAGGGCGGCGCTACTCCGCTATTGCGGAGGAGCCTACCCTGCCTAGCAGGTTCTCCATGTTTGCCCTCACCCTCAGGGTGAAAAGAGACTCATTTTAGTTATTTTACAGTCTCAACATTTCAGAACAGAAGCATTTTCTGTGCTATACACAACAAAGCTATAGTTGTTGCTAATTTATCTTATACAACTAACACCAATTGGAAAAGACAATTGTCCTGTTTTTTCTAAGTGTAATGTTACTTGTTGAATTACATATCAGGATGCAATGACAGCAGCAGAAAAATACCACTGGGTGACACACTATGCTAAGCACAGATTTTTAGCTAACATGTTTTAAGCCACGCCCTTAATTACATCAGCCATGCCCCTTTGAGAGAGCCCCCCAGTTTCTTCATCGCACTTAAAGCCCTCCCTGCACACCCAACACCAGTCCCTGCAAAAGACTAATGCCTTCCACGCACCTTCCGTCGTCTGCTGTTGAGGCTGGATGGCTGATTAGGGCCCTCATGACGAATCAAACAGTATACAGCACTCTTCCCTGAGATCCCCAAACCGATTGCCTGCAATTTTAAAGCCTCAAATCACCTACAGTGACCGCTTCATTTAAAAGCCTTGTGTGCAGGAAACTAGCAGAGGACAGACAGGGTGGTGGTGGGCACCATGCCTTGGCACACATGATTCAACAAGCCTGGAGCCACTGAAATCAAGGTAAGGCCACAGGCGCCAAGTGAGGACAGTGCCAAAAACTAGTTTTGTTCAAGGCATGTTTTGCTGAGCTGAGCCTCGATCGCAGACATCACCATGCCAGGAAATGTACGTGACACCAGGGTATGATAGGGCACCTCTGTACACCATTTGCTCTAGCCAAAAGGGGGGTCCACGAACCACAACTTACAAAAGTGAGTCAATAGCTGCGGGATCGAACATATGACACGTGTTACAGGCCATTTTGTGCTGCCCAAGCATTAATTCACACAGCTTTGTCTTTCCATGCGCCGTCCAAATTGCGTGTGCGAAAGGGGGATGCTGGCAGGCAAGCTGCCTACTAAGCAAGAGAATATGGGAATGCGCAGGGTTGGATTGGGATCAAAAATCGGTCCGGGCACTCTAAAAACAATAGTGGCCCACATTTGCATATTGCCTTTCCACAAAACACTGCTTCAGCGAAGTTTTATGAAACGAAAAGGGGTGGGGGGCATGTTTTATTAACTACACTTACATTAAATAAAATGCACAGATTACTTCACACTGCTGAGCCACACACGAATGCAAGTGAGACCACTCTACACCCGCTCAATCAGCATACATTAATGGGCCGGCCCAGCGAGAGAAAGGGAGTGATGCCTCTGACCATCTGCCTCTAGAAATGCCACTCAGGCACCCACTGGGCCGCTGGGGGCATACTAACAGCACAGACAGCCCCAGACTGCCCAAAATAGAAGCCCACAGCTGGAACTCGGCTACCAGCCCTTCGTCCATTTCCCGCGTTACCAATCCGAACCTGGGAATGCGTTCTTTTATTGTGGCGCTTCCAGAACTGCTTTCACCCACCTGATATACCGACGACTCAAAGCAGCATTGTAACTTGCTGAGTTGCCTTGCCATCAGTGGTTCCTTAGTTTAATCTCTCTCTCCCCAGATTACCCCTCCCCAAGCAGTATTGAAGGGGCAATCAATTGCCTTGTGAGATACCAACTTCCGCAGCCATTCTTTCTAATTTGGTTTTGGATCCTCCCCCATCTGGAGGGGCTTCACACGAATCCCACACATCTGACTGACCTCTGAGGTCACACATTACCAGGGGAGTTTGCTGCTGATCCTCAACCTGGACTGTTCCGCGTAGTGCTGCGCTGCCCCACTGTCTGAAGCCTGGTCTTTGGTCATCTGCCCCAGGTTGGAACTAACTCCGGAGGGAAGGGGCTGCCATGGAGCTGCGGGCTCGGAACATCCCGTGCCGCGTTGCTCTGACCGAAGCCTGGGGGCCGCTCTGCAGGGCCCCGGGGAAAGTGAAAGTCGCAGACTAGTCTTCCGCCAGGGGTCGTTCGCGCTGGGAGGGTCAGGATGGGGGTTATGGGGTTATTCTTTGGGGGGTAGGTTTAAGAATGCAGGAGAGGAAGGCGACTTCCTCTTCCTGTATTCTTTCATCATCGGTGGGAAAGTTAAAAGGAGAGGTTAGCGTAGGCCTTCACGTCAAAGGAATGGTTACGGGGGTTTGCGGCGGGGCCCATTGGTCGGTGGTGTGGTGTGCGGTGTCCGGTTGAGGAGCGGCGGTGTAGCGGAGATGGGAGCATGGCTGACATCACGGCTGAGGAGGTAAGAGAGGCGTGGGTGGGGCTTGCATGCGTCCCGTGGGCAGCCTCCGCAGGCATTTCTGCGGCGGTGGTGGCATGTATGGTGGAGCCAACACCACTGGGTAGAGGTGCGTTAGGTAGGGGGAGGGGTGCAGCAGTGAAGTGAGCGGCACACGGAGGACGGCGCAAGAGCCTGCCTCCGCGCTTTGAGGAGACGGAGCGAGTGGAAGGGGGGCTTCTTAAGTCTGAGGTGGGGCGGAAAGCACCCTCGCAGCAGCGGATGAAAATGGAGAAGGTGGCTGGAGGTGGGGAGAAGGATGTGGGCCCACTGTTGCTGGTGGACCCAGCTGCCCACATGAACCGGCAGGTTGGGGGCAGGAGAGAGGGGTAGAGGGGGTTGATGTTTCCTGGAGGCGGGGACCATGGTGAGGCCAGTGATGGGGGAGGTGGCCTGCGAGGAGGCGGGGGCAGTGGGAAGATGCACATATAGACCTATCTAAAGGTTCTCGCCCCCCACCCCTGCTCAGGTGGGGAGTGTGGGGAGGGGCAGCAAGGCAGTTTTGGAGGGTGGGGGGATGCGGGGCCCCGCCCATGGGGGTGCAGGAGCACCATGGGCGCATATACAGGGAGTGGGGCCTAGGGGGTAATGTGAGAAGTTGGCCTGATATATGATGCTCACTAGTTCTAGTGATCACCTTGTATCATGCCAAGCAACCCTTATGGTGCAGGTTGTAAAGTCAACCTTATAGACAAGCTATCCTAGGGGTAGCATGGACTAAGTAGTCTTAGGCTAAACTCTGTAAAGGCATGTGAAGCAAGCTGTTTTACCATACACAATCCCTTGAATACCAAATGAAAGGACACCACACAGATATATATTGAAAATATATATAGATTTATTACTACAAATATCCCTGATACTCTTTATGAGCACAGAAGCAAATGCGTTAAAACAAAACACAGTTTAAATACACAAAAGTTGCACAATTATGGATGAGCCCTAGGGGCCACCTAAACCATATACTAAAATAGTGGTATAAGAACCACTATGGGGAAAGTGAAGAGGCCTAGGGCCTGGGGAATCGCTGGAGCTGTTCGGGACTAGCAGTGAAGAAGTCGGGAAAGGCCCGCAGGACTCGGGAGCAGTGCGGAAAGTGCACGCTTTACCAATGCAATGTCAATGGTGCGTAAAAAGTACAAAGTTAGTTAGAAAGGAATCTTCCGAGTGACCTAGAAAGCTGAAACTTGAGACACAGACACTAGAGGTGTGTACCAGTGTGGGAACACCGGCGGAGCTGAGTTACCTCACCCACAGGAAGCGGGTGCATAGGGTCGAAGTAGTGTCGGGTTTCGTCACGCAGGTCGATGGTGCTTGGAGCTGAAGATGCTGCAGGCGGCTCGATGTGAAGAGTTCCGGTGGATCCAAGGGTGGATCTGAAGAGGTGAAGACCTGAAAGCAGAGGGGACAATGTTCAAAGTCACTAGCCAGTGACTACCGTGGAACCAGAGTGGAACCAGGCGATGTCGGGTGCAAACAGGCGTCGAGGTGTAGCTTCTCTCTGCAGCCACGTGGACACGAGGGGTCGAAGACGTCCAGAAGTCGGTCACGAGCTGTCCCACGCAGGCTTCTCGCTGTTGGCGGTGTCGGCGACTTGATAGAAGCAAACAGGCCTTGGCTAATGCAAGCCACGCAGGAATCGAAAAAGGCTTGTTACTCGGACCAGCAAGGTCAGAGCAGGTACTCCTTTTTACAGGAGCAAGGGCAAGTCTGGAGCAACCAGACCCGCAGTAAAAGTTGTAGGTTTCATCCCCAAGATGGCCACTAGCCGCGTGGCAAGTGGACGGTTAGGCGCGTCGAGTGGCACGATGCAAAAGGGCCCCACGCAGATCGTGGAGATGCTGGGGGGCTGATCTTCAGTGCAAGGGCTGCTCGAGGTTGGGGCTTCTCAAACCCCAAAGCACAGCATCGAGGGTGCCTCTGATGCTGCGCAGTCAGTGTTTCGGGGGTCTTCCAAGATGTCCGGTCCCACGTCTCTCGGTGCCTCCACGGGTCCCTTCTTTGCAGGGACTGTGGATCGGGCTGTGAGAAGTCTGGGAGTCTGGGTCTTGTCAGGCTCTGGGCTCGGGCTCCGGCGGGAGGCGGCGGCAAAGCAGACGTCGAGTTGCTGGTTGGTGCCTGTGTTCACAGGGTGGTCACTCCTTGGCCACAAGGGAGATTCTCTTCCGTCTTCTGTGCAGCAGAATGTCGAAGTCCAGTCTTCTTCTTTATTTCAAGTTGATTCAGGATGATCTGAAGTCTCAGGACACAGCTCCCACTCTTATTCGAATCTGGGGGGCCGGATCACCTACTAGGTCCCTCCTCTGGGTGGGACCAGGAAGGGGGGTGGTTACACCCCCTTTCCTTTGTCCAGTTTCGCGCCAGGACTGGGGCTGGGGCTGGAAAGCCCCAGCACCGGTTTGAACTGGCCTATGCACAGGGACACCTTGTGTGCCCCAGGCATGTCTGTTTCTTTTCAGCCCTGTCCTACCCAATACACAAAATCCTGTCTGGAGTGGTGCTAGCACCTCCCCAGGCAAATACTTGGCAGAAGCCAATTTGTCTTTGAGCTCATCTGCTCTTGGAATTGGGTGTGCATCTGTCCTAGTGACAGCATTGAGTCCTCTGTAGTCCACACAGAACCTCATCTCTCTCTTCCCATCTTTGGTGTGAGGTTTGGGGACCAGAACCACTGGGCTAGCCCAGGGGCTCTCTGAAGGCTCAATGACACCTAACTCCAGCATCTTTTGTACCTCAGCCTTGATACAGTCTCTGACATGGTCAGGCTGCCTGTAAATTTTGTTCTTTACAGGAAGACTATCACCAGTGTCCACCACATGGGTACACCAGTTAGTCTGACTGGGTGTCAGGGAGAACATATGTCGAAATGACTGCAAAACCTGTCTACAGTCATGTTGCTGATGTTCAGTGAGGCTGCCATCTAAGGCCACACCATCAACTGAGCCATCCTCAGGGTTCTGAGTCAGCAGGTCTGGGAGAGGGTCACTCTCTTCCTCCTGCCCCTCATCTGTAGCCATGAGCAAGCCCATGTCTGCCCTGTCAACATATGCTTTCAGCCTGTTAACATGGAACACCCTGTAAGGGCTCCTGGGAGTTCCAAGGTCCACCAAGTAGGTAACCTCTCCCTTTTTCTCCATGATTGTATGGGGTCCAGACCATCTGTCTTGGAGTGCTGCTGGGGCCACTGGCTCCAACACCCATACCTTCTGTCCAGGCTGGTACTCAGTTAGGACAGCCTTTTGGTCATGCCAGGCTTTCTGTAAAGCCTGGCTAGCCTCAAGGTTTTTGGAGGCCTTCTCCATATACTCAGCCATCCTGGAGCGGAGACAAAGTACATAGTCCACTATGTCTTGCTTGGGCTTTTTGAGAGGTAACTCCCATCCTCCCCTCACCAGACATAGGGGTCCTCTTACAGGATGTCCAAACAACAATCCAAAGGCGCTGAAGCCAACTCCTTTTTGTGGGACCTCTCTGTAAGCAAACAGAAGGCAGGGCAGAAGGATATCCCATCTTCGCCTGAGCTTCTCAGGTAATCCTTTGATCATGCCCTTTAGGGTCTTGTTGAATCTCTCAACAAGCCCATTGCATTGTGGATGATAGGGAGTGGTGAACTTATAGTTAACACCACATTCCTTCCACATAGCTGTCAAGTAACCTGACATGAAGTTTGCACCTCTATCAGATACTACCTCCTTAGGAAACCCCACTCTGGAGAAAACTCCAAGTAAGGCCCTGGCCACAACAGGAGCTGTTGTGGTCCTAAGTGGAATTGCCTCTGGGTACCTGGTGGCATGGTCCACCACCACCAGTATGAATCTGTGCCCAGATGCTGTAGGGGGATCCATTGGACCAACAATGTCAATCCCCACTCTTTCAAAGGGCACCCCCACCACAGGTAGTGGTATTAGGGGGGCCTTTGTGGTACCACCTGCTTTGCCACTTGCTTGGCAGGTTACACAGGAGTGACAAAACTCCTTTGTATCTTCTGACATGTGAGGCCAGTGAAAGTGACAGACAAGTCTGTCCCATGTTTTGTTCTGGCCTAGGTGTCCTGCTAAAGGAATATCGTGTGCCAAGGTAAGAAGGAAGCCCCTAAATTGCTGAGGTATGACCAACCTCCTGGTTGTACCAGGCTTGGGGTCTCTACCCTCTGAATAAAGGAGCCCATCATCCCAATAAACCTTATGGGTACCTTGAGCATTCCCAGCAGCCTCAGCAGCAGCCTGCTGTCTGAGGGGTTCAAGAGAAGGACAGGATAACTGAGCCTGCCCCAAGTCTGCCCTAGAAGGTCCCCCTGTCCCCAGAAACTCAACCTGATCAGGTTCAAGTTCTATAGGGACAGTTCCTTCAGGGGTCTCAGAATCATCTTCCTGTGAAGGCTCATCCTCACTTGTAGGCATTTGGGAAGGCACAGCCTTTGCCCTCCTGTTCCTTGTCTTGGAAGGTACTTGGTCCATTGTTCCAGGATCCAAGACCTGAGGTTCAGAGAGAGGCACTTTTTGGCCTGTGACCTGGTCACAGCAAGGACATGTGATGATATCCCTAACATCTCTGCATGAGTCCTGTACTCAACTTCTGACCATAGAGAGCTCTCTAGGTCATTGCCCAACAAACATTCTACTGGGAGATCAGCACTAACCACAACTCTTTTTAGGCCAGTTACCCCTCCCCAGGAAAAGTTAACAATTGCCACACTATGTGTAGTAGTGACATTGCTGGCATTGGTCACCAGGTAATTATCACCTGATATGTACTGTCCAGGGTCCACAAAGCTAGGCGTCACCATAGTGACACTGGCACATGTGTCCCTGTATGCTTGAGCCACTTTTTCATTAATTAAAGGTGTCTGTCTGTACTTGCCCAAATTATTGAGACTGACAGTAGGGGAGAAATCAATCTCCCCATCACAGATCAGAACAGCCTGTGTGGGGACTCTGACTAGGTCAGAATCTCCATCAGTTCCCAAGGTGATACCCACTACCCCCTTAGTCTGTGGTCCAACACTGCCAGCTGTACTAGTGGGTGCAGGTGCCTTAGGGGCTGCAGTGTTGGTGGCTCCACCCTTTTTACAATCACTTGTCCAGTGAGTGGTGTTTTTGCAAAAGCTACACCAGGGTTTTCTTTGACCTTCTTTCTTCTTCTTCTTGGAAGTTTGGGACCCACCCTCAGTATTAGTTTGGGGCCCTGTTGAAGACTTCTGGTCTTTAGCTTTCTGCTCCCCACCCTTCTGGTCTGTTTTCTTTTGGTCACCACCCTGATTCTGGTTCTGGTTCTTTTGCTTAACTCTGGTTCTAACCCATTTGTCTGCCCTCTTTCCCAATTCTTGGGGAGAGGTTAGATCTGAGTCAACCAAATGTTGATGCAACTGCTGGTTCTGACAGTTATTTAAAATCTGTTCTCTCATAAGCAAATTGTACAATCCTTCATAGTCTGTAACCTTACTTCCCAGCAACCAGCCCTCCAGAGCCTTAGTGGCACATTCAACAAATTCAGACCAGTCCTGAGTCTGTGTCTTCTGGGTATCTCTGAACATTAACCTGTACTGTTCAGTGGTTAAGCCTAACCCATCAATCAGAGCACTCTTCAGGACCAGGTAGTTTCTAGACTCCCCATCACTAACTGTGAGGAGTCTGTCTCGGCCTCTACCTTCAAAGGAGAGCCACAAGATTGTTGCCCACTGCTCCTGAGGAACCTGCTGTACTTTGCAAGCTCTCTCAAGTGCAGTCATCCACTTGTGGATATCATCCCCAGCTTTGTAGGGGGGCACAATCTTACTCAGGTTTCTATTGTCATAGGACCTGTCTTTATCCTTAGGGATAGTGCTGCCACCAGTGGAATCTGATCCACTCTCTCTAGGCTGCCTTGCTCTAGCAAGTTTCTCTTTGGCCAGGGCAACTTCTAATTCTTGTCTCTGGATCCTAAGTTCAGCCTCTCTCATTTTGGCCTCATGTTCCCTTCTCTGAGGGCTAGTCAACTCCCTTCTGGAGTTGCCATGAGAACCTCTAGAAACATGGGAAGTATTGGATTCACCTGAGTGATTCCTCCTCCTCCTATGCTCCTGGTTAAGTCCATTTGGGGGTCTGAATGGGTTGGACCCACCTTCAGTCCCAAATAAGCTTAAGTTAGCCTGGTTAAGCCTGCTGACTAACACCTGGCTAGTCCCATCATCAGATTCACTCTCTTCCTCCTCCTCCTCCTCTTCTTCTTCCTCAGGCTGAGTATTCCCAGGGGTCTGGTTTTCCTCATCTACCTGAACTACAGGGGCAGGGGAATCAGAGTTATCATCTTCAGTGGGGGATCCTCCATCCCCAGTCCCTGAGGGGCCTGGTTTGGAGTCCCTTAGAGCTTCAGACTGGTCTAAAAGCTCTCTGAGGTGTCCTGCTGTAGGAGAAGGACCTGTTTTGATTCCTCTCATGGAACACAGTTGCCTCAGTTCCTTAAATGGAAAGGTAGCAAATTTGGATGGTGCCCTTGGAGGGTCACTCTCAACAGAGATGAGTCCAGTGGATCCCTCTGCTCCAGACATTGCTCTAGTGTGGTGGATGTGTTGCAATCTACCTACACTGGTGTTTTCCTACAAAACCTATCTAGTAGTTGTAGTGAGGGTGTGCTACTCCCTATCCTCTACAACAACTAAGTTCAGTAGAACTTAAGTATATCTAGTCTTGTTTTAGTGTACCTATCAGGTACCTGTATGCTCTTTCAAATGATATTTTCAAAGATTGTAATGGTAAAACAACAGCAAGCTCAAATCCCAATCCGCTGCTCACCAATGTGAGAAGTTGGCCTGATATATGATGCTCACTAGTTCTAGTGATCACCTTGTATCATGCCAAGCAACCCTTATGGTGCAGGTTGTAAAGTCAACCTTATAGACAAGCTATCCTAGGGGTAGCATGGACTAAGCAGTCTTAGGCTAAACTCTGTAAAGGCATGTGAAGCAAGCTGTTTTACCATACACAATCCCTTGAATACCAAATGAAAGGACACCACACAGATATATATTGAAAATATATATAGATTTATTACTACAAATATCCCTGATACTCTTTATGAGCACAGAAGCAAATGCGTTAAAACAAAACACAGTTTAAATACACAAAAGTTGCACAATTATGGATGAGCCCTAGGGGCCACCTAAACCATATACTAAAATAGTGGTATAAGAACCACTATGGGGAAAGTGAAGAGGCCTAGGGCCTGGGGAATCGCTGGAGCTGTTCGGGACTAGCAGTGAAGAAGTCGGGAAAGGCCCGCAGGACTCGGGGGCAGTGCGGAAAGTGCACGCTTTACCAATGCAATGTCAATGGTGCGTAAAAAGTACAAAGTTAGTTAGAAAGGAACCTTCCGAGTGACCTAGAAAGCTGAAACTTGAGACACAGACACTAGAGGTGTGTACCAGTGTGGGAACACCGGCGGAGCTGAGTTACCTCACCCACAGGAAGCGGGTGCATAGGGTCGAAGTAGTGTCGGGTTTCGTCACGCAGGTCGATGGTGCTTGGAGCTGAAGATGCTGCAGGCAGCTCGATGTGAAGAGTTCCGGTGGATCCAAGGGTGGATCTGAAGAGGTGAAGACCTGAAAGCAGAGGGGACAATGTTCAAAGTCACTAGCCAGTGACTACCGTGGAACCAGAATGGAACCAGGCGATGTCGGGTGCAAACAGGCGTCGAGGTGTAGCTTCTCTCTACAGCCACGTGGACACGAGGGGTCGAAGACGTCCAGGAGTCGGTCACGAGCTGTCCCACGCAGGCTGCTCGCTGTTGGCGGTGTCGGCGACTTGATAGAAGCAAACAGGCCTTGGGTAATGCAAGCCACGCAGGAATCGAAAAAGGCTTGTTACTCGGACCAGCAAGGTCAGAGCAGGTACTCCTTTTTACAGGAGCAAGGGCAAGTCTGGAGCAACCAGACCCGCAGTGAAAGTTGTAGGTTTCGTCGCCAAGATGGCCACTAGCCGCGTGGCAAGTGGACGGTTAGGCGCGTCAAGTGGCACGATGCAAAAGGGCCCCACGCAGATCGTGGAGATGCTGGGGGGCTGATCTTCGGTGCAAGGGCTGCTCGAGGTTGGGGCTTCTCAAACCCCAAAGCACAGCGTCGAGGGTGCCTCTGATGCTGCGCAGTCAGCGTTTCGGGGGTCTTCCAAGATGTCCAGTCCCACGTCTGTCGGTGCCTCCACGGGTCCCTTCTTTGCAGGGACTGTGGATTGGTCTGTGTGAAGTCTGGGAGTCTGGGTCTTGTCAGGCTCTGGGCTCGGGCTCCGGCGGGAGGCGGCGGCAAAGCAGACGTCGAGTTGCTGGTTGGTGCCTGTGTTCACAGGGTGGTCACTCCTTGGCCACAAGGGAGATTCTCTTCCGTCTTCTGTGCAGCAGAATGTCGAAGTCCAGTCTTCTTCTTTATTTCAAGTTGATTCAGGATGATCTGAAGTCTCAGGACACAGCTCCCACTCTTATTCGAATCTGGGGGGCCGGATCACCTACTAGGTCCCTCCTCTGGGTGGGACCAGGAAGGGGGGTGGTTACACCCCCTTTCCTTTGTCCAGTTTCGCGCCAGGACTGGGGCTGGAAAGCCCCAGCACCGGTTTGAACTGGCCTATGCACAGGGACACCTTGTGTGCCCCAGGCATGTCTGTTTCTTTTCAGCCCTGTCCTACCCAATACACAAAATCCTGTCTGGAGTGGTGCTAGCACCTCCCCAGGCAGGAAACCCTTTGTCCAAGCTGCCCTCGCTGGAAGGACTCCCAGCAGCAGGAGGTCAGACTTGTGTCTGTGGTGGCAGCATCCATTTTGAGATGCTAAGGCTCTGTTTAACTTTAACCGGGGTTCAGGCTAGGTACATGTCGTGCCCCTCTAGAAGGGTGGAATGCTACCCCCGTCGCCAGAACTGGCGAGGGGGTAGTATTCCAATTCGTATGACACCTTACTCGACATGTTTTGATAAAGCCAAACCTAAGATAGCATTTAACCGCGAGGTTCATAATGCACTTAAGAGTATATGGTATGGCAATATCATGAAACAGCTAAAGGACATGATTCCGAAAGCTGCAGACTGGCTCAGCTCATGCCAGAGCACCATCTCACATATTTCCAAGCACTCTGCCTCCAGGATTGATGAGGCCTTCCATAGGAGTGACTTATAGGAACATATGTGTCCATTTTAGGTTAGGTATAGGCATACTACACCTAAGTAAGGGGTGGTTACACCGACTTACCCCAGCTGAGTGATCAGCCAGTTGTGTCAAATATGGAGGCCAGGCCAGGGGTGGCACAATACATGCTGTAGCCCCTGGTAGGCCTTGGAAGCACCTATGCCCTGGGTACCTGGGTACACTGTTACAGGGGCCAATAAGGTGAACCAGTTCCAATTTCGTTATGCACCTAAAGTACATGGGTTACAATTTAGAGAGAGAACAGCAGGCTGTGGGTCTGATTAGCAGGCCCACAGCCACATTAAGTCATAAACCAGTGAAGCAAAAAGCAAAAATTTGGGGTGACCATAGGATAGCAGACCCTACTCTCCTACAGGTAATGCCAGCCTTTGCTCCCCAGATGGGAGGCTATGAACATTGAGGACAGGATCAGGGAGCAGCGCCTTTTGGTGCAGGCATCGGAGGCGTGGTGGGCCGAGTTGGAGGCGGCGAGGTCAAGGGCAGTCTGAGATGAGGAGGCAGAGGGGCCCCCCACGCCTACCTCAGTTTAAGAGAGATGAGCAGAGCAGGAATACAGGGAAAGGGCAGACAGGGCCAGGTGGGAGCGGGCAGAGGGTAGAATGGGGCAGCAGTGGCAGTCAGGGACAGCCAGAATGGCGGTGAGGCCTGACGGTGCCGGAGCCCGCCCAGGTTGGAGCGACCTGGGGGGTAAAGGGGGATCCTAGCTGGCAGCAGTCAGCAGAGGGGTGGTAGGCACGGTGGGGCGCAAGACAGCCTCAGGACGCCACCTTGAAGCAGCAGGGGGGTCCGCGGCGGCCTTCCCTCCAGCGTGGGAACGGGCAACGGCATCGTGTGTGGAGCGGGAGAGCAGTGGTTGTATGAACCTGTGCTGGAGTTGGATTATGGTACGGAGAGTGATGAACTGGAAGATAGGGAGGTGAGGGATGATGATGACAGGCCGGGGGGGTGCGGAGCAACAGTGGTCTTGGTGTTTTACAGGCCTCGCAGGAAAAGAAGGGCAAGGCGAAGGTGGACTCCAAAAAGGCCGGAAGCTCGAGAGGACGGTCGAGAGAGACACAGACACCTTTAACAGGTGAGGGGGCTAGGTGGTCGGATTGGGACGAGGGGCCCAGAGGTGGGAAAAAGAAGGCTTGTAGGTCGGTGGGTGTGGGCGATGGGTCTGTGAGGGATGCTGAGGCAGCGCAGGTTGTGTCTGGGGTGGGGACGGCCACGGCAGAGGCAGGTAAGACTGTGTCGACAGCAGGGGTTCAGACTGACAAAACAAAGGTGAGAAGGGTGAGGACAAACACCAGAAAAAGCTGCCGTATATGGGTTTGGCTATGCCGCTGGGCTCTCATTTATCGGACAAGATTAAGAACAGGATTTGGAAGCATGAATATGTAGATGTGTTTAAGTTGTTGCACAGGGAGGTGCAGGCAAAGGAGGGTTCTAAAGAGGAGGAATGGGAACTAACTAGGAGACCCAGGGTGCCGATGAATATGGAGAACTGGACGTCGGCTTTTCTCATTTACGTAAGTATCTATTGCGAAAAACACTTGGACAGGGCCATCCCCCTTTTGAAGTACATGGATATTATAAGAAAAGCTCAGTTATAGTTTGGGGGGTTTGCCTAGTTGAGTTATGATGAGGAGTTCCGGGCCTGGGTTAGCGTGAACTCAGACAAGCCATGGCTGGGAAATTGATCAGGAACTATGGATGCAGTGGATGGCATCGAAGCACTCGTCGGTGTCCACGCACACGGCCGGTGTTTTGCCAGTGACTTACCGGTCCTTTCTGCCACGGCCCGCCCCGTCTGGGGCGGGAGGGACTGCCGCATCTCCAGCAAACACAAGTCAGCCGGCTAAGCCAGGCAGCAGCACAACAGGTGCGTACTGGAGCTACAACAGGGGATATTGCTATCGGCAGCCCTGCAAGTTCAAACATGAATGCTCCAAGTGTGGAGGACGGCATGCACTCACCCAATGTCTCACATTGGTCACGCCTTCGGAGCAGTGGTGAAACTCGAGGGGAAGGGGATAGTCTGGACAGAAGGGCGTCTACACCGGTTAGGGTGGAGGCGATGGCCCAGTGGCTCTCGTGTTACCCGGACAGGGTGGCGGCGTTGCAGTTGCAGTGGGGTTTCACAGAGGGTTTTCGAGTGGACTACCGAGGGCCTATGGTGAGGAGTGGTGTGGCTCACTGGTTAGAGGCGGCAGACCCGGAAGCAGAGAACGGCCCGGGACCTGGGTTCAATTCCCGACGCCTCAGGGTCGTGGACCAGGGTCAGCGGACTTGATAATTCTCGCCTCGGTGCCTACTCTAACCAGGGATCACACTCGGCAACTCTGGGCATTAGCTTGCCTCATCTCTACAACGGCCTAGCACATTCGCCGGGGATGCCTGGTTTCACCTTGGAGATACCCAGTAGGGACCATCTCACAGGGATAGCCAGGACGGGTTCCCCAGCGGTCTACAGCGCCCTGACGCCTCAGGGCAGCAGTGCGCTTTACAAGACACATCCAGTTACAGTTACAGTTACAGGAGATCGGCGGACAATCTGAAATCGGCCAAAGAATTGCCAAGAGTGGTGGTGGCCAAACTGCAGAAGGAGGTGGAAGGCAGGGTAGCAGGGCCGTTTTTTGAATGGCCCCTTGACCATTTGATCTTCTCCCCATTGGGAGTTGTGCCAAAGAAAGAGGAGGGTGAGTTTTGCATGATACATCACCTCGCATGGCCGGAAGGACAGTCTTTGAATGATTTCATCGCAGAATCAGACTCAAGGGTACTATATGCTTCAGTACATGATGCGATACGCCTAGTGCGGGTGTGTGGGCTGCGAGTGGAACTGGCCAATTGTGATATTATATCTGCATTCTGCCTTTTGCCGATACATCCCGCGGATTTCTCTCTGCTGGGGATGCAGTTTACAGGGGCCAGCTACGTGGACAAGATTTTGGCCATGGGGTGTGCTATTTCCTGCGCGCTTTCCAAGATGATTATCACATTTTTACAACAGGGTTTTACACAGATTAGCGGGCATCGAGATGTGACTCACTATCTGGACGATTTTCTCTTTCTGGGGAAGGCTCATTCTGGAGACTGCGGCAGGGCCCTGTCGTGGTTTCAAGAGATGTCAAAATGGTTCGGGGTCCCCTTGGCGCCGGAGAAAACAGCTGGGCCCAGCTGCTGTTTGACATTCCTGGGAATTGAGCTGGATTCCATTCAATGGATAGCTCGGCTCCCGGAGGCAAAAGTGGCAGAGATTAAGGCTTGCCTTTTGTGGGCGATTGGAGAAAAGAGGATCGCGTTGAGGGCAACGCAACAAATGTTGGGTTTTCTGAACTTCGCATGCCGGGTGCTGAGGGCTGCACGGACGTTCTGCAGGCGGCTCGGCATGGTCATGTTGGGGGCAATCTTACCACACCACAGGGTCCAGATTTCCATGGGGGTATGGGCTGACTTGAGGACATGGCTGACATTCTTGACTGACTTCAACGGGGTGCCATTGGACTTTGTGGAGGAGAAGATGGTTTGGCAGGTACAACTTTACTCTGACACGTAGGGGCAGCAGGTTTTGGTATCTTTTGGGATGGCAGATGGTGTGCGGAGGAATGGCCGGCCCATTGGGTGAAGCAGGGGAGGAGCATTGCGTTTCTGGAATTTTTTACTTTCCTGGTGGCATCGCAGATGTGAGGGTTGGAGTTTCAGAACAGATCGGTGCTGTTTCATGTGGACAATATGACTGTGGTCGAGCAGGTCAACCGGCAGAGGTCAAGAGATCTGAGAGTGCTGCGTTTGTTGAGGAGTTTTATGCTGAAGTGTCTGAGATTGAATGTGGTTTTTCGAGCCAAGCATGTCCCTGGGGCGAATAATGACATTGCGGATGCTTTGTCTCATTCGCAGTGGCAGCGGTTCCGGAGACTGGCACCTGAGGCAGATCAGTGGAAAACAGGACTGACTGCCGGTGTCTGGGCCTTGGGGGAGTGAGGGTGTTAGGCCTGGTGGAGAAATCCATAACAGACTCAACAAGACGGACCTACAGACTAGCGTGGGCAGAGTTCAGATCCTTTATGGGATGGCGAAGGGATGAGGAATGTGGAGATCGTTTGTCAGTGGAACAAGGGGTGTTGCATTTTGTATTACATTGTATTGACAAGGGGCTGTCTTCCGCGACCATTGCTGGGAAATTGGCGGGCTGTCCTTCTACTGTAGCTTCTTTTTTGATTTTGACCCATCAAAGGATGTGGTTATTGGTAGGGTGCTCAGAGGTTGGGGCAGGGAGAAGAGGGGGAGGGGTGGTGAGGGAGGCCATTACTTTTGACTTACTGGTCAATTTGGTTGCGGTTTTGCCGATATGTTGTTATGACAGTTTTGAGGTTCGAATTTTCCGTTTATGCATGATATGGATATTCTTTGGAGCATTTCAAGTCTCTGGGCTGCTGGGGACGAAGGTAAGAGGCAGTAGGAGGTATGAGGAGATCAGGTTGGATGCCGGTCGTCTGGGGATTTGGTTGGGACAGTCCAAAACAGATAAGTTGGGGAGAGGAAAGTGGGTTTGGTTGTGCGAGACTGATTGTGGGGGGATGTGTCCGGTGGATGAGTGGAGGGAATTTCTGCGGTCCACGTGGGTTACAACTGGTGAGATTTTTTGTCATGCGTCTGGGGCTAGAGTGACGGCTGCACAGTTGTTGGCAGTTTTGCGCATGGCATTGTCCCGACTGGGGGTGAGTCTGGCGGGCTTTGGGACGCATTCTTTCCACTTTGGAGTGGCGATGGCGGCAGCACGGCTGGGTTGGGCTTGCGACAAAATTCAGCGGATTGGTTGGTGGCGGTCTTGGTGTTGTGAGCATTATGTCTGGAAGTAATGACTTGAGCTGGGAGTTTGAGGTGAGTGGGGGGGTTTGGGGGAGATGTGTTTCGTTTCAGGATGTATACTAATTCCTTTTTCTTCTCGTAGGTTGCGTGGGTGGCCCTGGGGCCAAGACGGTCACTTGGATTGTGGGGCATTCATTTGTGCACTTGGCCTCCAAGTATACAGAACAACAGGTCTACGGCCGTAACCTAGGACTCAGATGGCAACAACATGAGGTGCATAGGTGTGGGAAAGGAGGGATCTGATGGGGGGCACTAGTGCCCTGGCTCGCCTAGATGGTCCCTCAGAAAGGATGCCTTGATCTGTTGATAATCCACTTGGGTGAGAATGATTTAAGTCGGCTGTCGGGTTTGGCAGTCTCACAGCTGATGCAAAGAGATTTGGAGGTGATGAGACAAAGATTGGCTGGGACTTGTATTGCATGGACGGAATTTGTCCCTAGGCGGATTTGGAAAGGGGCAATCAAGCATGGGGCAGTTGAAAAGCCTGGACGGAAACTAACCAGAGCTTTGAGCGTTTTTTGTGCAGAGAAGGACATTAAGGTGATAGCTCATCCTGGACTACGACTCGAAGAACCTCTACTCTTTAGGGAGGACAGTGTGCATCTTTCGACAATTGGGAATGCTTATTACATGATGGAGATGAGAGATGTGGTCAGCAAGTTGTGGAATGAGGCAATATGGTGTCACAGGAATGCTTGAGTGGAATGGGGCGAAAGATGCACAGTGGATCCCCGGGGGGAGGCAGTAACCGCCCTAAAGGTGGTTCCCTGGTTGGTGGTGCTTGGGAAGGGTGGGGGAGTCACTAGCGGGTGCACCCGTCTCTCATGGGGGGGGAGATTGCATGATGGGGGGACTGGAGGCATGAGTGTAATGCCAGGATGCTAGGAGAGAAATGAAGAAAAGGATGAAGAACGGAATGGGTCATGGAGTGGAATGGAAGGTGAGTCTGGAATGTATGAAGATTGAGTTGTTGTTGGGGTTGTTGTTGATTAATGTGTATTCGGTTGTTGTTATGTTGTGCAGCCTGGTCCTAATAAATGGCCTTTTTACGCTTAAAACATCAATGTGGCCTGTTTATTGCGCAATGCTCTGGATAGAAAATGAACTCTGGAGCAGCCTGCAAGTCCGCTCTGGCCTAAAGTCATCTGTCTGCTCCACATTCCGGGTGTCTGGTGCAGACTAGCAGAAGTGAAAGCGGTGAATACAGGGTAAGCGTGGGGACAAAAGCAGAGATTGCTGCTGTGGTCTCCGCCTAGGAACCTGGGACCAAGATCTTCGGAAAGGATTTTGGTGATGGTAACGGCAGCGGTGAGTGCACAGGTAGACGTGTAGGTGAGTGTTGAGCTGGAAAATTGCCGTGCTGGAGTTTTCCACTTACCTTCAGAGTCAGAGCCAGACTTGAGTCGCAACCGATTTGGGGGCATATCAGCAAGGGCTTTATCTCCGCTTTTTTGCCTTTAAAAGCCAGAAATGCGGAGGTAAAACCATCGCCCTATCAGCAAGAGGGTGCTAACATGCATATTTGGATTCTTTTGAATTAGCTTCAGACTTCCAGATCAACATGTCTAAATCTCAAGCCCTGAATCTCACCATTTTTGCTCCAGACTTACAGAGACTCCAAACCCTTACTCCCATACACTGGACAGAGCAATCGGTCCACTATTTAGGCCTTAATCTGACCTCATCTCCCTACACCTGGACCCTGGGCAACTGGCCAATCTGTTGCAGAGAAGTTCGAGAAGAACGGCGATGCTGGAAAAAGCTCCCGAGTTCCTGTCTAGGTCACCTTAACGCGGTAAAAATGTCGCTTCTCCCTAAAATACTTTACCTCTTTCAGAACCTGCCTACCCGATCCCTCAGGTAGACATCCAAAGCCTCCAACGTGACTTAACCTCCTTTATTTGGGGTAAAGGTCATTCACGCTTCTCGAACAAAGTGCTTATGCTGCCCCGCGATCACGGTGGTCTCGCGTGCCCTAATCTTCTGGAATATTACTGGGCAGCCCATCTTCGATACATATCTGAATGGGTGGTTCGAGAGAGCGAACAACACTGGGTCCAAATGGATCGGGCAGCCCTCACGAAAACAGTCCTCGAGATCTGGGACAGGATTGTGATCCCTAGAGGCCTGACAACCTTCCCCGCCCCTTACACACCCATTATCCGGAACCCCGTGTTCCTCCGGCTTCACAACCACAAGCATTTCCTGACTGGAATCAGGGGGAATGCCAAGTTATTCAGGACCTCTTTGAGGGTGATACATTTAAATCTTTTGAACAATGCAAGCAATCTTTCCATATTACTGAAGACAGCAGACTTCAATCCTACCAACTTCATCACTGGGTGCTCACCCCCAAATAAACTTAAGAAGCCACCAGATCGCTTACCCCCTTTGAATCTCTGGTCCGAACCTTTGAAGGTACACGTGACTTAATATCTCGCACTTGCCAAGTACTGCAACATTCGTAACCCAACCGCCCCCATATATACCAAAAACAATGGATAATAGACTTAGGAGAAGAGCCCTCCCAGCAAAACTGGGAACAAATATGACGTGACATACCTAGAATTTATAAGAGCATTACCCAGTGTGAATCAGCATATAAGGTAATGACTCGCTGGTACTACCCTCTGCACTTCTACCGAAAATGTTTTCTTGTCTTTCCCACCTCTGCTGGAGATGCCAATCAGCGACAGGGGAATTTATCCATATCTGGTGGACATGTCCGCTCCTGACGATGCTCTGTAAAGAGATCCTAAGCCACATCAAAGACACAGTGGGGTTCCCTATCCCAAATTCCCATTCGATAAACTTACTGGGTATAAGACCAGCGCAGCTCAAAGCCATGATGCATTCCGACTGGCGCCTTATCATGCAGATGCTGGGGGCTGCAAAACAATCTATAGCCCTTCATTGGAAGACAATGTCCCCTCCCCCAGTATCTGCTTGGTTCTTACGCCTATGGCATGTCATGGCGATGGAACTCTTGACAGACTGTCTCACCCATACAGATACCAAATTCAAACACGGTACAAAAGGGGGTGGTGATGGTCGGAGCATCCAAACCAATCAAACACTCACACCCAGTCAAAAGATCTGGGTTTAATCCATCACCGTTCTTTAGCCCACTCTGCTACCCCAGTTCAGACATGGCTATATGCATATCAGTCTGACCCTGTGCCTCATGGGAACAGTCCAGCCCGAACTGCCAAGCCATGCCTTCCCTGGACCGGAAACAAGCTTCCGAGGACCGGTTTCTGGCATTACTGCCGTCTTCAGCCCGGCTTGCTTGAATCCAGTGGCAAAGTGAGCAAGGGACTCACGTCTGAGCATACCCTGCCACACTTATGGCGGCCAAAAGTGGTACAAAAGGGGGTGGGGATGGACGGAGCATCCGAACCAATCAAACACTCACACCCAGTCAAAAGATCTGGGTTTAATCCATCACCGTTCTTTAGCCCACTCTGCCACCCCAGTTCAGACATGGCTATATGCAAATCAGTCTGACCCTGTGCCTTATGGGAACAGTCCAGCCCGAACTGCCAAGTCATGCCTTCCCTGGCCCGGAAACAAGCTTCAGAGGACCGGTTTCTGGCATTACAGCCGTCTTCAGCCCGGCTTGCTTGAATCCAGTGGCAAAGTGAGCAAGGGACTCACGTCTGAGCATACCCTGCCACACTTATGGCGGCCAAAAGCGGTACAAAAGGGGGTGGGGATGGACGGAGCATCCGAACCAATCAAACACTGACACCCAGTCAAAAGATCTGGGTTTAATCCATCACCGTTCTTTAGCCCACTCTGCCACCCCAGTTCAGACATGGCTATATGCAAATCAGTCTGACACTGTGCCTCATGGGAACAGTCCAGCCCAAACTGCCAAGCCATGCCTTCCCTGGACCGGAAACACGCTTCCGAGGACCGGTTTCTGGCATAACAGCCGTCTTCAGCCCGGCTTGCTTGAATCCAGTGGCAAAGTGAGCAAGGGACTCATGTCTGAGCATACCCTGCCACACTTATGGCAGCCAAAAGCGGTACAAAAGGGGGTGGTGATGGACGGAGCATCCGAACCACTCAAACACTCACACCCAGTCAAAAGATCTGGGTTTAATCCATCACCGTTCTTTAGCCCACTCTGCCACCCCAGTTCAGACATGGCTATATGCAAATCAGTCTGACCATGTGCCTCATGGGAACAGTCCAGCCCGAACTGCCAAGCCATGCCTTCCCTGGACCGGAAACAAGCTTCCGAGGACCAGTTTCTGGCATATAGCCATGTCTGAAATGGGGTGGCTGAGTGGGCTAAAGAATGGTGATGGATTAAACCCAGATCAGTTGACTGGGGGTGAGTGTTTGATTTGCTCAAACGCTCCATCCATCATCCACTTTTGTATCGCTTTGTTCACCCTAAGTGGGGCAGGGTATGCTCAGACGTGAGTCCCTTGCTCACTTGGCCACTGGATTCAAGATAGCCTGGCTGATGAGGATTATGAATCAGAAACCGGTCCCAGGATGCTGTTTCCGGTCCATGGAAGATATGGCTTGGCAGTTCGGGCTGGACTGTTCCCATGAGGCACAGGGTCAGACTGATTTGCATATAGCCATGTCTGAAACGGGGTGGCTGAGTGGGCTAAAGAATGGTGATGGATTAAACCCAGATCAGTTGACTGGGGGTGAGTGTTTGATTTGCTCAAGCGCTCCGTCCATCATCCCCTTTTGTATCGCTTTGTTCGCCCTAAGTGTGGCAGGGTATGCTCAGACGTGAGTCCCTTGCTCACTTGGCCACTGGATTCAAGATAGCCTGGCTGATGAGGATTATGATTCCGAAACCGGTCCCAGGATGCTTGTTTCCGGTCCATGGAAGACATGGCTTGGCAGTTCGGGCTGGACTGTTCCTATGAGGCACAGGGTCAGACTGATTTGCATATAGCCATGTCTGAAATGGGGTGGCTGAGTGGGCTAAAGAATGGTGATGGATTAAACCCAGATCAGTTGACTGGGGGTGAGTGTTTGATTTGCTCAAACGCTCCGTCCATCATCGCCTTTTGTATCGCTTTGTTCGCCCTAAGTGTGGCAGGGTATGCTCAGACGTGAGTCCCTTGCTCACTTGGCCACTGGATTCAAGATAGCCTGGCAGATGAGGATTATGAATCCGAAACCGGTCCCCGGATGCTTGTTTCCGGACCCTGGAAGACATGGCTTGGCAGTTCGGGCTGGACTGTTCCTATGAGGCACAGGGTCAGACTGATTTGCATATAGCCATGTCTGAAATGGGGTGGCTGAGTGGGCTAAAGAATGGTGATGGATTAAACCCAGATCAGTTGACTGGGGGTGAGTGTTTGATTTGCTTAAACGCTCCGTCCATCAGCCCCTTTTGTATCACCAAATTCAAACACATCTGACAACCACTTATAGACCATCTCTCCCAAACTGAACGTGCCCATTATGTTTCCCCCCAGGATGCGAGCCCTCCAACTTTTTGGGGACTCTCTCCTATCTTACCCAGCGAGGTCGGCCGACAGAACACCTCAGTGTGGGAAACTGATGGCGGCCCCCCTTCTTCGTAAAAGACATGCATAAGTGAGAACGATTGCCTTAGAATCCTTTTCCACTAAAGCTGAGTCGCCCTCCCCTAAAACCCTACATTCTCCTATTTTTCCCTGGTTCTTCTTTTCTATCCTTAAGTGTTTCTTTGTTTAACTCTCATACAATGTGCTTTAATCGGAAACTGCTGAAGGCACTTAGACCTCACCAGGGACTTCTTATGCTCCCTATTTTCACTGAATTTACACTGCAGAACATAGATGCCTCGTTTCAACTGCATTCTGAGGCTGTATAAGATATTCTTCTAAATCCCAGAGCACTGAACACTTCAGACAGTTGTACATTTGCTTACTTGTATTCAATGTTGGCGACCTAATATGCTCTTATGTTCATTTAGGTAAAAAGAGACTGTACCTGAGGCCAGATATTTTCTTCAACACGATATCTGTGATTGAGACACTCTATTGTCAGCAACGTACGACTTGAGGTTTGATAACTAAATGTTGCATGTACGGCATATACTGGTCGATGCCCTGTTTTCTTACGCTGCTTTACGATTGGCCTATACTGCATGAGACGATGTATGTATGATTACTGTTCATAAAAACAAAATATTCAGATTTTTGTTCTCTTCAATAAACAGAGTTGAAACAAAAGGGAGTAAAGGCGAGTGTATGCCAGGTCCAGTCAACTTATGGGAAGGCACAGGGCTGAGGAAAAAAATGTGCCCCAACAGAAGCCCCAAGATTTACGATTCAGGTACTCCTCTCACGACCTATTAAATCTACAGCCTCAGGGGTTGGATAGTTGTATTAGTGACTGTTGGCCAAGTCCTGAAGGACCCTTTTCATGTGCCAAGTGTAGATTTCAGGCTACACACACATCAATTATCAGGGGTCACGTTAGGAAGAATACTGCTATGATAGAAGGCTGGAAAAGCTTCCTGTTAAATGTTCGCTCCTTACCACGACATTATTTACAAATATGGGATCTCATCCATACCCTTAAACCTGAAATAAGCTTTCTTACTGAAACGTGGCTAAAACCGCATACTACCCCTTCCATTACATTGGGGATCCCTGCTGGGTATAAAATTCTAAGGCAGGATCGTCCTGACAAAATCGGTGGTGGTATTGCCATTATACATAAAGAACATCTTAAAGTCATCGTTCTAGAACAGATTACTCAGCTTGCTATGGAAGTTATGATATTTTCAATTGTACTAGGACCTAAGGAGCGCTGGAAGGGTGCCTTAGTTTATCGCCCCCCTGGACCCAATGCTGGTTTTACCTTAGCGCTGATGGAATTACTGGCACAACACATGAAAGTTGGAGAAAAGTTCATTTTATTGGGAGACTTTAACTTTCATGTGGACAAAGCGGACCATCCAGAGACGAAAACTTTAATATCTGATCTGGCCTTATTGGGTCTTGAGTTACAGAATAGTGGGCCCACCCATAGAGGTGGCCATACACTGGACCTAATATTTACTAATTGCACCGCGGTATATTGTCATCATCCTAAAGCAGTTAATTGGTCAGATCATAGTATGCTGGAATTTATCCTTAAGGGTTTAAATAAACACAATAAACCTTCTACCATACCGACCATTAAACGAAGGCCCTGGCATAAAATTACCTTAGAAACAGTGAAAGAAGTCTGGAATGAGCCCGTAATACTGGATTCCGATAACATTGGGTTAGCCTTGTCTAAATTTGATGCCACCCTATCTGACATGTTGAATCATCTGGCCCCTTTAAGAACAATTAAACAACCGTCTGTGGCCAAGAGAGATGTATGGTACACTGAATCCTTAAAATTAGAAAAACAAAGGTGTAGGAAGCTGGAAAAACTCTGGAGGAAAACTCATACCAGTGAAAATAAGATCAACTATCAAAAAGCAATGTCTGCTTATTATAAAAATATTAAGCAGGCAAGAAAGAACAGCATTAATGCACAGTTAGAGGTAGCTGGCAATTCCCCCAGAGAGTTGTATAAAATCCTAGACACTTTCACTAAACCAACTGTATGTGAAAGTCCAGACGAATTCACACAACTCTTATGTAATAACACCTCTCAATTTTTTGAGGACAAAATTGAGACAATTTAGAAAAAAATCATTACTGCCCAATACCCCAGTGATCCGGAGCATTCCAGTATGAATCATCCCGACACATCTAGAGGTGTTCTACTTACCTTCCCTGAGATTAGTTATAGTGACACCCAAACACTAATAAACAATATGAAAACAGGATCCCCTCTTGATTTGATACCAGCTAAGCTAACTGTTACCTTGAACAAAATTCTTTGCCCCACAATTCAAAAGATTCTAAACCTTTCTGTTAAAGAAGGTCAGCTCCCTCGGCAGTGGAAGGAGGCAGTTGTGAACCCAATACGGAAGAACACGGCCTTGCCATGGACAGAACTCTCCAACCTCCGCCCCATCTCTCTCTTACCTTTCTTAAGTAAATTGGCCGAGAAGCATGTAAACATCCATGTTTCCAGATTCATAGAGGCGACAGGGGGCCTGGACCCATCACAATCTGGGTTCAGGCCCAACTACAGCACAGAATCGGCACTCCTCTCCGTGACTGATAACATCAAGATGTCACAGGATAGAGGAGGATCAATGATTCTGGTGCTGTTAGACCTGTCGGCAGCCTTTGATACTGTGTCTCATGAGATTCTTCTCGGCCGATTGCAGAGAGTGGGTATTGGAGGATTGGCACTGTCCTGGTTGGAGAGTTTTCTCTCCGGCCGCTCACAATCTGTTAGCATGGGACCCTATCGTTCCATCTCGAGGGTACTCACTAAGGGGGTGCCACAGGGCTCATGTCTAAGCCCCACATTATTTAATGTGTATGACGCCCCCCTTGCAGAGATTGTGAGAAGGTTTGGGTTCACTCCAGTGTCATACGCTGATGACACCCAGCTGCTCTTCCCTTTCAACTCTCTTACACCCGATGTGAAGAACAATTTTGCCGAGGGCATGAGAGCAGTATCCCACTGGATGGCTACCAACTGCCTCCAGTGTAACGTCGGGAAGACCGAGGTAATGCTATTTGGGAAAGCTAGCATGCTCTGGTCTCCCGACTGGTGGCCTTTAGATCTTGGCCCCGTCCCATGCCCAAAGCCAACTGTTAAGAACTTGGGGGTGAAACTGGACCAGAACTTGAGCTTAAAGGAGCATGCTAACTATGTCACAGGAGCCTGTTTTAGAACAATTGGCCAATTAAGGCGAATCTTCCCTATGCTGCCTGACAACCACAAGAAGACCCTTGTACAGGCACTGGTGATAAGCCGCCTAGACTACTGCAACGGCCTACTCATATCAGCAAATGAGGAGGCGTTAAATCGTTTGCAGGTGGTCCAAAATACGGCGGCCAGACTAATTCTAAATGCTCCCGCAAGGACCCCGTCCAAACCTCTGTTAAGTCACCTTCACTGGCTGCCCATACGACAACGTGTTACATTTAAAATCTGCTGCTTAGTGCACAAATGCCTCTATGGGCAAGGCCCCAGATATTTGGCACAAAAATTTCAGATATACAAACCTGAACGTTTATTACGTTCCAGCAACCAATGTCTACTGGAAATTCCCACTATAAAAAAAGTCAGACAAGGTGGACGTGCCCTATCATTTATAGGCCCAACCATGTGGAACAAACTTCCATCTGACCTAAGACACAACGACAACCATCTGTGTTTTAGGAAGGCCTTAAAAACTCTTCTGTTTCAGGTAGCATAACCCTCCCTGTGGTATTCCGCAGAGACAATATACTTCAGAATTCTTGCGAGCAAAGCGCGGAGATACCTCATGGGTCGATTCTAGCGCGATATAAGCAATTAATAAATAAATAAATAAAGGGAAGAAGACCCTATGTTGAGAGAGTAGAGAACCCTGAGGCCCAAAGGATTTTAAGAACTGTGGTAAATTCAGACCAGGCATATTCTACACATAGACCATCACAAATAAAATATGTGAATCTGGAAGTGTCCCGTAGAGTGAAAAAAGCAAATAAGTGGAAGCACCTGAACAGGTCAAGTATCCTGTCACTATTCTCACACTGCATGCTACTGGAGGAGGTAATATCAAATAATATAGAATGCATCGCTTTCATTCAGTCCAAAGCAATGGGAGAGGTAATGAAAGTTTGTTTTACCTCTCCAGTGTTTGTTAATCTGGTTTTTGACGCAAGTGAGGAGTTGTACAACTTAGGTCTAAGAATAGTGCAGGAAGCGGAGATGGAAATTTCTCGCTTAAACGTACCCATTTTGTCAAATCATGCATGCCTAAGTCAAGCACAGCTAGATTTGGGATTGGGAGAGAAATAAATCCACCTTGGCAAGTGGGTATAAATTGCGGAACCCTAAAAGTTACAATCCCGTCCCAGGATTTAGAGTGTTTGACAGATCTGATCCCATTACTCAATAGGTTTGCCTGCCCAAGCGTTGATGGGGAGGCAACTTTTTCATGGGAGGGAGAGGTAGACTAGGGAACTGATGCACCAGCTGGCTTGGGGGTTGTCTCCTTGAATGTACATGGATTAAAGAATTTAACAAGAACAACAGAGCTCTCAGAAGTATGGGAGGAGAATGAGATAATTAGATTCCAGGAGACATGGCCGGTGGGTGAGGTTTTTTTGTAAAAATGAGCTTTAGCAAAATGGGTTCATGTATTGTATAAAAGATGGAACCAAATCGGGTGTGGGGCGGGCGAAAGTAGGACTAATGACATTGATACCTACCAAAAGCAGTAAGGGGGCAAAAAAATAGAAACGAGCAGTGATTACGTTTTAGCTTGTGTACTGGATCTGTATGAAGGCTGCCTCCAACAAAAGAAGATGATAGTTGTGAATGTTTACATAAAGCAGGAGGTCTCGAATGAAGAGTCATGGACCTGGTAAAACTAAAGGAGCTCCCAGGGGAATATCCTATTTTACTATTATGGGAATTTAACCTTCACTTAGATCGAAGGAAGGCTGATCTTGTGGTCTTAGATATGCTAGATTGAAGCAGTATTCCTATCTCTAATTTTCCAAAATGTGATCAGTCAAAGTTTGATAGTAATATGGTGAACATTTTGGCAGAATTAGGGTTTGTATGCCTAAATTGCAATTTTAAAGCAGGCAAACCATTTATATTTGGGAATCAACAGTGCCCCATTGACTACATGTTCATACAGGCATGGTATTTTAATCTTTGTATAGGATTCAATGTGCTAAGCCTAAAGGGAAATGTTCATTGGAGGCTAAAACTAGATATAGATGTAGCTCCTTATTGAGGGAACAAGCTTTTACATGGTACTAGATTCCGTAAATGCTTAACAGCAAAAGTTGATGGGAGATATATTGAACAGTTAATGCAGCATCAATTATCGTATGACATGGTTCAAGATAGGGGCATAGGAGAGCCTAATGGTCTAGGGAATGCAAATATAATTGCAGAGTTAGTAAAGCAATTCATACCAGAAGTAAGGGTATGTAATAAGAAAGCAAAAAAGGACCAGCTAGGACAAATTTCAAACCAACAACGGTTCGATAAGGAGTGTGTATTTGCTAGGAAGGGCAAGGCGATTATATGGTCATGCATATACAATTGATATCTATCGTTGTAAGAAAAGGGAATATGAAGCCCTTGTGATGAGGAAGAAACAGGTTTTATTTCAGTTGAATTGGGATACGATGATTAGGATACTTCAGGAAAAGGACATGAGGAAATTCTGGAAGCTGGTCCAGAAGGGAAACTGTATGACTGCCCCACCGGCAAGATGCATGGTGCAAGGAACAGATTGGGTAACTTTTTTAACTAATATTTGCAAGCCAAGGGAGACAGTGGTGAAGAAGGCCAACTGTATGGGTGGAAGCTTTGGAGTCATTTTCTACCCGATCCATCGTCAAGTTGATAACTTCCTTAAATTTAACCAAGGCAGCGGGACCAGATAACCTGCCTGCAATTGTAATTACGTCAAACCCCTTATGGTGGGCAGGATCTTTCTCCAAAGTCTTTATTTATATGACTAAGACCGGGATAATCCATCCGAGTTGGAAAGGCGCAATAATTAAGGCAATACATAAAGAGGTGCAATGAGTGACCTGGGGAATTATAGGCTGATAAGTCAGTTGGATGTAGGTGCAACCCTGTACTCCAAAGTTATATTAAGGTCCCTAAAGAACTGGAAATGGAATTATTCCAATTGAGCAGGGAGGTTTTAAAGATGGGCACTTAACAATAGACCATTGTTTCAGTTTATGGTCTTTGGGGCAGAAGGCAAAAGAAACAACTGGGAACTTATTCTGTTGTTTTGTTGATTTTAGCTCAGCGTTCGAGCTGATCGACCGCAGTATACTTTGGGCCAAATGAATATGTCAGGGTATTCCAAATTACTTGATAGCAATTTTTCAGGAACTGCATACCGGGAATTGGGCCCAGGTAGAGCTTGACTTAGATGGGGACCTCTCTGGGAGAATTTCCTTGGGAAACTGCTTAAGGCAGGGTTGTGTCCTGGCACCCACCTTGTTCTCTTTATTTTTAGTTGATCTTTCATTTGTTTCCCCCGAAAATGAGAGGTGAACATGTGTTGTGCCTACTCTATGCAGATGATCTGGCAATTCTGGAAGTGGCCCAAGTAGGCCTGCAGAGGAAGCTAACTAAGTTTATTCTTTATTGCAAGGCTAATAAATTGAAGGTAAACATGGGAAAAACAAAAATAATCATGTTTGGGGAAAAACGTAAACCGAATAAGTGGCAGATAGGCAATAGTAGGTTAGAAGTCGTATCCACCTATAAGTACCTGAGCATGATGTTTACAATAGGGGTGGGCGGAGAACTCCGCTCCGCTGGCGGAGCCTGCAGATTTTTGCCAGGACTCGAAGTGTAGGCAAAACTCCAACTCCACAGCGGGGCGGAGTTCTGAGCCCTGGGCCCCCACCTTTAGCTCCCCGCCTCCACCCCACCTAATTAAATATATCTTTTTGTACAATAAATAAGATATAAATAAATACACTTATCTTATACAGTGTCTCCGGGATGCCCTCCTCCTCCTCCTCACCATGGTCTCTGCAAACCCCTATGTCATACGTACGTACGCACGCATGCGCTCGCAGTCCTACCATGATGTATGCATGATGTCGGGGTTAGCAGAGACCACAGCGAGAAGGAGGAGGGCAGCCCGGAGATGCCACGTATAAGGTAAGTGTATTTATTTATATTTTATTTATTGTTAAAAAAATATATATTTAACTAGGGGGGGTGGCGGCGCAGAGCAGAGTGGAGTTCCACTGAGTTTTTGCCCAGCTCCGTGGAACTCTGCATAGAGCAACTCCGCCAGCTCCGCCCAGGGTTAGTTTACAAGCCAGCTGTTTCGGACCTTGCATAAAGAATTGATGGAGACAAGGGCATTAACTACGATAGGGGTACTGGTTCGCTTTAAAAAGACTTATGGTGGACCCTCTTGGACTCCCCTTCTAACCGCATATAAAGCAGTGGTCCCCACTGTGGAAAATGACTAAAATTAGGTATACATAAGCGGCGTTCATTTATGTTCACCACAGCCACTGTTGAAAGTAAAACGACAATCATGAAACAGTAGCCACGCCATCTTGTCCCTTTTAGGCCCCATCACGAACGTAGGTGGCAGCCATTTTGTGTGTCACGACCTCTCTGCCCCCTGCCAATAGCCTGCGCGTCTCCCCCCCTCACTCCCCAGCCTCGCAAGCATTCCCCCGCGCCCCGACACCCCCTCAGGTTTCTCCTGCTTGGGCCATAAGCGCACCTCTAGCGCGACCCTGTCTCCGAGCCACATCCTGTGCTGAACCCCCTCGCTCTTTCATCTCATTCAAAGAACAGGCCCTTTTGATAACCTCTTCCTCCCTGCCCGATTGTCCAGCTTGATCCCAGGCCATCACCTAGCCCGACAGATGCAGTTTATTGCCCCCTAAAGTAGGACCTCGCCTCACATCAAAGGAGCGGTGGTTAATCAATACCCTCACACCTCCAGATCCGACCGATTGCCCACTTTCCCGTTCCCAGCGGAATGTCCAGCTGCGCGACAACCACCACATGCTGAGGTTGAGGTGGGAACTCTACTGTAAATATGTGTGGGAACGGGGGTGAAGCGGGGATTCCGAGGATGTCTTTCCGTACATCAAAGTATTGACAAGAATGTGTTTCATGCAATAAAGCAATAAACCTGCGTATAAGAGGCCAGGCCTCAAGGATGCGTTTAGAGCACCTCGAGAAGATACCCTGTTGTCTGATTTGACGTGTTCTGCTCCGTCGGAATAAACTCCTGTTTCCTGCCTTCTGTCTCCAGCGCCTGCCTCTTTGTTTGGTAATCTCGAATGGTATGAGAGGCGGCTAACGCCAGGCAAATACTGAAGGGTTCTTGGTCGAATTCGGCCCTACCGTTCTACACCACACAATGCCTTTATGGTCCCGAGATTTGAGCCATTAGTATGGAGGGAAGTTGGGAGAGGTGTGAAAGCAAAGGTTTGAAAAAATTGTTGGCCCTCCCCAAAGGTGTAATGTACCAGGTGATAAGATTAGAAGGAAATTTGCAAGTCTGGAACTTCTTAGCCTATAAATCAACTATGAGGTTTGGGGAGAAACTCTTGGTCCCAAATACGCAGAAGAATTCATCCTGCTGTGTAACTGAAATAGGAAGATGTGAATTACAGTGGGTGAAGAAGGTAAAGAAAAGGTTGGAAGTCATCGCAGGAACTCTAAAATTAGAATTAAAAATAGCAGAGGCCTCACTCTCTAAAGCAGAACTAAAAATAGACTGTAAAAAAGAATCTAGGCTGGCAGACTTGAAGTATGTAAGGAATAGACCCTCCCCAAAATATATGGTAGATTGATGGGAAACTATGAATGTATTTCCATACTTATCTCCACTACCAGATACCCAGTTACGATTACTACTATTAAAATTCCGGGTAGCATTAAATGTACGCTATGTAAGAGCAGAGAAATTTGAAGAACTACTGGATCAAGAGAATAACTGTGCATGTGGACTGCCTTTACATAACTTCAATGCTCATGTTTTAATTGATTGTCATCACTTTTATAGGTCCGGTTATTCTGTCTCGACTGGACTATGCCAACGCTCTTCTGGTGGGCAATCCGGACCGCCTGTTAAAAACACTCCAGCTGGTCCAAAATGCGGCAGCCAGACTTCTTCTTGAGATTCCTTACAGAAGAGCGTGAGATCTCACTTACGCTCTTTGCACTGGCTTCCGGTGGCCCTTCTGGTCCAATTTAAAGTTTTAGTTATGGCCCACCGCGCTCTTCATGGTCATGGCCCAACTTAACTACAAAAACGGCTTTCTTTTTATGCCCCCACGCGACATCTGCGATCCACGTCTCAGCGTTTCGCTCAGGTTCCTCGTTTCAAATGTAAGAGGCTTGAAGGCAGCTCTTTTGCCTGGAAGGTGGCGGTGGCTTGGAATGCTCTTCCTCACAGCCTGCAGAATACTCAGGACCCACTGGTTTTCAAAAATAACCTGAAAACACACCTCTTCGCGTAATCCCAGACTATGGCCCACCTCGGGTACGCGCTGGGACACTTTCGAGCATCTACACGCAATATGAATTTAATTAACATAACGTTGTTCGATTTTAAAACCGCTTTAAAAAAAATATAATATAAATTGTTGAAGTGACCAATTGCACTTTTATTAGGAATGGAATTCTTTGATGTGGCTTGCGCATTGGCTACATTTCTTAAATGTGTTTAGGTGTGAGGGGTTCAGTGATTTCAGTTGAAGTATGATAAATTGGTATGTATATAGTGTATGTATATATAAATGTTATTGATTTTAACGAATGTATGTTTTAAAGACCGTGTTTAAACATTAAGAAAGTATGAACTTGAACTTGATAAGAGAGGGTCTGTCAGCTGTGCAGGGGCTTCTGCAGGTGGGCATTGGCACTGGAATTCACTCCATCTCCACTGAATATCTGGAAGTGTATGTTGCTTTTTCTTTCAAAGTATATTTCAGTCACCACATGAGAGAGCACGAGCGCCCTGGTACACCAGGCTAGCATGCCGTTATCAGGTGTGCATGTGGGTGCTGTGCGCTGCTTGCTCTCTCGGACAGCACTTAGGTATGAGGGTCATGGTCTCTTACTTCTCTCTGTACGTGGGTACTCAGCTCGCTCCTCTAGTCCGTAAAGGGGAACCCAAAGAGCTTCCTTCCTGGGTGCACTTATCCATGCATGGCTCTCCCAACTCCTGATGCTCGGGTCCCTCAACCCCCATAGGCAGTGTGTCGGAGTCCAGATAATCCATTTTAAGATGTACAGTAATCTCCCTCGAACAGCACACAGTGCTAGATCCGCTGAGCTGCAATGTCTGGCTCCCAATTTCCGCTGGCTCCATAAGGCATTGTGCTCCACTTCAGGGCTTCAATCTCTAGCTCTTGACACTTATATAAACAATTCCCCGCAGACCCAGTCCATCTGGGGGGCTAAAAAAAATACAAGTGCAGGAGTCTTCTCTTGGGTATTTTTTTCAATTTTGCTACAAATTTAAAGATCCACCTGCACTTTTGTGGCGAAATGGCTGTCAACACTTCCTGGTTTAAGTGTTGGCAGGCAATCAGAGTTCTGCATGTAATAAGATCAGTTGGATTCACGGAGGTTTCTACCCTCCAAATACACAAATCTGTTTTTTTCACACTAAATCACAAAAACAGCTCTTTCTGAACCAAGGGCTACTTCTGTACCACATTTGGTATAATTATGTTCAGCAGTTCGGGCTGTAGTTGTGACTAAACTTTCTATGGGAATTAACATGTCAAACACCCCCCCCCTTTATTTCTCGGCCTACACTTGACGGATCACCTCTTTCCATGCGCAACTAGAATCAGGTCACTTTTTTGGGAAAATGGCATGGAGATCTGTCAAATGGCTCCAGAGTTATAAGTATATATATATATATATATATATATATATATATATATATATATATATATATATATATAGAGAGAGAGAGAGAGAGAGAGAGAGAGAGAGAGAGAAAGAGAGAGAGAAAGAGAAAGAGAGAGAGTGAGAGAGAGAGAGGGAGTGTGTGTTATGGCCATGTTTACTTGGGAAAAGCAGTTTTTTGGTTTGCTTATAACTTTCGTAGCTTTGGTGCTGTTTGAGAAATCTTCACAAACTTTTCCAAAACAAAAGGCTCATTCAACATTTAAAAAAATAAAAGTGCAGGCTCCCATAAGTCTTACAAAAAAGTAAAATGTAAAAAATAAAGGGGCTTCAGCCATCTATCTTCATCCATTGGTGCGTTCTTGTTTCATTCACATTTTGCTTCTACAAAGTGCAGTATAAGGATGGGACGATGGGTCAGCCTGCTGCATTTAGCCTTTCACAAGGAGCACATCTGCACACACGATAGTTCCCTTCAATGTCATTGTTTCCATTATTTTTGTTTTTACTTCATTATTACTTTAGTATTATCTTTGGTTGTGAGCCTGATGAGATAACAGGACTTTCTACCAACTGAGAGCACAGGACACTTTCCAGCTTTATCAGTTCCTGTCTCCTGCCAGTGCCCTTTTAAATTCCTTTTGAAGTTGCCCTTGTTTATTTGACTGCTGATTTCTCAAATTATACCATCAGCTCAAATGAACTCTGAATATAAGCTCATGAGGGTGCTCTATCTTTGCAACCCAAACTGCCTGTCTGCCTTTTTTACTGGCCTTCTTTCTTTCCTTTCTTCCTTCCTTCTGTCTTTCTTTCCTTTTCTTCTCTTTCTTCTTTCTTATTCTTTCTTTCCTCTTTCTATCCTTCTTTATTGCTTCCATTTTTCTTTCTTGCCTTCTTCTTTCCTTCTGTCTTTCTTTCTTTTCTTAATTCTTTCTTTTTTTTCTCCCTCTCTCCTTGTTTCCTTGTTTCCTTTTCTTTCTTTTCCCTTTCTTTCTTTCTTTCTTTCTTTCTTTCTCACTCCATACTTTCATATTTCTTTTGTCTTTCCTTCTTTCATTTTTCCTTCCTTTTTCTCTTTTCTACCATGTCTTCCTCTATCTTTACCTCTCTTTCTTTCTTTCTTTTTCTTTCTTTCTTTCTCTCTTTCTTTCTTCCTTTCTTTCTTTCTTTCTTTCTTTCTTCCTTTTTTTCTTTCTTATCTTCTTTCTCAATGGCAAGAAAGACCAATGGGCTTTTTTAAGTCTGTGTTAGTCAAGATCTTTTTTTATTTTACTAAAATTGTGTGTATACCATAGTTAACTATAGGGGTTTTAGCCAGACTTTGTCCATTAGTCTGTGGTTCTGTCATTTACATTTAATACCACCCAATCCAGCATGCATCAATGGGCCATGTGTCAGCCCAGTTCAGCCATTGGCTGGCTTCACTATGAGTTACGTCTTGCTGCCCTTTAACAAGGAGCCCAACAACACACAAAGTAGTTAACTTCAGTGCCACGGAGTACTATGGCAATGTGTGCTTCCCAAACCATAATATTTAGCATAAACCATAACAAAGCAAAACAAGAATGCCAATGCCAGACCTATTAACTTTGCCAATGCTTGTTGGAAGAGTAAGCCATCCGAGCCATCAACCGAGGAAGACAAAGGAGGTGAAGTGGTAGGTTTTCTTGCCACACGCACAGGGAAAAACCGCTTTTCCAAGAACCGGATTTCAGAGCACATTAATTCAACAACATTCCACTGTCTATAATTTATGAAATTACATATTTCATTATGATGAAAGCATTAAATAAGCAGAGCAGGCGACGATGATTCAGGCTGAGTTGGTGTGTCGTGTTAGGTTACCAGCCACTGGATGGGTCTGATTTTAGCTCCACCGGAGAAGTGTCTTTTGTGCCCATGCAGAGGCGGGCGAGTCTATCAAAAGGGAAGGATTTCCTATGCATGTGCTTCTGACATTAACTACTGAGCCCTCCCTCCGCTTGTTTACAGATGATGAATATCAGCCTCTCAGTGTCGGAAAACATAGATGGCCCCTTTAGCGTTAGAAAATCAGGCCAACTCGTACTGCACGGGAACTTTGCAAAGAATTGCAGACTGCATACATTTTGTTTGCCGCATGCACCGTGTTTTCAAGCTGAATGCCCTGCTGCCCTCTCCTGTTCTAAAATATTAGTTTCCCCTGTTTACCATCTATCCTGACTTCCACAAAATCGCCCTTGAGACTCTTGCTGAAATGATTGATGGTTCCCGCTTGTTCACAGGGCAAAACTCTCATGCTCTATTCCATCCTTCCATAGACATTTTGTTAAACTCCTTCCCCAATGTAGAGTATAACAGCAAGAACCCTGGGAGAAATGTGCCTAGGCCAGTTGAACAAATGCAAAATATATTGCCTATACATACAGCTAACAAGACATCCCAAAAAAACTCTGGAATACATACATGTATTGGTATTTATATAGCTTAAAGCGAACTAGGCAAGTGAGCACTGTGCATTTAAAGCGGATATTGGGAAATGATGCAAAATCACATTACTAAAGGTCAAATTCAGGAGGTTTCAAAACCTCTTACCTCATGCATATTAATGAGGCAGGAGGTATTTTAGACCTCCGATGAATGTCTTCAAAATGCTAGGTTGGAGTCCTACAAGGGACAGCACACTTTCATCCCTGCATTTGCATTCCCTGCATGAAGATACTTTGAGTGTTGTTTAACAACAAGCATTGGTGGTGTTTTGGTGTCAATCTCTGGCAGTTGTTGTCTCTTCTGGGGTTGAGTGCGAGTAGGGCGGCGGGGGTGTAGCGGTAGGGGTTTATAGATCCAGCGTTCCTGGCACTGGCCACGGTCGGGTCGCAGACGGGCCTCCCTTTGGAACGTCTATGACGTGCCAGCAGAGCGACCGCCATGAAATAGGGGAGGGGGCGGGACGAGGTGCTGGGAGGTAGGGGTTGTCCAGTGGGGAGGGGCAGCAGGGACCTCACCAGGAGGAGGTCTCGCTGCTGCGGCGCACTGAGAGCACTGCAGAGCTGCTAGGGAGAGAGTTGACCCAGACTGGACACAATGGTGGCCAGTATCGACTTCACACACATGGTCAGGTCGAACCATTACAGCACCAAAGAGATTAACTGAAGAGATTTTATTTGTCAATATTGAATGTATTTTTGTAAAATTGTCAACTTTTTTCTTACCAGAGGGGTAGATGTAGTATCTTCTGAAATAACAATGACGGAACCCTTTTGGCTCTTGATGAACTCTATAGTGCTATGACATAATGAATAGAGTGTATAGCAATGAAGGCTGCTTTAGAATGTTGAGTTAACAGTTAAACGCCCACAGACAAAAATGCGTATTACTAAGCTGTGTGTGGCATAGTCATTGGTGGGTACCCCGACTGGCAAGATGTTGCACCTACTATAGATCCTGAGTGACTGGGCCAAGTACACCTTTAGCACTTGCCCCTCAGTAATTGCTTGGCTGAGCAGTCTAAAACTCCCTTGGTGGGGAGGTAGATACAGGGGGTGAACACAAGATCACAACTCAAAATACACCCAGCAGCAATAAATTATTGTCTAGCCAGATACTCACTTTTATGAAAAATGTATTTTATTTTATCCACACAAACTGAAATACGACATTCACAAAAAACTTCCACAGTCCCGCTGAGGTCAGGGCTTTAGTGTTTCTTAGACAGTTACCGGTGCCCCACAACCTCCTCGCTCTAGTGATAGTGGTTATAGCCCATTCACTATAGGGAACACAAAGGTAAGCCCCACTGGTAGTCTAATTCTCCATGTGTTCCACCCTGATTCCACCTTAAAGTCAAAAGTGTTCCAGCGCCAAGGCACTATTAGCAAGCTAGTTCCCCGGGGCCGACTGGCTTGATATCAGTCTTACCCACACCTGCAGCATCAGAGTGACTGGAGTTCCTGAGTTCACCCATCCCCCCCCCCGCCGTGGGCGCTGGAACACCGGCAGCTGTTTCAGGTGAGTTCACTGCATGTGGCCCAGGCGGGCTGAGCTCGGTGGTCCTCGATTTCCTCACACGCGGTCGTGCAGCCCCAGCAACCAGAAGGTTCATGCCTCCTCCAAGTAGGGCAAGTTCTTTGATCTGTCCCATCGTGAATGGGGAGAAGTAGTACAAAGGTCCTGATGCGGATCCTCTATCATTGTACTGTTCCACAAGGGTCTCAATGGTGGCCTGTACTCTCTGTTGATGATCCCGACCAGGTCACACTTCTTGCTTGGTTCCAGTGACCTGGTTGGGATCATCAACAGAGGAGAAAGGCCACCATTGAGACTCTTATGGACCAGTAGAATATGTGATGTTACAATACAAAATGAACGCGGTATGTTACATCGCAGTTTTTAAAAAGCAAGTCGTTACAATGACTTGCGCTGGAGGGCGCTGAACTTAGGAATAGTATGATTTACTATTCCAACACCAGTCTACGTACAGTAGGGAAGCTGTTCGAATAGTGAATCATACCATTCCTTAGGTAAGAGCGCCATCTAGCGCAAGTCGTTGTAACGACTTGCTTTGCAACACCCGCGATGTAACGGCATTGCGATGCGATGTTCTCGTGGTAATGGATGTTTCCCAGACCAGTACTATGATAGAGGATTGCTTAATGTAAAACTTCAATAAAAATCATTGAAACATAAAATGGACCCCAGAGTACTCCCTGTATTGTACCATTCACAGGCACACATTCACCCAGCACATGCAGAAAGCATACACACAATTCACAGTATTAGATCCTTCATGCATTGTATCACTCACAAGCACACATACACCCAGCACATGCATATAACATACACGCACTGCACAGTACTTCTTTAGTCCTGTTTTGTACTATTCAAAGGGACACATACATCCGGCACATGTACACCACACATGCACTGCACTGCACTACATATCAAACTGATGTAGGCCATGGGTTGGGTGCTCCTCCCAGTCCAATATGACTGGAATCCATGAGACAGGTAGATGTCATGGCATATATGCATGATCTGTGTTTGCCCATGATAAAATAATCAGCATTTAGGGGTCAAGACATCAGTACAGTTGGGGCACTCAGGGCAGGGATGCACGTTAATTACAATGAAAAGGACTTTTCTGTCCCAACAGGTGTCAACATGCATAACATGCACTCAGGATGCTAGCGAGAAGGACTGAGTAAGGGCATAAAATTGGAACTTTGCACAAGTGGGCCAGTAGACTTCTACTCCAGTGATGGAGAAAAAAAATTCTGCTTATACTGTAGATTCTAAAAACATAATAAGCTACCACCTCTTCTCTATGTGTAAACCACATGACAGGGACAGTAGTTTCCTGCCAGTAAATGACACGTTCATTGTGTCCCCCCAGGTCATAGGATATACTCATTTCTGGAAAGCGTTTGCAAAGGTGCTCCTGAAAGAACTAGAGGCCTGGATAAATAAAAATCATATTACACCTCAATAAAAGACAGGATTCTGGCCCAATTCATCCATGCTGGACAACACCATCGCCCTGTCATACCTGGCAACGCAAGCCACAGAGGTCGCCTCCCCATCGCTCTATGCCTGTTTTGTCGATTACAGTGCAGCTTTTGACAGAATCGCCCGCAGCATTCTCTGGGCCAAACTTGCAAAGTGGGGCATCCCGAGGAAGCTTTTGACGGCGATCAAGACGCTTCACACGGGCACATGGGTTCACACCAAGCTCTTGCAGGCTCATGTGATGGCCAAGATCTATACCAACAAAGGGCTAACACAGGGCTGTGTGATTGCTCCCACCTTGTTCAACCTATACACTGCGGACCTGGTTGAGGAGCTATTGAAAGTCAACATCTTTCCACCCATATTAGACCATTTTAGACTCCCCATCATGCAATACGCGGATGACCTGGTACTACTGGACCACACCAGAATTGGCATGAAAAGGGCACTGGAGGCATTACATCTATACAACATGGAAAATAAACTCTGCGCCGATGCCAAAAAAACAAAGGTGCTGGTCTTTGGTCACAAACCTAAAAAGCACTTGCTGGAATGATACCTTGGAGCGCTAAGGATCACCACTACCAGCAAATACAATTACATGGAAATACAATTCATCGACAACAGGAGACCAAATATGCAGGCCAAGGCACTCAAAGTAAAGGCAGCCAAGGTTACATACGGGCTATGCAAATTAAATCACAAGCACGAAGGTCATTCTGTAGAGGGTATCTGACGGGTCATTCAAGGAAAACTGATTCCCACACTGAGCTACGGCCACCTCATTTTCACGGGTCAACTCACCGAAAAACTGGAGCGACTTCACATAATGGCCTACCTAAAAGTATTTAATCTTCCCTACTCAACTAGGCACACACTGATGCGGTTGGAGTTCAACATTTCAGCAATGGACATTGAATGTAAAAAATATATAATTAAACTGTACTATAGGTGACCAAGGCGGGTAATGACACAATTAGGGAAGCATTAAAAGCAGTTTTTCAGGACAACAACAGCCCTTGGGCTAGGTACCTCTCAAAGGCAAATAAGAAACTGGGCTGGCCCTCAGAGTATGTAATCTACAAACCTTCAACAATGGCCAGCTTGAAAAGCCTGCTAAAGAAACAGGGCAAACGCATCTCAAGTTTACAGGACCTCGAACAAATCAGGCATATCCCTGGCTCACAGGGCCATGCCTACGCACACGAAACTACAGTAAGTCAACCATATCAGACAGCAGGGCTGGGCAGGACAGCCCTACAGAACATACTGAGAAGTAGGCTCCTTACACTGCCAATTTGGGACTACAGGACCCACTGGAAACAGATTGCCTGGAACTAAGGGATGCCACCTGTGTCAATACCACACAGAATCAGCCAAGCACATCATCTGTTGCTGCCCAGGCTGCTGGGACAAAGGCAACTGTATCTAAGAACTCTGCTTTTGCAAAATGTCGTGAGACCCTAATGCTTATTTTTACTATCACGGAACCGATGGCCCTGACACGAATCGGCAAATTCTATGCAGAAGCAGCAAGGATCTTAAAAACGACCTAAGTAACGGAGACAAATGTCCGCGACATATAAGCCGCTGTTCACCAAGTGCCCCGGCAACATCGATTGGAGGAGCTTCCCATACAAACTAACCACAATGATTTCACTCATGCACAGCGCACCTTTGATTTTCAAGGTGCACACTAACACGCATGAAGTACGCACCACTCTAGGGGGCCGCATACGGTTTTAACTCCCCATCAAGCACCCTATTTATCTCTGGCATAATCCTATGGTGAGGCCCTTCTGCACTTCATAGCTTCATATAGACCCACACCTCACACAGCATGCAATCAGTGATCCTAATATCAGACTTTTATTGACCCGGGCAGAGTATCACCTTCTATCTGTCGCATTAAACTTGACACTCGTGTATGCATAACTTAACCCCATGCATGCTTGCACGCCACAACATTGCATGCTTGTGCACTCCATAGCCTTGGCCTTGCATAGTTCCATTCCGCTCTGTACTCGTCAAATATAAAACTCTTGACCGCTCCTGTTGAGCATGTGCTGATAATTTCGCTTGGTGAAAAATGCTATGACACCTCAAACTTTTATATGGCATTATTTTACAGCACAATTTACATTGTCTTTTATGTTTTTATATTTAGTGTCTTTTTTATGCTATCGCTGTTGCAAAATATTTTAAATAATCATACAATAAAGATTAATTCATAAGATTCATTCAGATTCATTACTTTCTGGAACAGTCCTGTGCACATGCTAAATCAACAAGCATTTGCAATGCAATAGGTCTCGCAGCATTAAAGTTTGTGTTACTGGCATTGTAAATGACAATGCTTTGCATTAACTTTTTTTTTTGCAATTGGTATATAAACATTGGCATGGCATGGCAGTGGTGGTGTCCGTGTGTGTATGGCAGTGGTGGTGTCCGTGTGTGCATGGCAGTGGTGGTGTTCGTGTGTGCATGGCAGTGCTGGTGTCCATGTGTGTATGGCAGTGGTGGTGTCTGTGTGTGCATGGCAGTGGTAGTTTCCGTGTGTGCATGGCAGTGGTGGTTTCCATGTGTGCATGGCAGTGGTGATGTCTGTGTGGGCATGGCAGTGGTAGTGTCCATGTGTGCACGGCAGTGGTGGTGTCCGTGTATGTATGTTAGTGGTGGTGTCCGTGTGTGCCTTTCAAAAAGAGGTTCATTACTTAGAGGATGGAAGTGGGCTGGCCCTGTTTTATCATAAACTGTGTGCGCGCGATGATGACAAGCGGCAATTTGTTCCGTTGTAATTCACAAGGTGGCTGCGGCGGCCGATGAATAAACCCGTCCAAGATTCATTTCCAGTGTCACTGTGGCAGATACACAGAGCAGCGCCCTGCCTGCGAGATAAAGTGGACGGAGTGACTTATGCAGTAATTACGGGATAATTGTCATTAACCTCGCAAACAGTAGTTTACCCGTATTGTTTAAAAGGCTCTGGGATGCATAATGACAAGGTAATCTGTCAAAGCGCTTGGGGGAAATATTAATGAGATTTGTGCAGGCCCGGATAGAAAATATGCAGAAAGCGGCCACATTAAGCTAATTGGTGGATGAATCCACACTTGTAAAAGTGCTTCTAATGGCGCGTTCGCTGCTCTCCAAATGACTCCGGTTAATGTGGAGAAGTGGCCTGCTCGGAAAGGCAGGACTGCTGGGACACGTGGGGATAAGGCCTGCAGGCACAGTTATTAGTACCTTGCTCACCGCAACACATTTCTTTTTGTCATTAGTATTAGCACTACTGGAATGATTTGTTTTGAGTGTGTTTTTGATCAGCCATGTCTCCGTATTGTAAGGCACAACACGGCCACTGTTCCTCTAAAGCCATTTAGAAGGTCCCTCGACCCTGCTTAATTTCTGTTCATTCATTTTTCTGGAAGAGTGACATTGGCAGTGTTGTGACACTTCCCTACTTCGTATACCTTCTGCAGAGGAGGTTTGCAGGGGGGCGGGCGTTTTGCAAGCTGCTTTAAATACATTTCCCGAATGAAGCCTGCCGGGTCCAGCCCTCCTCTGCCTCCGCCTCTCCCACACTCAGTCTCTGACGTCAGCCTCTTTAGCAGTGCGCGACGCGATCCGCTCCGCTCTATGCTGGGGAGAGAAGAAGTGGCCGCGCACAACGTTATCCTATGGGACAACGCGATGCGTGCGGCCAGGTCTTGTCTCCACATTCCAGCTCGTTGTGGGCTGAGATGCCAACTATAGTTCTCTGGCGAGAACGCGCTTCGCGCGTTACTAGCCAAGACCTAAAAATGATGTTAAGGACACTGCATGCAGATACCAGCCATCACCAGTGGGGACTTAGTATCCCTTGAACACAATCTACTTTGCCACAATAACCAAGCCTGGCTTCATACAGTCCCTGTTGCCATGGCCATGTGGACTTCCTCCTTCACCTCTTACGTGTGATAACTATCATGACAACCCATCGGGATTGATCAAATATAGAGGTGCCAGTGTTTACAATCCAATGCCGGGACTTCACCCACTTAAAATCACACCACTGCGTGACCTGTGTGTACCACTATGATTGTCTGACTTCGGCCTGCAGACCAAAAATGTCAGTAAATTGGGTACTTCCTTTACCCCTTTTTACATTGCCAATGGCGTTGGCCTTAAGATGTCCCACGAGGGTGGGCACAATTTAGCACAGACACGCGCATGTATGACCCATCCAATACAGTACCCACCTTTTGGATGCTAAGCGCATTCCTCGTTATTAGATGGCCACCATAGCTTTAATCAATAGCTTTAAGCTTCTACCCCCTTCAAAGAGGGCTGCCGTATATTTATCGGCCTGTGGATGCCACATGCATTCCATGTTCTAAGGTGGCCGACAACATTTTAATCGGGAGCTTGTAGCTTCAACCGCTTCAAAGATGGCTGCCACATGTCCCTCAACCTTCCACTTCTGGGTTGTTTCCCTGTTACTTAAACCCACTGGCTTCACACACCTCGCTTCCTCTCAATGAGGCAGAGCAAGGGTTAGGTTCCTGGCACCTGTTTTCCAGGAAAACTGTAAGTAAGAGGTCCCTACTGTTCTTCCCCCCCACCCCACCTTTGGCACCAGAGACCTATGTCACTTTGACAGGATGCTCATCCTTGGGCAGCCTTCCATCTTTGCTTATACCCATCGTGTTTTTATCTTGTCCCTTTCTCTCCACAAAACCAGCATGACATTAACTGTTGTAACGATCGCTGCTTTGCCTAACTATTGATGAGGCGTGACTTGAACCCTAATTGGGTGAGTTCCATCGCGCCATTTCCAATGGTGGTTGGTTACCACCAATGAGACCAGTATGTTTTGTATATGTCACGTGTGCCACAATTCTGCTTGTTATGTTTGTCTGGCCATGCACCTCTTGAGTTGCACAAACCACTTGTGCATGTGTTTGTGGCATGTTTTTAATTTAATTCTAGAGGCATTATTACTGTATGTGCCAACCTAATTCATGTCCTGGTGTTTTCTCTCTCTGTTTTGAATCTCATTAGATTGGTCCCATGATTTGTATTATTAAGGTACCTCATTGAAAGGTCATCGAGTGACTAGTTCATTTTCCATAACCAACCACCCGTGTAGATAGTGCATCAAGATAGGTCCTGAATAATTGCTGACTGATTTACACACATAGGGCAAGGAACATGTTGACCACGACTACACACATATAGATACCTTTGACCATTATTTTCGGCAGTATCACTATTCTGGTTTTAATTGAGACGAGTGGGCTCACAGATTAAAATTAATTTTGGAGCACCACCTTGCCTCATTTTATTTCTCCTCACGTCGCCTCACATCTACACCACTAGGCCCCTCACATGCACCTTACCTATACGTCTTGCGAAAAATATCTCCGACAAAGAGCCCTTCACAGGGTGCCCATCAGGCATTGCGGTGCCGGCCTGATAAAGATCAAGCCCTATGATGAAGCGTGACACCCAAATGGGTGTGCAAGGGCCACACTTCCCAAATTGGGAGACACCCACACTCCACTACTGATTAGGGGTGTTGACCAACCTAGCCTCCTTCTTCTTTCCCCACCCGACAGGAACTGCATACTCCTTTGGTGCAACATTGTATATATTGGGGCCTGTATGCTGGACCTATATGGGCTCCTTCTCCCTCATTTGTATTGAGTAAATCAAAGTGACGCCAAGACCAAAAATCTAATGTCAACATACCATATATATCCAGTTGGGAACTCAGAAGGGTATCATGCCCATACACTATGCAGAAGATATTCTACCTCCATCACAGCTCATATTCCACAGTAGTCGTGGCACTGGATATGTCCCTTCTCACAAATATATACATTATGATACCTACAGGGAAAACGCCGGCATTAACCAAAATAAAAAATCTGAAGACCTCCAGAGTACAACAGCATACCCACGAACCAATACTGGTCTATAGAACAGTGCTGTACATACGCACAGCTGTACCTCTCCAGCATTTCCAAGGCAAGGGCACCATTGGCATAATTACTTGACAACAATTGTAACATAGAGCAGGGTCACATGTCTCCTAAATTGCCAGTAGCAAACCTAGAAATAACAATTGGCAAGTACAACAGAGAAATTCCCTAACATGCATAACAATATAAAGTGTGGGCTTGATTTCATGCAAAATCAAACACGCACACATGCGTACATGCACACACAGATATTAACATATGAGGATATGTCAAAAATCCATTGAACCTAGGAAGTTGTCCTACTAAACCAATTTCCCCGAGTCCCGTGTTGCCGCTACTTTTTGCTTTGCTGCTGGAGCCACTGGCGGCGTGGATACGCTGGGAGCCAAAGATAAAGGGCCTAAAATGGACTGGGAAGATCGGGTGTCCCAATATGCCAATAATATTTTGCTATATTTAACTTTACCGAGGCGCTCCATATTGAGTCATCTGAATATATGTGCAGTTTATGGTAAGGCGTCAGGGATTACCATCAACTGGTCAAAGTCTGTATTATATGTGTTACATGGTCTGCCTGCGCATCTTCCTGACAACTGTCCACTTCAGATTGCGGAAAGTACATTCAAGTACTTGGGTGTATACATCACAATTGACCCTGATGAATTTCACAATAAGAATTTGCAGCACCCGCTAGAGCGCCTCAGAAGAGACGTATGTCGCTGGGACACATTACCGCTGACCCTACTGGGGAAGGCAGCACTTTTTAAAATGATGGCCCTACCCCGGTTCCTCTATATTTTGGAAAACACGCCATATCCAGTACTGCCATCTTTTTTAGAGCTATCTCAGCACTGGTCTCTAATCTACTGTGGGGTAACAAGCCAGCGCGTATCGCGCAAGCCAAGTTGGTGCACGGATGGTATGACGAAGGAATTGCGCTTCCTGATATACAACTTTATTACTGGGCGGCGCAGCTGAAAGTAATTAATCAATGGATACACCTCCCACAATCAGATCCAGCATTCAAGGCAGACAGGGCACAACTAGGCGTAAGAGATTTGTTCACTCTCCTTTACGACAAGAAATTGTCCTTAGCATTATTTGGTCCGGTACGTCACACACTTGGGTTGTGGCATGCGTCCCAGGCCAGATTGGGATGGCAAGGGATGCTGACACAGCTCACTCCGCTATGGGACACAAAACGGCTTGGCAGACTAAGATACAGTAAAGGATTTGATTGCTGGGATGATCTTGGGATATCAACGTTCGGAGATATGTGGCAGGGAGGGGAAATAGTCTCATTTGAACGTTTGCAGCAGCAATACGAACTGGCTTCCTCGGAACTATTCAAGTATATACAGATAAGACATGCCCTAATATCAGCACAAGCGCCCGGTTCAGAGGTTCCCGACGCATCCCCCATGGAGGATAGATTGATAACTGATTACATGCCAAGGAGGGCAACCTCTCTAACCTACCGTAAACTAGTTAATGACCTGCCTGACCCGACGGGACCCCTAAGAGATAAATGGGCCCAAGATATCGGTGAGATTAATGATTCCGAGTGGCAAGATGCGTTGGGATCCCCAAGGAAGGTGTGCATACCCTCACGCCTCAGGCTGGTACAGCTGCGCCTCCTACACTGATCATATTACACTAGACACATTCTAAACAAGATTGGGAAGGCAGAGCACCCCTTCTGCCTGCGAGGTTGCGGAGGAGAGGGAACCTTTTTTCACATAGTATGAGATTGCCCTAAAATAGCGGATTATTGGACACAAGCAATGAGAACTATATCACAATCGGAAGGGGTCTCCCACTTACCCGAGCCCAGACGTTCCTTATTAAACATTTGGGAACCAAATGACCTCACAAGTTCTGGGCAGAACTGGGTAACACTAGAAATTATGGTGGCCAAGAGGAATATAGCGCAAAAATGGGGGTGGGGGATGGAGGTGCCTTCTCTGGGAGCGTGGAGTAGAGATATGGATGCAGCCATGGTAGCTGAGAGGGCGGTATTCATTAGGAGGGGATGCCCTAGACAATGGAGTAAAATCTGGGGGGCATGGAATAAATACAGAGGTGATATTTGTGATCCACCACCGGATCAAGATGATGGGGACTCAGACTTGGATGAAGACTGATGGCCTAAGCGTGATTGGAAGGGGCCGAGTTATGAAAGCTGTGAAACTATGTACTTGTGACTTTTTAATACTTGATGGTATTTATGATAATAATGAGATGTGCTATGCTGCTTCTTTATCTTCAAGTATGTTTACATGTTCTGTTGCTATGGAACTGAATAATAAAATTATATAAAAAAATAAAATAGGCAGCCTTTCAAAGTGGTTTTGCTCTTTGCAATTGCCTATGTTCTTAGGGAAAGTACTATCACTAGTACTTTTTGCGTTATTAGAATTATGAAACTTGCCATTTGAATATCAAGTTACGCAACCAGTTGGGTCATCCAAGAAGTAACTCTTGATAGCATCTTTGAGAAAAGCTTCCCTCATTTTTTCACAGGGCTGTGATCTTGAATGCTACAGACACTGATGACCTACAGCAAATGTAACTAATTATTAGTAAAGCGATCCTTCCATAAAGTGTGGCAAACAAAATAGGCTGTGCCTAGGGAGAAGCGTGCTGCTAAAATACTTAAATTTATTTAAGTTACCTAGAGAATATGTTGAACTTCTAGCTTCTGTATTTACCACTACTTTGAGCTAGGGGAAAAGAATAAAGTAATTTTGCAAATCATGTACACTGAAACCTATGAGGAGGAGGTGGAAATGATATTCTTAATGCTGGAGTAGCACGCATTCTTGTATTTGGTCACAAGATGGCACTATAGACTCTACTGACTCCAGAATAAGCACAGGGAAACTATATTCTGATTATGTTAAACAAACAACTGGCATTTAACATGTAAACTTTGAAAAGGAGCAAAATAAATGAATGTAATGTAAATGAATTTATATAACGATAAAAACACCTGTTGGTGCGCTCAATAAATTCAGCATTGTAAAACAAGTGAGAAGAGAATGTACTGTAGTGTCCTGCTAGGACACAGTCTAGTTGTTCTGTGTGTAACCCTACACTAAACACCCACCCACCACAGACGTCACTGAGTCAGGTGACGCTGGTAATAAAAGAGCCAGAGCGCACGTGCTCGTGGCCAGATCTGCTATCCCCTAACTGGTGTCCGTGTGTCTCATTCCTTACACCATGTTGGCCTAGGGCCCAACACTACATTGGCGACGAGGCGGTAACGCAATGCCATGCGTGCCAGCTGCATGCGAAACATTGTGGGGAAAGATGAGGGAGCTGAGAGGCGACATCGCGCCCCCCCTCCCCCACAGGATCGGCGCCGGCCGCCGAGAGGCCCGCGGGGCGTGTGCTGTGCCCCGGGCCTAAGGCTCCGCACCTCTCTGACCTGCTGCAAGCCGCCCTGCCGTGGCGGTGCCCCCGAGGAGAAGATCGGACCGACCGGAGACCACCCGCGTCGGCCGCGACTGAGCCCCTGCCTGGGGTGAAGAGGGAGCCGTGCAGAGCCCACCTGCATCGGCCGCCACCGAGCCAGGACTGGTAGCCGAACGCTACAACCTCCGCGGAGCCTACCCGCGTGAAGGAAGCCAGCCAGCCGAAGGTGAGCGGAGGGGGCCGCGCCAGCCTAGAGCGACCCCCGTGACCTTATCATAAGCGGTGCCCACCCGCATGGCCGTGGCGCCCTGCCAAGCGCCGACAATAAACTGTGCAAATAAGCAAGGCCAGCGGAGCCCACCCGCGGCCTGCCTGCAGCGCTTCCCCCGCCGCGTGTGTGAGGTGCGGCGGAGGGGTGAAAAAAACTGCACCGAAGAGCGCCCGCAGCGTGTGGAGAGCTGCAGGGCGCCGATTAATTCAAGCGGAGCCCACCCGCTGTAGCAGGAACAGAGTCTATGGGTCATCGTGGCTGCTTGCAAGTACCCCCAAGCCAGCGAGAGCCTACCTCGCTGCACCCGGTCCGAGCCCGCACTAACTTTCCCCGCCGGCCGCGCAGTGTGAGAACAGTGAAACTGCGGCGGCCGGGTGAGGGAGCCTCACGGTAAACGAGCCTGCAGCGTGAGGAAAGCTGCGGGGCTCTGAGTAGTGAAAGCGGAGCCCACCCGCGATTACACTGTGCCGACTTGCTTTGCACCACCACCAAGAGGGGAATAGAATACAAACCCTCACCCCCGCAGCGTGTGAACTGCTGAAGGCTGCTGCGGTGGGGGTGAGGAAAACAAAAAGGAGAGAGAACAGCGAGTGGCTCCCAGACACATGCCAGCCACCCCCTACGAGGCCGATCAGAGTGACTCCTCCCCCGCAGCCCGTGAACACTTTTGCCTGCTGCGAGGGGCAGGGACCGGGGAAAAGTGACTGCCAACAGTGCCCTTCACCTCACAGAAATGCTTTCCCCCCGGGTGCCATTGCAAAGGAAATGCCTGTGCCGGCCCGCCTCCTGAAAATTAAGTAATAAGTAGTAAAAAGGACCTACCTGTCGTCCACGCAGCACTGGCAGCTCAGCTCCATCTGAAACAAAATCCGAACGAAGCCCCAGAGCAGCACACAAAGACGCAGACTACCAACAGGATCTATGCAGCACTGCCATCTAGTGGCACTTTTGAGCAACTGCACCCCACAATAAAGACACGTACCACAGAACGAGTACGGACTAAAGCATTCAGGGACAATCAGGCAGAGACAGTCCCAGCTTACTGTGACCCACTAAAAGAAAAAAAAAAACAAGCATTGCACAAACCCACGATGGGTCAACAGCAGCAAGGGGCAACAGACTGAGTAACGCCCCAAGGAAAGCATCCAATACCAAGCAGCAAGTAAATGCGCAACGCAACACAACGCAACCACAACTAGAATCTACTACCCCGCAGCAAGTAAGTGCGCAACCACGCAGAAGACACCCACACACACCAGCAAAGGGTCTGCAGATGCCACTTCCAGCGCGACGTGGGAAAGAGGCACGAACGCCTCACCAAGCATCCAAGCACTGACAGAACGTCTGGAGGGAAACGCCTGCCAAGCACTGGAAGAACGTCCAGGGAAAACGAGTGCCGAGATCCAACGCCGGAGAGAGCAGTGACGCCTTGTGGCCACAGGTGTTCACCGCAGCCTCAACTACTCCTGCCAACGGTCCAAAGCAGCAAGTCCCTGACAACAGCCAAAGCAGCAAGTACCCAACGACTCGCAACAAGCGTCCAAGAATTCCACACCCGCACGACAGGACTGCGCAGCACTGCGCCGGAACGTGCCAAGAATCTAGAGCGCCAAAGTGACGCCACACAGCGACACGCCAACGCCATGGGACAGCACACAAAGGTCCCCAACAGAGACAGCGATGTCTCGCAGCAACCGGAGCGCCATCGTCAGCACGCATGGCAGCATGCACCAGAGTTGCACCAGGAGCGGTGACGCAACCCTCCTCCGCGCAGACAAAGCGCGCCAACGCCAAAACACCGTGACGGTGAATAGCGACCACAAAGAAAATAGCACAGCATGACAACTCATGCCCAAGATGAAAACCGACCACCCAGTCTGGTCACCAAGGAAAGAAAAGCAACAACAGAGAAGATACGACGACAGGTCTAGTCACCAAGCCAAGTGAAGACAGTGTCCTACCACATGGACAAGACCACGGAGACGACATGTAGAGGGCCCGCTACATGGAGAATCCTGGTTAGCATGAGGAAGCAAGAAAGAAGACCGGACCGCGTCGAGGAAGAGAACGAAGAGGAAGAACGGAGTAACACAACATCACTCCACAGAGGAGGAGAACCACAGCACACAGGAACATCGGTGCTGTCCAAGGAGCATCGCAACCTCCGTGTGGATCCCAGTAATCCCTACAACCTGCATTCAAGGAGACCAACCACTGAAGAACTGCATGGGTGCCCCGTGAACCTGAAGCTTACCGAAGCAGAGCATACCCGAGCACTAGACAATCCACCCTTGTGGACTACACAAGACTCGACTGTGGCCATGTCCGAAGTTCGGCAGCGACCCGTACAGCCCACGCGATCAAGTGGCGGTCCAGGGGACAAGGGCCTCGGCCGCATATCCTGTGAGAGAGGAATCCGGATGGGAGAGGTGCAGCAGCGGCAGCTCCACGACAGGCAACAGGAAGCATGAAGGCCCCAGGTAATCACCTGGCACCGAGAAACGGTCTGTTGAAGACACTGAACCCATGTCCTAACGGCAAGACCATCCTGGCGGATGACATCAACACCCCTGAGGACATCATGAGAGACTTGGCGGTGAGTCCGTTGGCAGTTCGGCAGCGACGCCTTTGCGCGGCTCATGCGAAGCCCGCACGGTCCACCCGGTCCCATCGTGTCCGGCAAGAGGGTCCTCCCAGCGTCTCTGGTGAGAGAAGAGTCCAAGCAGGAGAGGCCAGTCTTCAAGGCTCCCGTGAGAGAGGAGTCTGGCAAGGAAGGCAAGTCGGAAGTTTACTTGGCCGGACGGAGATGTGAAGGCATCAAGATCAGCAAATCCAAATAAAGACCCCTCGTGACATAGTCGTCTCCTACAACCAACAAGCGTTGTCATCCACTGGACTTGGAACACCTGCGAGACCCCTCAAGGGTCACACCCATTCTGCTCCCAATGCTCCAAGTGATGAACACTGTATATAAGCGTCAACACAGCAAGACACGGATGATCTGAAGTACACCGCCGAGGTGAAGCTCATCTGATTGACTTTGTAGTTTTGGAACTTTCAACATTCTCCCAGCTGATCGCCTGAAGAAGATCTGTTGGGGCTATCAAATGTTATTGTTCTGTTTTTCTTGCAGGTCGGACATTCGCTTTTCCTTTCATTAAAGTTTGGGAGGAATGTAGTGTCCTGCTAGGACACAGTCTAGTTGTTCTGTGTGTAACCCTACACTAAACACCCACCCACCACAGACGTCACTGAGTCAGGTGACGCTGGTAATAAAAGAGCCAGAGCGCACGTGCTCGTGGCCAGATCTGCTATCCCCTAACTGGTGTCCGTGTGTCTCATTCCTTACACCATGTGGGCCTAGGGCCCAACACTACATGTACCTTATGTCATCTAATGTTTTCCTGCACTTATCTCCAGCACAGATAAAGCAGCTTTTGGATGGGAGGGCGATCTGGCTGTGGCAACAGGAGATAGAGTTCAAGCGAAAACACGATCACTTGTGTGGAGTGCTCACACACAATGAAAAAAGAAGCTCCTAAAATGGGATCAATGGATGGAGACAAGTACTTGGTCCATGCTTTGGGGGGAGGGCTAAACAGAAGAAGAGGTAGGACGCCTGCATTCCATGGACAATAGGGACAAGGGATATGAGAGAGATGATCGAGCGAGCAAATGGGAAGTCTATGGGTGGGATTAAGCCCACAGATTGTAAACAACATGTCTCTTCGAGACAGCACATGTCTTAAAATTGCATATGAATCATCCCTAGGAGTGAGCACCTAGGAGCCACGAGTCTTTGAAAGTTTGACAAACCACAGCCACACAGAAAACAGTCTGAGACAACATAAGCCAGAGAGTTGCAAAGATGCTGTCCTAAATCACAATGGTGCGAGTCCAAGAGGCGTCCATGAGATTTTATTTTTGGCCCCAGGATCTGGGGATGGCTGTGTCTGGCTTCCCTAATGTTAAAATTGTTTGACCTGATTTTGTAGTCATTATGACTCTGGGGATTAAGGTGCTTATTAAAGTTAAAACTGGATCTTGACTTTGCAGTCCAGTTTCCAGTGGCCATTTTATTAAGTGGGGTGGTCTTGCAGGCGCTCTCCGATCCATCCTTGCCTTCATTCACCACAACTCTTTACTGCAAGTGGCCTGATTCATGATACAAGTCCCAAAAGTTCGATACCACCTAGGATACCTTTGTTGCTGTTAGCACTTATCCAGAAACTTACTCTGTTTCAAACTAAAGGAACTGATGGGTCCTGCACTTATATCAGTCTTGAAATCTGTTCCCATGAGGCACAGGGTCAGACTGATTTGCATATAGCCATGTCTGAACTGGGGTGGCAGAGTGGGCTAAAGAACAGTGATGGATTCAACCCAGAACTTTTGACTGGGTGTGAGTGTTTGATTGATTCAGATGCTCCATCCATCACCACCCCCTTTTGTTCCTCTTTTGGCCGCCATAAGTGTGGCAGGGTATGCTCAGACGTGAGTCCCTTGCTCACTTTGCCATTGGATTCAAGCAAGCTGGGCTGAAGACGGCTGGAATGCCAGAAACCGGTCCTCGGAAGCTTGTTTCCGGGCCAGGGAAGATATGGCTTGGCAGTTTGGGCTGGACTGTTCCCATGAGGCACAGGGTCCGACTGATTTGCATATAGCCATGTCTGCACTGGGGTGGCAGAGTGGGCTAAAGAACGGTGATGGATTCAACCCAGATCTTTTGACTGGGTGTGAGTGTTTGATTGATTCAGATGCTCCGTCCATCACCACCCCCTTTTGTATCGCTTTTGGCCGCCATATGTGTGGCAGGGTATGCTCAGACGTGAGTCCCTTGCTCACTTTGCCACTGGGTTCAAGCAAGCCGGGCTGAAGACGGCTGGAATGCCAGAAACCGGTCCTCGGAAGCTTGTTTTCGGTCCAGGGAAGACATGGCTTGGCAGTTCGGGCTGGACTGTTCCCATGAGGCACAGGGTCAGACTGATTTGCATATAGCCATGTCTGAACTGGGGTGGCAGAGTGGGCTAAAGAATGGTGATGGATCCAACCCAGATCTTTTGACTGGGTGTGAGTGTTTGATTGATTCAGATGCTCCGTCCATCACCACCCCCTTTTGTACCGAAGATAAACTTCTTGCCAGGCCCAAACCTTCCCTTTTTATACATATAAGTCAGCCCTAAGGCAGGCCCTAGACCACCCAGGGGGTAGGGGCAATGGATTTAAATGGCAGTCCATGTACTTTTAAGTTTTTCATGGGATATCATTGGAATTACCTTATTACATTTTACAAGTGTAATTCCCAATTGTCAAAAGATAGGATTTTTGAGTTTGGTGTCTCTGAAGTCAGAATTTAAAACCCAAACCTATGGTGAAGTTGGAGTTTAAATTGCAATTTTGAAAATACTACGTTAGAAACTTGGCATTTTATTACTTTAGCCATTTGTTGCCTGCTACCAGTTTCTGATCACATGTCTGGGGCAGGTAACAGTTGGGCTTTTTATTCCCCCTAGACAGCCACACACAATGGAAGCTTAGGTATGACTTGATGGACCCTTCTGGCAGGATGGGAGGGAGGAGCTGGACTCAGCCTCATTTACACCTAAATAGGCCTTGTTCTGTACCCACACAAAGGGCTGCATACCCCCTGTATTGGGTCTGGAGCCAGTTGAGAAAGGGAGGACCCCTTGCACTTCACAGACCTGTCTTTGAAGTGAGTTTCACTTCAAAAGCACAACTGGGTATAAGTACTGGTCTTCCAACACCACCACTTCAGTACACTACTGGACCTGGCAAACTGTTTGCTGTTTTGCACATTTGCAACAATTGCACTTTGTATGGAACTGTTACGAGGGTTAAAAGGGAGGTGGGGCAGCTAAAATCTTTGTGGCATTTTACTTTTATCATTGTTCCCTTTGTTGCGACACTTAGAGGTGCCGTTATAGACAGTGCGCTCTCTAGTCTTTATCTGCCACATGCATTTAAATAGAAGCGCTGCTAAGATGCTGTAAGACCTTTGGTACCTTTTATGTTTGTTCTGTGATCATTTTTAAATATGTGCTAAACTGTTTGCTATTTTGCACAATTGTACTTTGTACGGAATTTGAGGTGATTTTTTTTAAACTGTTGTGAGGATGGAAAATGAGGGAGAGCAGCTAAAATCTTTATGCACATTCTACTTTTATTGTCTTTCCCCCCTTTGTTGGGACACTTAGAGGCACCATCTTGGACAGCGCGCTCTCTAGTCTTTATTGACCACATGCATTTAAATAGAGGCACTGCGCGGACCCGCTGCTGGAGCACCAATGGCACAACAAAGGCAAGTCCATCGGCGCCCGTCAGTATCCAGGAAGCAGGCCGGCTCAAGCCTCTATGTCTAATCCTTTGCTGAAGGTAGGCCTTGCGTTTCCTATGCAAGTTCTGTCCTTCACAGGTTAGCCTCTAAGTCCACCTGCTTACCCCATTGCACACTCACCATTTTAAAGGATAATTTGGTCTGTAGTTGTTGTTTTTGGACACTCAATTCTATAGCACAAAACATAGTTCTAAACCAATACCCAAATACCAAGCCTACCAGTGGCACAGCTTTCTGCTGCCTTACTGAATTTTCGATCATTGCAAAAACACAAAATGCATGTTTTCGATTTTTAAATGACGAAATAACTAATATTTTGTTTTTTACAGAAACATGGCAAACAGAATTGTTTAATCTGACTTTAGCTACCGACATCCCTGTTGGCTATAAAATTCTTAGGAAAGACCATGAAAAAGGCAGAGGTGGTGAGGTGGCAATAATATTTAAAACTGGGCATGAGCGTTCTTCCATTCCCCTTAAGAAATTAGTAGATGCAGAAGGTCTGGGCTTCAACCTTTCATTTTCCCTCAGCACTCCATTGCAGTACTCTAGCCTCCAGGGCTCTCAAATATGCTCACGTCTTAGCCCTAGGTGATTTAACCACTTCGCTGCTAGGCCTTTTCCCCTCCTGTGCCAAGCCTTTTTTTTGGCGATTTGGGGTAGTGCGCGCTTAGGCCCCTGTAACTTTTTGACCACATAAGGTGTCCACGCCAAATTTGTGTCCTTTTCTTCCAACATCATGTGGATTCTAAAGGTGCCCAGGGTTTGTGGATTCCCTTGGAGGGGTCCCAGAAATTACCCAAAATATAGTGAAATGTTTGTTTTTTTCAGAAAAATGGGAAAAACGGGCTGCAAATGAAAGCCTCTGGGTTTTTCCCTGCAAATGTTATCAAAAAAGGGTTTGTGGGGTCGAAATCTCCATTTTCTCATCATTTAGGGAATGACAGTCTTTTTTCAGAGAACCAACATTTTTCACACAGTTTTGGCATTTTTCTAGGACATAGCCTATTTTTGCTATTTTTAGAGCTTTCCACCTCCTTCCAGTTAATGGTAGAAATAAGTTTGAAAGCAATAATGGATCCTGGAAAGCTATACATTTTCGAAAGGTAGACAAAATTCTGAATTCGGAAAGGGGTCATTTGTCTACATCCATGAAGGTTTCTTTATAGAAACTAACAGTTAAATATTGGAATAATTGAGAATTTGTTGAAAAAAACAGCCTTTAGTCTCAACGTTTTCAGCTACAACTTTTTGTAATTTTGACAGCTCTTAGAAAGCAATTTACCGTTACATCCGTTAGACCTTCCTGGTTGTGAGGATATATAGGACTTGTAGTTTCACCAAAAACCCGACGAACCCAGATCCAAAAACTGAGCAGCAACTTGCAATGGTATTTTTTTATTTACTGGGTATAGAGCACTTTTTCTTGGAAAATGTAGACATGGAAAAAATCAGTATGAAAGACACCTATGTATTTCTGAATTGGGTACAAAATATAGAGTTTAGAAACAGTATATAATTGCACATTTTCAAAATTGGGAATACTCATACTAGCATGAGAATTATTGGTCATTTTTGAAAAAGATTTTTTTTTTACACAATGTCTTTCATTGGGAAGGGTGAAATGCATGACAACTCAATTGGTAATAACAGTTGATTTACAAATCTGAATTACCCTAAGTCTCCCGATAAAAATGGTACCTCACTTGTGTGGGTCGGCCTTTTGCCTGCGACAGGAAACGGCGCAAAATGCAACGTGGTCACACCTCAATTTTGCAGTTACAAATTGACCCTTTTATGGCAAAGTGCCTAGCTGTAGTTTTTGCACCCTAGCTCTGCCGGCAACTAGGGGAACCTAGCAAACGTATACATTTTTGAAAACCAGACACCCAGGGAAATTCAAAATGGGGTGACTCGACTGCCTACCACCAGGTTCTGTTACCCAGAATCTCTTTCAAATCTAAGAAATTGACAAAAAAAACGCATTTTCATCACATTTCTGTGGTGGAAAGTTCTGGAATCTGCGTGGATCAACAAATTTCCACCCACCCAGCGCTCCCCGGGTCTCCAGAAAAAAATGCTACCTCACTTGCCTGGGTCTGCCTAGTGCCTGCGACAGGAAACAGCGCAAAACGCAACGTGATCGCACCTCAATTTCGCCGGTGAAATCGTGCCCTTTTTGGGCAAAGAGACTACCTTTTGTTTTTGAACCCTAGATCCGCGGGCACCTAGGGAAACCTAGCAAAACTATACATTTCTGAAAATTAGACACCCTGGTGAATTCAGGATGGGGTGACTCGACTGCCTACCACCAGGTTCTGTTACCCAGAATCCCTTGCAAAGCTAAGAACTAGACAAAAAAAACGCATTATCCTCATATTTCTGTGGTGGAAAGTTCTGGAATCTGCGTGGATCAACAAATTTCCACCTATCCAGCGTTCCTCCGGGTCTCCTGAAAAAAATGGTACCTCACTTGCCTGGGTCTGCTTAGTGCCTGCGACAGGAAACAGCGCAAAACGCAACGTGGTCACACCTCAATTACCCAGTGAAATCGTGTCCTTTTTGGGGAAAGAGACTACCTTTTGTTTTTGAACCCTAGCTCTGCCGGCACCTAAGGAAACCTAGCAAACCTATACATTTTTAAAAACTAGACACCCAGGGAAATTTAGGATGGGGTGACTCGACTGCCTACCACCAGGTTCTGTTACCCAGAATCCCTTTCAAAGCTAAGAAATTGACAAAAAAAACAAATTTTCCTCATATTTCTGTGGTGGAAAGTTCTGGAATCTGCGTGGATCAATACATTTCCACCCACCCAGCATTCCCCCGGGTCTCCCCCAAAAAATGGTACCTCACTTGCCTGCGTCTGCCTAGTGCCTGCGACAGAAAACAGCACAAAACGCAACGTGGTCGCACCTAATTTCCCAGTGAAATCGTGCCCTTTTTGGGCAAAGAGACTACCTTTTGTTTTTGAACCCTAGCTCTGCCGGCACCTAGGGAAACCTAGCAAACCTATACATTTTTGAAAACTAGACACCCAGGGGAATTGAGGATGGGGTGACTCGACTGCCTACCACCAGGTTCTGTTACCCAGAATGCCTTGCAAAGCTAAGAAATTGACAAAAAAACGCATTTTCCTCACATTTCTGTGGAGGAAAGTTCTGGAATCTGCATGGATCAACACATTTCTACCCACCCAGCGTTCCCCCGGGTCTCCCGAAAAAAATGGTACCTCACTTGCCTGGGTCTGCCTAGTGCCTGCGACAGGAAACAGCACAAAACGCAACGTGGTCGCACCTAATTTCCCAGTGAAATCGTGCCCTTTTAGGGCAAAGAGACTACCTTTTGTTTTTGAACTCTAGCTCTGCCGGCACCTAGGGAAACCTAGCAAACCTATAAATTTTTTAAAACTAGACACCCAGGGGAATTCAGGATGGGGTGACTCGACTGCCTACCACCAGGTTCTGTTACCCAGAATCCCTTGCAAAGCTAAGAAATTGACAAAAAAAACGCATTTTCCTCACATTTCTGTGGAGGAAAGTTCTGGAATCTGGGTGGATCAACAAATTTCTACCCACCCAGCGTTCCCCCGGGTCTCCCGAAAAAAATGGTGCCTCACTTGCCTGGGTCTGCGTAGTGCCTGCGACAGGAAACAGCGCAAAACGCAACGTGGTCGCACCTCAATTTCCCAGTGAAATCGTGCCCTTTTTGGGGAAAGAGACTACCTTTTGTTTTTGAACCCTAGCTCCGCCGGCACCTAGGGAAACCTAGCAAACCTATACATTTTTGAAAACTAGACACCCAGGGAAATTTAGGATGGGGTGACTCGACTGCCTACCACCAGTTTCTGTTACCCAGAATCCCTTGCAAAGCTAAGAAATTGACAAAAAAATGCATTTCCCTCCCATTTCTGTGGTGGAAAGTTCTGCAATCTGCGTGGATCAACAAATTTCCACCCACCCAGCGTTTCCCCGGGTGTCCCGAGAAAAATGGTACCTCACTTGCCTGGGTATGCCTAGTGCCTGCGACAGGAACCAGCGCAAAACACAACGTGGTCGCACCTCAATTTCCCAGTGAAATCGTGCCCTTTTTGGACAAAGAGACTACCTTTTGTTTTTGAACCCTAGCTTTGCCAGCACCTAGGGAAACCTAGCAAACCTATACATTTTTGAAACCCAGACACCCAGGGGAATTCAGGACGGGGTGACTAGACTGCCTACCACCAGGTTCTGTTACCCAGAATCCCTTGCAAAGCTAAGAAATTGACAAACAAAACGCATTTTCCTCACATTTCTGTGGTGGAATGTTTCGGAATCTGCGTGGATCAACTAATTTCCACCCACCCAGCCTTCCTCCGGGTCTCCCGATAAAAATGGTACCTCACTTGCGTGGGTAGGCATAGTGGCTGCAACAGGAAAAGGTCCAAATCGTACGTGGAGAATTTAAAATACCCTATACCAAAACTACCTTGATTTTTGGGGGGGGCACCTGAGTTTTTGGCCTGGGACTCGGCAGCCATCTTTGGAAACTACCAAACCCAAACAGTTTTGAAAACTAGACACGAGGGGGAGTCCAGAGAGGTATGGCAGGCATGGGTCCCCCAATGTTTTCCTACCCAGAATTCCTTGCAAACCTTAAAATTAGGTAAAAAAATCACTTCTCCAAAATTTTTTGCATGGGATCTCGGTGCCGGCAAAAATGTCCTACCACCCAGCGTTCCCCTTGTTCTCCCGAGTAAAATGATACCTCACTTGTGTGGGTGCCCCAAAGCAGAAGAGGCTAAAAATTAATTTTTAAAAATTGTAGTATTTAGGTTTGACAAATTAAGCACCCCGCCTTAGTCACAGGCCTTTGGCCCACCTACCCAAGTGAGGTATCATTTTACTCGGGAGATCAAGGGGAACGCTGGGTGGTAGGACATTTGTGCCGGCAGGGAGATCCCACGCAAAAATGTATGGAAAAGTGGTTTTTTTACGCTAAATGTAAGGTTTGCAGGGATTTCTGGGTAGGAAAACATTGGGGGACCCACGCATGCCATACCTCCCTGGACTCCCCCGGGTGCCTAGTTTTCAGAACTGTTTGGGTTTGGTAGTTTCCAAAGATGCCCGCCAAGCCCCGGGCCAAAAGCTCAGGTGACCCCTTCAAAAAATAAGATAGTTTTGCTAAAGGTAATTTTTAAGTCTCCACTGTACGAATTGGGCCTTTTCCTGTTGCAACCACTATGCCTACCCACGCAAGTGAGGTACCATTTTTATCGGGAGACCTGGGGGAACGCTGGGTAGGAGGTAATTTGTGTGAGCCCAGTGATGCCACGCTTTCCCACTCAAAAAAGTGTGAAAAAACTGATTTTTTCTGCTAAAATTGAGGTTTGCAAGGGATTCTGGGTAAAGGAACGTTAGAGGATCCACGCAAGCCATACCTCCTTGGAAGCCCCCGGGTGTTTACTTTTCAGAAATGTGTGGGTTTGGTAGGTTTCCCTAGATGGCCGTCAAGCACGGGGCCAAAAACCCAGGTAACCCCTCTTGCAAAAGCTGGTGGTTTTGACAATGGTGACAATGTCAAAACCACCACCTTTCGCAAGAGGTGTTTCCTGGGTTTATGGCCCCGTGCTAGACGGCCATCTAGGGAAACCTACCAAACCCACACATTTCTGAAAAGTAGACACCCGGGGGCTTCCAAGGAGGTATGGCTTGCGTGGATCCTCCAAAGTTCCTTTACCCAGAATCCCTTGCAAATCTCGATTATAGCTGAAAAAAATCAGATTTTTCACACATTTTTGTACGGGAAAGCGTGGCATCACTGGGCTCACACAAATTTCCTCCCACCCAGCGTTCCCCAAGGTCTCCCGATAAACATGGTACCTCACTTGCGTGGGTAGGCATAGTGGCTGCAACAGGAAAAGGTCTAAATCATACGGTGGAGAATTTAAAATACCCTATAGCAAAACTACCTTGATTTTTTTTGGGGGGGGCACCTGAGTTTTTGGCCCGGGGCTCGGCAGCCATCTTTGGAAACTACCAAACCCAAACAGGTCTGAAAACTAGACACCCGGGGGAGTCCAGGGAGGTATGGTATGCGTGGGTCCCCCAATGTTTTCCTACCCAGAATTCCTTGCAAACCTTAAAATTAAGTACAAAAATCACTTTTCCAAACTTTCTTGCATGGGATCTTCGTGCCGGCAAAAATGTCCTACCACCCAGCGTTCCCCTTTGTTCTCCCGAGTAAAATGATACCTCACTTGTGTGGGTGCCCCAAAGCAGAACAGGCTAAAAATGACTTTTTAAAAAATGTAGTATTTAGGTTTGACAAATTAAGCACCCCACCCTAGTCACAGGCCTTTGGCCCACCCACACAAGTGAGGTATCATTTTACTCGGGAGATCAAGGGGAACGCTGGGTGGTAGGACATTTGTGCCGGGAGAGAGATCCCACCCAAAAATGTATGGAAAAGTGTTTTTTTTAACCTAAATTTAAGGTTTGCAGGGATTTCTGGGTAGGAAAACATTGGGGGACCCACGCATGCCATACCTCCCTGGACTCCCCCAGGTGTCTAGTTTTCAGAGCTATTTGGGTTTGGTAGTTTCCAAAGATGCCCGCCAAGCCCCAGGCCAAAAACTCATGGGAACCCCCTTGCAAAACCAAATTGTTTAGAATGAATTAAGTTTTCAATTTGAGAGCGTGCGATTCTTGGGACAATATTGCATGGAAATTGTGGCAGACAATTTCAAGTTTGCAGCAGATTGTGGATAAAAAACAACAATAGAATTCACCAGACAGACATGACTATATACTCCCATGGTTTAACAATAATATCTAAATTTAGTACGTTATTTATAGCTATAATGTACACCTTAACAGAGTTACTCAAAAGTCAAACATTCAAGCACGGCTATCTATTCCTCAAAGACACACACATACAGGTTGGATTTGGCACGAGGGCGAGTGATGGTTCAGTGCATAAAATTTTATTAACAAGATATTTCAAAAAAATGAAATGCTCTGTCAATAAATAAATGCATAAAAACCGAACCAGTGACTCGCAACTCGTGAGCTGTAAAGCCACGACAAGGCATCAACCGTTTTACAGGCCATTCACGCACCTTTCATACCTGATACAAACCAGACCATTGACACCATCCGGAATGAAAAGCAACACATTACAACAATCACAATAAGGGACAAGGTACATCCTACTGCAGAAAGAGAAAAAAGACAAATATTACTGCACAGCCATCTAATCCGCAAGCACACACACATACTGGTTGGATTTGGCACGAGGGTGAGTGATGATTCAGTACATACAATTGTATTCGCAAGTAATTTCACAAAAATGAAATACCTGCGTATAATTGAAAGTATGATTAACTGAACCACTGACTCACAGCTCGTGAGCTGTAAAGCCACGTCAAGGCACCAACCTCTTTACAGGCCATTCATATACCTTTCGTACGTGTGACACATACAAAACATTCACACCGCCAGCCGCGGACCCATCACATTTCAACACTCACACCAGCAGACAGCGCCATTCAAGGGCCCATCACTTTCACACGCCCACATTTCTGACACTGCAACTACACCAAATGATGGACAGCGTGGAGTGTCACTCAACTAGCAGTGTGAGTAGTGACCAACAGAAAGAACTACTCACGCACCGTCAAGCGAGTGCCAGTCCACCCACACCACCATCCAAGCACCAGACCATGCACACCGCCAGCCAAACACCACTCAGCGCGCACCGACAGCCAAGTACCACTCCACACAAACCACCAGCCAAGCACCACTCCACGCACACCGCAAGCCAAGCACCACTCCAAACACACCTCCAGCCAAGCACCACTCCGTGCACAGACAGCCAAGTACCACTCCACACACACCACCAGCCAAGCGCCACTCCACACACACCAACAGCCAAGCGCCACTCCACAAACACAACACCAGCCAAGCACCACTCCGTGCACAGACAGCCAAGTACCACTCCACGCACACCATCCAGCCAAGCACCATCCACACACACCGCCAGCCAAGCACCACTCCGTGCACAGACAGCCAAGTACCACTCCACGCACACCATCCAGCCAAGCACCACTCCACGCACACCGCCAGCCAAGCACCACTCCGTGCATAGACAGCCAAGTATCACTCCACGCACACCACCAGCCAAGCGCCACTCCACACACACCACCAGCCAAGCGCCACTCCACGCACACCACCAGCCAAGGACAAATCCAAACACAACACCAGGCAAGCGCAAGAGCACACACACCGCCAACCAAAGACCAGACCACGCACACTGCCAGCCAAGCACCAGTCCACAGACACCGCCAGACAAGCACCAGTCCACAGACACCGGCAGCCAAGCGCCAAACCATGCACACCGTCAGACAATGGACACTACACGCAAACCAACATCATACTTTAGTTTCTTTTTAAATAAAAGAGAAACAAAAACAAATTGCAAATTGATACAAATCTACTAACTCAACAACTAAATCTAAAAAGACTACACAAATGCCAACTTTGAAACTGAACAATAAGTTTTAAAGAATAAAGACCAACCAGTTCACTTTACCACTCATGGATGCTCCCACAAATTCTTTTGCGTGTGGTACAATCTAAAACAAGCAGGTACACACAGCCCGGGGTTTGAAGGGCAGTCGGGGCAGTACATACGAACCTCCTTCCGCAAACCTCTTCGCCAACAGACTCTACATCTCCGACTGGGAAAGTCTTTTGAAGTTGTAGGAGGAATTTGATCAGGAAAGTGGCGATCTTTCAATCTGGAAACATCCTCCACCACTCCAACTCTAGGAACACTTGCCTGTTCCACTAAAACAAGGCTGCCTATTACAGACTCCTGAAACTTTACAAAAGTCATCTTTGACTGGGGACAAGATTTCTGGAACACAACAAAAGAATTAAAGGTTGCCAAGTGGAAAAGATGGATAGCCAACTTCTTGTACCAAATGTAAGCCTTACGAAGAGCAGCATACGGTTCCAACCTCTGATCTACTCTGTCAACACCACCCATGTGCCTCTTATAGTCCATTATGCACACAGGTTTGCGCGCTTCTGCAACCTGACCCCAAACAGTCACCGGTTCAGTGCTTCATCATGTATTGTAGTCAACATGTAGACATCTCTCCTGTCTGAAAACTTCACAGCTAGAAGCTCCTCACAACGCAATGCACTGCACTGTCCCCGAGCAAGCTTTCGACAAACAAGTTCTTTTGGGAAACCTTTACGGTTTGAGCGGATTATGCCACAAGCAACAGTGTACACTTTGGCCAATTCCCTGAACAACCGCACACCAGTGTAGAAGTTATCGACATACAAATGATGGCCTTTGTTAAACAATCCATGACCAAGTTCCCACACAATTTTCTCAGTCACTACAAAAGTCGATGGACAACCAGGGAGGTTAATCCTGGATTCCTTACCAGTGTACACGCTGAAATTAGAGACATATCCAGTCTCACTGTCACACAGCATATAAAGCTTAATTCCATAGCGTGCCCTCTTACTAGGAATGTATTGCCGAAATACCAAGCGGCCCTTGAACAACAGCAAAGACTCATCCACTGCAATTTCTTTCCCAGGATAAAAGATCTCAGGAAATCGATCAACAAAATGATCAATGACAGGCCGAATCTTGAAAAGACGGTCACAATCAGGGTGATCTTGTGGCATAGCAAGACTATTGTCAACAAAATGCATCATCCGAAGCAGAAGCAAATACCTATCACGACTCATGACTGCCGGAAATATAGCTGTTGCCATCAAGGGACTAGTAGACCAATATGAAGCCATTGATGATTTCCTAAGCAAGCCCATCAAAAAAGTTAAACCCAAAAACTTTTTCATCTCCTCCAAATTTATGGGAGTCCACCGGGTAGCTCTAGCGTGGGGCTTAAGGCTGGCACTGTTCACCCTCAAAAAATGTTCAGCATACAAATTAGTCTGCTCTACAATCTCTGCCAAAAACACATCATCCATAAACAACTTGAAAAAATCAATAGGCAAAACGTTTTCAGTGTTCACCCTACACCCTGGAAAACCAGTAAATTCAGGCAATGCCGGCTGCACCATGCCTGGTGCAACCCAGAGGTCAGAACTTTCAACGTCAAGTCTTGCAGCCGCAGGCTGCCGCCCAGCTGCCTTTTGTCTCACTACACCAACTGGAAGTCTAGCAGCCCCAGGCTGCAGCCCAGATGTCTCTTGCCGCACTATTGGCACAGCAATGTCCTCCTCAACCACAGGCACTTCATCCACACCAAAAGTAGCTTCATCAGCACTCAGAGTGTCTTCATCATCAGATGAAGCCATGTGTAGAGAAAACTCACTACCTGAATCTTCACCTCCCACCTCTGGCTCAGAATCAGAGTCAGTCTCTGGACCATGTTCAGAGGAAGAATCAAAAAGCATTCCAACAGAGGGGGCGTGGCTAGCAGCCGAGCATGGCGGCAGCTTAACAGCGGAGCTCCGTGAGTGAGGCGATATCCCCCATTAATCCGCCGCACTGATCCGTTAAAATTTTCACTCCGGTGGGGCTGACCGGGTCCGGAGCCGGGCGGAATCCCGCAGAGGCGTCTGGAGGGCTGACGAGCACCCAGGACTGACGGTGGATAATCCGGCGCGGTGAGGCCTGTGCGAGGAGGAGAGCCGCGGCCTGCCCTGAGACTGCAGACCGGGCGGAAGTGAGGCGAAGGCGGGACTCGGGCGCAGGAAGTGGTCGGTGTCCGGGACCTGGGAACGCCGCAGCGGAAGAGGTAGCGACGGCGCACCGGCACCCAGCGACAGGCACGGAGGAAGTACCGGCGCCACGCAAGGACCTCGGGGAAGCCTCGGACTGAGGCTGCGACGCCCGAGAGACCAGACCGACCAGGGGCGGAGGAAGGAGAGCCGGCGGACAACGCACAGTAGGACGTGAAGGGCAGCACTGGGACCTCCCCCCTCCCCCCCCCGCGGGATACGTGGTGCAGGGTGGTGGAGACCCGGCGCATACAGAAGGAGCCCCCCTGGCGAGGACCGAGGCCGGGGCCTGCCGAGGGCTGAGATAGTCTGAGATAGTCTGCCGGACTCGCGCGTGGGCACCCCACGCCACAGGTACACACCCAGTCTGCACCCCCAGTGGCGACCGACAGCGTGAGGAAGAGAGTGGGGACTGCCACGAGGGACGGGGGCAGCTGGAACTACGCAGGGGCACCTCAATAACCTGTGAACTGGGGCAGTACAGGACTTTGCTGTGGAGGCGCCACACACCCCGCAGACGAGGCTGAGAGTCAGTACAGCCTGGAGTGGCGGACGGGTCGCAGAGACGACCAGGAGCGGGGGCACCGCCGGGATCCTGGCTGCCCCCCCCCGTGAAGTGATTCTGACCTCAAGTGGCCACGGGGCGACTACGGCCGGATAGATTTCTGGAGGCTGGGGGGGGAGCCATCGCCTGCATCTGGCGGACGGAGCCTGAAGACACGACGACCACACGCTCCAGAAGTGGGGCGGCCACCAGACAAGCCATGTCAGGGAGAGGCCCCAAAAGCAACGCCGTTCAGGCTAGACTGGACAAATTCGCTTACGATAAAAGCACCCAGCCACCGGTGGAATCCCGTACTTCGACGGGCGGGCCCCGGGAGGGGGAGGGCACGAAAAAGCCGACGCTGGAGGATGTGATGCGTGCCCTGGCACAGGTACAAACCACGGTGGGCTCCACTGCTACAGAAGTCACACTGATCAGGGCCGACCTCCACAAGATGTCTGAAAGAGTAAAGCAGGTGGAGGTGGTAACGAAGTCCCTGGTGGAGGATGTCTCTGAATTACAGCTTGCGATGGAGAAAATGGCGGCCGAAAACAAATTCCTCAGAGACAAGATGGACGATCAGGAAGGGCGCTCGAGGAGGAACAACGTCCGAATTTTGGGAGTGCTGGAGTCGGAAGGAAAGGGGGCAACCGACCTATTTGTGGAGGACCTGATCAAGACGCACCTGCAGCCGAGGGGCCTCTCTAGCTTCTTTTCGGTGGAGAGGGCCCATAGAGTGCCTGGTGGAACGCCCAAGCCGGGGGCGGCCCCTAGGCCTATCCTGGCAAGACTCTTCAACTTCCGAGACCGGGACGCCATTCTGCAGGCGGCGAGGGTTTCCCCACCTGTCCGTATTCAAAACTCGACTATCGCCTTCTTCCCGGATTACACTGCTGAGGTGGCACGCAGAAGGAAGACCTTCCTGGAGGTCAAGAAAGCGCTGAGGGCGAAGGAACTGCCCTACTCCATGATCTTCCCGGCGCGTCTCTGAGTGGAAGCAGAGGGCAAGGCCTGGTTCTTTGAGTCGCCGGAGGCAGCACAGGACTGGTTGGAGGGTTGGAGATCCGCGAACCACTCTCGTCGCACGAAGAGACAGGACCGGACACACAGAAACGACAGGCCCCCTGAATCGCGGTCACCCGGAAGGGAAGGAGGAACTACCTCACCGACGCTGGACAGTCAGGGCGCTGAAGGAGGGGTGGAATGCTAATTCTACAAGAGACGCTGATTAACTGCCCATTCAGATGTACTATAGCGGGAGGACAAGCCTGAGCACTGGGCCTGGAGGACTCACAGGAGGGCAGGGATGTCGCCTGCTCCGGAAGATTCTCCACCCCAGCGCGCAAGTACACTGTTGAAGGGATGGGTTAAGCACTCTGCTAAGTTGGGGAGGCGGGCGGTTGTAAGTCCGTTAGGCAGGGAGGCAGGGAGGAGGGTGGGGGGTAGGGGTTGTTTACATGTTATAGTAGTTCCGCAAGCAAGGTCTAACGTTCCACTGGTACAGATGCACACCCTGGGTCTGACACTGAGCGGGCGCACCCTGAGCCGGGGGCCCGGCTCCCACGCTTCATATCGCAAAACACACAATGCAGGACACACAAGCACGAGCAGCTGAGGAGGTGACGCAGCGAGCCCGGGTAACGCCGCTCAAGCTCATGTCCTGGAATGTGCGAGGGTTGGGGGACAAGATCAAAAGGGGGTTGGTGCTGAATGCGGTTAGGAGGTTGGGGCCAGCCTTGGTGCTCCTCCAGGAGACGCACCTTACAGGGTCAGCGACAAAGGCGCTTGATAGAAAAGGTTATAGGATGGTGGTGCATTCAGAGTTCTCCACAGGTTCGAGGGGAGTAGGCATTCTGTTGAAGAAGTCAGCACAATTTATTACACTTAGCACCAAGGTGGATGCGCAGGGGTGTTTCGCGGCTCTCCAGGGCCAATGGGAGGGGAGGCTACTGAATGTGGTATCCGTGTATGTCCCTCCAGCACTACACTCGGTCATGCTTCCGGAACTGGGTAAATTCCTGTTAGACCTGCCTGAGGGAGACACGATCATAGGGGGAGACTTCAACGCAATACTTGATCCCACTGCAGATAGAGTGCCAGTGATGACACGTGCGGCCGGTCCCTCCCAGTTGCAGAAGTACATGACGGCACTGGGACTGATCGACGTATGGCGATATTTACACCCTGCTGCGAGGCAATACACTTACCATTCCACGGTGCACAATAGTCTGACGCGGATTGACTACTTCATGGCGCTGGGAGGGGGTATACCACATATTGACACTGCTGAGATACACCCAAGAGGGATATCAGATCACTCACCCATCACTCTCGAGCTCTCCACGCAGGAACGGAAGCGTAAAAGAATATACCCAATACACGCATCATACCTTGCCATCCCTCAGGTTAGTAAGACACTTAAAACGACGACGTCCCACTACTTTCGGGAGAACACTGAGTCAGTGGAGTCGGCGGCCACCCTCTGGGAAGCTTATAAGACGGTGCTCCGGGGACAGGCCATTGCCACTATAACGGGGCACATAAGGGAGAAACATCGTGAACGGTCGGAATTGGAACTGGCATTACAAGCGGCAACGGCAACACACGAGGCGGTTCCCACGCCAGACACCGCCCAGACGGTTCAACTGCACCAACAAAAGCTTAGGGAACATATTAGACTGCAGACGTTATCACAGATCACAGACACGGCCCATAGAATATACGACATAGGGGACAAGGCGGGGAGAATGTTGGCATGGCTAGACAGGAGGGGAGGTAGTGCCAGAGGAATACAGCGCATTCGCGATAAACAAGGGCGATTATGCACGTGCCCTGAGGAAATAGTCGAGACACTAGCTGACTACTTTGAAGGGGTGTACACGCCAGCAGGTGCAGTGACAACAGCTATGGCAAGGGCAACACTGGAGACTATCCCCATACCCGCGCTCTCCCCGGAGGAGGGGGCGGAACTAGAAGCGGCTATCACAATGGAGGAGGTCCAAAGGGCGATTCACGCAGTCAGGCCGGGGAAGGCAACAGGGCCTAATGGAGTCCTGATAGAGTGGTTCCAGTCCGCGGCGGATGGGCTTAGTGGCCCCCAGCTGGCTATGTACCACGACAGCCTGGAACGGGCCTTGCTTCCGGAAGATCAGAGGGTGGCGGCCATAATCGCAATCCCCAAGCCCGGTAAAGTACCGGAGGAGTGTGGGTCGTACCGCCCCATCTCCCTGCTTAACGCCGAGCTTAAGATCTTGGCCAAACTCCTCGCCACTCGGTTGATGGCCGTCCTGCCCCACCTGATACACCCAGACCAGTCAGGCTTTATGCCCCACAGAAACACCGCTCTCAACCTGCGTAGGGTACATAACGTACTGGCGAAGGCCGACACGCTGACAGAACAGGCGGTGATCCTGGCACTGGACGCTAAAATGGCGTTCGATATGGTGGAGTGGGAGTACCTGTTTGAAGTCCTGGGACGTATGGGGTTCGGCCCGAAATTCGTGGCCTGGATTCGTCTGCTGTATACCGAGCCATTGGCGCACGTGGTCGCCAACGGCCATATCTCCCGGACGTTCCGATTAGGACGAGGCACTCGTCAAGGCTGCCCGCTCTCGCCGTTGCTTTTTGCAATAGCATTGGAACCCCTAGCGACCCTGATACGATCCACCCCATTGCTAAGGGGGATTGTTTGGACTGAGGGTTGGGAAGACAGACTGTCACTGTACGCAGACGACATGTTGGTGTATTTATCGAACCAGAAAGGGGAGTACCGGCATTACTGAAAATTTGTGACGAGCAGGGGAAGGTGTCAGGGTATACTCTGAATTGGAACAAGTCGGAGCTGTATGTACTACAGGGCCCGTCCCCCGATATGGGAGACATGTGCCCTCTCAAAATGGCGGGATCCTCGTTCCGATACCTGGGGGTCCATGTTACGAGAGATCCTGCGAAATTCTTCCGTAAGAATCTATCGCCACCCCTTGAACGCCTCAAACAGGATGTTAAATTCTGGGCGGGGCTACCGCTGACACTGCTGGGTAGAGCAGCACTCTACAAGATGATGTCGCTGCCCCGGTTCCTGTACATTCTGGAGAATACCCCGTACCCGGTCCACGACAGATATTTCAGGAGGGTGGCCGCGGTGGTTGCTGGTCTAATGTGGAGTAACCGCCCGGCAAGGATAGCTCAGGCCAAACTACATAGGGGGTGGTATGATGGAGGGATAGCGCTACCGAACCTGCAGCTCTATTATTGGGCTGCCCAATTGAAATCCATCAACCAGTGGCTGCATGCTCCCCAAGACGACCGGCATACCGGGCGGACAGACTGCAGCTGGGTACCAGCACCATCCTGGCCCCACTTTATGACCTGCGTAAGGCGCGTACACTCATCGGGCCCACGAAGCTCGCGGTGTCGCTGTGGCATAGGGCACAGGCGAAAATGGGATGGAAAGGGAAGATCACAAGACTGACCCCTTTGTGGGACACGAGGGCACTGGGTAACCTGAGGAGTAGTAAGGGCTTTGTAGCGTGGGACAACATAGGCATATCCACAGTGGGAGATTTGTGGGAGGGGGGTACTGTGATCCCTTTCGACCAATTGCGACAGCAGTATGAGATGGGGCCCACGGAGCAGTATGGGTATATACAGGTGAGACATGCGTTACTAACTGCCATTCCCGGCGGTACGACACTCCCGGAAGCATCACCCTTAGAGGACAGGCTGCTTACGGACTTCATGCAGGAGCGAGCAACCTCCCTCACGTACCGCAAGCTAGTCAATAACCTGACGGACCCGACCATAGCGCTAAAAGCCAAATGGGTGGAGGAGGTAGGGGACATGGACGAGTCGGAATGGAATGAGGCGTTGGCGGCACCCAGGGAGGTGGGCATATCAGCGAGATTTCGCCTTGTGCAACTCAAAATTTTACACAGGGTGTACAGTACACGTACGTTGCTCTACGCAATCCACAGAACACAAAACCCGTACTGCCTGCGCGGTTGCGGGGAGGAAGGGACACTGTTCCACACTTTATGGGAATGCCCCCGCATTCAGGAGTTTTGGAGACAGGTCATGAGGACCATTTCACAGACTTTGGAGGTGTCCCTGACTCCGGACCCTCGGAGATGCCTACTCAACTTATGGGAACCCACAGACCTCACCAGACACGGGCGGCAATGGGCCACATTAGGTATGGTGATAGCCAAAAGGGACATAGCACAGAAGTGGGGGGCGGAAACCACCCCGACGCTAACACAGTGGTGCGTGACCATGGACAGGGTCATGTTGGTGGAAAGAACAATATATACACTTAGAGCGTGCCCGCGTAAGTGGAACAAGATATGGCTCCCGTGGAATGCATTTAGGGGGGACCTGTGTGAACCACTGGAAGAGGAGGAATCACTGACATCCGATGAGGAAGGAGAGGATGACCCATTAGAGTAAGGGGAGGGGAGGCAGGCCACATTCCACAGGAGGGAAGATACACACGCAGCTGGGAGGAGTGGGGGGGGACATATGGCAGCGAAGGCATGGGGGAGGACACTACACACGGAGGGTGGGTCAGAGTGGACCACAAACATTGGGCAAGCGCACGCTGGCACATGGGAGCCTGTTCAGGACCACACGGGGATATAATACACAAAGCCAGGAACATAAGGGACCGAAAGTGGTAACTACTAGTTGGTTAAGTGTTCAATGTTTTAAGAGAAAATGGACCTCTAAAATTCGAATTGAGCGGTAGTCAAACCCACAGGGGTGACAGTGACCTGCCGCCGCGCCCCAGGGATGGCGGCTGAAAGGCTGTGTAAAATATTGAACAAAGTATCTGCCAATTTGATGGCGGCCTGCCCCGGGGTTGTTGGCCAGAAGCTGTGTATTGTGTTTGTTGTGGACAATAAAGGTCTTTAAAAAAAAAAAAAAAAAAAAGCATTCCAACAACTTGCTGAGCAGTAATCCGGCGGCTAGCCATTATCCTTACAAATAAAGGAGTCTGCACAAACAACTCAACAACCCCAACACTGTGCAAAGTAAGATAAAAAATGTAAGCCTTTATCACAAATATCTATATTTAGAAAAAATATACAATTCACTTACAAGAGACAACTACACTCACCAGCACCTACTTTGCAAAGACATAGCAAATAGGCAACAATATCCCACTAGAAAGAAGAAAAAAAAACTTACATCTACAGAAGGACACATCAAAAACAAAGGCAAAACATGTTTTACAATCACAAAAAACAGAAACCAAACATACTCGTATTACTACACACTTTGCAAAATAAACAATTACATTACAATTGAACAAAAAAGAGGTCTCTTACCAAACACATGCAACTACAGAAACAGCAGAACAACAGAACCACCAGTAACGGAACCGCACACTGCAACAATCTAAAGAGAAAAAAAAACAATACACATTAGAAGAAACAAAAACAACACACATTACAACAGGCTATGTCACAGGGTATGTCCCCAAGGGGGGCAGAATATAAATCATTATAAATGTGGGCCACCGGGAAGCAACCCTACGGAGGGCAGAGAGGCCAAATAAAGACACGGCAGAACATACTTTTGAAAACAAATGGGCCCAAGGAAGCAACCCTTGGCCAAGGGGTCGCTCCCTATAAAAAAAAAAACTGGAGTCTAGTGGGCTTTTCTATCCCCCCTGGGTCCAGAAACGGTAAAAAAAACAGCCGATCTGCCCCCAGGGGGGCAGAACAGTCTACAATATTTATAATGCCCCTTGGAAGCGACCCTTGCCCAAGGGGTTGCTTCCTTTATAAATATAATAAAATCCCTGGTGTCTAGTGGGCTTTTCTGCCCCCCCTGGGTCCAGATGCGGCCCCAAAAAATGGCTGATCTGCCCCCAGGGGGTGGGGGGGGGGGGGGGGGGGAGACAAGTCTAAAAAAAATATGGGCCACTAGGAAGCGACCCTTCCCCAAGGGGTCGGTTCCTTTATAATTATATTCAAATCCCTGGTGTCTAGTGGGCTTTTCTGCCCCCCCTGGGTGCAGATCGGCCAAAAAAAACGGCTTATCTGCCCCAGGGGGGGCAGAAAAGTCTGAAAAATAATTTGCCCCCCTAAGGAAGCGACCCTTGCCCAAGGGGTCGCTTCCTTTATTAATATAATTAAATCCCTGGTGTCTAGTGGGCCTTTCTGCCCCCCTGGGTCCAGATGCGGCCCAAAAAACGGCCGATCTGCCCCAGGGGGGCAGAAAAGTCTGAAAATATATATGCCAGCCAAAGGAAGCGACCCTTGCCCAAGGGGTCGCTTCCGATTTCAAAAAGAAAAGTAATCCCTGGCTCTAGTGGGCTTTTCTGCCCCCCTGGGTGCAGATCGGCCAAAAAAACGGCCGATCTGCCCCAGGGGGGGCAGAAAAGTCTGAAAATATATATGCCAGCCAAAGGAAGCGACCCTTGCACAAGGGGTCGCTTCCTCAACACAATTTGCCCAAAACAAACAATCCCTGGTGTCTAGTGGGGCATTCCTGGTGCACGATCGCGACGCTGTGCGCGATCGTGCACCAGGAATGCCCTGCATTGGGACATCAGGGGAGAGGAAACACAGTTTCCTCCCCCCGATGCCTCAAGGCACCGAAAATTGACCCCCCTGCCCCACCGGAGCACAAACACTCACCTAGCTGCTGGACGCACTGGAAACAAATGGCTTCCAGCGTGTCCAGCACTTCCTGATGACGTCGGCGCGCGCTGACGTCACCAGGAAGCATGGGGGGGCCAAGGGGTGGCAGCGGAAAGTCTTCTGCTGCCACCCCTGCTCAAAAGATCAGCATCGATGCCCCGGGGGGAGCGCCAGCGCTCCCCCCCAGGGCTGTACTGATGACGGAGCGGTTCCGTCATCAGCACAGCCCAACCGATGCTGATGACAGAACCGCTCCGTCATCAGCATCGAAGGGGTTAAATCACCACATGGACTGTTGCCTAAGCATTCAGAAACCCTTATTTGGTTTTCTGAAGCTGAAACCTTATCTTACTTGATTCACCAAATGCTCTTTATAAATCCTATCCTTTCTTTAATGTAGATCAGGGGTATTCTTTATGGAACATGCTTTCCGGATATTTGTGTTCTTTATATAGTTTTTATTCCTGTAACTTTTTATTTCATGCTAAAATATCGGCTTTTGACCATGTAAATATGCAATGATAATATTAAGATTTTAATATCTGACTATCAATTACATTATTCTGACAAACATGTGTTAATAAAACCCTTTACATAAACTTTGACTCTTATGTTGTTACCTGTGGAACCCCGTTGACCTTCACTGTTTACGGAAATGCATGTTAATGATTGCTCCTAGTACCATATCCTTGCTGATGAAAAAAGGTCCATACGAACAGTGACGGGGTCTGTATGATGATCATACCTGACGTTTGAGATTTACAAATCGCAGTGGCAGCAAAGGATGGTCATGTCACAGGAGAGAAGGAGCTAGAAAGGGCAGTCCTTCTGGCAGCAATTTTCCACAAGTCCAGTAATTTTCTGATGAGTCAGAGTCAGAGTCAAAGTCACTTTATTCGATTATTTTAAAATCATAAAAGTATGCTATACCTATACATGATGACTTTCAGGATTATATACAATATAAAAACAATGATAAAAACAATACAGTACATGGATATAAAAGCAGCGGCCTATATACATGATTATAGGATTTTTTTTTTACAAAAGTATTCATTACCTATTAACAAATATTTTCTGAGTTTGTAACGTTATTAATTCATTATATACATGGTAATTCATGATAGCTGTGGCAATTTAACGTTTTTCGGTTCCAATGATGTAATATCCCTTAATCTGTTCCGTCTAGCACGGATAGATGCTATCAAAAAGTTAGCAACCCCAAACATCACTACTGGGGACTCCATAAGTTGTAAATATAGCAATGCAGGTTTTAACTGTATAAACCCCTTATCCTTTAGCAATGGTACAATATACTTTTTCCGTCCTTCCACAAAAAAAGGGCAAAAAAACATAAAGTGTATTAGATCTTGGTCAGAGAAACTATCGCATTTACATGGTTCATTTTCATTGGTCTACACCACTGCACGTAATCGCCCAGCAAAAAATGTGCTTGACTAAAGCGAAATTTTGTTAAAAGCCACCGGTGGTAGGGTCTTGTGACAATGGTCAAATAAGGTTGTATAGACATTGTCGTAATCAGGGAATAATGTACCCTTACTGTTGGCTTAACAATTTCTCGGGCTTCACGCTCTATTTCTCTGTTACCAGCAAAGTGTTTCTTTACCCATGCAATATCATCCTTACATACGTTTTCAGGGTTAAGATATAATTCAGGCCGACCCAGTTGCTTTGCTGTTGTTTTTATAAATGACAGCCACTGAATATCCTTTGCTCTATCCCGTCCCATACAGTCCTTAATGATCTTATGGTTTAATGTAAGGTTTGGGTTCAACCATGTTTGATCCAAAACAAGAGTGGTGCCATGTTAAGGGTATCCTCAATGTAACCCAGCCCCAGTTCCATATGTACTGCAAAGGATGACGTGGAGTGGGGCAGCCCTAGGAGTGAACGCAAGAATTTATTTTCCTCTCTCTGTATTTGGGCAGAGTCTTTATAGCCCCATAACGCTGCTCCATACCTTGCTATGGCTATAGTTTTAGATCTATATATTGTTATTGTTATTGTTATTTTAATTTTATACCGCGCCTAATCACCTGCAGGTCTCTAAGCGCCAGGAAACAAAATGGTACAAGACAATAACACAACGGAATCAGAGCAGAAAAGAACACTAAATTATACCATGCTCAGGCTTCTCCTGAACAATAGCGTTTTTAGGCTCTTTCTAAATCTTAAGAGGTTTCCTTCCTCACGCAGCCCTCCAGGCAAGCTGTTCCACAGCTGGGGAACCAACACTGAGAAGGCTCTCCCTCCCTTCGTCGCTAGCCTATAGCGAGGACAAGTCAGCAGCTGCGAGTCCGAAGACCGAAGTGTTCTCACCGGACAGTACAGCTGCAGGCGCTCTTTGATATAGGCTGGAGCCTTACCATAGATTGCCTTATGAGCTGTACACAAACTCTTAAATTCCACTCTATCTTTAATTGGAAGCCAATGTAGGCTTTGTAATAAAGGAGTGGCTTTAGACCTCCTCGGGAGTCTAAAGATCAATCGGGCAGCGTCATTCATTAAGACCTGGAGCCTGTTGGTAAGAGTTTTGGGTAGGCCAAGATAGAGAGCATTCCCATAATCAATTCTGGAAATGATAGTGGCAGCCACTATTGATCGCATCATGGGCTGTGAGAGGATAGGGGATAACTTCCGCAGTTGCCGAATGATATTTGTACAGCTGCCTACAACCGACGAGATCTGAGGAGCCATCGACAGGTCACCGTCCAACCTAATCCCCAAGCTTTTTACAGCCAGGCTTGGTTTTGGGGCAGGGCCCAACTCCATAGGCCAGTAGAGATCACTCCAATGTGAGGAGGTGGATGGGATAACTAAGATCTCAGTTTTGTCAGGGTTGACTTTTAAAAGGTTATCCGTCATCCATTGCACCGTGAACCTCAAGATGTTCTGGGATTGGAGTTGTGCAGCCGTGGTGTCGTTTATACTTAGCAGCAACTGCGTATCATCCGCGTAGTTAAAGACTTTACAGTCCATCGCAGCCAGCGAAGCAATCAGTGGTTGCAGGTACAAATTAAATAGATAATACACAGAAACAAGAGCCACCCATATGTCCTTGCAAACTGGGTAAGTACAATTGTACTGAAAAACAATTTTCACAAGGAACTCATTTCAACATTTCAATAACACATTTATGGCAATTAAATAATTTGCCCACACTAATAACAGAAAAAACAATTTATACTGGTTTTAAACTAGTTATGTATGCTTGACAAGCTCACTAGACATCCAATTAATTCTAGCCTATTTCACCGAAGTAGGCACTTTATTCCAGCAACGAAACAGTTATATACATTACATATAAACATTTAAAAAGATTATTCCCCAAGTGTAGTGACCGTAACCATATATACAGTGACCATTGTGATATATTCAAAAGGTTATCAGTACAAAATTTACAAACAAACAAAGAACACAGGTAAAATGAGACAATTCTATTTCGTGTGTGTCTCTTTATTCTAATTCGTCGACGGCGTTTCGACCCTCTCTAGGTACCGGGTCTCATCAGGACAATTGATCTGGGGACTAAACATAATAATATTGCTTAGTATTAATTATTTATTGTTTGTATGCCAGGAAATTATATTGGAGCTTGTCTAGAACTAGGAAAACGCTTACCAGTATTATATGTAAAAAACGATGAATCCAACCTGTAATGATGGATTGGTATTTAGTATGACGGAATTCATTGTACACTAGAACAACAGTGCTCACCCTGTGCGTAGTGAACTAAAATGTAATCACTCACGTTCTAGCGACTCGTCTATTATTTCGAGCCAGTGGTATATTTCTTCCACTTATGTGATTGTTCAGCCTGGGGACAATATAAATATAAGCTCATGCCGAAAACTATAGGAAATCCAATTGTTTCCATACATTAATCTGTTAATTATTGGATCACTCTTACTTGATAATGGAGACCCTTCTACTCGAGGTGGTTATTTTTACTCGTGGCTGTTTCCGGTATGGAGATACGGCTCGTACTCGCCGGTTACATGAATGTAACAATCGGCCCCCTATAAACAATAATCAATCACAATCATTTTATACACTGTACGTCTTAATATCGTCTCTACTAGTTATTTTAAGTCAAAACGAATGGCGCTTACGTGATAGAGGGCCACGTCCGGACGGGATACCAATTCCCTTCAGGTATAGCACGGTTGCTGCAACGCTGTTTACAGACTAACCGGAAATGGTTCACGCCTTCCCCTTAAGAGACATGGGAATTGTAGTTGTAATAGCGCCATGCTTGCACTGAATCTGAAGGAAGGCGCTGTTTAGGATATTTTCAATCACGGCGGAGTTATACTTAAAATTAAACACATATTACCAACTCTATTTAGTTTAGACAGGTCACTGCTTATTATTGACCGTCAGCAAATTATAAGTATACATTTTTATAGCTTTCTCATGACACTCCATAATTAGGGATTATGTACAGGGGGAATGTATATAGATAATTTGTAACTTCCTCACTGATCATATCATCTAATCTGTGATCTCCTATATTTAAAACGTAAATGGCATCCATCTTGGAAGGACTATTTCCCAGTGTATTTATACTCATACTATGGATTCTAGCTTTACAATGTCTCATTCCTCAACCTGTTCTCATTATTTTCGATAGATCTATTAGCTCATCGATTAGTAATACAATTTACAGGTATTCGAACATTTCAGAAACATACCGATCCTGTCTATAGTCCATAATGTACAATTTCAACAGATGGGTATCCATGATATCAATTCGCAAAATATCTATCACATTTAAAGAATATTCAAATGACTTATTTACAAAAACATTTCCATAACATTCCTATCCAGGCAATATTATATATCATTGAGACATCCACACACTCCTATGTATATAGTGACACAGCATCTCTACATTCTTGTCTATATACAAGTGTGGCTTACAGATAGGAAACAAATTAGTGGAGGCTAATGAATTTGCGCCACTCATCTAAATTGTTTAACCCAGTGCGAATCGAATTGCATCTGTCTATCCATTTGCATTCTAAGGATTGCAGCACACTAACATGTCGCCACCTCTTGGAGGTAGTTTAGCTTTCTCAATGACCTGCCACTTAATATCATTGACAGAATGCCTTTTTTCTTTATAGTGGTCTACCAGAGGTGCATTATCTACTCCACACCTAATGCGACTTTTGTGTTGACTAATACGCGATTTCACTGGTTGACTTGTCTGACCAATATAGGTCAACTCACACGGGCACCATATACAATATATAACATTGGATGATGAACAATTCGTAAAGTCTCGAAGCTTAACTTGTACATTCCCGTGTTTAAATTCCTTGGTTTCTACCGTGGAATCACATGCAACACAATTTGAACACTTATAGTGCCCAACTATGGGTGGTAATTCCCATAGAGTTTGGATAGTAGTATTAGTCTTGTATTTACTAGTGTCTGAGTGAACAAGATAATCTCTTATATTTTTGCCTTTTTTAAAGGCAAACATTGGTGGCTCTGAACCTATTTTCAATGTGTTAAGGGTAGGCCAATGTCTTTTTATTATTTTCTGTACCTGAGTACTTAATGGACAGAAGGTGGTCACACATATGTTTCTTTTGATGTTCTCTTTTCTGTTAGAATTTAGGAGACATTCCCTAGGACTGAACCATGCTCCTTTCATCGATGTTTTAACTAGTCTTCTTGGATATCCACGATTTTGTAGTCTAGAGCTTAGGATATTCGCTTCTCTGAAAAAATCTTCTTTTTTTGAACAGTTACGCCGTATTCTCAAAAATTGACCATAGGGTAATCCATCTTTTAGAGCCCTTGGATGGTAGCTGTTGTATTCCAACAAGGTGTTCCTATCTGTTGGTTTTCGATATAGGGTAACATCTAGATGGCTGTTTTGACATCTAATTTTCAAATCCAGAAATGGAATCTCCTCTTTGTCTTTTTGGTAGGTAAAAGACAAGGCTGTTTGGCACGTATGCAGATAAGTGATAAATCCGTCCAATTCGTCAACCGTGCCCTTCCAAATAAAGAAAATGTCATCTATATAGCGTTTCCAACTCCTTATGTTGGTATAAAAGGGGTTATTCTCCTTGATGATGTATTTTTCTTCTAGGTCCGCTACATATAGATTTGCCAGATTTGGGGCAAAAATGGCCCCCATCGAGGTCCCTGAACATTGTTGATAGTATACAGAATTAAATCTGAAATAATTTTTTGTTAGAGCGATTTCCAAAAGTTCAATCAAAAAACTCGTTGGAACCCTGATTGGACGGATTCTCTCATCCAAGGTTCTTTCGATGACATATATACTCTCCTGTTGTGGGATATTTGTGTACAACGAATTTATATCCATTGTCACAAGGAATTCTTCACTTGAATTAAAATCCATTCCTTCTATCAGGTTGATCATATGTGTGCTGTCTCTCACATATGTTGGCAATATTGGTACGTATTCTTTGATGAAGTTATTAATGTAACGACCCAAGGGCTCCATCACGGAGCCACAACCCGACAAGATCGGTCTTCCTGGTGGATTTTCACTGTCCTTGTGGATTTTTGGCAAAGTATATAGGACAGGTGTCCTTGGATTTCCTTGATTTAGAAATTCAAATTCTTGCTTACTCAAAAATCCTTCATCCAGTCCCTTGGTTGTGACAGATTGTATTAGTATTTGAATTTCTCGTAATGGATCTTTTGACAATATTTTGTAGTGGACATTGTTATTTATTTGTCTCAGAATCTCAGCTTCATATTTAGTTCTCTCTTGTATAACAATACCCCCTCCTTTATCCGCTGGTTTAAGGATAATGTTGTCATTGTTTCTGAGGGTATTGAGTGCATCTCTTTCGAATTTTGTAATATTGTATGGGGTGAATTGTTTCTGATCTCGAAGTCTAATAACATCTTCAAGTACACCTCTCTCAAAGGCTATGATTTCAGCCGGCATCATGGTATTTGTAGGTATAAAGGTGGATTTGGGTCGCATGTCAGTGGCAGATGTGGATTTACTATCATCTTTGTTCTCAAAGAAGATTTGTAGTCTCATAGTTCTAAAGAATTTGTATAGCTCTGTTTGCAATTTGAAAAAGTCTGTCCTTTCTGTGATGACAAATGATAATCCTTTATTTAGGAGAGATAGTTCATGTTTGTTCAGGAGATGTTCAGATAAATTAAACACAGGAATTGTGTCATCGATTGCATTTCCTGGTCTATGTTCTCTTGGAATTGATATCGTCAGCTCTATGGGATCCACTATCGCCATCGTCACTACATTTGAATTTTCTTCTTCTCTACATAGATCCATGGTGTTATCTATCCATACCACTTCTACTGGTTTCCTGGTCCCCATGTGTAGTATTGGCGACGGGTTTGTCTCTCTCCTGCAAATTGATGCCAGACTCGTCTCTGATTTCGATTCGAGCCCCTCCCCCTCGGGGCCTGTCCTAAAAAAGGTTGTTGTTGCTGCCTTTGCGGTCCGCTTTGTTGTCCACTCGTACCTTCACCTCCGTCGTCTGAGGATACAGATTCAGCCGATGAATCTGAGAAACCCACAAGATTGTTGTTCTTATATCTGCCCCAGGTTACATTCTTTTTGAAGGACTGCGGCTGTGTGTAGAAGTCTTCTAGGAGATAAGGAAAAGCCTTTTCATGACTATATGCATTAATATCTTTCTGGACTTTGTCCGCTTTTTTTCTTAGTTCAAAGATGTTAAAATCTTGGATGGTTTTATTAAGTTTCTCAAGTGCTTTTTTGGATTCTTCCAGGTTGTCACATCCAAACAGTTCCTTTTCTAGAGTTTCAATTTCTAATAATTCCTGTTTACTATGTTCCAAAGCAGTCTCAAGACCCAACACCATCCAATGGCGAGAGCAGGTTACCGCAATATTTGAAAAACCTCCTTTAAACTTTTTATCCTCTCTGAAGATCCCCGGGACGTTTCTGACTATTAAGCCCTGTGGGATAATTTTTGCTCGTAAATAATCACTTAACATCCGAGCATGCAGTTCTGTGCGAACATGTTTTTTCTTTGCTCTCTCTAATTTTTCGAGTAGCACAGTTCTTGGATTAGTACTAACTTGTTCAGAGGTAGTGGAGAATAAAGAAGGGCCAGCCGTAATCTGTGCAATGTATTCTTCTGTATATAAAGGGGCCTCTCTATTAGACATACTCTGCACTTGGAACTTCCTGTGTTTCTACGTGTAGCCTTAGTATCTTATTGGCTATAAACCACCGTCACAATATAATGTAACAGTGAAACAATTTACTTCATAAGGAAAAAACAAACATACACAAAACCCAACTGATGGGTGCGAGCAAACTATTTAGAATAGGCTCTTGCAGAGATCTGCACAACCAATAATACACAGAAACAAGAGCCACCCATATGTCCTTGCAAACTGGGTAAGTACAATTGTACTGAAAAACAATGTTCACAAGGAACTCATTTCAACATTTCAATAACACATTTATGGCAATTAAATAATTTGCCCACACTAATAACAGAAAAAACAATTTATACTGGTTTTAAACTAGTTATGTATGCTTGACAAGCTCACTAGACATCCAATTAATTCTAGCCTATTTCACCGAAGTAGGCACTTTATTCCAGCAACGAAACAGTTATATACATTACATATAAACATTTAAAAAGATTATTCCCCAAGTGTAGTGACCGTAACCATATATACAGTGACCATTGTGATATATTCAAAAGGTTATCAGTACAAAATTTACAAACAAACAAAGAACACAGGTAAAATGAGACAATTCTATTTCGTGTGTGTCTCTTTATTCTAATTCGTCGACGGCGTTTCGACCCTCTCTAGGTACCGGGTCTCATCAGGACAATTAATGGGGACTAAACATAATAATATTGCTTAGTATTAATTATTTATTGTTTGTATGCCAGGAAATTATATTGGAGCTTGTCTAGAACTAGGAAAACGCTTACCAGTATTATATGTAAAAAACGATGAATCCAACCTGTAATGATGGATTGGTATTTAGTATGACGGAATTCATTGTACACTAGAACAACAGTGCTCACCCTGTGCGTAGTGAACTAAAATGTAATCACTCACGTTCTAGCGACTCGTCTATTATTTCGAGCCAGTGGTATATTTCTTCCACTTATGTGATTGTTCAGCCTGGGGACAATATAAATATAAGCTCATGCCGAAAACTATAGGAAATCCAATTGTTTCCATACATTAATCTGTTAATTATTGGATCACTCTTACTTGATAATGGAGACCCTTCTACTCGAGGTGGTTATTTTTACTCGTGGCTGTTTCCGGTATGGAGATACGGCTCGTACTCGCCGGTTACATGAATGTAACAATCGGCCCCCTATAAACAATAATCAATCACAATCATTTTATACACTGTACGTCTTAATATCGTCTCTACTAGTTATTTTAAGTCAAAACGAATGGCGCTTACGTGATAGAGGGCCACGTCCGGACGGGATACCAATTCCCTTCAGGTATAGCACGGTTGCTGCAACGCTGTTTACAGACTAACCGGAAATGGTTCACGCCTTCCCCTTAAGAGACATGGGAATTGTAGTTGTAATAGCGCCATGCTTGCACTGAATCTGAAGGAAGGCGCTGTTTAGGATATTTTCAATCACGGCGGAGTTATACTTAAAATTAAACACATATTACCAACTCTATTTAGTTTAGACAGGTCACTGCTTATTATTGACCGTCAGCAAATTATAAGTATACATTTTTATAGCTTTCTCATGACACTCCATAATTAGGGATTATGTACAGGGGGAATGTATATAGATAATTTGTAACTTCCTCACTGATCATATCATCTAATCTGTGATCTCCTATATTTAAAACGTAAATGGCATCCATCTTGGAAGGACTATTTCCCAGTGTATTTATACTCATACTATGGATTCTAGCTTTACAATGTCTCATTCCTCAACCTGTTCTCATTATTTTCGATAGATCTATTAGCTCATCGATTAGTAATACAATTTACAGGTATTCGAACATTTCAGAAACATACCGATCCTGTCTATAGTCCATAATGTACAATTTCAACAGATGGGTATCCATGATATCAATTCGCAAAATATCTATCACATTTAAAGAATATTCAAATGACTTATTTACAAAAACATTTCCATAACATTCCTATCCAGGCAATATTATATATCATTGAGACATCCACACACTCCTATGTATATAGTGACACAGCATCTCTACATTCTTGTCTATATACAAGTGTGGCTTACAGATAGGAAACAAATTAGTGGAGGCTAATGAATTTGCGCCACTCATCTAAATTGTTTAACCCAGTGCGAATCGAATTGCATCTGTCTATCCATTTGCATTCTAAGGATTGCAGCACAACTAACATGTCGCCACCTCTTGGAGGTAGTTTAGCTTTCTCAATGACCTGCCACTTAATATCATTGACAGAATGCCTTTTTTCTTTATAGTGGTCTACCAGAGGTGCATTATCTACTCCACACCTATGTGGACATGTAACCGGCGAGTACGAGCCGTATCTCCATACCGGAAACAGCCACGAGTAAAAATAACCACCTCGAGTAGAAGGGTCTCCATTATCAAGTAAGAGTGATCCAATAATTAACAGATTAATGTATGGAAACAATTGGATTTCCTATAGTTTTCGGCATGAGCTTATATTTATATTGTCCCCAGGCTGAACAATCACATAAGTGGAAGAAATATACCACTGGCTCGAAATAATAGACGAGTCGCTAGAACGTGAGTGATTAAATTTTAGTTCACTACGCACAGGGTGAGCACTGTTGTTCTAGTGTACAATGAATTCCGTCATACTAAATACCAATCCATCATTACAGGTTGGATTCATCGTTTTTTACATATAATACTGGTAAGCGTTTTCCTAGTTCTAGACAAGCTCCAATATAATTTCCTGGCATACAAACAATAAATAATTAATACTAAGCAATATTATTATGTTTAGTCCCCAGATCAATTGTCCTGATGAGACCCGGTACCTAGAGAGGGTCGAAACGCCGTCGACGAATTAGAATAAAGAGACACACACGAAATAGAATTGTCTCATTTTACCTGTGTTCTTTGTTTGTTTGTAAATTTTGTACTGATAACCTTTTGAATATATCACAATGGTCACTGTATATATGGTTACGGTCACTACACTTGGGGAATAATCTTTTTAAATGTTTATATGTAATGTATATAACTGTTTCGTTGCTGGAATAAAGTGCCTACTTCGGTGAAATAGGCTAGAATTAATTGGATGTCTAGTGAGCTTGTCAAGCATACATAACTAGTTTAAAACCAGTATAAATTGTTTTTTCTGTTATTAGTGTGGGCAAATTATTTAATTGCCATAAATGTGTTATTGAAATGTTGAAATGAGTTTCTTGTGAACATTGTTTTTCAGTACAAATTAAATAGAAGCGGGGACAGGGCAGACCCCTGCGGTACCCCACACTCTAAAATCCCCATCTCAGATGTTTCGTCCCCCAGTTGTATCTTTTGGGTCCTTCCTGTAAGGAAGGATTCCAACCACTGAAAAGCCAAGCCCTTAATCCCGAAGTTCTTTAATCTATCTAAGAGCAAGGTGTGGCTGACAGTATCGAACGCCGCTGATAGATCTAATAAAATCAGGGCGCTCGCTTTCTTACAGTCAGCCCTGCCTCTTAGTTCGTCCAGCACCGAGAGCATCACCAACTCGGTGCTGTGATGGGCTCGAAAACCTGCCTGTCTATCATGGAGTAGGTGGTGAGATTCCAGATAACACGACAGGGACTGTAGAACATGCTGCTCAAGGATTTTTGAGAGAAAGGGCAGCTGGGAGATGGGTCTGTAATTCTTTAACACTGCAGGATCCGACCCCGGTTTTTTCAATAAGGGTCTTACCCGCGCCTCCTTAAGTTCACTCGGCAGATATCCCATGTCTAGCGATCTATTGAGGAGAGAGATGATACAATCCTCTAATAGAGGGCGCGCGACACGAAAGATCTCAGGTGGGCATGGGTCAGCTGGGGAGCCAGATTTAATTTTACCCATCAGCTGTTCCAAGATTAGTGCATCCATCTCCGGGAACACTTCAAGAGAGCAATCGCTCGCATTTTTAGATGTTAGGGCGGTGGTAGTCCCTGTCGCCGCCCCATTCTCTATCTCCTGGACAATGATCTTCACCTTCTCCAGAAAATAGGCCTGGAAGGTGTTACAATCGAAAGGGGCCTTAGCATTGTCAGGTTTTTTACTCAGCTCGGCCAGTACTTTAAAGGTTTCTTTCTGGATATTAGCAGCCTTGCTTAGGCGCGACTCAAGGTAATCCGCTTTAGCTCGGATCATAAGTTTTTTATATTGATGAAGGGAGGCCTTATAGATATTCCTATCCATGTCCTGCTTGGATTTCCTCCACAACCTTTCTAACTTCCTAAGCTTTGTTTTAGTTTCCCTTAAGAGTGGCGTGAACCAGAGAGCTTTCCCTGATCCCTTTATTTGCTGTACTCTCACTGGCGCTATTTGATCGATAGCCCGAGTCATACTTCTCGTTAAATCAGAGTATTCTCGGTCCAGGTTACGATCCAACTCTAAGACCTGGGGGGGTTCCAGAAGTGCTTTGGTCAGAGACATCAGATTGACTTCAGCCCATTTCCGGGTTTTTCTAGAACCGTGTGAGTTACGAACAACCCCGCTATTGAGGGGGACCTCACAAGAGACCAAGCAGTGATCCGACCAGACACAGGGCACTGCCTCACTAAATGTTAGAGTGGCATCTGTGGTCCACATGAGGTCGAGAGTGTGGCCTTTTACATGTGTTGGGGCATCCACAATCTGTTTAAAACCCAGTGCAGACATTAATGTGTCTAACTGACGCGTGGGTGAGTCCCAATTGGGCTTGTCCCAATGTAAATTAAAATCCCCTGTTACCAGGATTTTTGTATATCTTGAACTAAAGTCAGATATAATAGGACAAAATAGGTCAAAGAAAAGGGGGGTTGACTTAGGCGGGCGATAGACAGACAAAATCACCCAACACACATTGTGTACAGTGACCTTTACCCCGAGCAGATCGGCTAGGTCGATCGTCTCTGTTAATACCTTTTCAACTGTCATAGTCTTCCTATAGAGGATAGTCACCCCACCCCCCCGTGAGCCCCCTGGGCGGTTGTGCCACATTACATCATATCCGCTTGGAGCGGCGGCAATGATATCAGGCATCGAATTCTCATCCGTCCAGGTCTCCGAGAGAGTCAGGACATCGATATCACTGTCCTGAAGCATATTATATACCTCCATGTGATGGCAATGGAGCGAGCGAGTGTTAAGGCTAGCTATTTTTAGAGTAGGATGTTTACCCAGGATAGGTGTGACCTTGACAGGCCGGGATATGCCGTGGTTTTTAAGCAGCAGCAAGGCCGCCTGGTCCCCCATGGGCTCACCTGTATTCAAGGATTTAAGCTCCTCTGGGGAGTATATGCGACGCTGACCAGTCGTCCCAGCCCCTGCGCCCGTTCGTGCGCGGACGGGCGCAGACGGGCTGGACTCTGGCGTGACTCCGGCGAGCCCGCAGCGCGTGCCCGCTGCGCGTCAGCATGGCCCGTTTTAAATACCGGTCTAGCGTCCTTGCGACGACTAGACCGTGCGCAGCTTCTCTGTGCAACACCCCCAACCCAAGATGGCCGCCGCAGTGCTGCCTCGACGGGAGAAGGACCCGCTCCAAACGCGGTGAAACACAATTATAGTGCAAGTAAGTGGGTACTTATTTAAAAGCCAAAAAACGGCAGCAGTTCAAAAATATACAAAAGTACAAATCGAAAATTGTTTAAAAAGTCCTTATACAAGCTCCTATGAGCGCGCTACGCTCTGTAGTGCTACTTGCAAGTCCCAAGTAGTTTACAATCACAGGCCGCGCCTAGTTTGCCCCGTTTAAATACCGGTCTAGCGTCCTTGCGACGACTAGACCGTGCGCAGCTTCTCTGTGCAGCCCCCCCAACCCAAGATGGCCGCCGCAGTGCTGCCTCGACGGGAGAAGGACCCGCTCCAAACGCAGTGAAACACAATTATAGTGCAAGTAAGTGGGTACTTATTTAAAAGCCAAAAAACGGCAGCAGTTCAAAAATATACAAAAGTACAAATCGAAAATTGTTTAAAAAGTCCTTATACAGGCTCCTATGAGCGCGCTACGCTCTGTAGTGCTACTTGCAAGTCCCAAGTAGTTTCCAATGGCCAATATGGCCTCTGCTGGTTTTCCGCCCAATCTTTTTGCAAAGCCCAATATAGCAGCCGACGATCTTCTCACGGCAGCTACTTTATTAGAGACTTGGGGTACCCAGGAGCTCATGTCATTAAACACCACACCAAGGTAGGTAAAGACTTTTACTTTTGTTAATACAACGCCATTACAGGAGAGTGTTTTAGTATTATTTTTCCCTTTCCCCAGAGACATAACATGGGATTTCTCCATATCTACCACAAGGTCTATTTTGTGCATAAAAGCCCCAAAGGAATTAAGAAGATGTTGTAAGCCGATGGCGGTCCTTGATATGAGGACCGTATCATCAGCATACAGTAAAACAGGCAATGGGCCCCCCCCATGTATGGAACATCAACGGTAGCTGTAGCCAAGGTATTTCCTAATGAGTTGATATAAATAGAAAATAACATTGGAGCCAAAATGCACCCCTGGCGCACTCCTCTACCCGACTTAAAGCCAGCAGTACACTTCCCCTCTTGTGTTATGCGTATTGACGCTTTCAGGTCTCTGTGGAGTTCTGCCAGGAAGTTCACAAGGCCCCGATCCAGACCCAGATCCAGGAGCATTGTCCACAGCTTTGACCTATTAACTAGGTCAAAAGCTGTGGACAAGTCCATAAAGGCCAGGTGAACTGACCCTTTAGTCGCCACAGTATATTTATTGATTATAAGCTGCAGGTTTAGACACTGATCTTCTGTGCCTCTCCCAGTTCTGAACCCATACTGCGCATTACACAAGATATCGTTGTTATTAGCCCATGTGGAAATTTTTGCCAGGATAACTTTCCCTAGTATTTTAAAGGATGAATCAATTAGGGATATCGGCCTATAACACCTTGGATCCCCTTTTTGGCCCTTCTTAAAGACAGGGATTATAATAGACCGGGACCAAGATGTAGGCACTCTAGTGTTCTCTGTGCAGGCAGCATTAAAGACATTGGTAAGGACAAGGGACCAAATATAGGGATTAGCTTTATACATATCTGCCGGGACCCCATCTGGGCCCGGCGCCTTATGTCCCGCCATGTCATCTATAGCCTTCTGTACTTCCTTAACTGAAAAACTCAGTGAGGGCTCTGAGTGCTCAGGTATTTTGGGTGTATAGGGCTCTACAGCGATATTACTACCATAGATTTTCTCGAAATGGTCCAACCATTGCCGTTCCGTGATATTAAGCTAAAAAATTTCATTTTCTTTTCCATTAAAGAGAGGCGTATTAACAATTGACCAAAATTTAGCACTATCCCTCAAGGTTGATCTTTCAAAAAGGGACTCCCATGCATTTGTCTTTATTTCATTCTTTCGGGTCTCTACCGTTGTTTTATATTTTTTCCTTAGCATTGCCACTACCTGGGTATCTCGAGGTACCCTTTTTAGAGCCTCCATTAGGTCTTTATGGGTTTTGGAACACTTCTTGTTAAACCACCCATATGCTTTTTGTGCCTTGTGGTTCGGCTTGCACAATAGATCCAAAGCCACTTGTTGGCAAATTGTTTCAAAGGCAACAGTAACATTCCCTCCATACTTTAACGGGTCTTGACAGATATTTAATTCTTTACCCACTTTGTCAGAAAGTTTATCAAAAAAGTCATCTGGGATAATTTTGCTCCACTTTAGGCATCTTCCCTGGTCTTGTATCCCTACTTTTAAGGGGTAATCTCCATTACCTTCTTCATTTAATAGGATTGGGTTGTTGTTGATCAATTCCATGATCACCGGGTTGTGGTCGCTGAATGTTGCATGTATAGCATTATAAAAAATAACGTTACGTAACAAGCATGAAGATACAAAAATGAAGTCTATTATAGTATTACTGCCCCTAGCACTATATGTTGCCACTCTATCATTAGTGTCAATAAACTCTGGCTCAGACAAATCTAAGTCTGTCAGTAATTCTTCCAGGGCAACCCCTTTTGCCGAGTGTTCAAAATGAGAGTGGGGCAAATAATCCGCATCTACATAGGCTCCATATTGACAGTGCAAATTACATAAGTGTGTATTAAAATCTCCAAGAAGGATAAGATGAACAAAAGTGGTTTGACCCTCAATATAATCAATTAAAAATTTAGCAAGTAATTCAATATTCTCATTACCATAGGTGCCGTGTGGGGCATTATAGAAATTGACATACACAATTTTATGCTTATTAGGCATAATTACTTCCAAAGCCATGTAATTTGGGGAGGTGGTATTTAGTACCTTAATGACCCCCATATGTCTAACAGAAATTAGAAACATGAGCCCTCCTCTATCTCTCCCTGCGGTTGAAGCTTGGGCTGCTAGGAAATAAGATACATAGCCATCTATCCAGAAATTACATTCAGTGTCCCAAGTCTCCTGTAAAGCTACAACATCACAGCCCTTAATTTTCTCAAGCCATATTCTATCTTCCTTTTTTGAGCGAAGACCAGCAATGTTCCAGCTCATGAGTTTCACAACTTTCCCTCTTACCTCTATGTTAGAGGGGCTACATTGTATCTGATTATCCAAGCTCGCAGAGCAAGACAGTCAATCGTTTTCATCTAGCTGTGATAGAGCTGTGAATCTGTTTGAAAGCTCCAAGTCAGGTCTACTTACTGGTGCGATATCTTTCCTGGGTTTAGGAGTATAATCTGGTGTTTGTGTTGCCCAAGATGATAGACAATGTTGTGTCTCGAGGTAGTATGATGGCCATTCCAAACATGAGGATAATTATGATGCTTGGGCGATGGATAGAAGAATCCCAAGGGCACAGCTCGGATTTCTCCTTTCTTAACCTCAGTGGCATCCCAGAATAATCGAGTACACACATGGGGTCTGTTGAAGTTTACTATAGGGCAATCCTCCGGCAGATTTTTTTCCGTATGCCCCAACCAGTCAACTCTTCTCCCTGTAGTTATGTTTGAGGATATGTTCCTTGGGCCTGAGCAGTTTATATCGCACCATGACTTAATGTTTTCCAGTAAAGTACCCTGGGATTCTATCTCCCCTTGTTTCAAAGCGGGAACATTTACCAGCACCGCAACAAAAGGAGTAGCCTCCGAAGGTAAGTTGACCCGGGGCTTTATACGCTGTCTTTTTCCCCCATGTAGATCTCCTTCATTATGCCCATTTACTTTTGTGGAGGGGATACTGGGGTTGGATATACTCTGTCCTGGTATCTTTGGGCCTGTAGTGTACAGGGCTGGCGTAGTTATTGTAGACGGCTTTTGCATTGGGGGGCAGAGAGGAGATGGGAATCTAATGATGATTCATTTCGTGTCACCTCCATAGGTTGCGCCTGAGAAACCAGGGTCCCGGGTATCTTAGAGGGCAAGTGTTCAGGCATTTTTGTTGATAACAGAGTATTCATCCTATCGCATTTGCCCAATATGTCAGCCACACATTCTCTTAGTGTCAATGATGTCATTTGAGATTTGAATAAGGGTGGTTTCTATTTTATCCGTAAGGACCCTTTCAACCATGTCTCTTATCGAGCCTTCAAGATTACTTGGGTTATGACGTGATTTTTTATAGTGTTGCAAATTTTGCTTTTTCGACCTTTTTCTTAACCTTGTATGTCTCTTATTGACTGGACTTGCCACCTCCCGTGTGTGGTCTTGTTCATTAGCTTCGTTAATTGAATTAGACTTTTCATGGCCAGATGTACCTTGGGCTTGGGGAGTAATAACCTTAGCAGTGATAATATGAATCTTAGGTTCCAGGGGGACAACTTGTCTATTTTGTGGGGGGGACTCCAACAAAACTGGTGGTGTAGATTCAAGCCCCAGTTCCCGTTCTTTGTCGGCAATCTCTTGATTTAATTTTCCCACAGCTGTAGTAAGGTATGTCATGATATTGGCAGAAGTTGTAGATTTACGTGGGATTTTTATTTTCCCAGTACCCCAGTAATGGATGTTTGTAACTTTCGCTTACCCATTCTTGAGTATGAGGCTTAGGGGAGTGTCCCGTCCCGTCCCTGGACGTCCCCAGATGGCCACAGACGGCCCGCCCTTTGCCCGGGCTTCGCCCGGCGTCCCGCGAGGCGGGGCTGATGCACAACTTATGCGCCTCCTGGCGCGGACGTTTGCTGGTCAGTGCGCTGGTGGATGCGCTAGTGCTTCTGGGGGTTGAAGTCCCCAAACCCGCTCTTCCCTCTGCGGCGGTTCTGATGAGTAGTCCTATTTTTTTACCTGGTGCTAACGTTTGTGTGGTGGAATGCCCTGTCTTACCCCTGGTTTGGCTCCTAATTGCTTTGAGTGACAAAAGGCAGGGCAGGCCTTGTGTCATGTTAATTTGTGTGTGCTGCAGTCAGAGCCCTTTGAAATGTACTAAGGGTAGAGGACAGCTCCTCCTCAACCTTCCTTTCAGGAGTACTCACTCCCCTCGCATCAAGGGTTAATTTGTCTTACTGTTTGAAAGCAAAACAGAGCAGTTGAGCTCTTCACAGTCGTCTGACCCATTGCACTGGCAGAAAGGCACAGTTTGCCGGGGCAAGAAATTGGCAACTTTCTAAAAGTTACCTTTTCAAAATCACAACCTAAAATCAGTCTTCACCATTAAAGAGGAGTTTAAATTACAATGCATTTCAGGGTGACCAGTGGTGTAGCATGATTTTAAAAAATCATAAAACACAACACATTCAGAAATTAGGGACAGGAAAAGCAGAAAGTACACTTTGCACATGTTAGACACAGTAACACATGAAAATGAGACAAGTGTAGTAGAAGAACTGTAAAAGAGTGCTTTTAAACTTGAGATTGCGATTTCTAATATGGCAGTGTGTTTTTGAGCAGAGTGAAGTGGTTAAATTCCACATGGTGTATTATTGTGGTACTTTTTGCAAAGTTGAAGTTGTAAATGGATCTGTCGTGGCTTATGATCTTGAGATATTTACCTACGCGTTGTCTCTGTGTAGAAGACACTGAATAGGTTGTCTGCTGATTTTTGGTGTTAGTCATGAGACGTTGTTGACAACATCTTGGTAAGGGTTCTTTTTGTGTGTTAGCAGTAAATAATTGGTATGGTTGATCTCAGGTGCACAGGGACAAACTATATCAATTGAGGGTGAAATCCCTCTGGTTGAGGTTTTATTTGCAGCGAATGAGTGTAGAACATGTAGTTACCTTGTGAGAGTGAATATCCTTTAGTGGAGCAGACAGTTTTATTTGTGGCTTGCATGTATTGTCATTTGGCTTAGAGAAAAAAGCATGCAGAAGAAGATTGTGAAGGAGGGTGAGCCGCTGTGTGGAGCTAGATTGACGTCACATTGTGCTGTAAGTAATTGATTGGTTCATGTAAAGCCATGCTGGGATTGGTTGACTACGTCTTAAGAGACGTGCTATCATCAGTTGAGGTTGCCTAATAGGTAAATTGTGGGAAAATTACATTTCCTGGATTTATGGAAATCGTTTGTGAATACAGAATTGAATAAAAATGAAATTATTTGAGTCATTGGGGAAATTAGTAAAGGAAGATGAGACAAGACAATACTAATACACATAAATGAAGATGTACTAATAGATTTCTAATGCACATGTTGCTTATTAACATATACAGATGGAATTTTGATGTTAAGTGAAGTGGCCTAATGTTTTAAATGCTTTCAGCTGAGAATGTACCAGTTAGAAAAATTGGTGAACAAAACGTGTAGAAATGAATTACAAGGTTGAAACTTTGCATAGTAATACTAGAGCTTCTGTAGTTTATGAAAATATAAAAATGATCTTTATAATATGAATGTAGAAAAATATGCACTTATATGAAAATTATCAAAAATTGTGGAAGTAGGGTATTTCTAATGTTAGCTAATATCATGTAATAATAATTGGTGAACGTTTGAAATATTCTTCAATTAAAATTATTTAATTACATTATAGTTGCTGTTGGGTTAGACCTCATTTCATTTAAACGTGTGATGCTAACTCAAAGGCCTTTTTTTTTTTTTTTTTTAAAGACCTTTATTGCACATTCAAATCAAGACACAGTTGAATGCCTACAACCTCTGGGGCCGGCCTCAAACATTTCAGCGATAATGGTGGAAATTGGAAATTTACACAGCCGTTTAGCCGGCATCCCTGAGGCCCGGCGGCAACTATTCCATGCGTGCATCTTTACGTTGGCAATTTTGTCGGAAGTCACAAAGGTCTGCATTTTAACCGTAGAACCAAACAATACCAAACAATAAGAGCACAGCCATCAAATACAACCACAAAGTGTACCCAGAGGGTAGACAGATCCATAGGTGTCATCAAAACATCTGAACATTAGTGACGTAGTCCATGACCCCTCCCGGCTCCCCCCTTTCAAGCAACAGCAGGCGTCCACCAAGGCTAGCGAACTCCTCAGCACACACTCCCTCGTTAAAATTCTAAAACTCAATCCGACAAACCCTCATCCAAATCATCTCCCGGAGGTTCGCAGATGTCTCCCCTGTACTTGTTCCATGCCCCCCCAGATCAGACCCCATTTCCTGGGGCAACCTCTCCGGACAAACACCGCCTTCTCCGCCACCATTGCGTCATCCATATCGCAGCACCAATCCCTCAGCCTGGGCACCACAGGCGATCCCCACAATTTAGCCACATTACGCTTCGCAACCATCAGGCCCAACACCACCCAGTCCCGCTGCCGATGGGTCAAGTCCGTGGCCTCCCAAATGTTCAGCAAGCAGCAGCGCGGGTCTAACTGCAGGGAAACATTCACAGTCTGGGAAATAGTGCGGAACACTGCTGTCCAATACCCTGCCAGCCTCCCGCAATCCCAAATGGTGTGGAAGAATGTCCCCCGCTCTCCGCATCCGCGGAGGCAGTACTCCTGATCAGCCCTTCCTATTTTGTATAGAACCGTCCGGGTATAGTACGTACGGTGCAGGACTTTCAACTGCACCAGCTTAAGCCTGGACGGAATCGCCGATTCGCAAGGTGATGAGAGAGCCTCCTGCCGCTCCGAGTCATCAAGGTCCCCTATGTCCGCTACCCAACTGGAGCGCACTTTGGACAACAAGTCAGGGAGATTGTTAACTAGTTTCCTGTACGTGTATGAAGTGGCTTTTTGGGGCATGTGCTCGGTCAGCAGGCGGTCCTCAAGAGGGGTAGATTCCTGCAGAGTCGCATCTGCCGGAATGGCCGCCCTCAGTGCGTGCCGTATCTGCATGAATCTGTATCGTTCGGACTCTCCCATACCATATTTGGCCTGCAAGAACCCTAAATCCACGATTCTGTGATTTTTCCAGAGGTCCCCCACCACTGAAATTCCAATGTCGTCCCATGCCTTAAACCCTTTGGTATTGCCCATGTAACCCAACCTGTGTGAGTCCCATAGGGGCGTCATCTGTGTAACAGTGTGTGCGCAGTGCAGGTGCCTGTGTGCTTTATACCAGAGTTGGATCGTGTGACGTGTCGGGCCCTGTAGCCCTGATGGGACGTTGCGGCTATAGAGGTTCCTCAGCAGACCTCTGGGTTCGATATCCTGCCTGTCCGCCATGTAGGCTGGGTCTGTGTGTGGGACATGTAACCAGTAGTTGATCTGTTTAAGGTGGGCAGCCCAGTAATACAGTTCAATACTAGGGAGCGCTATCCCCCCATCGTACCAGTCCCGCACCAGCTTGCTCTGCGCAATGCGGGCCGGCTTTCCATCCCAGAGCAGATTAGAGATTGCCGCCGAGATGGCCTTAAAGTAGGCGGGGGGCACCGGAAACGGCGTATTCTCCAGGAGGTACAAAAAACGAGGCAGAGCCATCATTTTGAACAGGGCAGCTTTGCCCAAAAGAGTAAGTGGAAGGGAGCGCCACACCCTGACATCCCGAACAAACCGGTCCAGGGGGGGTCTCAGGTTCAAAGTGTGGAATACGTCCGGACTAGGAGTAATGTAGACCCCCAGATATTTAAAGGGGGCAGTAGTGTACGCTAACGGACAGCCCCTCGGAAGTGGGGGGGGGGTGGCCAGCAAGAACGAACAGCACCGACTTTGCCCAGTTAATCCTATAGCCGGATACCCTCCCGAACTTCTCGCAGACATTGAGCAGTTCCGGGACAGATTTCCGCGGGGCGGTGAGGTAGAGCAGGACATCGTCGGCGTATAGCGATATCCGATCTTCCCACGTTGGTGACCACTGGATACCCTTAATTGAGGGTTCCCATCTCACCCAAATCGCCAACGGCTCAAGGACTAACGTAAACAATAGAGGAGACAACGGACATCCTTGTCTCGTCCCACGCCCAAGCGGGAAGGTCCTAGAGATGTGGCCATTTGCCACAACCTGCGCGAGGGGGCTAGTATACAGAAGGCGGACCCACGCACAAAAGCGAGGCCCAAAGCCCATGCGTCGGAGCACCGCGAAGAGATACGGCCACTCCACCGTATCGAACGCCATAGTGGCGTCCAGGGAGAGCAGTACCGCTGGTTCCCATATACTCTCCTTGCGAGCCAGGACCGCCTGTAAACGCCGCAAATTATGCGAGGTATTGCGATTCTGCATGAAGCCGGACTGGTCCGGGTGAATTAGAGTGGCAAGGTGGGGGGTCAATCGCAACGCCAATAACTTGGCGAGTATCTTTGGCTCCGCGTTGAGCAGGGAAATGGGGCGGTAGGAAGTACATTCCTCCGCCGCCTTACCGGGTTTATGGATCGGGATGATAGCGGCCAGGCGCTGTTCACTCGGCAGCATTCCCAATTCTAGGCTGTCCTCGAGCATGGTAAGAAGATGGGGGGCAGTCGTCTGGGACGTTTGTTTGTACAATTCCACCGGGATGCCGTTGGGTCCCAGGGCTTTCCCAGACGCCAACGCCTCAGTCGCGTCCCTCACCTCCTGCACGGTAATATCGGCCTCCAACAAAAGTGCCTCTTCCGGCGAGAGACAGGGGATCGTCAGATCCTTGATGTAGTCATAGGCCTCCTCCGTCGTGAACCCCGCCTGAGGAGCGTAGATAGCTTCGTAATGATCCGCCAGCAGGTCGACAATAACCCCGGGGTCAGAGGTCGCCCGTCCGTCAGGCAGTGTCAGTTGAGCAATAACCCTGCCAGCCCGCTCCTTTTTATCGAGCCAGGCCAACATCTTTCCCGCTTTATCGCCCAGTTCGTACACTCTATGGCGGGTGGCCTGGAGTGACGCCCTAACCGATTCTCGCTGGTACGCCATCCATTCTACTCGGCACAGCCGGACCGCTTGGGCAGCTCCCAGAGATGGATTGGATTCCTGTCTAGAGATGGCCACTGTGAGGGCCTCCTCCAGGGCGCAGAGTTCTTGCTGTTGTGTTCTCCTGTGTGCCGTCACCGACGCAATCGCTTGCCCCCGCAGCACTGTTTTAAACGCTTCCCACAGAGTACTCTGGGAGGCCACTGAGCCCACATTCTCCCGAAAATAGTGCTCGGCAGTAGTGGTGAGTAATTTTTTCAAAGGGGCATGTTGTAAATAACTTGCATGGATCGGGAACGTACGGCACCTGTGCGCGCGGCGACTCGTGTACGTGAGCAGGAGAGGGGAGTGGTCGGAGATACCTCTGGGGCAGATGGCCACTTCTTCGACCCCACCAAGCCCTTCACCGGACATGAGCACATGGTCAATCCGTGATAGGCAATTATGTGTTGCTGAGTAGTATGTGTAATTTCTGTCGAGGGGGTGTTTGTAGCGCCAGCAGTCCGTCAGTCCCAAGGCGTCCAACAGGCCGGAGAGTCGCCCGCCTCCCCGCACCGTCGCAGCCTGTGGGTGTCTGTCAAGGGTATGGTCCACCACGTCATTGAAATCTCCCCCTACAACCAGTGTCGCTGTCGGTAATGCGAGGAGGAAAGAGGCTAGAGCAGTATGAGCTTCGGTGTGTAAATTAGGCGGGATGTATACTGACACGAAATTAAAGAGCTGGCCTTCCCACTGTACTGTTATCGCTGCGAAGCGGCCCTGAGTGTCCACCCTCGTGTGTGTGCATACCAATGGGAAATTTTTCCGTATAAGGATTCCAGTCCCTCTAGAACCAGACGAGAAGTCCGCATGGGTGACGAATTTGTATCCCCACCTGTCCATCGCTCTAGAGGCCGTGCCCACTAAATGGGTCTCCTGCAGCATAACTATCGCCGGCTTACAGCGTTTCAAATATTGTAACACCAGGCCTCGCTTCACCTTATCACCCAATCCCCGAACATTCCATGTGAGTGCCGTCAGTGTCATAGAGCGGGAGGGGCTTGTCATGTGGAACTCAGGTGTATCCTGTGAGTGTGTCGCCATCTGTCAGGGTGCGGTATGAGTCCAGGAGGAATGAACGTAGTGGAGCAACGTCACCTATGACCAGGTCACCCTCATTCAGTGCAGAGAAGTTTGTGCTGTGCCAAACATAACAACAAATAAACCAAACAATACAACCGGTAAACAAAAAATCTAGAGCCAAAACAATCAACCCTCCCCCCCCCACCCCCCTCCCTGCCTCCCTGCCGTACGGGTCTGAAACCACCCGCCTCCCCCAACTTAGCAGAGCGCTTTGTCCCATCCCAAACCATTGTACTTGCTTGTCGGGGTTATGAAGCTCTGCAATCCGACGGCAGCTCCATGAGTCCTCAGCCGCCCAACTCAGAGCGGGGCCCCAGTGTCCAAAGTCAGTGTATGGCCCATGATCGCCGGCCCCTATTCCTCCGGATACTCTCTCTCCTCCAGACCCGGTTCTTCAAATAGATCTTGGCTATGTCCTTGCGATGGCACCTGGTCCGATTGATGTAGTGTTCCTCTATCGCGTTGACTTCTGCCTCCTCGCCTAGGTGCCTCCACACGTCGCCACCCGTCCAGCCAGTCCCTCGCAGCTTCTGGCGTGTCGAAGAACCATGCCTTGTGATTGTCCACGACTCTCAGTCTTGCTGGAAACAACATGGAGTATGGTATGTCCTTGTCCCGCAGGCTTTTCTTGACGTCGATAAAAGTCTTACGTCGTCGGGCCACCTCAGCTGTGTAATCAGGGAAGAACGCTATCGTAGAGTTTAACACTTTGATGGGGGCGGAATTCCTGGCAATCTGAAGTATGGCATCTCTATCTCTGAAATTAAAGAGTTTAGCCAGCACCGGTCGTGGCGCCGCCCCTGGCTTCGGTGTCCCCCCGGGGACCCTGTGCGCTCTTTCAACAGAAAAGAAACGGGAGAGACCTTTCGGCTGCAGCTTCGTCGTAATGAGCTCCTCCACGTATAAATCCATTGAACGTTTGCCCTCCGACTCCGGTATGCCCAGGATGCGGACGTTGTTTCTTCGTCCAGTCGTTCTTGCAGCTTCTTGGCAACCGCTTCCAGTCGTTCAGTGGCTAACTGCAGCTCAGAGGTGTCCTCCACCAAGGATTTAGTTACCACTTCCACCTGGGCTACACGCTCCGTCATCTTGTGGAAGTCCGCCCTCAGCAGCCCAACATCAGTAGAGATTGCTCCCACCGTCGCCTGCACACTCGTGAGCATCTTCATCAGATCCTCCAATGTCACCCGTTTGGCGCCCTCACCTTCCGGACTCTTGCCCACGGAGGGGCGACCCTCCGAATGATTTGCGGCAGACTTGTCGAAGGCAAATTTTTCCAGCTTCGCCTGTGCTGCGGCGGCCCTGGGACCTCTGTTCGCCATAGTTCTAGGTAGCCAGCACGTGGGGGGGGCTGCTTCACAGTGCAGCCTCAGCAACAAGATGGCGCCGATCGCCAAAGTTCCACCACTTCACCAGGTGCGCAAGTCCGTAGCGCTGTTGGACCCCCAAAGCAGACGTCTCTGTGCAGCACTAGGTGATCCTCCGTCAGTCGTTATCGCCACTGCCCCTCGCTGAATGCTACGTGGCTCAGAGTTGAGAAGCAGCGGGCGCTGAGGCCTCAGACGTGTCTCTGTTTATGGGCGCCCAACGGCTCTCGTGGTTCAGCCGTCTGCACACCCCCGCACCCAGGGGCCCCGGCACAATACTCGGGAAAGCAGCCACTGTCGGACTCAAGGGCCGGTGGCACTCCTCGCTCC